>NC_058080.1:323074781-324279010 GCF_014858855.1 Bufo gargarizans
CAGATCTTTCACCTATAGAGAACATTTGGCGCATCATAAAGAGGAAGGTGCAACAAAGAAGGCCCAAGACGATTGAATAGTTAGAGGCCTGTATTAGACAAGAATGGGAGAGCATTCCTATTTCTAAACTTGAGAAACTGGTCTCCTCGGTCCCCAGACATCTATTGAGTGTTGTAAGAAGAAGGGGAGATGCCACACAGTGGTGAAAATGGCCTTGTCCTAACTTTTTGGGGATTTGTTGACACAATGAAATTCTGATTCAACATATTTTTCCCTTAAAATGGTACATTTTCTCAGTTTAAACTTTTGTTCCGTGATTTATGTTCTATTCTGAATAAAATATTAGAAGTTGGCACCTCTACATCATTGCATTCAGTTTTTATTCACGATTTGTATAGTGTCCCAACTTTTTTGGAATCCGGTTTGTATGACATGACATTCAAAAGCTATTCCAGCAAATATGCTCTCCAAAAACCATATGTTGCGCCTTTCCTTCTGAACCCTGCCATGCACCATTCAGCTGTTTACGAACATAAATGGGGTGTTTCTGTAAACTGTAGAATTAGGGTGTAACGGATCTCCTTGCACCCTGACTGGGTCCCTCAGTTGATGGATGCTCCTAGTGCTTCCCGAGGGCTCCAAGCACTCCGCTCGACACTGTAACCACCACAGACCCCACGAACCGCCGCAACTTGGTTGGGGTCTCGCCGCCCCCCACCCACGCTGGACCCAAGACCGGGCTTCAGCTTCCAGTGGGTGAACCTCTCCTACATCCAGAGAGCAGGAACCAGGAAGAAGCTCTTACAAGAGCTTATACTCAGGTGAGTATTGTGATATAGCAATCCCCAAGAGTGTAGTTATCCTATCCCCAAACCTGAGCCAAGACTTCATGAAGGTATAAAGCAGGTCTGTTTAATGAACACAAAGGCATTTCTTATATACAGTTTTCCCCACAAGGTTACCACCCACGTGGACCTTTTGGAGGACACAAAGTCACAACAGCCAATCAACACAGTATTGTACAGTTAGACACTGCCAGCTAATATACACAAACCCTCTTCCTCCTGTGATACAATCGACAAAATACAATGGGCATTGTCTATGACGCAATCGACAAAATACAATGGGCATTGTCTGTGACGCAATCAACAAAAAACAATGGGCATTGTCTGTGACACAATCAACAAATACAAAGGGCCTTGCTTGAAACACAATTAACTTAATCACTCATAGGCAGAAAACACAAATTTTTCCCAACCACAGAAAACACCCCAAAACACTGCATATCCCCATAAAAGTCACATCCCCTGATAGCCTCAATCTGGGTGAACAAACTATCCAAAAATCACCCAGATCGGTTCAGGGGTTCTGGAATTTCCTGAAAGTCTTATTTTTGCCCCACCATGCACATGATCCCATGCACAAAATAGTTCCATACACTCGACAGCAAAACACTGCTGGACAATTTAAGATGGCCGCCGCCACATGTTTGAATCTGTTCCAGTTAAAAGTCAGAGGGGCAGAAACAGTGCCTTTAAAATCCAATATGCACAAATAGTGTCCCAGGGGCCATAGTTATAGGGCAAGAGGCTGGCAAGCAGGCCTCTCTATATTAGGGTTTATTTTGTTGTTAACCCTTGCTGTGTTTAAAAAAAAAAAACTGGATTAAAAAAGAAATTCTGCACAAAAACTGAATATTGTATATTTCACCTCCATTTTTCTTTAATTCTTGTGGTTAACATAGTTTGGTTACCATAGTTTGTAAAACCAGTTTTAAGTCATTTGAGTGGTATAGTTTCTAAACTGGGGTCAAAGTGACTTCAGAACGGAATTGGTCTTTGAAAAAGTTGGTTTTGAAAATTCTATAGAAAAGTTGAAATATTTCTTTAATTTTCCAAATTTCATCTTTATTTTAAAGCGTCATAATAGGTGCCACTTAGTCTGTACAGATCATCATTCATATCTTATTATTTTTCTATACCGTTCACAGAGCCTGCCTAAATCGCTCAGCCCATAGAAATCAATGAGGTCCCCTCCTGTCCATTATGACCCATGATGGCTGTTGCAAAGCATATTTTAAATGCTGTAGGAAGTAGAAAAAAAATCTGGATATGCTTTGCAACAGCCATCATGGGTCATAGGCACAATGGACAGGAGGGGACCTCATTGATTTCTATGGGCTGAGCTTTTTAGGCAGGCTCTGTGAACGGTAAAGAAAAATATTAGGATATGAATGGTGATCTGTACAGACCAAGTGGCACCTATTATGACGCTTTGAAATAAAGATGTCAGAAAATAAAAACAGATTACAAAAAAGGATAATGTGTCAATATATGGTTTTAACTTGATGAAAAAAGTGTCAGTATATCCCCCCCCCCCCCCCAAAAAAAAATATTGTAATTGAATTACATATTAATGTTGCTACTTCTTTTTTTTTATTTATTATTTTACAGGATTCGGAAGACTTTTTTAACCCTAATTGTTCTTTCTGGAGCTATTCAAAGGCCAACCTGTCCGGTCATTGGTCAACTCAAGGTTGCAGGCTAATAATGACCAACAGAACACATACAAAGTGTTCTTGTAATCATTTAACTAACTTTGCTGTGCTCATGGCTCATGTTACAATAAAGGTAAGTATTAGTTTTTAATTTCATAGCATAGTTAGTTTATATTTTTTTAAATAAACTTTTAACAAATGTTTCAAAAAATGCACATTTACATATGACAGACAATGATATGTTTGATATTAAAGATATGTTTGACATCTAATGCCTAGTGCCTAGTTTTTCTAAAAACATGAGCTTTGGTGTTTGTTTGTTTTTCTATCTCCTCTCCTTGTCTGACTAAATGTATCAAATAAAAACATAACTGGAGAAATAGCCTCTCTGGGATTAGAAATAAGAAGCAGTACAGTATGTTATCCACAAAAGCCAGTGAGATTTTTGACCGTCTGAAGTACCCTGAAAAGATGGCAATGCCTCCAGAGCTCTTAGAAAACGATAAGTGCTACATTAAGTAACAAGAGTGATGGTGGCCAACCATGCCTGGTACCTATGCAAACACTAAAAGGGTTTGAATGATGTCCAATAATAGAAAATTGTAATTTGTAGATTATTACAGTGGGGTACCTTCACTGAAGGCAGACCACATGACTGCTATGGGGCTTGGGTAGGAGAGGACCTGCACTGAACCTCCTTTCTTCCCAACATGAAAACACTGCATTTTCATTCAGCTGCCACAAGGGAAAGCTCAGTGCAAAGAGATTATTACAGTAACTGTATACATTTCTAGTTTCCCCTAGTGGCGATTGCAGTGGTGATATATTATGTAAAGTGAAGCAGTTATGCTGTATGAGGGACCATTATCAATGGATTCATACCAGTTGTCTGCTGTAAATACATTGAGAAATAGACTGTTCAGAAGCAATGCCTCCTTCACTTCTTCCGACATAGAAGTCAGTTAAAGTTTTGGAGGCTGAGAGCAACTTCTTTTTATTAGAATCTTCTTTTTTTAATTAAAATTTCTTCCACAGAAAAAAAAACCTATAAATTCATCAGAATTATGAGGCATTGAACGTTATGTTCTGCATCACCTGGGAGTAGGGTCCTGATGAAATTTGTGTGCCTGGTTTATTATAAATGGTACCAATAAATCAAACTAAAGTGCTGAATAACCTATTAAGTCCACACAACACTGGTTTAAAGCCTTGTCAGCACCTAAACTGAGAGATATATTTTCTTTCAATTTATTTTGAAAGCTATGAACAATGCTACCCACGACCATATGTATATTGTTTGTAATACAGCGACTCCAGGAAATAGGATTGCAACATGTTTGCCATAAGTTTGGTGATCAAATTTCCATTGGGGGCGGGGCCTAAGCATGCCACTGTGAACACGCACCTTTCAGATCTCCCGGACCCTGGGCCCTCTTACCCATCGTTTTACAATACCCAGCTCGACTTATTTCTATGAGGAAGGATGGTCAGGTGTTTTAGTCGCCGTGGATCTTCTTATCTGGCTCCAGAACCGGCCACTGCGCGATACTTTAGCAAACTCCCGATCCCAACGCACAGTGCAGTGGAACCCAAGATGGCGCCTGCAGGAGACTCAGTGGCAACAGTTCCACGGCAGCAAGGCCGCACCTCCCTTAATGGATCGCAGACCAGCAGACCTCTTTGCTTCCTGCACAAGCTTTAAAGACCCTGGTGCTCCTGTCTTTGATGCCCCAAGGCGGATCAGCGACAGTAGAGAACCCTGCTCAGACGTCTGGCCTGGTGAGTGCTTCCCCGTCTGAAAACACCTTAGGCCCTCCAGTGCGAAGATCCCCTGTCCTGCCGAACTATATGTATAGAACTGAGGATATGGCCCCACAGTATGGCAACCTCATCACATGTAGCCCAGCCACGCTCTCTCTCCCCTACTGCAAAAGAATTTGTACCAGTTACTGATAGCGGGCCTCTCTCCATACCGGACTCCAATCCAGACTTTCCACCCACACCTGCCATCTTCCAAGCCCCTGCCTTCTCTGATGCATTGGAGACCCCATCTTCTGCCTCATCCTCGGGCAGTAGACGCTCTAAGCGCCCAAAACTAAAGAATATCTGGTCCCTCTTAAGTAACCTACCTACTAAAAATGATCTTGGAGCTATTATACTACAGGTCGAGTATAAACAAGAGCAGGCTATCGTGGCCATCAAGACAGACCTGATTAATATCTCTACTCAATTGACCAACCAGATACAGGTCTCTTCTACTCTGGACTCCCGCCTCACTAAAGTTGAAGACACTCTAACCTTGCAGAGGTCCGTCAACAGACACATGCTATTACAATTAGACGATCAGGAAAACAGAGGTCGGCGTAATAACATTAAACTGCGCGGAGTCTCTGAGGAGGTGCCTGCAACTGACCTGCGCAAAGTGGTGTCCACCATTTTCAATACCCTTCTCTCTAGACCGGCGGACGCAGCAGTAGAGCTGGACAGAGTATATAGAGTTCTGGGACCAAGGCGCCCAGATAACCCAGCATCCCAGGATGTTTTATGCAGGATTCATTTCTTTAAGGAGAAAGAGGAGATTCTACAACGGGCCTGGAGACAGGGTCCCATTATGTTTGTGAACTCTCAGATTTAACTCCTGCCAGATGTCTCGAGGCAGACCTTGACAATGAGATGTATTCTCAAGCCTCTTCTACAATCTATCACAAAAGGGGCTCTCCTTCACTCTGTATTCCCCAGACCAAGCTGAGGATCTAGCCCGGTTTTTGAAGTCCCTACCATCTTTTTCCGGGACTGGTTGGATTCCCCATTGTTGCTCCTCAGACAGCTCCCCTGCTATAGAGAGTATCTTAAGAGATGGTCTAAGGACAGATGGAACTTTCCATTTGGCCTTTCCTTTTTACATAAAGGCCGACGTATTAATATCTCTTCTTTCTGCGATCTGGACAAGGCCTATGACAAGCTCAAGATTTCATGACTTCAGATTGAAAATTGGGTACCTGCCATTCTTCCTGATCTTCCCCTTATTACACCATGGGAGACCCCCAAGATCCCGAAGTCGCAGAGATCCAAAAGAGCCAACTTCTCTTCCACTCCAAGAAGAATCTCTCTGGAAGACAAAGACTAGAGGAAGTGTCCAGCTGGTCTTCAATCCATACAAGGAACTTTGTGTTCTCACATAAGTATTGCTCTTATTCTCAACTCCTTATTTTGAGATTTCAAGATGTCACTTCATGTTTATCAGCTAGACGGGCCACCTGGTTGCCCCCCCCCCCCCCCACTGATTCCCCCCAGGGGAGCGGTGGTCATCCAGGTTTGCTCCATTATCCTTCACCCTTTATTTCCATGAGGGTGCTACAAGATGTCACAATTCCACCTTGTGATTTATCAGAGCTCTCAGTTTGTCCTCCGTATTGGAGGCTATCATATTAGTTATTTTCTTATTGTTTTTGTTCTTTTCTTTTTTTTCCATTACCAGAACCAACCAGCTTAACATGCCCAGTACTTACTTAGGATGGGACCCCCTGCTGGATCCCGCTGCTCCGCCCTGGAGGGTTAAGTATGTCAATGCAATACACCTACACGAAACAATACTTAACAGTGATACCGAGGGTGTATTTCTCTGTTTTCTATGGGAGAGATGGCTAACATTATAGTATCATCCTTTAATGTTAAAGGCCTTAACTCCCCTTCAAAGCAGAGCAAAATTTTCTCTTACCTAAATAAAGAAAATTGCTCTATTATTATGCTTCAAGAGACCCATTTTAAATTTAATAAGTACCCCAACCTTAAACATTCTATATTCCCACACTGGTATCACTGTGGTTCCGACTCTGCGGCATCCAGGGGCGTGAGCATCGGGGTCAGGAGGGATGTTCCTTTCTCCTATATCTCACACACACAAGACACTGAGGGTAGATATATCCTACTTAAGGGCAATATCGCAAACCAGATCTACACCTTTTGTTAACCTTTACGCTCCCAACACTAAGGAGCACCTACAAGACATCCATAGGCAACATTCACTTTTATCAGACCATTCTCATGTGTTCATTACCATCTCTGCTCCCTCACTACCCCCCCCCCCCTTTTCCCCCGCTCATTTAGATGGAGACTAAACCAGCTCCTTATCTCCCCCGGAGATGATCTCCAATTCACACAGAATCTTCTAGAATAATTTTTTTGTCCATAACTCTCTACCAGAAACCTCCCCCCACGTTATTTGGGATTCATACAAGGCCTATATACGTGGACATTTTATCAGCATGGGGACTAGATTAAAAAAACAAAGAACAGCCCACATTGACTCCTTACTCTCCCAGATCAAAAAACTTGAATGCACAAACAATCTTTATTAGAGGCACACTTTATTGAGCTTTCAGCTCTAAGAGCCCAACTGAATAAAACATTGACATCAATCTCAGCAAAATATTATCTTCACTCCCAATTTAAACATTATGCTCATGGTGATAAAGCATCCAAATTTATGATGCAACGCATCAAACAAAGGAAATGACATAATTATATCCACAAAGTTAGAGGTGTAAGTGAGGAAGAGGTCTTTGCCACCTCAGCCATTGTCTCTCAATTCCAAAAATGTTATCACAAGTTATATAACTTACATGATAACGAACTTGGAGGCAAGGCCCCTCCTTCTTCTCTACAATCAGTTAATAACTTCTTACACTCTCTCTTGCTCTGCCTTCCATATCAGTCTCACAAGCACATACTTTACAAGCCCCCTTCACTTTAAAGGAACTAGAAACGGCCATTAAACAACTTCCTAATGGGAAATGCCCTGGCCCTGATGGTCTCCCTGCCCTATACTACCGTACCTTTCAGAAGATTCTGACCCCACATCTTCTTACGATCTACATTAGTGCCCTGTCTGGGGTTCTATTCTCAGAAGATATGACTAGAGCTCACATCTCCCTGATCCCTAAGGAGGGGAAAGACAAATCGGATTGCGCAAATTATCGCCCGATCTCTTTATTGAACTTAGATCTCAAATTATTTGCAAACTTCCCGCCTCTCTCTGCTTCTACCTGGCCTAATTTATGTTGAAAAAACACAAAGGGTGGTCCCTTGGGGTGGTGCAGAAGCACCCCCCAGATAACTACTCGTTAATTAGAACTATGTGAAAATAAGGGGTAGTAACGTATTAAAACCAAACTTTTATTAGGATAATTTAAGATCCCTATGAGGGGAGGAAAACCCCTACCAGACAAAGACACACAACAATAGGGAACCTGTAGAACAGGTCGCCTGATGGTCAGGTCCACGTTCACGTCTCTGAATGGGGCGGAAGGTGGACTGTATGACCTATAAACATAAACCAAAATGGAGACCATGCCATAAGGCGAAATAAGGATGGGTCTTACCCGTGGTGGATGGGAGGACCAATAAGTCCAATACCCAGGAGAAGGTGTTCTCACGTCTGGATACGTCCTCCAGTTGGCGGTCACTTTGTGCAGAGGGGCCACAGGGAAATATCTGTCCCTGTTGATGCCCTACTTGGCCTATTATGCCCTAAAGTGCCTCCTAACACGGGGTCCTATCCCCGCAAGGGGTGGCCCCGTCCGGAACCTAACCCTAAAAATGGATAGCACTAGATGACCCTGTGGGGTTAACTATTTAGATAGGGGTAAACAACTAGTATGGAATAGTGCTCGAACCCTACACGTTTCGTTAGAGAATATATCCTACTATATATCTACTGTATGGGAAATAAGGACTACTACCTATGACAGAGCCCTTAACTCGTCAGGGGACAAGGGTATAGGGTAGAGTGCAACCCCCTGCTCACAAACAATGTGTGGTTTAGCAGACTTAATAGGACTTGGTAGTCCCAGACGACCCAAATTCCTACAAAGTACAAAACATCAATAAGGACACAGTCAGGCTAGGGCGCTAGCTACACTTAATATGCTGGCATGTCATGATAGGTTACTCACTGTTTATCAAGAAGATCGCATGGCCTTCCTCATGGGGTGCGGCAGGGCAGATAGGCGTGCTGACCGCCTACCGGCTTCTGATAGCACGTACTGGCGCGCTGTATGGTTTAAATGGAAGGGGATCCGTGGCTAGGCGCATGTGCAGTAGGCGTGGCCCCCGCCCACGTGTTGAGGTAAGTGTCACGTGACGCGGCAGGTCACGTCCTCGCTTGCGCATGCGCAATTGCCGGGAAGGGCAGCCGCATCGCCGCGCAAGCTCACCGACGTCACGACGCCCTATGAGTGTCATAACATAGGGGCGTGATCGTGGCAGAGCGCCGCGGCAGCTGTCCAGGAGAGGTAGCAGGGGTGGGAGGGGCCGATGTATGTGACAATGCGGCTCCTACAACGACACTCCCGCAGGTGCTGGGGAGGGTAAAGACCGCCCCCTCCAGCACGGGACCTGAGCAGGGACTTGCTTGGCAGTAAGATCAGGGGTGAGGATAGGGTGTATTAACACTTAAGGGTGCATGATGATGTCCGCTACTCATTTAGATAGAATGATAGCGGCTGGTGGCCACTATTAAGACAAATAAGAGAGGAGACACATGGTAGTGTCTGCTCTCATCTCAGATCTGATCATGACCTCAGATGACCCTTGACCAGGACAGATGACACACAGAAAGGGAGCGGTGGAAGGGGGTGGGGAGGTGTTTAAATGATAAGTGGAGGATAAAGTCGATGCACATTGTTATAAATGAATCACCTCAATTATAAATAAATACATCACAACAGAGATACATGATAGTGTCCGTTATTGTTTGTAACTACGGCTGACCCTTTATTTTGGAACCATTGGCACATGAGATTTTGAGGGGTAAATGTTGGCACATGTTATTTGAGGGGTAAATGGCTGGTGAGACCAGGGCACGTTAAGATAATACAGGTGCCCTATAGTACTCACACCCACCCATCCCTTTAAGTGCATAGGTAGATGGTGTATTTGATTGATTAGCATCACAGGTAGGTCACAAGAAACAGCCAAATTGTAACTGGTCGTTCAGACCATGGGGGTGGGTGGTTTTCAATTTGAAAATCCACCAACATTCTCTCTGGAGGATTTTTTTTTATCCCAATCTCCCCCTCGTAATGGCTTCCTAATCATTTCTAGGCCTAGAAATGTTACAGCTGATGCCCGTCCTCCATGGGCCAAGTGGACATGTTTTGCCACTGGGGTATCCCTGTTATTGCGGATATCGCCCATGTGTTCGCCTATGCGTACCCGTAGTTCCCTACGTGTCTTACCCACATATCTCATACCGCACTCGCAGGTGAGAAGGTAAATAACCCCTTAATTAATAAAGTCACGTATCTGGTGGGTAAAGCCCGTGGGGTCCAACGTTAGGAATTTACACTGCGTAACAAATTTGCAAACAGTACGGCGACCACACTTAAAACATCCATTAACTTGTCTGTGCAGCCACGTCCTTTTTTTAGGAGGATAATAGTGGCTGTGGACGAATTGGTCTCTTAGATTAGTCCCTCTCCTGAAGGTCACGATGGATGGGTACTGACCACATCGGACAGATCTGGGTCTATCAGGAGCGTATCCCAATTCCGTCCTAGAATTTCTTTCATTTGTGTGGCCGCTGAGTCGAATGTGCCTATAACCGCTCAACCTTCTGGCCCTCAGTCAGATGTAACAGTCGAGTGCGTGTCATCTGTCGTGCTCGTTGAAACGCCTGTCTTAGTGTGCTGTCTGGGTACTCCTGTGCTCGAAAACGTTCTCTCAGCTCATTTGCCTGACGTGTAAATTCCCGTTGGTCCGAGCAGTTGCGTTTAAGCCGCAAGTATTGGCCAACAGGAATCCCCCGCTTCAATGGGACAGGATGGCAGCTGTCCCATGTAAGCAGCGAGTTTCTTCGAGGTCTCTTTGCGGTAAATGGTAGTCTGCAGACCCCCCTTGACATCCCTGGATATACATATGTCCAGGAATGGGAGATTGTTACGTACAATAGATGAAGTGAATTTGAGGTTAATGGTGTTGTGATTTAACTCCTCCACCAGCCTTCTGAAGTCATCCTCTGAGCCTAGGGTTAGGTTCCGGACGGGGCCACCCCTTGCGGGGATAGGACCCCGTGTTAGGAGGCACTTTGGGGCATAATAGGCCAAGTAGGGCATCAACAGGGACAGACTTTTCCCTGTGGCCCCTCTGCACAAAGTGACTGCCAACTGGAGGACGTATCCAGACATGAGAACACCTTCTCCTGGGTATTGGACTTATTGGTCCTCCCGTCCACCACCGGTAAGACCCACCCTAATTCATGTTGACCAAGTGGGCTGTATTCAAGGCACAGAAGGTAAGGCCTCATGCACACGACCGTTGTGTGCATCTGTGGCCGTTGTGCCGTTCTCTTTTTTTTTTTCACGGACCCATTGACTTTCAATGGGTCCGTGGAAAAATCAAAAAATGCTCCGTTTTGCAGCCAAGACAGTGATCCGTGTATCCTGCCAGTCAAAAAAATATAAGACCTGTCCTATATTTTTGACAGACAACGGTTCACGGACCCATTCAAGTCAATGGGTCCGTGAAAGAACACGGATGCACACAAGATTGGCATCCGTGTCCGTGATCCGTGGCCGTAGGTTACTTTCATACAGACGGATCCGAAGATCCGTCTGCATAAAAGCTTTTTCAGAGCTGAGTTTTCACTTTGTGAAAACTCAGATCCGACAGTATATTCTAACACAGAGGCGTTCCCATAGTGATGGGGACGCTTCTAGTTAGAATATACAACAAACTGTGTACATGACTGCCCCCTGCTGCCTGGCAGCACCCGATCTCTTACAGGGGGCTGTGATCCGTACAATTAACCCCTCAGGTGCTGCACCTGAAGGGGTTAATTGTGCATATCATAGCCCTCTGTAAGAGATCCGGGGCTGCCAGGCAGCAGGGGGCAGAACCCCCTCCCTCCCCAGTTTAAATTTCATTGGTGGCCAGTGCGCCCCCCCCCCTCCATCCCTCTATTGTAATAATAACATTGGTGGCACAGTGTGCGCCCCCCCCCTTCCTCCCTCTATTGTATTAATAAGTTGGTGGCACAGTGTGCGGCCTCCCCCGGCCCCCCCCTTCCTCCCTCCCTCTATTGCATTAATAACATTGGTGGCAGTGTGTGGGCTCCCCCAGCCCCCCCTCCCTCCCTCTATTGCATTAATAATATTGGTGGCAGTGTGCGGCCTCCCCCTCCCTCCCTCTATTGCATTAATAACATTAGTGGCAGTGTGCGGCCTCCCCCGGCCCCCCTCCCTCTATTGCATTAATAACATTGGTGGCAGTGTGCGGCCTCCCCTCTTCCCCCCCCCCCCCCGATCATTGGTGGCAGCGGAGTTCCGATCGGAGTCTCAGTTTAATCTCTGGGGCTCCGATCGGTAACCATGGCAACCAGGACGCTACTGCAGTCCTGGTTGCCATGGTTACTTAGCAATAGTAGAAGCATCATGCTTACCTGCTGGCTGCTGCGATGTCTGTGTCAGGCCGGGTGCTCCTCCTACTGGTAAGTGACAGCAATGCGCCACACAGACCTGAAACTTACCAGTAGGAGGAGCTCCCGGCCGGACACAGACACCGCAGCAACCAGCAGGTAAGTATGATGCTTCTACTATTGCTAAGTAACCATGGCAACCAGGACTGCAGTAGCGTCCTGGTTGCCATGGTTACCGATCAGAACTCCGCTGCCACCAATGATCGGGGGGGGGGGAGAGGGGAGGCCGCACACTGCCACCAATGTTATTAATGCAATAGAGGGAGGGAGGGGGGGCCGCACTGGCCACCAATGAATTTTAAACTGGGGAGGGAGGGGGGTCTGCCCCCTGCTGCCTGGCAGCCCCGGATCTCTTACAGGGGGCTATGATACGCACAATTAACCCCTTCAGGTGCAGCACCTGAGGGGTTAATTGTTCGGATCACAGCCCCCTGTAAGAGATCCGGGGCTGCCAGGCAGCAGGGGGCAGTCATGTACACAGTTTGTAGTATATTCTAACTAGAAGCGTCCCCATCACCATGGGAACGCCTCTACGTTAGAATATACTTTCGGATATGAGTTTTCACGATGTAACTCATATCCGACAGTATATTCTAACATAGAGACGTTCCCATGGTGATGGGGATGCTTCAAGTTAAAATATACCATCGGATTGGAGAAAACTCCGATCCGATGGTATAAAAGAGACTCCAGACTTTACATTGAAAGTCAATGGGGACGGATCCGTTTGCAATTGCACCATATTGTGTCAACGTCAAACGGATCCATCCCCATTGACTTGCATTGTAATTCAGGACGGATCCGTTTGGCTCCGCGCGGCCAGGCGGACACCAAAACGACTTTTTTTTCATGTCCGTGGATCCTCCGAAAATCAAGGAAGACCCACGGACGAAAAAACGGTCACGGATCTACGGACCCCGTTTTTGCGGACCGTAAAAAAAAACGGTCGTGTGCATGAGGCCTAAAGATAACACCCCAGAGTTTTTAACGCTATTCATCACTCAAAGAAAACAAAACAACCTATGATTTTTCTTAGCACTGATGCCGAAAAGGCATTTGACAGAGTGGACTGGGAATTTATGCACCTGACACTACTAACCTTTGGGCTTCCGATCCCATTTGTCAATGCAGTTTTCTCTATGTATTCAAATGCCTCTGCTTCCATAATCATTAACAGCACTCTGCCCCCCTCCTTTGTTATCAGAAATGGCACCAGACATGGATGTCCTCTCTCCCCCCTCCTCTTTGTTTTAGTTATGGAATCCCTTTTACAGGCCTTGAGAAGAGATGATAAAATAGAAGGGGTAAAACTTGGTCTCCGCACACAAAATTCGCCGCCTTTGCGGACGACTTGCTGATCTTATCCACTAACCCTACTACATCACTCTCTGTCATATATAACACTCTTGAACTCTTTAGCTACGTATCCAATTTTAAAATCAATTTGAAGAAATCCCAATGTCACGGCTGGGTGTGGGGGAAACACCCAGCCGTGCGGTGCCAGGAAGATGTAAGGGTTACCCCTTGGCCGGGACCACAGAGTTAGGGAGCAGGTCACCTCCTATTGCGTCCCTAACGCTGACCCTGTCTCCTGTCAGTATGAGCCGACCTTGGTGGTAGGAGGGCTCATACGCCGGAACCTAAAAGTCCCTACGAGCCCTCAAGTCGGCCCTGTACTAGGGGACAGAGTGAGACGACCTGCTCCTCCTTGGCACGGGGGAGCAGGAGTCTCAACGGCCAAGCAACACAGGGGAATACAATAACAGACTTATGGAAATGACAGGTAAGTGAGACTAGTCCTGCACTTACCTGCCACAGACACACAAACCTGGAACCCATGAACAAGTGCTGATGTCCACAGCAACATAAAGGACACAGCACACACCAGACATACAAGGGAAACCAGGAAACCATAAGCTGCACTAACAAGATAACCCCCCACACACTTAGATAACACCATGAAACATAGAATAAACTGACAACGGTTTTATGACCAGAAGGATGGTCCCCACCAGGCAGATGGAGGAGACAGGAGGCTGCTCCAGCCAGCATGGCTGAGAGCAACCTACTGAGCCCAGCCAGGGACTGAGGCTTTATAGGCCAAGAGGCCCCACCCAACGATCAGCACACACCCAGTGAAGTCACACACACTGGGAAGGGAGTTAACCCTTCCAGCAACACAGAAGGGAAACTCACATAAAGGGGAAAGCACACAACCTCACTCACCTGTCTCCGACAGCAACGGCATGCGTGGCAACCGTGTCCTCCAAAACAGCCAACAGGCCGAGACACCTCCACAGCATGCAAACATCGCCAGACGTTGCCGCGGACAACCGCAGGTGAAGGGAGGAGTCCAGGTGCACATAAAACATCACCTCGTGCACAACAAACACAAAGTGCACACAAACACACAAACGGGCATTCACACAAAACCCGTTGCCAAGGGCAACCGCACGCACACTTGTTGTCCGCGGCAACCGCACCTGAGGCAAACAACTAAGTGCCCCAGCTGCGGTTGACGAACTCCCAAACCGCGGGCAACAGCATGCGGCACCCAAGGAGTCACGACCATGACCAAGGGTCGTGACACCCAAATTTTAAGCCTACTCTTTCCTTCCGCCACTAAATCCGAACTCATGGCCTCCTCCCCTTTCTCGTGAGATTCTCCATTTATTACTTATCTTGGGGTTAAAATTAGCCCTACCCTATCAACACTTTTTAACCTAAACTACACCCCCTCCTTCACTTAATAACTGAACAACGTTCCACTTTGCAACCCCTAATGTTATCTTGGTTTAGGAGGAAAAACATTATCACCTCTTTGATTTTACCTAGATTAACCTACTTACAACAGGTCCTTCCCATTCCTGTGCCAAAAACATATTATAAAACTTTAAAACGCCACATACATTTTTTTTTTATGGGCAGGGAAGAGACCGCGCCAGACCTATTCCTCTCTTAATATACCAAAATCTCACAGAGGGATCGGTCTACCTGATACTGAGTTGTATGGTAGAGCAGTTTCCCTATCCAGAGTGGTCAACTGGTTCATTAGTTCCCAATCTAGTGCTTGGGTACACATGGAACAGACTGGTTATAAACACCCTTTCTCCAATCTCCTAGTTAGAGTTCAAATTCCTCTTTCCTACGACAAGCCTTCTAACCCTCTGATTAGGTCGACCCTAGCTGCATGTAAATGGCTTCAATCATCACAGAATGCCATTCTCCTACCCTCCCCCCTAATATGTTTAAAAGACATCTTGGCCCATGCCCCACCAGCACTCAGAGACAGTTTACCTCACACTGTATGTAACTCAACAATCAAGGTCATATCCCTGTTTAGTCAGGGAAATGGAATTCTTGACTCAAAAGGAATTCTCACCCTTTTCCCTGAGCTAACATTTTCACACTCTTTGATCTCATCTTTATCATCAAAACATACTCCTAAAAGTGCCCTTTTACGCCCAATCACCTGGTTTGAAAGTCTAAGTCTATCTCAAAAACCACCTCCCAAACTCAGATCAAGGATTTACAAACTAATCACAACCCCTGTCTTGATGCCCAAACCTGCCTTTATCAATTTATGGGAGAAAGACCTTAACATTTCTTGGCCCCAGTCTGAACTTTTCTCAATTTTGATAACTCCCTTTAAAAGCTCTAGACGTGTGTGAACACAGGAGAATGGTTACAAAGTCCTAACTAGGTGGTGTATATAACCCCTAATGTCACCTGTCTATAAAAGCCAGATAGTTTGGATGTTCGTTGAACAGAAAAGCACCTTCTTCCACATTTGGTGGACATGCCCACGGATCCAGACTTGGTGGTCCGAGATCTTTGCCCTTAGTAATAAAGTGTGCCAGACAGCTTTCCCGACATCGCCTTTACTAGCCCTGCTGGGGCTATCGCCCCCCGACTCCCTCTTGTTCCCCCCTAGATTATTTATTTCCCTTTTAGGAGCAGCAAGGCTTCTTATCCCCAAATACTGGCTTAACACAGACCTCCCCACCAATGGATTCAAAAGGTCGATCAAATATATAGATTTGAAGAATTAGTGGCTTGGGAGAGTCACACAATCACTAAATTATAGAGAATGTTGGAAACTGTGGAGGTCCTTCAGGAACTTCTGAAAGCCCTTTATTATTAATTTTGGGTCATATCCACTCATATACACCCTTACATATAGAACAATATTGGGTTGAAAAGGATCTGGGTACCTATTCATTCCTTAGAAATTAAGTTTGCTCAACTTACTGGACAAATGTCATTATTGTATCTCATTACATTGTACCTGGTGATGTGTACTCCTTTCTTTTTGTTTCTTCTTTTCTGTTCATAACTTTTATGATGCAATATTCTGTATCCTGATTATTTTCAATAAAGAAAATTATAAATAAAGAGATGGTCTAAGGTACTTTACACATGGTTTGGCATGTGTGCTATATTTAAGATGAATGTTCTGCCTCGCCTGCTGTACCTCTTTCAGATTCTCCCTAGAAAATTACCTCCAAGTTTCTTTGTAACTGCTCACCGCTGAGTATGGCATTTTCCCACCAACACTCCGCGCTGACTGCCTGCTACCGCTGCCTTCTTGAACCCTTCCACCACTACTTTCTAGGCCGGTAGACACCTGCGAAGCGCATGGTCTACCCTGGGCACGTTTGGCTCCCGACCTTCCACTGCTGCCACCCTGCTGACTCACAGCCATGCTGCCACCCTGCTGGCTCAGCTGCTGCCTCAAGCGCAAGCTTCCACCCTCTTCTTCTGATGATAAAGCCCCTTCTTCACCTGGCTCTTAAGTGCGATCGGCTACATCATCATCATCATCCTCTACTTTCTGCACATCACCGATGTCCCTGTCAATGTTCTCAGGGCCAGGAGCCTGATCGCTCACAACACCTGCTCCCACACGACTCTCCTCATCACTACTTGTCCGCCTACCGGAGGAAGCAGCGGATGTTTCCTCCAAATCTTGGCTGTGCAGTAGCTGCTGACTGTCCTCTAGTAGCTTGTCCTCGCTGAAAAGTGGAGCCGAGCCTACAACATATAATACTTCTCGCGCTGAGGAAACTGAAAATAGCAGAGGAAGGTTCAGGACAACTAAGCGTCCTGTCAGAGGAACCCATCGACTCTTGACTGGGGGTGTCTGATGTCACTTGCGACAAACTCAAAGACCGAGTCAACCATTCAAGCACTGCTGGGTTGCTGGTCAAGACACAACTGATAGATAACACTGGGAGCTCAGGTCTCTCGCTGCGACCCCTGCTGCCACCCCGTCTTCTTCTGCTGCCTGCGACAGAAACATTTTGGCCACTGCCCGTTCCATTTGAAGGGCCTGTCACCTGTCTGTCTGACATACTGTATGATAAAAGAATTAAAAATAATACCACCCAAAAAAGGCTGTAGTACAATGTTACTTTGCTGAATAGCAATTAAGATATATATATATATATTATTTTTTTATATTATTTTTTTCTGATTAATAAACTGATGGGACATACGTATCTTTCCGATTAATACACCCCGTAAATAGCTGCAGTGCAATGTAACTTCACCACTGAACGACAATTATGACATATATTTTTTCCCTTTTTCTTTCTATTAATACACCCCCCAAAAAACTGTTAAACAATGTAAAATCAACGCAGGACAGCTAATACCTTGTACGTATCTATCCTATTAATACACCCCGTAAATGGCTGTAGTACAATATAACTTCACCGCTGAACAGCAATTATGACATATATTTTCATTTTTTTTTCCCCTAATAATAAGCCCCCCCCCAAAAAAAAAAAAAGTTTAACAATTTAAAATCAATGCAGAAAGGCTAATAGGATGTGCGTATCTTTCCTGTTACTACACCCCATAAATGGCTTAATCACAGAACTTGCACCCCAATCACAAGCAAGGTTTGCTGGAATTAGTGATGTATCATATAGTGCAAACAACCTAAAAGCAATTTGGATCCCCAATAAGTGCAGCAAGGTGTAATAGAATCGCTCTTATTGCACCCTGTTCTCCTTTTCTAGCATAGATAATGCCTCCCTATCCTTTCCCTACACCTTGACTAATATTTCCCTGAACTTGTAAATCGTTTTTTAGCACAATTAAGTCTTTCCTAGCACAGTCCCTAGCGCGCTGACGTCTCTCCCTGCACTAAGCACACTGGAAAATGGCAGAATCCAAGATGGCTGAGGCTATTTATAGGGCTGTGACATCACTGGGGCTGGCTGGCTGGCTGCTGATTGGCTGCATGCATGGCATTGTGAGTAATCCCTTGTTCCCAGGGTTCTTTGCTCCATGTCCTCCACGTGCAGCAGCCATTTTAGGAAAAATTGGGTATTGGGCGATTGGGTACCACGAAGGGTGAGGAAACTCGGATTCGGTGCAAATCAAATTTTTCCTGAAATTTGGATCAAATTCCACTTTGTCAACTTCAGTTCGCTCATCTCTAGTTAAAATTGATATTTAAGGGTGAAATTTGCCTGCATGAATTAGTTTTCATAGGTTTGTTACCCAGCTTGAGAAACAGATATACAATCCTCTTTAAGGTGATCAGGTAATGAACCAGAACTTAAAGGCTATTAACTTTTGGGGCATATTTTTTTTATTATTGCATAAAGTTATATTGGACTAAAATTATTTTTTCAGTTGGTCTTCATAAAAAAATTTCAACAGTTTTTGTTTTACAGTGAATTTGCCAGGGAACTGCTCTAACGGCTGGAGTGTCTTTCAGCATTCGAAGGCTTTGTGATTATATCCATCATGATCATATCCTTGGTTGGGCAGTAGTGCAAGTTCAGAAGTCCTTGATCTCGATGATCCCTTAGATAAATTGAACTTTACATCTATATGCTTAGTTCTGGGATTATCTCAATTATCCCTTTCCATCTGTGCAAAGTACTGTATCTTTGCTTGTCTTCAGAGAACTTTGTTGGTTTTAACTGCTATTGACCTAAATCTGCCAGCAATTGTCTTATCCACATGACTTCCTGACTTGCCTGCACTGCTGCAACATATTCTGCTTATATTAATGAAAGTCAAACAGAGTGTTTTTTTTTTTTTTGGTAGTCCAACTGATGGTAATAGAATGAGATATCTATTGGTAGACTTTTTGTCACATGGGTCTCCAGCCCAGTCATTGTCTACTTATCCAGTCAGGTTATATTTGCCACCTGCTGGTACCATTAGTATGTAATGCAGGATTCCCTTCACATAGCAAATTACCACTTTTTGAATCATTCCAGTCCATCTAATTTGGCATTAAAATCTTTCTACATAAGATTACCACTATTACTGCAGTGGTAATTTTCCTATTGCTTTCCCGTATTGATTGTCATATGGTATAATGGTACCAGGCAGTTGATTTCCATGGCAGACTTTACATCCTATAGGCCAGAAGTTCTTTGATCATTTTGATATTCCTCTCCCTCAATCTGCATATTGAGGTAATAACTTTCTGTACGCTTCTAAAGTTTTTGGTATCAAAATTCTATTATAGAGTTTGTTATTCTCATTATGTCCCCTTCCTGTTCAAAACATATGTACATCCCATTCAACTTTGCAGGATAACAGGCTGAACTGGACAGGCATCTTATTTTAGCCTATATTGCTATCTTAAAATAGACTAGAAGATGGTCCACATAAATGAGCAAACCAATGAACATATGCTGTCATGTGCGGTGGGTTGAGGTGTATACACCTCAGCCTTAGGCCTCATGCACACGACCGTTTTTTTTTTACGGTCCGCAAAAACGGGGTCCGTAGGTCCGTGATCCGTGACTGTTTTTTCATCCATGGGTCTTCCTTGATTTTTGGAGGATCCACGGACATAAAAAAAAAAGTCGTTTTGATGTCCGCCTGGCCATGCGGAGCCAAACTGATCCGTCCTGAATTACAGTGCAAGTCAATGGGGACGGATCCGTTTGACGTTGACACAATATGGTGCAATTGCAAACGGTTCCGTCCCCATTGACTTTCAATGTAAAGTCTGGAGTCTTTTATACCATCGGATCTGAGTTTTCTCCAATCCGATGGTATATTTTAACTTGAAGCGTCCCCATCACCATGGGAACGTCTCTATGTTAGAATATACTGTCGGATATGAGTTACATCGTGAAAACTCATATCCGACAGTATATTCTAACACAGAGGCGTTCCCATGGTGATGGGGACGCTTCTAGTTAGAATATACTACAAACTGTGTACATGACTGTCCCTTGCTCCCCCGGCCCCCCCTCCCTCCCTCTATTGCATTGATAACATTGGTGGCAGTGTGCAGCCTCCCTTCTCCCCCCCCCCCCCCCCCCGATCATTGGTGGCAGCGGAGTTCCGATCGGAGTCCCAGTTTAATTGCTGGGGCTCCGATCTGTAACAATGGCAACCAGGACGCTACTGCAGTCCTGGTTGCCATGGTTACTTAGCAATAGTAGAAGCATCATACTTACCTGCTGGCTGCTGCGATGTCTGTGTCCGGCCGGAAGCTCCTCTTACTGGTAAGTGACGGGTCTGTGCGGTGCATTGCTGTCACTTACCAGTAGGAGGAGCTCTCGGCCAGACACAGACATCGCAGCAGCCAGCAGGTAAGTATGATGCTTCTACTATTGCTAAGTAACCATGGCAACCAGGACTGCAGTAGCGTCCTGGTTGCCATGGTTACCGATCGGAGCCCCAGCGATTAAACTGGGACTCCGATCGGAACTCCGCTGCCACCAATGATCGGGGGGGGGGGGGAGGGGGAGAAGGGAGGTCGCACACTGCCACCAATGTTATTAATGCAATAGAGGGAGGGAGGGAGGGGGGGCCGGGGGAGGCCGCACACACGGCCACCAATGTTATTAATGCAATAGAGGGAGGGAGGGGGGGCTGGGGGAGGCCGCACACTGCCACCAATGTTATTAATGCAATAGAGGGAGGGAGGGGGGGCCGGGGGAGGCTGCATACTGTGCCACCAACGTATTAATACAATAGAGGGAGGAAGGGGGGGCCGGGGGGGGGGGCGCACACTGTGCCACCAATGTTATTATTACAATAGAGGGAGGGAGGGGGGGCCGCACTGGCCACCAATGAAATTTAAACTGGGGAGGGAGGGGGGTCTGCCCCCTGCTGCCTGGCAACCCCGGATCTCTTACAGGGGGCTATGATATGCACAATTAACTCCTTCAGGTGCAGCACCTGAGGGGTTAATTGTACGGATCACAGCCCCCTGTAAGAGATCGGGTGCTGCCAGGCAGCAGGGGGCAGTCATGTACACAGTTTGTTGTATATTCTAACTAGAAGCGTCCCCATCACTATGGGAACGCCTCTGTGTTAGAATATACTGTCTGATCTGAGTTTTCACGAAGTGAAAACTCAGCTCTGGAAAAGCTTTTATGCAGACGGATCTTCGGATCCGTCTGTATGAAAGTAACCTACGGCCACGGATCACGGACACGGATGCCAATCTTGTGTGCATCCGTGTTCTTTCACGGACCCTTTGACTTGAATGGGTCGGTGAACCGTTGTCCGTCAAAAAAATAGGACAGGTCCTATTTTTATGACGGACAGGATACACGGATCACAGTCTCGGCTGCAAAACGGTTCATTTTCCGATTTCTCCACGGACCCATTGAAAGTCAATGGGTCCGCGAAAAAAAACGGAAAACGGCACAACGGCCACGGATGCACACAACGGTCGTGTACATGAGGCCTTAAAGGGGTTGTCCGTGTTCAGAGCTAAATCCGGATATACCCATAATTTCATCCATTCAGCCCCCCTTTTCATGCTCCAATGATCTTCCTTGCCCTGCGCTAGATCACGCAGGGCAAGGGCTCTTATATTTACCATAACACACTGCTGGCCAGAGGCTTTCGCCTAGCAGTGTGTTCGGTGACGTCACCTGCTCTGATGGGCCGACTTTAGCGCTGCACTGTCACTGGGCTCACTGCTGGGCGGAAGCCTCCGCCTGGCAGCCCTAAGGAGAGCCCGGTTTGTTCCGGAACTCCAGAAAATGCCTTTGCCCAGCGCTATTAAATGCAGGGCAAAGGAGAGCATTGGAGCATAAACTGCTCTGATTCTCAAGTCAGGGAGGCTGCCCGGGTGAAAATGGGGATGAACCCGGACAACCCCTTTAATAGCTCATTTCACATGACTAAGAAATGCCTTGACCACTGTCAGCTGATGTCAGGTTCCCAACCGTGTATTGCACTGGTAGGGGCTGGCATCATGAAGCCAGGGGAGGTAAAAATCTGTTCTGAATCATTAATGGGTGTATTTTCTGAAATGGGGTCTTTTATAGATGGTTTCTATTATGTAAGCCACCCAAAGTTACTGGGTGAACTGGTCCATAAAAAATTTGGGTTTTGGAAATGATCTTGAAAATTTTAAAAATGACTTCTAAAATTCTGATGCCTATGTAAAGTAGATATACGTATGGTGAATGTTATTTAATATTCTTTTTTATGCGGTATCATTGTCTTAAAAGCAGAAAAATGTTTCCATTTTTCTTTAAATTTTTTATTTTTTATAAATAAAGGTAAAACGTATCGAATAAAATTTACCACTAACATGAAGTACAATGTGTCATGACTCATGAGGCTTGGATAAGTAAGAGCATTCTAAAGTTATTACCACATCTGATTTGGAAAATTAAACAGGAAGGTCAAAAATGACAGGGTCCTGAAGAGGTTAAACATGCCTGGGATAAACATATATTATGTATTCTATGACAAAATTATCTAAAAGGAACTAATGTAAAGGTAGACTTGAGTGGTCTTTTCTGCCGTCATTCTTCTATTATGTCTTACATAAAAAATTGCTTTTGTGAGGTAATGTAAGTAGAAATTCAGTGATCAATCAGTGTTCAATCAAAGCAATCAAAGCATAATTATAACCAATAAACTATATTTTTGTTCATTTCCTTATTTTTCAGCACACTGATATGGACCATGACCTTCTTTTAAATGTGATTACCTGGGTTGGAATCCTGCTTTCTCTCGTTTGTCTCCTGATTTGTATTTTTACATTCTGCTTTTTCCGTGGCCTCCAAAGTGACCGTAACACTATCCATAAAAATCTTTGTATTAGTTTGTTTGTGGCAGAACTGCTGTTTTTAATTGGAATCAATCGCACTGACCAACCAGTAAGTGTTTTTTTTTTTCTGCAACCATTATAACTATGCTAATAATTGCAACATGTTTTTTATATATTTGTGAGCAATGACTAGGATTAACAGAACTTAGTGGTTAATGCATAATGTTTAAGGCATGGGAAAAATCTTGCAAATCTGCTATGATTGTGTTGCAAAATCTGCACATTGTACCACAGCATTGTGTGAATTGATCCTAAAAGTATCAAGAGAAGCTGTTTGAAAATATTTGTTAATTACTAGAAAAGTCAGAATATTTTCTTAGTAAACAGAGTATAGTGGCTCTCTGTCGCCTATAACTATGAGTGGGTGCTGCTAAGCCTGAGTGACTCACCCAGCCACAAATGGAAATAAATGTAATATATAGAAAGGCTGAGCACTCTCCCGATGAACCACACAGAAACTATTCAAAGATTATTTGAATTTATTACACCAATATATAGATCTAAAATTCAACAAAATTACAATAAAACTATGATAAAAATAAAAATACTCTATAAAAATGCACTACAAGTGTGATAAAAGGTTATACAGATTAATAGCATAATTAGTTAAATGGCGTTGGCTTACAAAAGCATAATGTATCTAACTTTGATGAAAAATGTCCTGGATATGCAGAAAAAACGATGATAATTTACAGATAATTCGATGTATAAATATTCGACAGTCAAAAAATATATGATGATATTTTCGGATATATATTCGCATAAATGTCCAGACTGGAATTGAATATGTGCTTGCGATAATTAGTCAATATCCCCTGTGTGGCAATTTAAAGGAAACACTTACTCTTGCAGACAGCCGTCTGACTATCGCACACGGTGGCGTCCCACGTGGCTAATGGAGTTGAATTTCGGCGGTGTCTGTTACTTGCAGTACAGCAGGAGCAGTGTAAGCGATATAGCCCTCCGTATAGAGGTTCTTTGTAAAAGAGGTTAAAATTGTAGCTCTACTTCATGGGACTAAATGTTCGCTTTATGCCATAAAGTTCCTCAGGGTAAAAGGAATCGATTCAAATTATTAACATCGGGACGTCCATCAGCTGATGTGCGGTGTCTTTTGGTTAACCAAAAGACACCGCACATCAGCTGATGGACGTCCCGATGTTAATAATTTGAATCGATTCCTTTTACCCTGAGGAACTTTATGGCATAAAGCGAACATTTAGTCCCATGAAGTAGAGCTACAATTTTAACCTCTTTTACAAAGAATCTCTATACGGAGGGCTATATCGCTTACACTGCTCCTGCTGTACTGCAAGTAACAGACACCGCCGAAATTCAACTCCATTAGCCACGTGGGACGCCACCGTGTGCGATAGTCAGACGGCTGTCTGCAAGAGTAAGTGTTTCCTTTAAATTGCCACACAGGGGATATTGACTAATTATCGCAAGCACATATTCAATTCCAGTCTGGACATTTATGCGAATATATATCCGAAAATATCATCATATATTTTTTGACTGTCGAATATTTATACATCGAATTATCTGCAAATTATCATCGTTTTTTCTGCATATCCAGGACATTTTTCATCAAAGTTAGATACATTCTGCTTTTGTAAGCCAACGCCATTTAACTAATTATGCTCTTAATCTGTATAACCTTTTATCACACTTGTAGTGCATTTTTATAGAGTATTTTTATTTTTATCATAGTTTTATTGTAATTTTGTTGAATTTTAGATCTATATATTGGTGTAATAAATTCAAATAATCTTTGAATAGTTTCTGTGTGGTCCATCGGGAGAGTGCTCAGCCTTTCTATATATTACAGAATATTTTCTTAGTTGTACAAAAGACAAGAGATAAAGCAAATTGGCTCTGCCACTATCCCTCTCAAAGTCACATCTCATAGGAGATTCAAATGTAATGTGATAGTTCCCACCACAACCAGTAAGCGGAGGTGTTCTGCAGTAGAAGTCACAGTCCAGTATATAGATCCATAAGTTGATCAACTTTCCTAAAAACACAGGTCTTCAAATGTGGAGGAATGTGGCCTTTTTCATGTTAACTCAAACTGTATAAAGGCCTCGGCATCAGTCCTAACTACACTGAACAAAAATATAAACGCAACACTTTCGGTTTTGCTCCCATTTTGCATGAACTGAACTCAAAGATCTGAAACATTTTCTACATACACAAAAGACCCATTACTCTCAAATATTGTTCACAAATCTGTCTTAATCTGTGTTAGTGAGCACTTCTCCTTTGCTGAGATAATCCATCCCACCTCACAGGTGTGGCATGTCATGGTGCTGATTAGACAGTATGAAAACAGTACACACACAACTCTTATCCTTATACTCTCCCTGATAAAATCCTGACATTTCTACCTATTAGGTAAATCTAGCTAATTAAATATGTCCCTATATTACCTATATTGTCCCAATCACATCTAGAATACTGGCTTGTGTCTGTAATTGCTTTCTGCAAGACACAGCTAATACACATGCTCTCAGATCACAAGGTAGCCTCAGAATGGAGTCTCTGTCTTCTGAAAGTGAAGGACCTTGTAAAATCCTGTCTTCTGATTGGCACTCATCCTGTCAGCGTCTGGGCCAATCAGAGTAACCACCCTTCCTCCTAGAGTCAATGATCCTCCATCTTCATTCTAACTGCCATTTTTCCTGCCAATTGTCACTGTAAAATGGAGCTTGCACTGTCTTGTGCGATTCTCCCGAAGTTGCAAACACAGTGTTTCCTGGTTATAATGTAATTTGTCCTCCTTTCACAGGGAGGAATACCTCCCTACTCGTTTGGTGCATGACAAAATTATTCACAGCTTTCCTCTGCTTGTACAGACACTCTAGCATGTTCAGAGTGACTTTAAAATGGAATTGTTAATTAGAAAAAGTTGGCTTTAGACATTTTCTTGAAAATTTTAAAAATTGCTTCGAAAATTCTAAGCTTTCTAAGGGCCTTAAAAAAATGACATTTGCAAAATGATGCAAACATAAAGTAGACATAGGTGAATGTTATGTAATAACTGTTTCATCTCCAAAACTCCCCCCAAACTATAGCGTAGGCAACACTGAGTCTGATTATGCATTTTTTTTCTTTATAGTAATTTTCCCCCACAAACCAGAAGTAAAATGTATTGAGAAGACTTCTTGAGTCATCTCCATTATGTGCATGAGCCCCGAAGTCCTTTCATACATTTTACTGCTGGTTTGGAGGAGCACAGCATTGGAAGTATGAGTATGAGGATAAAAGTTACATAGTCTGGCATAGTGTCATTAACACTGTACACTTCTTAACGTAGTTTGGAGGGGGGGGGGGGGTCAGAGTTGACAGATTTCCCTTAAATGCCCTTTTTTGTCATTTATTTCCTTTTTAACAGTAGCTGCAAGCCTTGTGGAGTTACATTTTCCTTAAATGAATACATTTTACAGCGTAAATACCCAAAGTAGATTTAAAGCTCTCCTATGTAGGCAGGGGCTACGTGGCAACGTGTCCTAATGATTGTCAATGGTTTCGCAATTCAACATGCGACAGTTGCAAAATATCGAAAACCTGATGGATTTTGGGTTGCAAGTGGCAATGTAAGTTGCATGTAACTCCCCTGCAACATGCTTGTGACTTTGCTGTATTTTTGCAGACAAAGCACTGTTGTAAAATAGTCACAGGACAGACAAGTCAAACAAATTTTCTTGTCACGTGTCATGGAACCATGAACCAGACGTACAACAAGAGATGAGTGGAAATAAGAAGGCTTTATTGAAAATAAAGCTGTAAGGCAAAAGTCCAAACGGATGGCGAAACCGAAGCAGGGTCTTGTGAAACCAGGGATCAGGAACCAGAAGGGTAGTCAGATGAAGCCAGGATCAGGAACCAACAGGGTAGTCAGACGAAGCCAGGATCAGGAATCAGCGGGGTAGTCAGACGAGGCCAGGATCAGGAACCAGAAGCAGCAGCAGTCTTAGAAGCATGTGAGCACAGGAGGACCAAGCAGGGAACTGAAGCCACAGACCTCCTATATATATGAGCTAGGCATCCAGCTCCTCCCAGTGGGAAGGAGGAGCCGCAGGGTGGGAGGCTACAAGAAACCCAGAAACCAAGATGGCCGCCAGCACATGTCAAACGAAGGAGACCAGCAAGGAGGTAAGACCATGACAGTACCTCCCCCTCAAGGGCCCCTCCTCCGCGGAGTAAGGAACGGTTTCTGAGGGAAGCGTGCGTGGAAGGCTCGGAGCAAGGCAGGAGCATGGACATCTGCGGAGGGAACCCAGGAACGCTCCTCTGGACCATAACCACGCCAATGGACCAAAAACTGCACCCGGCCGCGGACCAGGCGTGAGTCCAGGATATTGCTCACCTCATACTCCTCACGATTGCCCACTTGGACCGGACGAGGCCGAGGAATCGAGGAAGTGAAACGATTACACACCAGTGGCTTCAAGAGGGAGACATGAAACACGTTGGAGATCCGCATGCCAGGAGGAAGCGCAAGGGCATAGGCTACCGGGTTTACCCTGCGAAGCACTCGGAAGGGACCAACAAAGCGAGGCGCCAGCTTGGGAGTGGGCACTCGAAGGTTGAGGTTGCGGGTGGACAACCATACGCGGTCTCCGACCTGGTAGGAAGGAGCGGGCGCTCGTCTGCGATCAGCCTGGAGTCTCTGGCGCTGCGCAGAGACCTCAAGGGACCTCTGGATCTGTACCCAAGAAGCACGTAGGACGGAAAGGTGATCCTCCACAGCCGGAATATCCTGGGGAGAGAATACCTCCGGTAACACGGCAGGTTGGAACCCATAATTGGCCATGAAGGGAGACGTCCCAGAGGAAGAGTTCACCGCCGTGTTCCTGGCAAACTGAGCCCAAGGCAGGAGGTCAACCCAATTGTCTTGGTGATCGGAGACATAGCAACGAAGGAATTGCTCCAAGGCCTGATTGGATCGTTCTGCGGCCCCATTGGACTGAGGGTGGTAGGCCGATGAGAAAGAGAGATGAATCCCCAACTGGGAGCAAAAGGCGCGCCAGAACCTGGACACAAACTGACTCCCCCGATCCGACACAATCTCCTTGGGCAAACCGTGCAACCGGAAGACCTCCCTGGCAAAAATCGAGGCCAACTCTTGTGCAGAGGATAACTTCTTGAGAGGTACACAGTGGCACATTTTGGAAAACCGATCCACTATCATGAGAATGACCGTATGGCCTCGGGATGCAGGGAGGTCCACAATGAAATCCATCCCCAGGTGTGACCATGGACGCTCCCCGGTGGCTATGGGTTGCAAAAGGCCCAACGGAAGGTGCCGAGGGGACTTACTCTGGGCACAAACGGAGCATGCCGCTACATATGCGGCGATGTCGGAACGTAGAGAAGGCCACCAGAACAGACGTGAAACAGCCCAGGACAGCTGATTCTTTCCAGGATGCCCCGCGGCCTTGGAGTTATGGTAGGTTCGCAACAACCGGAGCGGCAGTAGGAGCGGGCCCAGGAGCGACAACCGACCCATCGGCAACGGAAGCTAAATGAGCCGTGCGTTCAAGCAGGGTTTGCAACGCCACAGCGAACCGACCCAACAGGTGATCCTGCTGATCAAGTCTGGCAACCAGCGTAGGTAGCGAGGATGGCCCTGTACCGTCAGAATTCATGGCTTGGTCCTAATGTCATGGAACCATGAACCAGACGTACAACAAGAGATGAGTGGAAATAAGAAGGCTTTATTGAAAATAAAGCTGTAAGGCAAAAGTCCAAACGGATGGTGAAACCGAAGCAGGGTCTTGTGAAACCAGGGATCAGGAACCAGAAGGGTAGTCAGATGAAGCCAGGATCAGGAACCAACAGGGTAGTCAGACGAAGCCAGGATCAGGAATCAGCGGGGTAGTCAGACGAGGCCAGGATCAGGAACCAGAAGCAGCAGCAGTCTTAGAAGCATGTGAGCACAGGAGGACCAAGCAGGGAACTGAAGCCACAGACCTCCTATATATATGAGCTAGGCATCCAGCTCCTCCCAGTGGGAAGGAGGAGCCGCAGGGTGGGAGGCTACAAGAAACCCAGAAACCAAGATGGCCGCCAGCACATGTCAAACGAAGGAGACCAGCAAGGAGGTAAGACCATGACATCACGCAACTTCCTGTTGCACAAGATACTGTTCCCAGTTTGTGCCCTGATGTGTTGCGCTAAAACTGGGGAGATTGCCCTTCCAGCTAGAGTGTGTTTTTTACATTTCAAGAGGGGTTTAATTATATTGTGGTCACTATTTCCAAGTGTTTCACAAACAGTGACATTACCAACAAGCTCTGAATTGTTATATATGACCAAATGCAATACAGAATCGCCCCTAGTGGGTTCTTCTACAAACTGGCCCATAAAGAGGTTCTGCAGCAAGTTGAGGTGTTTCTTCCCTTTTGTAGTTAAAACAGTACCATAATCCAATCAATATTTTGGAAGTAAAAATCTACAGCTATGATCAGTGTATCCACCTGTACAGCCAGCTCTATTTAGTTATACAGCTGAACCTCTATTTCCTTAGTAATGGTGGGTGTCTATACAGTACACCGATTATTTGCCTTTGTAATTCCACCCAAAGGGCATCTGTCAGCAGATTTGTATCCATGAAACTGGCTGACTACCAGTGTGTGTGCTTGGCAGCTGAAGGCAACGGTGTTGGTCCCGTTTTCCTATGTGTTGACATGGCTGAGAAAAGTGATGTTTTAATGTATGCAAATGAGCCTCTAGGAGCATTGCAATTACACCTAGAGTCTCTCTCTTTCTTTTACCAAGAAATCCAGAGGAATGTTGTCTAGCCTACAATAGTTATCACATGTATCAACTGCTCTTCATAATAGAAATATTACCCACCCATAGGGCCTTGCAACTAAAAACGTTGTTCTCATCTGTTTTTTTATTTTTTATTAAGGGTTTTTGTCCTGAAAGAACTACTTGTAGATGTGAGGCTGACTTAGCTATTTTTGTTAGTTACTTAGTTAGTTTTGCTACATAAGTATGTTTAAAAGTCAGGAATACATCTCTGCCAATTTACTGTGTGAAAATACTGCAGCGCTTATATTGCTGATCTCTTCTTCTTACTGATTGCCTACTTGATCTGCAGTAGCAAGTAGGTATAAGTATAGCTCTCTCCTGTTCACTGGATCATACTTAATCTGTATACCAAAAACAGACAACACTTAGCAATTTTATGTCACCATTTTGATTCAACATCAGACGAGTGGTGTGTAGTGAAGATGTCACCTATGTGTGGACGCTGAAAAAAAAAACTGTGGGACCTGCTTGTGCTTGTTGGTAGATCAAACAATCCACTGTACTGATAGTCTGTCAGGGCGATCTAGAGCCTGTTTCTGTGTAAGTGTCCCTCACATGACCACTGATATCAATGCCTCCTAACAGCTAGGTCAGAATGGACTAAATGGTGGGCAATACATTAAAATTACCATTCTCTGAGCAAAATGGCATGTCTAGCAGTCAACTATCTCTCACCAAGAGGATCAGTATCAAAAAGTAGCCAATGGCAGTCTTTTTATAGGGCAGTGGGGGAGGGGTGCTTTTATACCGTCTTGTGGCAAGACCACACCTATAATCATTTACATATTTGCCTGAGACATGGCAGCAGTTGGCCACAAGCTCACATTTCTATCTGGATGAGTTTATTTTTTTGTCAGTGTCTCCAGGTAACTATTTTACCAAACAGAACACATCAATCATTGCACTGTAAAAGTTGTACCTTTGAGAACTCCATATATGGCTTCATAGTTTTGGAATATTGAACATAATGCAGGATCTGAGATGACTGTTATAAATATTTAATCTTAAATAGACCTCGCAGTAGTTAGAAAACTGCCAATGCTGCCAAGCATTGCTACACAGTCATTGATGCACTCATTACTGATATTGGCTTACTAAACCACATTGTGTATATACACTCACCTAAAGAATTATTAGGAACACCTGTTCTATTTCTCATTAATGCGATTATCTAGTCAACCAATCACATGGCAGTTGTTTAAATGCATGTAGGGTTGTGATCCTGGTCAATACAATCTCCTGAACTCCAAACTGAATGTCAGAATGGGAAAGAAAGGTGGGCTACAACAGCAGAAGACCCCACCGGGTACCACTCATCTCCACTACAAATAGGAAAAAAAGGCTACAATTTGCACAAGCTCACCAAAATTGGACTGTTGAAGACTGGAAAAATGTAGCCTGGTCTGATGAGTCTCGATTTCTGTTGAGAAATTCAAATGGTAGAGTCCGAATTTGGCGTAAACAGAATAAGAACATGTATCCATCATGCCTTGCTACCACTGTGCAGGCTGGTGGTGGTGGTGTAATGGTGTGGGGGATGTTTTCTGGGCACACTTTAGGCCCTTTAGTGCCAATTGGCCATCGTTTAAATGTCACGGGCTACCTGAGCATTGTTTCTGACCATGTCCATCCCTTTATGACCACCATGTACCCATCCTCTGATGGCTACTTCCAGCAGGATAATGCACCATGTCACAAAGCTCGAATCATTTCAAATTTGTTTCTTGAACATGACAATGAGTTCACTGTACTAAAATGGCCCCCACAGTCACCAGATCTCAACCCAATAGAGCATCTTTGGGATGTGGTGGAACAGGAGCTTCGTGCCCTGGATGTGCATCCCTCAAATCTCCATCAACTGCAAGATGCTATCCTATCAATATGGGTGAACATTTCTAAAGAATGCTATCAGCACCTTGTTGAATCAATGCCACGTAGAATTAAGGCAGTTCTGAAGGCAAAAAAGGGTCCAACACCTTATTAGTATGGTGTTCCTAATAATTCTTTAGGTGAGTGTATTTATTTTAAAGTAGAGAAATTAGAATTTGAGCCATGGGTGCTATATAGGTAACTGAAAATAAGTAAAATACATAATATACCAAAAATATGTCTATTAAAGAGTTTTCTGTGAGTTAATGACTTATCCTCAGGATAGAGACAAAAAACAATGCAACAGCACTCTGCAAACACAAATAAAGTACAATAACACTATAGTTATAGAAAATATTCTGGTTCTAATGCTACACTTATTTTATAAATTTGAGATTCTTGTCGAATACATTCTGTACAAAAGTATTTGTGCCTGTCCATCAGTGTCAAGGCGATCTCTATATGACAGGAACCTAACACTAAATACTACCTGTTATAGTGCCATACTGGCCGACTTGAAATACAGAGAATGCAGGTTCTACTCTGCCTTTTATCACTTTTGGTGCCATAATGGCCTTGATTAAATCCAGGAAATGCAGGTCCAAAATGCATGGTGAGCCCACTCTATACATTTCCTGGTGCCAGAAGGCTGCCAATGAATGCAGGGAGAGAAGGTGTCCCAGGGCCCTAACTGATCAGCTGACTGGAAGGGAGGCAGCACTTAAAGAGGTTGTCTCACTTCAGCAAATAGAATTTATTATGTAGAGGAAGTTCATACAAGCCACTTACTATTGTATTGTGATTGTCCACATTCCCTCCTTTGTTGGCTGGAATAATAGTGTGCAAGCCCGACCACCACTCATGGATTGCAGGGTGGTTGTAACCATGGATATGCGCAGTGTATAATGTGATGGGGAATCCAGACAGAAAAGGAAGCAATATGGACAATCACAATACATTAGTAGGTGCCTTGTATTTACTTCCTCTGCATATTAAATGTTATTTTCTGAAGAGAGGCAACCATGGCCTCTTCACAGTACACTAAGCACACCACCTTACAATGTATAGTGGCTGTTCTTGGTATTGTAGCCTAGGCCCTTTCACTTGACACTGACTGAATTGTACACAGGCCATGTGACCAATGAATGTGATATTACTTGCCTAGGAAGTGGCCACTACTTTAAACTGATCGACCGTGATGTCAGGAGTAGGACCTCCATGATCAGATATTGATGGTCAAGCCTGAGGATAGGTCATCTATATTGCATTCACGAAAAACTCCTTTAACTTCTTACAGCTATTAATTGGAGTTGTTAAGCGTACATTTGGAATTGTTCTGAAAATACTGTTAATATAGCATGTCTTCCAAACTTACTATTATATTCAGAAAAATCAATAGGAGGTAAATACATTTTAGACAGTTTACCAACCTGGTCCCTACCATTGGTGGACTGACAATTTGTGCTGTGTCCAGGAGGTCATAGGTCCATATTCAAATACTGCACTCATTACAATTTTGATGTTAATGCCTATGTCTATGTTGGTGATAAAGTCTAAAACATCATGTAAAGATTTAAAAACATGAGTACAGGGAAAATATTTGTCAAATAAGTGTTAATCTGATTGCTTTCTATGAGCACTTTTTCCTTGCACTAGTCATCCTCCAAGCTGCCTGGTTTTATGTGCACATTTATTATATATAATATGTATTATTTACTTGTTTCTATTTTTTTATATCTCAATTTCTAGATTGCCTGTGCTGTGTTTGCTGCACTTCTCCATTTTTTCTTCTTGGCTGCATTTACGTGGATGTTCCTTGAAGGAGTTCAGCTATACATTATGCTGGTTGAGGTCTTTGAAAGTGAAAATTCTAAAAGGAAATATTTCTATCTAGTGGGCTATGGGATGCCTGCTCTTATTGTGTCGGTGTCTGCAGCAGTAGATTATAAAAGCTATGGAACAGATAAAGTGTAAGTAAGATATAAAAACATTTTTTTATATCTGTATTTTGACTAGTGTTTTATTTTCCAAGTGTCCAAGACAACATAGATTTCAGCAAACCACCTAGAGAAGTAGCACATTAGTAGGCCATTTGTGATGTTAGGCCTACATTGATAGCTCATACTAGAGATGAGCAAATTGATTGTGAATCGGATTCCTTACAGATTTCTCAAACAAATCTGAGGTTTTTGCAATTCGTTTCAGATGAATCATGCAAAAATGGTGTCCAGCATCATTTTACTGTGGAAATTGGTTGGGAAAAGACAGGAAAGAAGAAGATGGAGGATCACATGACCCAGGGAGGGAGGGGGTAAGGTTTGCCCTGATTGCCTCAGTGGCAGACAGACAGCCTGGTCAGCTAATCAGGGAACAGTATTTAGCCAGGTCCTTCTGCTCAGAACGAGCCATACCCCATTTTGTTCTCAACTGTGGATCTGAAAGTATATGTTCTGCCTGTGTCTGACACTATAGACCAGTAATGGCTAACCTTGGCACTCCAGCTGTGGTAAAACTACAACTCCCAAGATGCCCCGCTTGCTTGGCTGCCCTCAGAACTCTATAGAAATAAATGGAGCATGCTGGGAGTCGTAGTTTCACCACAGCTGGAGTGCCAAGGTTAGCCATCACTGCTATAGAGGCACTACAGGGAGTGAATTGGAGATAATTGGATAGATTTTAAAGTTTTATCAAGGAAAGTGCGTGCTGCAGCTGAAACTCCATAAAAATAGAAAAAAATTGTAGCAGCACTTCAGGAAAAAGTTATGTAGCCAATATGGTGGTGGGGCCAGCGGTGATGGGTACCAGTCTGTGGTTCCCCCATTGTTCAAAATTATAGAAAGAGACCACAGCACTCCCAAGTGCGACGTTTCGACCCTACATGGTCTTTTTCAAGTACTGTCCCAATTTCCGGTGTGAGCCTTTATTGGGCCCTTCAGTATTTTAAGAGGAGGGTAGTAGATACAGTATGTACATGCATTCTGTGTATTGTCATTGATATAAATGATGTTAGGAATATTTCAGTTTGGTTTGGCATGCAGTGTAGAAAATGACACTGCATTTTTATTTTTTTTCCATAGGTGCTGGCTTCGACACGATACTTACTTTATTTGGAGCTTTATTGGACCAGCCACACTGATAATCATGGTAATTATTGCATTTATTTATTTTTTACTTATTACTTTTCACTGACCTATATAATAATAAGTGCAGCTATCTATTGAATTTTAAGTGAGGAAAGCGCAGCAGCTGAAGGGTGTATTTCCATATGAATACGTTGCAGATTAAGATGGACAGAACAGGACATCCATAATTGCGGCTGTGTCAGGTATTCATTTGGGGAATTTGACATAAAAGCACTGCTAGAAGAACAGCTGTGAGAATGGGTGTAGTTCTCTGCTATGAGCAGATGAATAATCAAATATTGTGCATTTGCTAACAAGAGGAAGTAAAAAATGAATCTTGTTTTATTATTTTTCCAATGCTCTAGTAATAGAGTAAAAGTAGCTCACCATCCCAAGACCAGGATCAGCATGTACGGAGATACAGGGGTGGGAGTAGGTTCAATCCTTACAACAGGGATTATAGCATGGTACCGTACAAGGTCCAGGTAAAACATCACTTTTATTGAATCCATCCATATACAGAGCAAGCATAGTTAGGTTTATGCATTTAGGCTAGTTGCCTTAATCATAACCTGATTACCATTATGGTTAAAGTTTATGATTAAAGACCCCTTTACACTTCAATGGAGCAGGCAGTTGTCAGGAAGGAAGCGTTCCTGTGGTAACCGTTAATACAATTTTCTTGTTCCCATACAGAATCTGTATTTCAATTAATGATTTAAGTGACTGCACCAACAATCCCATTACCTGATGAACGAGCGTTTGTATGAACACTCATTAGCGACAATCTGCCCAAACTATGAGAATGGGAAGTCTAAAGAGGCCTTAAGGCAACTAGTCAAAATGCATAAACTGAGTATGCTTGCTCTGTATCTGGGTGTTTTAATTATGGATAAAGTGACGTTTTAACTGGACGTTGTGCAGTATTGTGCTGGAATCGCTGTTTTATGAACTTCCAATGCTCTCCTATAAAACATTAGCAGCCAGCCCAATCCACAGCTTTTTATGCTACTCCTGCTACCTCATTCTAAGGGCTGATTCAGACGGCTGTATGAATGCATCTGTATCCGTTCTGCAATTTTGTAGAACTGGTGCGGATCCATTCATTTCAATGGGGCCACAAAAGATCTGGACAGCACTGTGTGCTTTTTGCATCCATAGTTCCGTTCCGCAGCCCTGCAAAAAAGATTGCGGACAACAATAGGCAGCATTTCTATCATAGTGCCAGCCATGTGTGGTAGGCAAAATGCGGAAAGAACACGGCCAGGAACCGTGTTCTGCAGATGCACAATTTGCAGATCCGCAAAACACTACAGTCATTTAAATGTGCCCTAATACTGCCATTGTATGCATCTATTTACTTACTCATACAAAATAAAAAGAATGTTACATTTATGTTATGTTTGTTTTTTTACAAGGTTTTTCTCATACTAAATAGTCCCTTTACTAGTCCAAATTCTTTAGACAAATTTTCAATAGCAGTTCACTCATCGATGCCTTCAACAATGAAATGTATTTTTCCTAAAGTTGCCAAAATGTACAAAGTTAATATAAAAGATTTCACATGAAATAATACCTTTTTTTTTCAGATTAATAAACCCAAATAATATTTCTGAATTTAACCCCCTCACGACTGGTCGAATTTTTTGTTTTTTGTTTTTACACCTTGCCTTTCCAGACCCAAAACTTTATTTTTATTTTTTGGTTCATATAGCTCTGTGGGACCTTTTTTTTTTGCAGGACAAGTTGCATAGAAAGTAGTGGGAAGCTGGAAACAAAATTCCAAATGTAGTGTATTGCCACTTCTCTGCCCAAGCTTCTAATTTATACTAATCTCTCTGTAGCAGTATACTGTCCTTCCGTGTTAATTACTTTACACAGTTTAGTGTCATCTGCAAAAAATTATATTTTACTGTGCAAGCCTTCTACAAGATCATTAATAAATATATTGGAGAATAGGGCCCAATACTGAACCCTGAGGTACTCCACTAGTGACAGTGACCCAATCTGAGTGTGTACCATTGATGACCAAGTGTATAACAATATAGATAATGACTAGAGACCACCTGAGTCAAACAGAAATTTAAGGTAAGTGATCAGTTATACAACGTAACTTTTAATAAGATGAACATAGAAAATTGGCGCCACGATAAATCGATAACAATAAAGAAAATACGAAAAAGGAGACAATGCGGAGAGTCACCACACAGGTGATAATGGTACTCAATAACCAGAACACATTTAGAGAACAAGAGGTGCTCGGCGGCACCAAAAAAGATAACCAGGTGGTCCTACCGCTCTGATGAGATGCTCCTTGATACAACGAATGCCTCGCCGGTGTTGAAGGATGTGCATACATCGTCGCTGAAGGCAGTTGTAAAGCACAGGGTTAGGGATGCTAGGCTAGCTGGCCCTAGTAATGCCCTAGGGACCTACAATGGCCTAAGTGACCTAATCACGGATCCCCGTGACCAGTCACAACCAGGAACATAGCCCTGGAATTAGTGTGCCCTAGGAAGCCCTCTCCTCCCTAATCCCTACACGCATGTTTCGCTGAAAGGATGAGTATAAAGCTCATCAGGGGAAACAAGGGAGCTTGGGCTAATAAGCTGTACAGGGTACACTGACAAAAATATCAGACGTGTCCCCTGCACAGAGGCAGATTATGTCCACGATCCTGATATGGATGCGAGTGGACAAACTGACAGTAGGATGGTAGGGGGACTCCTGATGCTGAGCCCCTCTCCTACTAACAAAGTGTTGGCGCGTGGGCTGATGTAGCCTAAGGTAGCGCAGAAAACCGCCACCTTTTTAAAGGAAGAGTCGGCCTCAAAGCGAGGCTTGGCGAGGACACTCGTACCTTACCCAGATGGTGCGGTTCAGTTCACGCCTGCGCATGCGCAAAGAAGCGAATCGCATTGCGAGAGGGGGAGGTCATTGGGGGGACGCTAGTGAATGAGATGACGTCACCACGTCCAATGTCGTTTGTTCGCACGAGATGACGCGACAGTTGCCAGGCAATCAGGACGCTATTCCCGGATACTGTCGGATAGCGCAGCTCCTGATATGCAGTTGCGCTTTACAAGGTAGATGGCATTCATGGCACAATTCCCATTGCCTTTAGGCAGCTGGGGTTACCCTGATGACAATCATGGACATGCCTGGACACCACTGTGTCCCTTCTATTGGCAATGTCACCGAGATGCTCACCCAGTCGCCTACGCATCTTGCGTCTGGTCTTGCCCACATACTCCATATTTCAATCACAGGTGATTTTATAAATTACGCCCTGTGTTTTGCAATTAATGAAGTCCCTGATGTCCCCTGATGGAGCTGTAAAAGGTTTTGCCTGTCTGGACAATACTGCAGGCTACACAGCCACTACACCTAAAACAACCTGTAGGCCTACGATCAAGCCAGGTGCCCTGTCTGGGAACAGGTGTAAAGTGGCTGTGTACGAGGAGATCCTTAAGATTACTGCCCCTTCTGAAGGTTATGTGGGGATAGTCATGTATGACATCCCTGATATTCGAATCCATCATTAAAATAGGCCAGTTTTTCCCAAAGGAGCCCTCGCGTTCGGTCAGCACACCCATCAAAAGTGGCTAGCAACCGGATCTTTTGGTCATCAATTGGTTTTACTTTGGGTACCAAAAGATCCGAGCGGGCCGTGTCAGCCGCCCTGTGATAGGCCTGCTTCAGTATATTGTCTGGGTACCCCCTGTTATGAAACTTTGTCCTGAGATCATTCGCCTTCTTCCTGTACTCTGGCCCCTCGGAGCAGTTGCGCCTAAGGCGCAGGTATTGACCACATGGAATACCCCTCTTGAGGGGGGTAGGGTGACTACTGCTCTAATGTAGGACCGAGTTAGTCGAAGTAGGCTTCCTAAAGATGGTAGTTGATAATTCATCAGTACCCTTTCTGGAAATAGATATGTCAAGGAAAGAGAGACTGTTCGGATCGGATTCATGAGTAAATCTCAGTCCTACGTTGTTGTTGTTTAGCTTATCCACAAAGACTGAAAAAGGCTATAGGCCCGGTACTCAACGACATCTCATCAGAAAAGACACTGGTTGCCTCCCACCAGCCCATTGCGTAGCAAATTAGCGTAGGCCGGCGCACAGGAACAGCCCATTGCTGTGCCCCTGAGCTGGTAGTAAAGCTTTGCACCAAAATGAAAAAAGTTATGTGTGAGCAAATACTCAAGGAGTCTCAACACAAAATCATTGTGTCGAGAGAATTGACAACCCCTCATTCTGAGGAAGTGACCCACTGCTCTAAGACCAGCTGCATGGGGGATAGACGAGTATAACGCCTCAACGTCAATACTCCCCAAGATGGCCTGAGGTTCGATAGTAACACCATCAAGTCTCTTAAGCAAGTCTATAGTGTCCCTGACATAAGATGGCAGGGACACTACGAAGGGCAAAAGGACTTTATCTATATACACCCCAAGATTCTGACTGATACACCCAACCCCCGAAACAATTGGCCTCCCTTTCAGGGGAGTTGTCCCCATTCCCTGGGTGTTTTGGGTACAAAAAGTCCAGCTCCTCCACAGAGATTAACTTTTTAGTTTTTGCATCCTGAAGGATACCCCTAAGTTCTAGCAGGTACGGGTCTGTTGGATTTGATAACTGAACTTCGTAACTGGTTTTATCCCGTAGGATCTGTTCACACATTGTTCTGTAATCAACTGAATCCATGATCACTGTTGCCCCCTTTATCGGAGGGCTTCACATTGATCGAAGAGTCGTTTTTGAGGACAGTGATAGCCTCCCATTCCTCCTTAGTACAATTGTTGTGCAGGGGGAGTGGTGACACTTTTGTAAGGTCTGCCGACACAAGTTGGAGGAAAACATCCAGACACGATACGTCACTGGAGGGGGGCATCTTAGTGCTTTAATGACCACCCTCTGTTTTCTTTCCCTCAGCCAGTTACTTACCCGCATACAGACGTTTTCTCCCAGTCCAAGCGTTCTCATTTTAAATACTAACCTTTTATGTGGTACAGTGTGAAATGCTTTGAAGAAGTCTAGATATACAATATCCATTGATTTGCTGTGGTCACGTCTAGAACCTAACTCCTTATAGAAACTGATTAAATTACTTTTATCGATCCCTCTTGAAGCTATGCTGATATGTCGTTATGCCTTAGGCCTCATGCACACGACCGTTGTGTGCATCTGTGGCCGTTGTGCCGTTTTCCGTTTTTTTCCGCGGACCCATTGACTTTCAATGGGTCCGTGGAAAAATCGGAAAATGCACCGTTTGGCAGCCGCATCCGTGATCAGTGTTTCCTGGCCGTGAAAAAAATATGACCTGTCCTATTTTTTTCACGGCCAACGGTTCACGGACCCATTCAAGTCAATGGGTCCGTGAAAAAACACGGATGCACACAAGATTGTCATCCGTGTCCGTGATCTGTGTCCGTTTTTTCCTATCATTTCAATGGCAAACTTGACTTTGATTTTTTTTTTCATTTTTCATGTCCGTGGATCCTCCAAAAATCAAGGAAGACCCACAGACGAAAAAACTGTCACGGATCACGGACCTACGGACCCAGTTTTTGCGGACCTTAAAAAAAAACGGTTGTGTGCATGAGGCCTTTTTCACACATCAGTGTTTGGTCAGTGATTTCCATCAGTGATTCTGAAAAACCAGGTGTGGCTCTAAACAGAGAACACACGTTTGATCAAATATGTGCGCTAAGAGCTTCCATTGACTCATTTATAGTAGGTATTGTACCACTTTTATTTAGAATGACCCCCATTTCTTAGCGCTATTGTTTGTATGTATAATGGTGTGCAGCCATTTTGTTTTTTATAATTATGTTTGCTTCATGGATATGCACCTGTGATTCTGAAGGTTCTAGTCTAAATTTTCTTGTAGTTTTTCTAAACAGACAACAGGAGCAGATCTTTCCCTTATACCTTATGTCTGTGGAGGCTTCAATCCTGGCTTTGGCTCACAATCACTGATGGAAATCACTGACAAAAACACTGATGTTAAGGCATTATATGAGAAACTTCAGGATGGCATCTCTTAGAAAACCTTCAAACATTTTAACCATGACAGATGACTTATTGGCCTTACCGACAGGGCCGTTTGAAGGAATTTGGGGGCCCCAAGCAAAATAGACATGGAGGCCCCCCCCTCCACACCTTACGCACGCAAAGCCTACAGGAACCACAGTATAGCCATACAGTTTAAGTTCACCCACACTTTATATAAATAAAAAAGGTTTACAGTGCAAATACTGCTGTTGCATTTAATGTGCATGAAATTTGAACAGTGCCATCCACAGATCCCCCTCCCCTAAACAGTGCCATCCACAGATCCCCCTCCCCTAAACAGTGCCATCCACAGATCTCCCCCTAAACAGTGCCATCCACAGATCTCCCCCTAAACAGTGCCATCCACAGATCCCCCTCCCCTAAACAGTGCCATCCACAGATCCCCCTAAACAGTGCCATTCACAGATCCCCCTCCCCTAAACAGTGCCATCCACAGATCTCCCCCCTAAACAGTGCCACCCACAGATCCCCCCTCCCCTAAACAGTGCCATCCACAGATCTCCCCTCCCCTAAACAGTGCCATCCACAGATCTCCCCCCTAAACAGTGCCATACACAGATCCCTCCTCCCCTAAACAGTGCCTTCCACAGATCTCCCCCCTAAACAGTGCCATACACAGATCCCTCCTCCCCTAAACAGTGCCATCCACAGATCTCCCCCCTAAACAGTGCCATCCACAGATCTCCCCCCTAAACAGTGCCATCCACAGATCTCCCCCTAAACAGTGCCATCCACAGATCCCTCCTCCCCTAAACAGTGCCATCCACAGATCTCCCCCCTAAACAGTGCCATCCACAGATCCCCCCTAAACAATGCCATCCACAGATCCCCACTAAACAGTGCCATCCACAGATCCCCCCTCCCCTAAACAGTGCCATGATGAAACTGTTTAGGGGAGGGGGGATCTGTGGATGGCACTGTTTAGGGGGGATCTGTGGATGGCACTGTTTAGGGGGGATCTGTGGATGGCACTGTTTAGGGGGGATCAGTGGATGGCACTGTTTAGGGGGGAGATCTGTGGATGGCACTGTTTAGGGGGGATCAGTGGATGGCACTGTTTAGGGGGGAGATCTGTGGATGGCACTGTTTAGAGGAGGGGGGATCTGTGGATGGCACTGTAGGGGGATCTGTGGATGGCACTGCCATCCACAGATCCCCCTACAGTGCCATCCACAAATCCCCCTCCCCGACACTCACAGCAGTATATTTATAAACTAATCAGTAACTACTTTAACTTTAATCATTGCTCATTGCTGAGCTCTTTACTTGGATTATTTGGATATCTTACTTTGTCTTAGCTCCGGTAACAGCAGGCAGTGCAGGCGGCACTCACTCACTGACGTCACGCGCCTGCGCCGCCTAGTGGGAGGAGCAGGTGCGTGACGTCGGTCAGTGAGTGAGCGCCGCCTGCACTGCCTGCTATTACCGGAGCTAAGACAAAGTAAGATATCCAAATAATCCAAGTAAAGAGCTCAGCAATGAGCAATGATTAAAGTTAAAGTAGTTACTGATTAGTTTGTTTATAAATATACTGCTGTGAGCGGCGTGGCCCTGTATATTCTAACCCCCAGGCAAGCGTCCCCGTCACCATGGGAACGCCTGGGGTTAGAATATACCATCGGATTTGAGTTTTTACGATCTCACTGAGCTCGTAAAACTTAGATCCGATGGTATATTCTAACCCGCAGGCAAGCGTCCCCGTCACCATGGGAACGCCTGGGGGTTAGAATATACCATCGGGCACCGGCTCTGCTTGGCCCCGGGCCAGCTCGGGGCCCCAAGCAATTGCTTGTTTTGCCTGTTGGGTAGTGACGGGCCTGCTTACCGATATATATTAAGCAGTGATTTCACTAGGATTTTATTGGCAAGAGAAGTACCGTATTTATCGGCGTATAACACGCACTTTTTCCCCCTGAAAATAGGGGGCAAATGATGTATGCGTGTTATACGCCGATTAGGGCTGAAACGTGTCCTCCGGAGGCCAGAGAGGCAGGACTGAGCCGGCCGGCACAGCAGAGGGAGGAGGAAGGAGGAAGGAGGAGGGAGTCCCTCCCTCCCCACTGTGCGCGGCTGCCGCTGAAGACCAACGAGGACAGAGTAGGAGGAGGAGGGGAGGGACTGTGGCCACTGCGCCACCAATGAATGTGCCGGCCATATCCCACAGTTCCGATCGGAGTCCCAGCAGTGTAATGCTGGGGCTCCGATCGCTTACCATGGCAGCCAGGAGTCACGCTACTGAAGTCCTGGCTGCCATGGTATGTTAGTGAGCAGAGAGCAGCGCATTATACTCACGTGCGCTGTGGCCGCCGGTCGCTCCTTCTTCTGTCTGTGCGGCGGATTGCTAATGCTTACAGCATTAGCAATGCGCCGCACAGACCTATGAGAAGGAGCGACCGGCGGCCACAGCGCACGTGAGTATCATGCGCTGCTCTCTGCTCACTAACATACCATGGCAGCCAGGGCTTCAGTAGCGTGACTCCTGGCTGCCATGGTAAGCGATCGGAGCCCCAGCATTACACTGCTGGGGCTCCGATAGGAACTGACACTGCCACCAATGATGGGGGGGAGGAGGGGGACCCTGTGGCCACTGCCACCAATGATTAATACTGGGGAGGGAGGGGGGGGGGTTTGCGTTACCAGAGGGGGCAGATCAGAGGCTTTATTTGAAATTTAATTTTTTTCCTGAAATTTCCCTCTAAAATGAAGGTGCGTGTTATACGCCCGTGCGTGTTATACGCCGATAAATACGGTAGCTTGAAATTTCTTTGAGATTCCCACATGTGGTGATAAAAACAAAAAACAAAACCTGCACTAAGAAGCAGCACTGACTGATGTCAGCGCTATATAAGTGAGTAAAATAAATAATACTCATCTGCAATCATTTTATCTCTAGCGATTAAATCTGTCCAGGCATATTCACGTGACTGTAGAAATTTGGAAGCAAATTTCAAGCTACTCAGTTCATTCCCTATTGGCACCGATTTCAAAATTATTTCACAGCAATATTTTTTGTTTGTAGTGTTAGAACAAAAGTCTAGATCTAGCAGCCTAAAGGTCCCTTTTATGGTCCAATATTTCAAGAAATTATTGGGAATGAACCAAAGATTCCTAATAATTGCTTGATTGTCAATGGAGATGAGTGCTCCATTTATATGCAGCAATCGCCTCTGCTGTGTCGGGACAAGCAATCACTACAGCGATTGCTTTTCCCTCTAGAAAGTCATTGGGAGATGCAGGTCCTTCTAAAAAAAATTGCATATTGTGAGAATGTTCATTATTTTCTGTAATGTACTGATAAATATTAGACTTTCATTCATATATTTTATATTCATTACACACAACTGAAGTAGTTCAAGCCTTTTATTGTTTTAATATTGATGATTTTGGCATACAGCTCATGAAAACCCCAAATTCCTATCTAAAAAAATTAGCATATTTCATCCGACCAATGAAAGAAAAGTGTTTTTAATGCAAAAAAAGTCAACCTTCAAATAATTATGTTCAGTTATGCACTCAATACTTGGTCGGGAATCCTTTTGCAGAAATGACTGCTTCAGTGCGGCGTGGCATGGAGGCAATCAGCCTGTGGCACTGCTGAGGTGTTATGGAGGCCCAGGATGCTTCGATAGCGGCCTTAAGCTCATCCAGAGTGTTGGGTCTTGCGTCTCTCAACTTTCTCTTCCCAGTATCCCACAGATTCTCTATGGGGTTCAGGTCAGGAGAGTTGGGAGGCCAATTGAGCACAGTAATACCATGGTCAGTAAACCATTTACCAGTGGTTTTGGCACTGTGAGCAGGTGCCAGGTCGTGCGGAAAAATGAAATCTTCATCTCCATAAAGCTTTTCAGCAGATGGAAGCATGAAGTGCTCCAAAATCTCCTGATAGCTAGCTGCATTGACCCTGCTCTTGATAAAACACAGTGGACCAACACCAGCAGCTGACATGGCACCCCAGACCATCACTGACTGTGGGTACTTGACACTGGACTTCAGGCATTTTGGCATTTCCCTCTCCCCAGTCTTCCTCCAGACTCTGGCACCTTGATTTCCGAATGACATGCAAAATTTGCTTTCTTCCGAAAAAAGTACTTTGGACCACTGAGCAGCAGTCCAGTGCTGCTTCTTTGTAGCCCAGGTCAGGCGCTTCTGCCGCTGTTTCTGGTTCAAAAGTGGCTTGACCTGGGGAATGCGGCACCTGTAGCCCATTTCCTGCACACGCCTGTACACGGTGGCTCTGGATGTTTCTACTCCAGACTCAGTCCACTGCTTCCGCAGGTCCCCCAAGGTCTGGAATCGGTCCTTCTCCACAATCTTCCTCAGGGTCCGGTCACAGCGTTTTCTGCCACACTTTTTCCTTCCCACAGACTTCCCACTGAGGTGCCTTGATACAGCACTCTGGGAACAGCCTATTCGTTCAGAAATGTCTTTTTGTGTCTTACCCTCTTGCTTGAGGGTGTCAATGATGGCCTTCTGGACAGCAGTCAGGTCGGCAGTCTTGCCCATGATTGCGGCTTTGAGTAATTTTTTGAGATAGGAATTTGGTGTTTTCATGAGCTGTATGCCAAAATCATCAATATTAAAACAATAAAAGGCTTGAACTACTTCAGTTGTGTGTAATGAATCTAAAATATATGAAAGTCTAATGTTTATCAGTACATTACAGAAAATAATGAACTTTATCACAATATGCAAATTTTTGGAGAAGGACCTGTATTTATCGAGCCGGTGCAATGGAAAACTGGCTTAGTTGCCTAAAACAACCAATCAGATTCCACCATTCATTTTTTAAACAAGCTCTGAAATATGGAAGGTGGGATCTGAATGCTTGCTATGCTAAGGCAGTTTTGATAAACCTACCACTATTGTTTCTGGGTGGCAAATCCCTGTTTACACAGGCTAATCTGCACAGAAATATGATTTTAGGTGCCAGACACATTGCCAGATTACCACACTAGGAATCTCATGCACGCATAAAGGAACATAGAGGAAAAAATAAGCATGTGTGTCCTTGGCACATATACTGTGGTGGACTCTTTTGTGGCCCTAGCTTTACTTTAGGCCTCTTTCACACGACCGTATGGCTTTTTCAGTGTTTTGCGGTCCGTTTTAAACTGATCCCTTGTTCCGTTTTTTGTTTCCGTTCTGTTTTTCCGTATGGCATATACAGTATACAGTATTGGGCTGGGCATAACATTTTCAATAGATGGGTCCGCAAAAAACTGAACGGATACGGAAGACATACGGATGCATTTCCGTATGTGTTCCGTTTTTTTGCGGATCCATTGACTTGAATGGAGCCACGGAACGTGATTTGCGGGCAATAATAGGACATGTTCTATCTTTGAACGGAACGGAAAAATGGAAATACGGAAACGGAATGCACACGGAGTACATTATGTTTTTTTTTGCGGAACCATTGAAATGAATGGTTCCGTATACGGACCGTATACGGACCGCAAAAAACGGCTGTGTGAAATAGGCCTTACAGTAATATTCTCGCTGTGTTAACGTAATGTTTTCTATATCCTATTTTTGAAGATTTTGTATTAACTTTATGAATGTTTCTTTGATTTTTAGCTTAATGTAATTTTTCTTGGAATTGCCCTATTTAAAATGTTTCATCATGCTGCCATAATGAAACCAGACACTGGTTGCCTTGACAATATCAGGTAAGCTGAACCTTAAACAGAAATTATTTACATACTTTTTGGGTGTTTTTGTATTTTTTATTTATTTATTTTGTCATGATTGATTTTATTTCCTCCCATTACTAAGCTAAGGCCTCTTTCACACTTGCGTTGTCTGGATCCGGCGTGTACAACACTTGCCGGAATTACACGCTGGATCCGGAAAAACGCAAGTGAACTGAAAGCATTTAAAGACGGATCCGTCTTCAAAATGCGTTCAGTGTTACTATGGCACCCAGGACGCTATAAAAGTCCTGGTTGCCATAGTAGTAGTGGGGAGCGGTATACTTACAGTCCGTGCGGCTCCCGGGGCGCTCCAGAATGACGTCAGAGCGCCCCATGCGCATGGATGACATGCCATGTGATCACGTGATCCATGCGCTTGGGGCGCCTTGACGTCACTCTGGAGCGCCCCGGGAGCCGCACGGACGGTAAGTATACTGCTCCCCCACTCCCCACTACACTTTACAATGGCTGCCAGGACTTTAGCGTCCCGGCAACCATGGTAACCATTCAGAAATAACTAAACGTCGGATCCGGCAATGAGCCGAAACGACGTTTAGCTTAAGGCCGGATCCGGATCAATGCCTTTCAATGGGCATTTATTCCGGATCCGGCCTTGCGGCAAGTGTTCAGGATTTTTGGCCGGAGCAAAAAGCGCAGCATGCTGCGGTATTTTCTCCGGCCAAAAAACGTTCCGGTCCGGAAGACATCCTGATGCATCCTGAACGGATTTCACTCCATTCAGAATGCATTAGGATAAAACTGATCAGGATTCTTCCGGCATAGAGCCCCGACGACGGAACTCTATGCCGGAAGAAAAGAACGCAGGTGTGAAAGAGCCCTAAGCAGGACCATATGGTTGCATCCATAAAGAGTTTATTTGCACACAACAGATTTGGTGCAGAGATTTATGCAACGTTCTTCTGCATGCTTTGGGTTTGCATAAATCCATGCACATGCTGAAGAAACAACCCCATTGATACAACCCCATCAGACAACTTCAGCTTGACTGAAAGATATGTATTGAATAATCCAGATGATGTTTATTTCCAGGCTGAATCCTAATAATTATAAACAAACAATAGGTGAAAAGATGATTCTTTGCTAGAGTTCAACAGATGATGTTCACTGGAGATGAGCGAAGTTTGCCAAGAAATTCAATTTGTTCTGAATTAATTTGTCACAAATCGCTATGAATCAGTTGGTTGAGGGAATGTATGGCGCAGGCTGCTGCAGTGAGTCCGCTCCATACGCGGCGGGTGCTGACTGTATCATAGAGCTGATACCCGGCTACAATGAAAGTGAACGGCGATCCCCCTGAACACCATCACTTAACCCCTCAGATGCTGAGATGAACACCAATCACGGCATCTGAGAGGTAAGACGAGGGATGCGGCTGCCTCTGCCTTCAGATCAGAGCCCCCACATTGAAATTGCGGGGTTCCAATTGGTTACCATGGCAGCCTAGACGCTTCTGAAACTTCCCACGACTTCCATGGTAATCTCCCTGCTGTGCATGAGGCACAGGGATCAAAATATCCTAGGTTCTAGCCCCCTAAAGGGGGTTAAAAGTTACCAGTGTAAAAGTAAATTAAAAAAAATCTTAAATGTTTACATCACCCACCTTTCCCAATTTTACATATAAAAATATATAAACAATAAAAAAATAAACATATTGGGTACCACAAAGAATTTTTCCCGTTTTCCAATAAAAGATATGGTAAATTAAATAGTGCCCTTAAAAAGTACAACTTATCCTGCAAAAAAAAGCCCTCATATGGTTATATTTAAGGAAAATTTAAAAAGTTATGGGTATTGGAACATGGGGAGGAAAAAATGAAAATGCAAAACAAAAAATGGGCCCGTTACTGAAGGGGTTAATATGCTCTGTAAATAATGCAAACAGTGATTTATAAATGGGTTGAGAAGAAATATAAAATTTACACATTAAGGCCACATACACACGACCGTATGTGTTTTGCGGTCCGCAAATTGCAGATCCGCCCATAAAAATTTATGACATCCGTATGCCATCCTTTTTTTTTTTGCGGATTTATTGTAACAATGCCTAAAATGGACAAGAATAGAACATGTTCTATTTTTTTGGCGCATGCTGTCCGCATTTTTTGCGAACCCATTGAAATAAATAGGTCCGCATCCTATCCGTAAAAAATGGAATGGACACGGAAACAAACAACATTCGTGTGCATATAGCCTAAAATTGTAAATAGCTCTGTTCTGTCAAATCGGAAACTACTAAAAGAACAGAAAATAATTTTTTGCACTGTAGACATAAATCCCTTTATAAAACGAAATGATTTCCATATTCCAAGTCTAAAATCTGAAACAATAAAAAAAAAAATGGGATTATAGGTCATACATTTCCTAACATCAACCTTAAAATGAAACACATAACAATAATAAATGGCTAAAATTGTCCACGGCCTTTAAAACTTAAAACTTCATAACCATGAATACTGAAACCAATAACTCAAGACTTAATAACCATTTCATACTGATACTGTAAATAATAAATAAAAATTGTATAAAGCCTGATCACAGCCATAAGCTTGAGCTCAACTTCACAACACATCAAAGAATAAGGCAAATACTTCAGGTTAAGATAAAAAGGTTGGGACCGTTGAAGACATCCAGATGACCACAGGAGAGTTAAGTCAAATCCAGCACAGTTGACCCACTGTATATCCCCAAAACTTCACCCACTCCCCAAAACCCCTAACCAATGACCAACCTGTTACTTGGACAAGGAAACATTGACCACAAACCCCAGCAAAAGATTGGCCATTCATCAAACAAATAAAACAGATTATCATCCTGGGCAGAATTTGTCGAAAGGATGGCAACCAAAGATAATCCCAAAACTGTTACCATGCAACATTTGGCAGAGATGGTACACATCATTTAGGTGGGAAAACCTTCCTCACAGCAATAAAATAGAGTGTAAGAAGGTACAAGGAATCATTGTGGATGATAGGTACGTGTCACCGAGGTTCCTGGCCTCGGTAGAGTAAGAGCCGGTTTTTATGTGTCAGCAGCAGTTGCTGTTTGACACCTTGATACTTAGTATGGCTATAATAGCTGATCCGGGACAGCTCTTACTGGGAGCAGCCAAAGTGCTGGGTGGGTGACTACTCCCCATGTTTCAGGCCGGGTTTTGCCAGGCATAAAAAACATCCAGCACTGCCAGGTGGAGAGCATTACCTCCGTCTGACAGTGGAGCTCAGGAGGTATGTGTGATGTGATCTGAGGGCTGTTTTGGGATCTGCAGCTTGATCCGGTCTGGAGGGCTCAGAACCCTGTGAGGGCGAACAGACCACCTAACTCCTGACTGTGGACTTGACAAGGCAGAACTTCCAAGAGGGTGTGAAGTAACACCCAGGAGAAAGGGTGACTGTTTTGTATATAAACTTCTCATTTGTGTGAACGATCATCAAGCAACTTGCGTTTTTGTTTTGCTTTCACGTGTGAATAAACACTGATGTTTTGAACCAAGAACTTGTACTTTGCCTCTGTGCTGCACCCGCTAATCCTAGCTACCAGAGAGAATCCCCACATTTGGTGGAGGATGCGGGCTAGCATAGTGAGGCTGGCGTGAACGCCGATATATTTTTTGGTTTGCATTTTTGGGCACAGTTGTATGTCGTACATCAAACCAGCGGAGGCTGTTGTGAAGGCCCTCGTGGAAGCTAATCTACAGCAGCGAGAGTCCAACCTGCACCAACGGGAGGCTAATAAGCAGCAGCAAGAGACCAACCAGTTACTGCTGCAACACGTGATGGCTTTGCAGACAGCAGGAGCAACCCCAAGCATCCACAATGCCCGGAAAGCAGTCCATGCAGCGATCCCCAAGATGACACCCGCAGACGACATCAAAACCTACCTGGCGATGTACGAGAAAGTGGCCACCAGGGAAAAGCTTTCCCAAGACCAGTGGGCATCAGAGTCCCAGCGCGTATATTTTGACTTGCCGAACGATCAAGCGGCCGACTACCTGAAGGTAAAGGGTGAGATTTTGGCAAGACTGGGGGTAAATGTGTTGGTCCGGGCCCAGCAGGTACATCAGTGGGAGTTCAAGCCAACTGAGCCCGAGAGACTCCAGTATTATGACTTACTCCACCTTTTTCAAAAGTGGCTACAGCCTGATGTGCTGAGTCCCACAGCTATCCTGGAAAGACTAGACATATTCTGGAGGGCGCTGCCACCCCCTCTCCAGCTGTGTATCGGCCAGGTGTCTCCTGGAAATGGTGGACCTGGTGGAACTCTATGAGGCCACTAAGAATCTTAAGGGGCGTTCTTTCGGGAGGGGGGCAGGTAAACCCCCAAACTCCCCACCCCTGGCCCAATGGTATGAGCCGGTGAAACCCACCTGGGAGGTTCCAGCTATGGGCCTGACCCAGGCAATCTGATGGCCATATAACCTCTCCTGCACTGGTCACATGATGGTGACATCATCCCAGGTCCTTTTCAACCACTGTGTTTTACTGGTCACATGACCTGTGATGTCATCACAGGTTCTTCAGCTCTTCCAGTGCATTAGATTCAATTGTATTGCCATCCTGATGATGTATATAGCAGGCAGGCAAGACATTCGGAGCCTGGGACAAAACATCAGGGGCCCAGGCCCCGAATGTTTTAACATAGCAACGCCCCTGCTGTTAAGTGCACCAAGATTCAAGTAGTGGCCCCAGGACAGAGTGGGGAGAGTGGCAGCAGCAGTGACAGTAACAGTGATAGTAAAGGCCTCATGACAGAGTGTGGAGGGTAGCAGCAGCAGTGACAGTAGTGGCCCCAGGACAGAGTCGGGAGAGTGGCAACAGTGGCAGAACTAGTGACAGTAGTTGCCCCATGACACAGTGGGGAAGGGGAGGAGGCAGCAGCATCAGTATTATTATTTGATCAGTATTTGTAAGCCCAAACCAGGAGGGGGTCCAAAACAGAGATAAAATCTTTCTGAAATGTTTGCATCTCTTTTGTGATTTGGACCCAGTCCTGCTTTTTGCTTACACAGAAAAAAAATAGTCCATGGAAGGAGCTTTGGCTAGACAATGCCTACCAGGCACTCTGGTGGGATGTGATTCGGCACTCCCCCTGGATGGCTGAGCATGACAGACTCGAGGGTGAGGATTATGATGGCCCTGGCCTGTTGTTTGAGGACTTCGCAGAACCAGAATTCGGAGATGCTGGAGAGTCCCGGTTCTGAGATATCTGTGACTACAGGGAGGCTATGCATGATTGGGCTACAGCAAGAGAGGTGAGACAAGACCTGACATCTCTAGTGACAAAGGAGTGAGAGCTGGAGCAGGATTACCAATACCTCTTCAGCTCAATTAGGTCCCAATATACACTGCCAGAGAGCTGGGTGGCAGTCTCAGACCTACAACCCTACAGCTGGAAAGACCCGACTGAAGTTTCCCCTGCTTCAGTACCAGTTACAGAGGTAAGGGACCTCATAGACTGGTCCTGGGGGGAAACTCATATGGCAGGTGGAGATGGGACCGAGATCTCTTCACCGGCCCTACAGGGATGCTGGGCAGTTGGCCCAGATCCCCAACGGCAGCCGGAGTTTCAGGGAGTAGGGACAGTTGGTCCTGCTCCCCAGCGGCAGTATGTTTTGCAGGGAGAGTAGAGCATTGTCTCCATTCTCCAGCGGCAGTGTACTTTGAAGGGAGAGGAGACAACTGGTCTCTCTCCCCAACCACAGGGGGACAACACCCCTAACTCCATTGGTGCAGATGGGACCACAGTCTCTGCACCAGGTCGACCGGGATGCTGGACGGCCGGTACAGATTCCCCACCAACCCTGCAGGAATGTCAGGAGGAGGAGGTAAGCGATCCCTCCTCTCCACTTCTGATCCGCAACCAGGGGGTAGGATTCCCTGACCCCATCCCAGCGGAAGAGCTGGCATCTGGGCAGAGAGCAGTTGGCCTCTGCCCTCCTCTATCCTCTTCTCCAGAGGCTGACTTCCCACAGGCTACCCCAGCGGAAGAGCTGGCATCTGGGCAGAGCACAGTTGGCCTCTGCCCTCCTCTATATTCTTCTCCAGAGCCGGATTTTCCACAGGCTACCCCAGCGGAAGAGCTAGCATCTGGGCAGAGCGCAGTCGGCCTCTGCCCTCCAAGTACCTACAGCTCCAAGCTAGAGAACAACAATGAAGCAAGGAGTAGCAGATGCCCACTCAACAGCTGTGGACATACAGAACAGAGCCAGGCCCCAAAATTCAACAGGTCCAGTATTAGGTTTTGGGTGGACGGCCAGACTAACTCAGGTACTGACCGGCGTGAGGTCAGGTATCTGGTTAGTCTTCCCTTGGGGGAGATGTGTGGCAAAACCAACCTCGCCACTGGGTTTTGGAGGCGCCTGGCTACCAGCCTCTTGCCCCAGGATTATGAGCCCTCTCATTAGCCAGGCCTCCTTTGTTCACAAAGGACTTGTACTAACTTGAACCCCTGGTCTAATTCGTGCCATTTTGGGATGTTAAATGTCTATGTGTATTGTAAAGGGTGGGACATTGTATACGTTGAGTAGTGAGGTCTGTTCCATTGTCTCTCTGTGTGTATTGACTATGTCCCTTTGTCCTGAGAGATAATTGAATTACGTCTCGGTTGTCTCCAGGACAGAAGACATTGTGTATTCTCCTGCCTGTGATGATTACATCAACCCAGTGTGAGGTAATTGTATTACAGGCAGAGGGGAATATTTTGTGTGGGAGTGTATTGTACGTGGTTATTGGCTGTTTTTACAAAACCCTGTGGTAACCTTGTTGGAAGATGTGTATAAATCAATGCTTGTGCGTTCAAATAAAGAGTTCCTGTTTTTACCCTTTACCATGTTGAGGCTGGTGTTTGGGTAACTGATCGACACTGGGGGATTGCTATACGCTGAAGATTTGCTATACTCCCATGGCATAACTACTAGCTCTTGTGGGAGCTGTTCCTGCTCTCTGGTTTTAGGAGAGGTTCACCTACTGGAACCTGGAGCCTTGTCGTAGGTCCAGGGTGGGTAGGAGACGGTTGAGACCTCAACCAAGCTTCGGCGGTTTGTGGGGTCTGCAGTGCGTACAGTGTCAAGTGGAGTGCTTGGAGTCCTCGGAAAATGGCTACCGCCAAATGTACTGAGTGCCACTGCTCAGCTGGACCATATTGTAGCTGACAAATTCTGGAGGGCATTGCCACCACCCCTCCAGCACTGGGTTGGCCTGTCGTCTCCTACTAGTGCCCTGGAGATGGTGGACCTGGTCGAACGGTATAGGGCTACTGAGGAACTCCAGGGGGGAACTCTGGGGAAGGGTGTAAGAAAATCTAGAAAAACCCCACCCCAGACCCGGTGCCCTGAGCTGGGAAAGACTGCACGGGATGTACCCTTTGGGGATCGGAACCCGATAATCTGCTGGTGGTGTCATGAGCCCGGCCATGTATGGGCCGACAGTCCCCACCTGGTCGAGCTCATGGATGTAAACTTTGGGTATCGACAGTCATGGTATGACAGAAGGGCCGTGCGTCAGACACTCTAGAAACTCTCAACTAAATCCTGCTGATGGACTCTTGTTGGCAGAACAGGCCACATGGTGTGAACTGACACCAATACTGCAAGGTGACTTTTTTGCTTGAAAGTGTTTTTTTTTGTTCTGTGAACTTTCTAACGTGTGAATAAACTATGAACTTTTGGTTTAAAAACTGGTTGTTGCCTCTATACTGCATCTGCTTATACTGTTTACCAGAGCAAATCCCCACAATATACAGTATATACTGATCAAAAATATAAACGCAACACTTTCAGTTTTGCTCCCATTTTGCATGAGCTGAACATTTTCTACATACACAAAAAATTACTCTCAAATATTGTTCACAAATCTGTCTTAATCTGTGTTCGTGAGCTCTTCTCCTTTGCCGAGATAATCCATCCCACCTCACAGGTGTGGCATATCAAGGTGCTGGTTGGACAGCGTGAATATTGTACAGGTGTGTCTCAGACTTCCCACAATAAAAGGCCACTCTGAAAAGTGCAGTTTGATCACACAGCACAATGCCACAGATGTCGAACGTTTGAGGGAGCGTGCAATTTGCATGCTGACTGCAGGAATGTCTACCAGAGCTTTTGCCCGTGCAATGAATGTTCATTTCTCTACCATAAGCCATCTCCAAAGGCGTTTCAGAGAATTTGGCAGTACATCCAACCGGCCTCGCAACCACAGACCACGTGTAACCACGCCAGCCCAGGACCTCCATATCCAGCATGTTCACTTCCATGATCATCTGAGACCAGCCATCCGGACAGCTGCAGCAACAATCTGTTTGTATAACTGTCACGGATGGTGTACAGGAAACAAGACAAAGCAGCATGCATATATGACTGAGTGGATCCAAAGCTAAGGAACCAAAAGGGAGACCCCTGCACAAGACCTGAGACTTTCCCTGGCTGCTCAGCCTATGCAAAGATCCCAGAGGTGGATGGTTGCATATCCACGTACCTCGACTATATAACCCCTGAACACCCTACAATAGTGAGGGGACACGACCACCGGCTCCCTACACCAGACACGGAGGGAGTCAGGGTCACCTGGGATCCAGCAAACAGAAAATAACAGATAAATGATCAGCACTTAACTTAGTAGCAGACTGGAAAACAAGATCAGCATGCACACACACTCCAGGAAGTAGTATAAGCCGCCCAGTAATGCACCATGGGGAGGAATTTAAAGGGAAGCAATCAGTCCAACTAGATGACAGCTGAGAGAGGCTAACGAGATGAGGAACTGAACAGCACAACAAATAGAACTCAAGGAGGAGGTTCTGAAAGGCTTCTGTCAGAGCCTTTCAGCTGTCTGGTTGTGACAGTACCCCTCCCTCTACGAGTGGACTCCGGACACTCAGAGCCCACCTTCTCAGGATGGGACCTATGGAAAGCCCTGATGAGACGAGAGGCCTTAATGTCCGTCACTGGGACCCACATCCTCTCCTCAGGACCATAACCCTCCCAATGAACAAGGTACTGAAAAGAACCGCGGACAAGACGAGAATCCACAATCCTAGAGACCTGAAATTCAAGATTCCCATCAACCATAATCGGAGGAGGAGGCAAAGGCGAGGGTACAATGGGTTGAACATAAGGTTTCAATAAGGACTTATGAAAAACATTATGGATCTTCCAAGTCTGAGGAAGATCCAGACGGTAGGCAACAGGATTGATGACAGACAGGATTTTATAAGGCCCAATAAACCTAGGACCCAACTTCCAGGAGGGAACCTTCAATTTGATATTCTTGGTAGACAACCACACCAGATCACCAACATTCAGGTCCGGACCAAGCACACGTCTCTTATCTGCCACACGCTTATATCTCTCACTCATGCTCTTTAGATTATCCTGAATCTTTTGCCAAATAGATGACAAAGACGAGGAGAATCTGTCCTCATCAGGTAAACCAGAAGACCCCTCTCCCGAGAAAGTCCCAAACTGCGGATGAAACCCATATGCACCAAAAAATGGTGACTTATCAGAGGACTCCTGACGACGGTTATTTAAAGCAAACTCAGCAAGGGACAAAAAAGAACACCAATCCTCTTGATTCTCCGCCACAAAACAGCGCAGATATGTCTCCAGATTCTGATTGACGCGCTCTGTCTGGCCATTCGACTGCGGGTGGAAAGCAGAAGAGAATGACAACCGAACCCCCAAGCGAGAACAGAAAGCCTTCCAGAATCTGGAAACAAACTGCGTGCCCCTATCAGAGACTATGTCTGAAGGAATACCGTGCAATTTGACAATGTGATCAATAAATGCCTGCGCCAGCAGTCTTAGCATTGGGCAAACCAGGAAAAGGGATGAAATGCACCATTTTGCTAAAACGGTCCACCACCACCAGAATCACAGTCTTCCCCGAGGAACGAGGCAGGTCCGTTATAAAGTCCATGGACAGATGTGTCCAAGGACGGGAAGGAATGGGTAAGGGAAGGAGAGGACCTGATGGCCGTGAATGAGGGACTTTGGCACGAGCGCAAGTCTCGCAGGCTGCCACAAAACCCTCAACCGACTTACGAAGCGCAGGCCACCAGAATCTCCGAGCGATGAGATCCAGTGTGGCTCTTGCCCCCGGGTGCCCAGCAAGGACCGTATCGTGGTGTTCCTTAAAAATCTTGTGTCTTAAAGCGAGAGGCACAAACAACCTCCCAGGAGGACAAAGATCAGGAGCCTCTGACTGGGCTGCCTGCACCTCTGCCTCCAATTCAGAAAAAAGAGCAGAGACCACCACACCTTCAGCCAAAATGGGACCCGGGTCTTCAAAATTCCCGCCTCCCGGAAAACAACGTGACAGGGCATCTGCCTTCACATTCTTAACTCCAGGGCGGAACGTGACAACAAAATTAAACCTAGAAAAGAACAAAGACCATCTGGCCTGTCTCGGGTTCAGACGCTTGGCTGACTCCAAGTAGGCCAGATTTTTATGGTCAGTAAATACGGTAATAGGGTGTCTGGCTCCCTCTAGCCAATGGCGCCATTCCTCAAAAGCCAACTTGATGGCCAACAATTCCCTATCTCCCACATCGTAATTTCTCTCTGCGGAGGAGAGTTTTTTAGAGAAAAAGGCACACGGTCGCCATTTGGCAGGAGAGGAACCCTGAGACAAGACCGCCCCCACACCCACCTCAGAAGCATCAACCTCAACTATGAAGGGTAAAGAAATATCAGGTTGCACCAAGATGGGAGCGGAAGCAAAACTCTCCTTGATATTAGAAAAAGCCTTATGCGCCTCTACTGACCAAGAAGAAAAATCTACCCCCTTTCTGGTCATATCAGTGAGTGGTTTAACAATAGAGGAATAATTCAAAATAAACTTCCTGTAATAATTGGCAAAGCCCAAAAAACGCATCAGCGCCTTCTGATTCTCAGGAAGCTCCCACTCAAGCACAGCGCGGACCTTCTTGGGGTCCATCCGAAAAGCAGAAGCGGAGAGAAGAAACCCCAGAAATTGAATTTCTGGAACCGCAAACACACATTTTTCCAGTTTCGCATATCATTTATTCTCCCGCAGGATGAGCAAGACCTGACGTAAATGTTCCTTATGAGTTTTGAAATCAGGAGAAAAAATCAAAATGTCATCTAAAAACACTAATACAAATTTTCTCATCAAATGATAAAAAATTCTGTTCACGAAATGCTGAATAAACGGCTGGGGCATTCATCAAACCAAAAGGCATAACCAAATTCTCAAAATGGCCCTCAGGGGTATTGAAGGCCGTCTTCCATTCGTCTCCTTCTCTGACCCTGACCAGGTTGTATGCCCCTCTTAGATCTAATTTGGAAAAGACTTTAGCCCCAACAACCTGGTTAAACAGGTCCGGGATCAGAGGAAGCGGATAAGGGTCACGAATAGTGATACTGTTCAGCTCCCAGAAATCCAGACAAGGTCTTAAAGAACCATCTTTTTTCTTAACAAAGAAAAAAACAGCGGCAACAGGTGACTTCGAGGGTCGTATGTGTCCTTTTCTCAGACTCTCAGAGATATAAGCACGCAAAGCGATCCTCTCAGGTTGGGAAAGAGTGTATAAACGAGATTTAGGCAGTTTGGCGCCTGGGATGAGATTAATAGGGCAATCGTACTCCCTGTGCGGGGGCAAATCCTGAACTCCACTCTCAGAGAAGACATCCGAAAATTCAGAGAGAAAAGATGGTACAGTCTTAGTAGCAACCTCAGAAACAGATGTCGTGAGGCAATTCTCTCTGCAAAAGTCACTCCAACCATTTATTTGCCTCGCTTGCCAATCAATGGTGGGGTTATGTTTAGTGAGCCAGAGTAGCCCCAACACTAGAGGAGTAGGCAAACCGCTAAGGACGAAACATGACACATCCTCAACATGAGCATCACTCACAATTAAACGGATATTGTGAACTATGCCCTTTAATGATTTCTGAGAAAGTGGAGCGAAATCAATAGCAAAAACAGGAATATCCTTTCCCAAAGTGCACACCTGGAAACCATGAGTTATTGCAAATTGATTATCAATGAGATTGACCGCTGCTCCACTATCCACAAAAATCTCACACAAAATGTTCTTGCTCTCTAGCGCCACCCTAGCCGGCAGGACAAAACGGGAACTACAAGCAAACGGAAAACCTTCAATTTCCGCCTCAACTCTGCCAATAGTAACAGACGGAACATTTTTAAAAGATTTTTTTCCTGTTTGTTTCTTTATTACTCCCAGAAAACTGCCTGAATCTTCTAGAGGGACAAATATTTGCCAAATGATTTATACCTCCACAACAAAAACAAACCCTCCCATGTGAGCTGAATCTTCTATTGTCAGAAGCAATCAACCCCAGCTGCATGGGCTCCTGCTCAGAAGGGGCTGACAGCGACTGAGACCCCTGCACACAGAATGGGACCGCTGCACTGTCCTGGGACTGAGTATGACAGGAAGGGGACATCTCTCCTCTCTCTAAGACGCCTGTCAATACGAACGGCCTGAGACATAGCAGAGTCCAAAGAAATAGGCCTCTCATGAAAGGCAAATGCATCTTTCAATCCCTCTGAAAGACCATGGCAAAATTGACTTCGGAGTGCAGCATCATTCCAACCAGTATCAGCTGCCCATCTCCGAAATTCTGAACAGTATATTTCTGCGGATTGTTTACCCTGGCATAATAGACGTAGTCTAGACTCAGCCAGAGCAATACGATCCGGATCATCATATATCTGACCCAGGGCTAAAAAGAATTCATCCACTGAACGGAGAGGCCGTGCCCCCTCCGGCAGCGAAAAGGCCCAGGACTGAGCGTTACCCCTGAGCAGCGATATAATGATCCCCACCCTCCGTTCCTCATCACCAGAGGAATGGGGAAGAAGGCGAAAATTGAGTTTGCAAGCCTCTCTAAAACGCACAGAATTCTCACTACCCCCGGAAAACGTATCCGGGAGCGAGATCTTAGGCTCAGAACAAACTCCATGAATGCAAGCTGAACCGGTCACTTGAAGCTGAGAAAAAGTCCTGCGGAGATCAGCTACCTCCAATGAAAGACCCGGAAGCGTTCAGCCAAAAGTGAAACCGGATCCATGCTTGAGACGGTTTTGGCGGCTTATAATGTCACGGACGGTGTACAGGAAACAAGACAAAGCAACATGCATATATGACTGAGTGGATCCAAAGCTAAGGAATCAAAAGGGAGACCCCTGCACAAGACCTGAGACTTTCCCTGGCTGCTCAGCCTATGCAAAGATCCCAGAGGTGGATGGTTGCATATCCACGTACCTCGACTATATAACCCCTGAACACCCTACAATAGTGAGGGGACACGACCACCGGCTCCCTACACCAGACACGGAGGGAGTCAGGGTCACCTGGGATCCAGCAAACAGAAAATAACAGATAAATGATCAGCACTTAACTTAGTAGCAGACTGGAAAACAAGATCAGCATGCACACACACTCCAGGAAGTAGTATAAGCCGCCCAGTAATGCACCATGGGGAGGAATTTAAAGGGAAGCAATCAGTCCAACTAGATGACAGCTGAAAGAGGCTAACGAGATGAGGAACTGAACAGCACAACAAAGAGAACTCAAGGAGGAGGTTCTGAAAGGCTTCTGTCAGAGCTTCTCAGCTGTCTGGTTGTGACAATAACCAAAGAATTTCTGTATAAACTGTCAGAAACCGTCTCAGGGAAGCTCATCTGCATGCTCATCGTCCTCATCGGGGTCTGGACCTGACTGCAGTTCGTCGTTGTGACCGATTTGAGTGGGCAAATGCTCACATTCTATGGCGTCTGGCACATTGGAGAGGCGCTCTGTTCACAAATGAGTCCCGATTTTCACTGTTCAGGGCAGATGGCAGACAGTGTGTGTGGGTGAGTGGTTTGCTGACGTCAATGTTGTGGATCGAGTGGCCCATGGTGGCGGTGGGGTTATGGTATGGGCAGGCGTATGTTATGAACAACGAACACAGGTGCATTTTATTGATGGCATTTTGAATTTGTGCTATTCATCCACGACCATCACCTCATGTTGCAGCATGATGCACGGCCCCATATTGCAAGGATCTCTCCCTAACCACAGGGGGACAACACCCCTAACTCCATTGGTGCAGATGGAACCACAGTCTCTGCACCAGGCCGACCGGGATGCTGGACGGCCGGTACAGATTCCCCACCAACCCTGCAGGAATGCCAGGAGGAGGAGGTATGAACAGTTGTTTTCATAATTAAAGAACCATATTCACCCAATATTACATTTAACTATTTTGTACCACATGGATTTTCTATTATCCAATTTTTTTTATTTTTAGGATATCCGATTACGATGTATAATTATTAGGAGAGTACTTCTCATTTTCAGTTACAGAGGTACCACGTACTACACCCTATATTCCGAGCATTATTCATTCACGCAATAAAGCAATGGTAAATCTCACAGCATCTTTATCTCTGAGGAAAGAGAACAAACATCTTAATATCATTACATCAGATTAATAAACCTCTCATTATACTGGATAAAAAAAAATTCCTTATTATCACATACCTCGGCCCATATCACTTACTTTCACCATCTCATATTTTGACTCCCTGCTAGAGAACAATGTCCTGAAGATTTGCTCTTTTCTCTCTTTAGACTTTCCATCTGTTAACCATTCTACAACCAGCAGCACATCTCCCCACCTCCACTTTTATTTGGCATTTCATTTCATTTCATTTCAAGACTTTTAGCACTCAATCCCCAGCTTCCTTCTTTCCTCTCTCTATGCCGGCCATACCCCATCCTCCAAGGAGGGGAGGAGGGTGCATCCAAACTACACAGAAGCCCCTCTAGCTTCACCTGACTGACTCCATAGACACTCTCACTCACAATTGTAAACTGGGAAATCTACTATCAGCTCTTATACAGTCTTATATGCCAATCAACATATTCTTAATCCTTTCAAGAATGTTATAGCATAACATGCAGTTTATGGAATTAGTTTGCTCTCACCTTAATCTACACTCATTATACCTCCATAATGGAGAGTACACTGACCTTAACTGAACCTCACACTCACTTCATAATCCACATACAATCCCATTTCTACTTACACTGCTGTGGTCTGCTGTTCCTCAACACACACACTGTATTTACTTATTATTGAAAAATTAATCAAAAGACCAGTTACACCATTACACAGTAAACAGACTCCTTCAAGCTAAATTATGCAATTAGTTTTTACAATTATTTATTCCATACATGACCTAAGTTCCTGGATCTCCCTACTGACCATACACACAACCCTTAGCTGTCTAAATTGTTGCTTGTCTAAAAAGTCCTTCCCCTGGAAATACAGACGTGGACAAAATTGTTGGTACCCTTTGGTCAATGAAAGAAAAAGTCACAATGGTCACAGAAATAACTTTAATCTGACAAAAGTAATAATAAATTAAAATTCTATAAATGTTAACCAATGAAAGTCAGACATTGTTTTTCAACCATGCTTCAACAGAATTATGTAAAAAAATAAACTCATGAAACAGGCATGGACAAAAATGATGGTACCCCTAGAAAACACAGAACATAATGTGACCAAAGGGACATGTTAATTCAAGGTGTGTCCACTAATTAGCATCACAGGTGTCTACAACCTTGTAATCAGCCATTGGGCCTATATATATGGCTCCAGGTAATCACTGTGTTGTTTGGTGATATGGTGTGTACCACACTCGACATGGACCAGAGGAAGCAAAGGAAAGAGCTGTCTCAAGAGATCAGAAAGAAAATTATAGACAAGCATGTTAAAGGTAAAGGCTATAAGACCATCTCCAAGCAACTAGATGTTCCTGTGAGTACAGTTGCACATATTATTCATAAGTTTAAGATCCATGGGACTGTAGCCAACCTCCCTGGACGTGGCCGCAGGAGGAAAATTGATGACAAATCTAAGAGACGGATAATCCGAATGGTAACAAAAGAGCCTAGAAAGACTTCTAAAGAGATTCAAGGTGAACTTCATGCTCAAGGAACATCAGTGTCAGATCGCACCATCCGTCGTTGTTTGAGCCAAAGTGGACTACATGGGAGACGACCAAGGAGGACACCATTGTTGAAAACGAATCATAAAAAAGCAAGACTGGAATATGCCAAACTACATGTTGACAAGCCACAAAGCTTCTGGGAGAATGTCCTGTGGACAGATGAGACAAAAATCGAAGTTTTTGCCAAGGCACATCAGCTGTATGTTCACAGACGAAAAAATGAAGCATATCAAGAAAAGAACACTGTCCCTACTGTGAAACATGGAGGAGGCTCTGTTATGTTCTGGGGCTGCTTTGCTGCGTCTGGCACAGGGTGTCTTGAATCTGTGCAGGGTACAATGAAATCTCAAGACTATCAAGGAATTCTAGAGAGAAATGTACTAGCCAGTGTCAGAAAGCTTGGTCTCAGTCGCAGGTCATGGGTCTTGCAACAGGACAATGACCCAAAACACACCGCTAAAAACACCCAAGAATGGCTAAGAGGAAAAAATTGGACTATTCTAAAGTGGCCTTCTATGAGCCCTGACCTCAATCCTATTGAGCATCTTTGGAAGGAGCTGAAACATGCAGTCTGGAAAAGGCACCCTTCAAACCGGACACAACTGGAGCAGTTTGCTCATGAGGAGTGGGCCAAAATACCTGCTGAGAGGTGCAGATGTCTCATTGACAGTTACAGGAAGCGTTTGATTGCAGTGATTGCCTCAAAAGGTTGCGCAACAAAATATTAAGTTAGGGGTACCATCATTTTTGTCCATGCCTGTTTCATGAGTTTATTTTTTTACATAATTCTGTTGAAGCATGGTTGAAAAACAATGTCTGACTTTCATTGGTTAACATTTATAGAATTTTAATTTATTATTACTTTTGTCAGATTAAAGTTATTTCTGTGACCATTGTGACTTTTTCTTTCATTGACCAAAGGGTACCAACAATTTTGTCCACGTCTGTATATGTGGAAACAGACTTCTATATTGGCTAGTCCATCCAGCCAGATCATCGCAGAAGGGATTACAATAATATTCTCGTTCTTTTTCTGCAACTATCTGTCTGTTCTTGCAGCTGCTACAACCATTAATCCTTCAGCTTCCTTTCCCCCCTTCTCCTTCTCCTCTGGCTGGTCAGTTTGTTTATGTTTAGACACAGATCCATCCCCCTACCTTAATGCAAAGGGATCAGGGAGGTCAATAGGAGACAGATGAGGGGGGGAGGGGGGGTAGAACACGAAGAGGGCTTTGATACTTTAGGAGTCTGTGTATTTCCAAACTCTGACATTTGAACCAGGGACACCTGATTTATCTCCCCTCACACGGTTTGTTTTTAAGTAGTCTAGTCAATTGATTTACTGTCACTGAAAAGTTGCTCAACATTTTTATAATGATAGTAAATAGTGTTGCAACACGACAGTTGCAAAAAATTCAGTGTTGTGCGACTGTATATGTGTTCTAGAGTTGTTCAGCCCCCACTGTTAGTTTTCCCTTATGTTGTGGATAGGGGATCACTTTTAGTCAGAGAGCAATATCGTTAAGGAATGTTTCTGATATTTACTTTGCAGATGTAGAATGCACTTGGAATCCATGTTATTTTTATTAAAAAAAAAAAAGGTTTGCAACTTAACAAATAATTATGTTTTATTTGTCATGTTCTTTTTCAGATCATGGGTTATAGGTGCAATAGCTCTCCTTTGCCTGCTGGGGTTGACGTGGGCTTTTGGACTTATGTATATAAATGAGAGTACAGTCATCATGGCATACTTGTTCACTGTTTTCAACTGTCTTCAGGGAATGTTCATATTCATTTTCCACTGCGTACTTCAAAAGAAGGTAAATTTAGCAATTCATTTTTATCCAATATTGCTTGTTGTATTTCTTTGTTACCATGCAATATTTAAAGAGGTTGTCCGGTCCCAAAATGAAAATTTGATGTGCTCCTAACACCCCTGACGATGCATATTTATGCTCCCAATGCCTGTATTTCAGGCCTGTGCTTTTCTCACCCCTGTCTGGGCATCAGAGCTGCTTAGAAGGAATATTTACATCCAGCACTTGGAAATTGCATTGCTAATAGTCTATAGCAATTTTCCTCTGCTTTAAACAGCTTGAATCAGCAAGCACATCTAAACACATCTGTATCTAATTCTATCATTTACGATACTGTTTGTTGAGCCTGTAACATAGCAAGTCATATACTCTATAAGTTATGGGTGATACTCTCTGCTGAGGTGTGTACCTAAGGATACATTCACATCTGTGTTCAGAAATCTGTCAGGCTGTTCCATCATCTGAACAGCCTGCTAGAGTTCACCGGATATTGACGTAAACCTCCGTATCCCATTGACTGTAATGGGATCTGACAGGGATAATGCCGTTTTCCATCAGAAATGTCTGCTGTCAGCCGGACAAAAAAAATCATACATGCAGGATTTTTCGTCCATCGGAAAGCTAGCATTGATGATGGAAACTGGTCAGATCCCTGTCAAATCCTATTATAGTCAATGGGATTAAGATGATAATGGCATTATCCCACTATACTGGATACGGTGAACTCCAACAGGCTATTTCCTTTGCCAGAACAGTCTTTTGGATTTCTGAACACAGATGTGAAACTAGCGTATGGGCCCATTCAAACAGCATTTTTTGCAGGCAGAATTTTGTGGCTGGTTTCCATGCTGAAATTTCCCCAGCGAGCAGTAGTTTCTGCCTCTCATTTATTTAAATGGGAGGTGCAGCAAGCCCCTGAAGAGCCAATACAGAGGATGGGAATGATTGGGACCCTGATGAGATTTTTTTTTTACTGTGTACTGCTCCGGCTGTTGCCCCCTTGGGATCGGTAAAGTGCAAAGGTGGTTTGAAAAATCAGGACAGGATTGACTCAATAAAAGTCTCTCTTTACTCAGTTCAAAAGATAACTTGCAGTATATACAACAGTACTTGGTACAAAGTGCAATTTCTGTCCCCAGAGGATGAGGTATGATGGCTGGATAAGTGGCAATTTAGGGCACCTCAGATGTGCTATCTTGCTGATAACTCTCTCTCTCTCTTGAACTTCTGGCTAAAAGCTATAAGCTAGCATTTGTCAATATAGGGATGCACTGTGTAATGCAGGCTAGGAGTTGGTTTGGCCTGGTTTGCTGGTCACTCTGCTGTCTATAAAAATCTTGCAGTCCCTCTGAAGTCATAGTCTTACAGGAGAATAGGATTCTCTTGATGGTCCCTAAGACCTTTGGAGTAGGACCAATTTTATATGCTTCCACGCTCCACACTGTCCTGGCTAGAACCTCCTCTCCTGGCATTAAGGAGGACCAGCCCACTCCTACCAAGAAAAGAGGAACATGGTGGTTAACCCTGTGTGCCTACCTCTGCATGTTGTTGTACTTACATGTCATAATATGGCATAACAAAACATTACATATAACCGGTCTGGGATATTGCTCAGGCAGCACTGAAGATTGTAGAGCCGCGGTTTAAAGCCGTGGCCATGCATAATAGGGACACAGACTGTCATGTGTATTGTGTTTTTTCTGTTATTTTAGCCAACTAAATACTGTAGGTTGCATGTGAAAAGGTGTACATATATTCATGTAAATAAAAATATATATATATTCCACAAAAGAACCACTGCCACAAGCCATGTGGACTCCTATTGTTCTCTAAATGGCACGTGGCGTGCCATTTATGCAACAGGCGTTATATATTTGCAACTGTGCCAAAAATAGACATGTTCATTCTTGGCATGGCTATAAACCACCAGCCGCATGAACAGATGCACAACCTCACAGTGAGAATAATGGTAGACGGAGTACACACAGTCACTGGTGGCTTTTTTGGAAAAGCTATACATTTCAGTATTGTGAAATGCTACTAATTAAATCCCATAACAGTGACATCAACAGTACCCTAATAAACAGTAACATCCACTGTGTCCCCACAACAGTGACATCTAAAGTGCCCTCATAAAAGTGGGATCCACAGTGCCTGCGTAAAAGAGACCCCATAACAGTGACATTCGCAAGGGGTCTGTAGTGTAATTTGCTGTGGGCCAGTAGATACACACACACCCAAATATATATATATATATAGAGAGAGAGAGAGAGAGAATGGGACAGCACTCCAAGACTTGAAAAGGATAGAAATCTTTATTCACCCATGTGAAAAATAATTGCAACGTTTCAGCTCACAACTGAGCCTTTCTCAAGCAAAGAAACACAAGCCTGTGCGTGTCTTATACAGCATTCTCAAAAATCAAGTAACCAATGAATTTTACAAATCAAAAACATGTCACTATTCGTCATGTGAAAATAATTAACCTCATTAGGTCATGTGAACAATTACTTATGCAAAGTATCCTACTACTGAATAAATGGAGCTGTGTCCATTAGTATTGCATCCAAACTTGTAACATTTGAATAATGCATTTAACAAAGTGCATATGTGCATGAATAAAGTGCATAAAAGTACAAGTGTTAAGCAAAAGTATTTTGCTGTATTTGTGAGAGGAGAGGCTCATTACACGGCTACTTACTTGCACCTGTGAGGCCAGGCTGGGTGGGTACTAGGCTATTTATAGGCTCCTGCAGGCCTAGGCTGATGATGATTCAGCTGATTTCACTACCTCTGAGTCAGTTCTAGGATACAGCAGCATGGTGTGGAGGCTCCTTACGGCTGGGCGACGGCAGAATGTCTCAGGAGGGCGCTGGTATTCATGGTAGGATCGGAGTTGTTGCACGGGACCCACGCTGCGGTCCACCACATGTAGTGCTCTGGGATGAAGCAGAGTTGGGCGCCAAGGGTTGAACGATGGTTGTATTGTTTGTCCGGCTATTTCAGAGGCCTGGTGGGGCCATTGCATACAGTATTGGGGTAGCATGTGCTTAGAGTGGGCATGGTTGTATGTTTTCTGGTACCTGGTTTACATGCGGGGAGCGTGTCTGCAGTTGGCTCAAGCACGCGTGCTGTGTTTAAGTGATGGTAAATGTGGATCAATGGCGGAGGAAAAAAAAAAAAAAAAGGGCAAATCAGACTTGTTTGGACGAGACACACATTGCGGTATGCGCATATGCTTGGACGAAGCAGAGTTGGGCGCTAATGGTCAAAATGACTGTTGTTAGTATAGTTTGCCTGGCTGTTTAGGGGCTTGTTGGAGGCTATTGCATATTGTTATTGGTGTAGCATGTGCCTAGAATAGGTCTCTCACGCATGGCTCCGCCATTAGAGTCTCTCACGCACAGCTTCGTCGAGGTGTCTGCATTTACGTTTTGTCCTATACACCATTCACTACTAGAGCTGCGTTCATGCGTCCGCTGTTGCATTGCATTAATACTCTGTGCACTTTCAGATTGCATTCATACGGCTGCTTCATACCATGTTCTTCATGCTCATACTCAGAGCCGTGCCCATACCATGTTTTAGGCACCACTCACATTCAGAGCTGCGTTCACTCACTTGTTCTTACATTATGTGTTATACTCTGCTTCCACTTAAAGCTGCATTTCTTTAAAAAAAAAAAAAAAAAAATTGTGTTCTTCAGTCCTGGATTGCATTCACTCAGACTGGTCTCCTTTACTTCTGGTTTGCAGTTACTCAGATTGGTCCCCTGCCCCAGTTAACCAAATAGCTCCCTAGCGGACTGTGGGCCAATAGGAGTAAGTTCCTACTATGTTTTCACAGTTGTTCATTCGTTTGTCACGACAAAGGGTCTTCTCTTAGCGAACCGTAATGCCTCTGGCTCTTCATTTTTCTCCCATCTGGTTCAATTTTGCGGTTGGTTTAATGTTTCATCTAGGCACGTGGTTCAGATCATTAATGTATATGCATTTTTTATTAGGTCTGGCTCACGTTTTAATTACTTATCATCACTGTAAGGTCATCCAGGTCAGTCTCTTGGCTTCGGGGGGCTACATGGCTTCGGGGGCCCGATGACCGTGCTTCATGTTGTTCGTTAGGGGTACAATACGGTTGTAGGCTGGTTAGCGTCTGAGGTTTATTGTCGGAGAGGGTCATGGTTATGAGAGTCCACAAGTCATACTGGTGCTGCATAAGTGGTAAAAAAAATAATAATAATAATTCGCCATTAGTCGCTCACACATGGCTTCTCCGTTCAACTTTTACACACAGGGCTCTGCCATTAGTCTCACACGCATGACTCTGCAATTAGAGTCGCACACATGGCTTCTCCGGTTTAGTTACACGTACGGCTCCGCCATTAGTCTGTCACGCATGGCTTCTCTGTTTTAGTGTTACACATACGACTCCGCCATTAGAGTCTCTCACGTATGGCTCCACAATTAGTCTCTCACACATGGCTTCTCTGTTTTAGTGTTACACATACGACTCCGCCATTAGAGTCTCTCACGTATGACCCCGCCATTAGAGTCTCTCATGCATGGCTTCTCCGTTTTAGTGTCACACATACAGCTCCGCCATTAGTCTCTCATGCATGGCTTCTCCGTTTAGTTTTACACATAGGACTCTGCCATTAGACTCTCTCACGCATGGCTTCTCCGTTTTAGTGTTACACACACGACTCAGCCATTAGAGTCTCTCACGCATGGCTCTCCGTTTAGTGTTACACATACGACTCCGCCATTAGTCTCTCACGTATAGCTTCTCTGTTTAGTTTTACATATATGACTCCGCCATTAGTCGCTCACGCGTGGCTCCGCTGTTAGTCTTTTACGCATGGCTTCTCCGTTTTAGTGTTACACATACGACTCCGCCATTAGTCTCTCGCGCATGGCTTCTCTGTTTTAGTTTTACACATATGGCTCCGCTATTAGTCTCACGCATGGCTCCGCTATTAGTCTCACGCATGGCTTCTCCGTTTTAGTTACACACGACTCTGCCATCCGTCTCTCATGCATAGCTCAGCCATTAGAGTCTCTCACGCATTGCTTCTCCGTTTAGTTTACACATATGACTCCACCATTAGAGTCTCGCGCATGGCTTTTCCATTTCAGTTTACACGTATGACTCAGCCATTAGAGTCCCTCACGCATCACTCCACCTTTAGTCTCCCACGCATGGCTTCTCAGTTAAATTTTACAGACATAAACTCCGCCATTCGAGGCCGGCTGCGTGGTCCCACCACAAGTAGGTTCCATGTCTTTTCTGCCCTCAGACCCGCTCGCATGGCTCGGTCATATTTGGCTCGCAATACAATTTTCTTGTGGTGTCTCGCGCCATTAGAGCCTCTCTCACATTGTCGTTTTCTCTGACTTTTATTTTCTAGGTTGTTGGGTTTTTTAAGCAGTCATCTCAAGCCTGCCTTTGCGGACATCACCTTCTCCCAAGGCAGGCTTACTTCATCTACAAACTCGGGCTGAGGGTTTGGTGTCCGGCCTGGGTATCGGTCTGTCTTCCAGTAGGAGGTACAGTAATAAGGCGCAATTGACAAAGTCTGTCACGTCTACAGACACGACAGATCCTATCACAACTACAGGAGCAGCATACATGGTGTATCACAACTGCATTCCCAATTTATACTCTGTTCACCACTAGAGCTGCGTTCATGCGTTGCTGTTGCATCACATTGATACCCTGTCATCTCAGATTGCATTCACAGCTGCGTTATACCGTGCTCTTCATGCTCACAGCTGGGCCCATACCATGTTTTAGGCACTACTCACATCCACAGCTGCGTTCACCCACCTGTTCATACATCACTTCGGCTTCCACTTAAGGCTGCATTTTCCTTTTCATTGCTACATCATGTTTACTCAGTATTTTTCTGGGGGAGTCAGTGCACCGCTCTGATACCGTTCCCCTGATGAACATAGCAGCTTTCTTTCAGGTTTACGTTTCTTCCCTCACTGGCGCCTGGCCCCGCCATTAGGGTCTTTCGCGCCAGGCGGTTACGAAGTCCTGTCACGACTACAGGCGGTTACGAAGTCCTGTCACGACTACAGGCGGTTACGAAGTCCTGTCACGACTACAGGCGGTTACGAAGTCCTGTCACGACTACAGGCGGTTACGAAGTCCTGTCACGACTACAGGCGGTTACGAAGTCCTGTCACGACTACAGGCGGTTACGAAGTCCTGTCACGACTACAGGCGGTTACGAAGTCCTGTCACGACTACAGGCGGTTACGAAGTCCTGTCACGACTACAGGCGGTTACGAAGTCCTGTCACGACTACAGGCGGTTACGAAGTCCTGTCACGACTACAGGCGGTTACGAAGTCCTGTCACGACTACAGGCGGTTACGAAGTCCTGTCACGACTACAGGCGGTTACGAAGTCCTGTCACGACTACAGGCGGTTACGAAGTCCTGTCACGACTACAGGCGGTTACGAAGTCCTGTCACGACTACAGGCGGTTACGAAGTCCGGTCACGACTACAGGCGGTTACGAAGTCCCGATCCATTATCAGAGTTAAGCGGCATATGCCATCTTCTAACTTTTGGGTCCTTTATAAATAATAAGAAATAATTTAAGCAGTGGCCTGGGGAAGAAGTATAGGTGAAGTATTTGCTACCAGCAATAGTTGGTGTCCGAGCAGGGCCCTTAGCGAATGGTTGGACTTCATTAAGTCTTCCATCACATTCACCATTGTTATTTCAGTCTGCAGCTCCCGGGTTCAGACCTTCTCGTAATATGTTCATATGATCGTCAACATAGGGGTAAATAGTTTTGACTACCGACCGCTCTTTCAAAACATCAACTTTAGCTACCTCCAAAAACAACGGCACGTGACAAAGAGGTAAGGTATATAGAAGTCTCTGATATGTACGGTATATTCCGCACCTTCATCGGGTAGAGTCTTCTGCGTTCAAAGCGGGTGTCGTAATGGTATGTATATGTTTACTCTAAATAAGGTCTATGCTTTTTGGCCCCTTTAGGCTGCCCTATCGCAGCAGTTATGGCACAATTCTACTGCTTGTTGCAAGATAGGGTTAGATAGGTTAGGGACACCTTTCTGATAGCCGATCCGAGCACAAGTGTTAAGCAAAAGTATTTTGCTGTATTTGTGAGAGGAGAGGCTGATTACACGGCTACTTACTTGCACCTGTGAGGCCAGGCTGGGTGGGTACTAGGCTATTTATAGGCTCCTGCAGGCCTAGGCTGATGATGATTCAGCTGATTTCACCCACCCACCCACGCCATCTTACAGTCACTTCATATAGGGGTGGCCCCCTTTAGGCTGCCCTATCGCAGCAGTTATGGCACAATTCTACTGCTTGTTGCAAGATAGGGTTAGATAGGTTAGGGACACCTTTCTGATAGCCGATCCGAGCACAAAGAAGATAAATCATGTATTAATGTTTAAAATCATACACCACGGAGACTGAGGAAAACAGAGAAAGTTTGACCATGTCTGACAAAATCGCATGTCCATGTGAATACTGGCCAAGAACAGCACTGTTAACTAATACTGCCAATACCACAAAATGTCAAAGACAGACCTCTGCCTCCACTATGCGCCCGCAACTCAGCTCCATTACATCATCAGCAACCAGATTTCATAATGTTACTGTGTAGGGGCTATTGCACGCGCATAATGTGACATTATTTCAAGGAATCGTCTCAGTTTGGAACCAGGCACTTATCACTGTGTCAACCTCACTGTCTGGGCCAATCGGAAAGGGATCCAACCTCCCGGGTGGATCAACCCCCTCCAAAATTATGGTCAGGTAAGGGGGACACCACACGTGAGTGTAGTGTACCCCGAACCGTCTCACTGTTTCGGTCCATAGACAGTGTAATAGGGATCTCCCATATAGACCACTTAATAGCAGAGATTAATTTTGACACAGCATGGATACAGTAGCAGAGGAAAATCTATCCAGTTAATTTTATACACATAGAACATCGCGAGCTGTCACATGTGTCCAAACTTCTATGTTCACTGTTTAATGTCACATTATGCGCGTGCAATAGCCCCTACACAGTAACATTATGAAATCTGGTTGCTGATGATGTAATGGAGCTGAGTTGCGGGCGCATAGTGGAGGCAGAGGTGTGTCTTTGACATTTTGTGGTATTGGCAGTATTAGTTAACAGTGCTGTTCTTGGCCAGTATTCACATGGACATGCGATTTTGTCAGACATGGTCAAACTTTCACTGTTTTCCTCAGTCTCCGTGGTGTATGATTTTAAACATTAATACATGATTTATCTTCTTTGTATCTTTATGCACTTTATTCATGCACATATGCACTTTGTTAAATGCATTATTCAAATGTTACAAGTTTGGATGCAATACTAATGGACACAGCTCCATGTATTCAGTAGTAGGATACTTTGCATATGTAATTGTTCACATGACCTAATGAGGTTAATTATTTTCACATGACGAATAGTCACATGTTTTTGATTTGTAAAATTCATTGGTTACTTGATTTTTGAGAAAGCTGTATAAGACATGCACAGGCTTGTGTTTCTTTGCTTGAGAAAGGCTCAGTTGTGAGCTGAAACATTGCAATTATTTTTCACATGGGTGAATAAAGATTTCTACTTTTTTCAAGTCTTGGAGTGCTGTCCCATTCTCTCTCTCTCTCTCTCTCTCTCTCTCTCTCTATATATATATATATATATATATATATATATATATATATATATATATATATATATACACATACAGGGAGTGCAGAATTATTAGGCAAGTTGTATTTTTGAGGATTAATTTTATTATTGAACAACAACCATGTTCTCAATGAACCCAAAAAACTCATTAATATCAAAGCTGAATATTTTTGGAAGTAGTTTTTAGTTTGTTTTTAGTTTTAGCTATTTTAGGGGGATATCTGTGTGTGCAGGTGACTATTACTGTGCATAATTATTAGGCAACTTAACAAAAAACAAATATATACCCATTTCAATTATTTATTTTTACCAGTGAAACCAATATAACATCTCAACATTCACAAATATACATTTCTGACATTCAAAAACAAAACAAAAACAAATCAGTGACCAATATAGCCACCTTTCTTTGCAAGGACACTCAAAAGCCTGCCATCCATGGATTCTGTCAGTATTTTGATCTGTTCACCATCAACATTGCGTGCAGCAGCAACCACAGCCTCCCAGACACTGTTCAGAGAGGTGTACTGTTTTCCCTCCTTGTAAATCTCACATTTGATGATGGACCACAGGTTCTCAATGGGGTTCAGATCAGGTGAACAAGGAGGCCATGTCATTAGATTTTCTTCTTTTATACCCTTTCTTGCCAGCCACGCTGTGGAGTACTTGGACGCGTGTGATGGAGCATTGTCCTGCATGAAAATCATGTTTTTCTTGAAGGATGCAGACTTCTTCCTGTACCACTGCTTGAAGAAGGTGTCTTCCAGAAACTGGCAGTAGGACTGGGAGTTGAGCTTGACTCCATCCTCAACCCGAAAAGGCCCCACAAGCTCATCTTTGATGATACCAGCCCAAACCAGTACTCCACCTCCACCTTGCTGGCGTCTGAGTCGGACTGGAGCTCTCTGCCCTTTACCAATCCAGCCACGGGCCCATCCATCTGGCCCATCAAGACTCACTCTCATTTCATCAGTCCATAAAACCTTAGAAAAATCAGTCTTGAGATATTTCTTGGCCCAGTCTTGACGTTTCAGCTTGTGTGTCTTGTTCAGTGGTGGTCGTCTTTCAGCCTTTCTTACCTTGGCCATGTCTCTGAGTATTGCACACCTTGTGCTTTTGGGCACTCCAGTGATGTTGCAGCTCTGAAATATGGCCAAACTGGTGGCAAGTGGCATCTTGGCAGCTGCACGCTTGACTTTTCTCAGTTCATGGGCAGTTATTTTGCGCCTTGGTTTTTCCACACGCTTCTTGCGACCCTGTTGACTATTTTGAATGAAACGCTTGATTGTTCGATGATCACGCTTCAGAAGCTTTGTAATTTTAAGAGTGCTTCATCCCTCTGCAAGATATCTCACTATTTTTGACTTTTCTGAGCCTGTCAAGTCCTTCTTTTGACCCATTTTGCCAAAGGAAAGGAAGTTGCCTAATAATTATGCACACCTGATATAGGGTGTTGATGTCATTAGACCACACCCCTTCTCATTACAGAGATGCACATCACCTACTATGCTTAATTGGTAGTAGGCTTTCGAGCCTATACAGCTTGGAGTAAGACAACATGCATAAAGAGGATGATGTGGTCAAAATACTCATTTGCCTAATAATTCTGCACTCCCTGTACATACATACATACATACATACATACATACATACATACATACACACACAATATACATACGCAAAGCCAATTACACTACAGATTGCAGAAGCCTGTCACCTGAGACACGCTGTTGAGGGCAGCAGCCCTGGCACTCGCTCAGTACTAGGATAGGTAGTTGGGCTGCCCTTGATGATGCTTGTGCTCTGAGCTTCCAGCTACTTTCACCCTGCTGCACACGATCATATCTGCACAAATTTTCTCAGCATTCCTGAGAAACACTCTAGAACATCCTGATATAAGATTCTAGAAGTCCTGATTTAGTGACACATCAGCCTGAGGAACACAGAAAGCTCTACATAATATTCTTTAGGTACCCCACACCTATACAGTGTGGCTTACATTAAACTGTGGGGTCAGATTACTAGTAGATGTTTAGCTCTGTGTAGAAACATAGAATGTGTCGGGAGATAAGAACCAGTTCGCCCATCTAGTCTGCCCAATATACTGAATACTATGAATAGCCCTTGGCCTATCTTATATGAAGGATGGCCTTATGCCTATCCCATGCATGCTTTAACTCCTTCACTGTATTTGCAGCTACCACTTCTGCAGGAAGGCTATCCCATGCATCCACTACTCTCTCAGTAAAGTAATACTTCCTGATATTACTTTTAAACCTTTGCCCCTCTAGTTTAAAACTATGTCCTCTTGTAGCAGTGTTTCTTCTTTTAAATATTATCTCCTCTTTTACCTTGTTGATTCCCTTTATGTATTTAAAAGTTTCTATCATATCCCCTCTGTCTCGTCTTTCTTCCAAGCTATACATGTTAAGGTCCTTTAATCTTTCCTGGTAAGTTTTATCCTGCAATCCATGTACTAGTTTAGTAGCTCTTCCTTGAACTCTCTCCAAAGTATCAATATCCTTCTGGAGATATGGTCTCCAGTACTGAGCACAATACTCCAAATGAGGTCTCACTAGTGTTCTGTAGAGCGGCATGAGCACCTCCCTCTTTCTACTGGCAATGCCTCTCCCTATACACCCAAGGATTCGGCTAGCATTTCCTGCTGCTCTATGACATTGTCTGCCTACCTTTTAGGAACATCAACCCTGTTCCAAATTTTTGTGTCATCAGCAAAAAGACACACCTTACCATCGAGGCCTTCTGCAATATCGCTGATAAAGATATTAAACAATATGGGTCCCAGAACAGATCCCTGAGATACCCCACTCATAACAAGACCATGGTCTGAATATACTCAATTGACTACAACCCTCTGTTGTCTGTCTCTCAGCCACTGCCTAATCCATTCAACAATATGGTAGTCCAAGCACAAAGACTGCAATTTATTGATAAGCCTTCTATGTGAGACAGTATCAAAAGCCTTACTAAAGTCTAGATAAGCGATGTCTACTGCACCTCTGCCATCTATTATTTTAGTCACCCAATAAAAAATAAATCAATAAGATTAGTTTGACATGATCTCCCTGAAGTAAACCCATGCGGTTTTTCATCTTTCAATCCATGGGATTTTAGATGTTCCACAATCCTCTCCTTAAAGGGAACCTGTCACCAGTTTTATGGTGTCCTAACTAAGGGCAACATAAATAAGTGACTGATTGTCTTAGCAAAATGCTCGGCCACTTTCTTTAATTGACCCAGTCAATCTGCCAACATCTTATATTGAAAAGCTCCAGCTCATAATGATGAGTCATGAATATTCATGAGCTCCTGACTCTCCCCGCCCACCTGCTGCTGAATGACAGTTTTTATCCATATGAATCAGCAGCAGGTGGGCAGGGGAGTGGCTATAGCTCTGAATTAAATATACGCTGGACTCAATGACATCACGCTGGACTCAAATCAGCTCATTAGCATGCGGCATGTGGCATCTTTGTGTGTATTTTATCAGGTAACCTTCTGTCACACCAGTAAGTGAATACATCTAAGGTACTTTTTAGTAGTTAATGATTGTATATAATTAGTTAGATTATAATCAAATATCCACATGACAGGTTCCCTTTAAGTATGGTTTCCATTAATTTCCCCACTATTGATGCCCGGCTTACTGGCCTATAGTTGCCCGATTTCTCCCTACTACCTTTCTTGTGAATGGGCACAACATTTGCTAATTTCCAATCTTCCGGGACGACTCCTGTTACCAGTGATTGGTTAAATAAATATGTTAATGGTTTTGCTAGTTTACCGCTAAGCTCTTTTAATAGCTTTGGGTGTATCCCATCAGGCCCCTGTGACTTATTTAAGCCAGAGAGTTTTGCAGCCTACATTTGCCTAGAAGCCTCGACTTTCCTGATTAGTTATACCCAAGAGGAAGGCATGCCTTGTAAGCTCCCCTGACTCTACTACAACCTGGCACTCTACTACAACCCTATACACTGTTTACTGGATTGCTTTTTGCACTCTTGGACTTCTTTCTTGCTACCAGGAGTAATCTAGAATTCATGTATTGGATGCCACCTACTCAGGCTTCCTCTTGCATCCATTATTACAGTATATCTCACAGCGCTGAGACACAATGGGGACTTTATTCATCTCACCTTCATTCGATCGCAACAGTAAGACCCATCATTGTGAATAGTGTTTGTGCTGTTCTCCTTGAGTGCATATTCTTCTGAGCGTCTCCTGACCAGAAAAAGTCACAGGCGGACATGGACAAGTTTCTCCATAAGAAACTGGCAGTGGACAAATAATCTACACAAATATCACTGCTACTGTCAGAATATTCAGATGAAGGTGATTCTTCCAGAGCTGAGAGCTGTGCCAAGGGGCAATATGGTATGGCTTCAACACAAATTTCCCTTTCTAAACAAGCTATGCAACAGATTATTGAAAAAGCTATTTGACCAGTAATGCATGAATTGTTTGACATTAGGCAACACATTAAGGCAGATATAGAGTGGAATAGCTTGAGGAAAACCAAGCTTCCCTTCTGGTCTTTGGAGAGGCCATCAACTTAATAATAGCCAATCCAATTTGAACAGCTTACTTCCATACATTGAGGACCAGGGTAACAGGGGCAGAAGGAATAATTTACGTCCCGGAAACCATCACTTCCCAAGTCCTTATGACTGCTCGCCAAGAATTCCTGAAAACCTTGCTCATCCCAGAAAATATAGCTAATCGTAGTCATGGAGAGAGCACAGAGAGCACTCCCACTAAAACCAACTGAGGGGGGACCCACCTAGATACCTAGAGACAGGGGGTCTGCCACAGTTATGTAGAAGCGCCGGCCTCTACATAACTTTAGCGGATCCTCCGCCACTTAATGTAAGACCGCTTACTAGCTGTCTTACTTTTATACCCGTTTCTACACCTAAAACAGGCATAGAAAATGATAAATGAAATGGGACTGCCTGTCCATCCCCTTCCCAGCCACACCCACTTTTTTAGAACTGATGTCAGCGGGGAGAAGTCAGATTACGGTGCAAAGGACTTTTGCGTTGCAATCTGTGCCAGAAATACACCTAATTTAGGTGTATTTTAGTTGAATAAATGATCCCCAGAATCTGTAGACTTTACCCATATGAATGAGATTCCAAAAACATCAAGAGAACTTCCAGATTTGTCCTATGAGGGTGAGAAAATCTCCATTTTCCAGAGTGTATCAACTGTTAGTTTGAACAAATGTTGCCAACTGAGAACTGTGACTAATGCTCTGCGATCCAGGTGCATACAATATAGTTGGCTCTATCCTTTTGGTATTGCTTTTTCACTCCTGGGCTCGAAAAGAATGATCCATAAATTATCTCACCGCCCACCACTATGTGACACTACCCTGGGATTGGATATTTCCAATTTACCTTTGTGGCTCCAAATTGGCATCCTGCTGGCAGCCGCACCAGCCAGAGGAGGCACACTTCATCTGAGACCTGAATGTATTTGGGGGACACTTTGTAGGGAGTTCATCGTCTCATCCAAACACTGTCCTGTGGAATCCTAAGGCTAATTATCAAAGTATTCTTGGTATATTAGTGGATATTTATAGATGTTGATATTGTAGATAGAGTATTTCTATATTTCTCTTTGTGGATTTCTATAGTGTGATATTCCTATAGGTTCTGAATAGAAGTGAGCGAATCGAAGTTGACGAAGTGGAATTCGATCCGAATTTCAGGAAAAATTTGATTTGCACCGAATCCGAATTTGTTCATAAAATGGCTGCTGCATGTGTGAGAACATGGAGCAAGGAACCCTGGGAGGCCAGGATCACCGATAATGCCATGCATGCAGCCAATCAGCAGCCAGCCAGCCCTGTGATGTCACAATCCTTTAAATAGCCTCAGCCATCTTGGATTCTGCCATTTTCCAGTGTAGTTAGTGCAGGGAGAGACATCTGCAGGCACTAGGGACAGTGCTAGAAAAAACTTCATTGTGCTAGCAAAAACTATTTGCAAGTGCAGGGAAAGATTATTCAAGGTGTAAAGAAAAGAAAGGGAGGAATCTTTCCACAGCATTCATGTTGAACAGGGTTCAGTAGGGGATGTTACAGCCTGGGTAATATGAACAATCCTATTACACCTTGCTGCACTAACTGGGGACCCAAATTGCCATTATACAGCTCTGTAATTCGAAGAAAACGGTCTTGTTATTGGGGTGTTACAGCCATTAACAGGGTTTATTACAAGGAAATATTTATATCGTCTTATTTTCCCTTGTGCGGTGCAGTTATATGTTCTAAAACATTTTTGGACTTGTATTAGTGGGAGAAAAAGGGCTTACTGTCACAGTCTCTCCCGTGACAGGGTTCAGAAGATCTAAGAGACTGGTTGCACGTGATGTGATTTGACAGCCTCTTTGGTTTCACTTGTTTCTGTGTTGCTGGTTATGACCACACCTCTTGTCTCAGGTGTAGCTTTAGTGGTCATTCCAACTCCTCTATTTAGTCTGGTCTCACCCATCATGCTATGCGGTTGATAGCTCCTTTCTGGTTTTGAAAGTGCTGGTGTTTGGTTCTCCATTGAGTTCCTGCTCATCCGCATACTTCGGAGTTAAGTGTCTTTTCCTATTTTCTAGTTTGTTGTATTCCCCTATCTTTTGGTGTTAGGCCTGGGGAAGTCTCCTGTTCCTTTAGCTGGGAAGGAACAGGTCATATTTTGTCCTGAGACTATCTCCAGGGCCCTTTAGGGTCAGATAGGGTTCTTATTTCCGGCATCTGAACATTCCTACCATCAAGGTCTGTTCATACTGATAGTAGTCAGGGCACGGTCTAGGGATTCACTAGGTGTTGACTTTTCCCCTTGCCCTAGTTTCTAGGCCTAGTACCTTTTCACTTCCCTCCTGTGTTCGGTGTGGAGTGTACTACCCACACCGCGCCGTGGCACTTATTGTGTGGTGAAGTACTAAAATGACAGCACATTTTGTCATGTATTAGTGACAAAAGAAAAATATATTTGCCGTTCAGCAGTGCAGTTATATGTTCTAAAGCCCTTTTTTGCATGTATAAGTGTGAAAAAAGGGCTTATTAGCTGTTGTGTGGTGAAGTGAGAAAATTTCAGACTTTTTGGGGGTATTTTAATTTCCTTTTGATTTATTTATTTAATCTAACAGTATGTCCGACAGAGTCCCAAGCTGTCATTTCTTTGCCAAAAAAGCAGTGCCAGCCCTGCACACACATGTAGGACAGAAGGTGGGCCTGTCCTTGAGCCTGTCGGTGTCTGCCAAAGTGCACGGCAGCGCTGACGTGTGGAGCTGTAACTATGGTCAGGGACAATACAGCTCTACGGCCCACTGGCTGAATGTTGTTCCTGCACAGCCACACCAGCAACTTGGCCAGGTGATGCCGCTTCCGCCACCTTGTTCTCGCGCCGTTGGTCCTGCGACAATGTCCGCCTCTGCCTCCTCATCCTCCACCGTGTCCTCAGCCTCCACTGCAGGGACAATTCAGTGCCCCTCCAGAATTCCACATGTGCAGGGCACGGCGGTGTCACGCTGTTCTGCACCGTGTTTGCCTGGGCGAACAGAAGTCACACAGGGGAGGAACTGCTCTGTGTCCTTCATCGAGAAATTGAATCCTGGCTTTCTCCACGACAACTGAAAATCGGAACCATGGTGACCGACAACAGGAAGAACATGGTGTTGGCGCTGCGTCAAGGAGGGCTGAGCCATGCACCCTGCATCGCACACGTGTTCAGTCTGGTTGTCTAGCGGTTCCTGAAGTCTTCCAACCATTTGCAAGACATCCTGAAAATGACCAGGAAACTTTGCATGCACTTCAGCCACTCGTACACCGCACAGCACACCCTCATTTAGCTGCAGCGGCAAAACGGCATCCCAAGCATAGGCTGATATGCAACATTTCCACACGTTGGAATTCCACCCTCTATATGTTGGACCAACTATACGAACAGAGAAAGGCCATAAACGATTCCTTGATGATCCAAGAAGAAAAGGAGTACTGCCCTGTGTAACTTCAATGTCAGCCAGTGGCAGCTCATGCGTGTCACCTGCCGTTTGCTCAGGCCCTTTGAGGAGGCCACATTATTTGTCAGTCGCCAGGACTACGGGATGAATGATGTCATTCCACTGCTTCATGTCCTTGAACAGATGCTGGTAAATCTGGCTGGTTAGGGGACTGGAGACGTGGTGCCTAGATTTCACGGCCACATGAGCCCTGTGGGGGCTGAACTGGAGGAGGAGGAAGAGAACTTTGGAGCTCAAGCAATGTGTAGCCAAATGGGTGGTTTTTATACACTGGTGACAGGAGAGGAGGAGCAAGAACAGCTACAGGGCGATGAGGAAGACGAGGCAGAAGACCCAGACACACCGTGGCATTATGCAGTGGAGATGGAGGTAGGGAATTCCTCCGAGTCACTTGCACAAATAGCCCGATGTATGCTCGCTTGCGTAGTGACAGCCAAATTGTCAGCATTCAGCAGAGGGATGACTTCTGGCTCTCCACCTTGTTAGGGGCCTTTTTACACCCGCTGAAAGGGAGGACAAACTGAACTACTATAGAGACATCCTATGTAGTCAGTTGGCCACTGCCTATCTGCGCCATCGTCCATCCTCTCGCAGATCTGACCGGGGGGCCCTCTGTGCTTATGTTCCTCTGCCATGGCTGCTGTGGCAGGGTGGGGGGTAGGAGCAATTTGAGCTCCATTAGCAGCAACTTGAGTCTAGAGTCGCTGATGAGCAGCTTTCTTTACCCGCCTAGTGAAGAAACTACGCAACAGCAGCACCTTGCCACTCTGTGGCCACTGATGCTGCCGCCACCTCCACATTGTCATTGTGCCACTCTGTGGCCTCCTCCTGATGCTGCCGCCACCTCCAGACTCTGTCATTGGGCCGCTCTGTGGCCTCCTCATGCTGCTTCCACCTCACCACTATGTCATAGGGCCACTCCCCACTTCATGACTGGGCCACTTTTTTGCCTTTTGGTCTGGCTGACATCATTTATTTGACCTTTCTTCTGATCTGTCAGAAGGAAGGAAAAATTAGACGCACAATGGATCCTGTCTGTGTAGCAGCTGTAAGGCCTGTATGGTCCTAACAGAATTGGCTTATGATTTGGTAGCCAAAAGCAGGAGTGGGTACAAAACACAGAAGACATGCAAATATTCCATTCATGCGTCATCTCTGTTTTGGATCCACTCCTGTTTTTTTGGCATTAGCAATTCTGATGGATTACTGCCCAAATGCTGCAGTGAAGACGGATGCTCCACAGACAGGATCCGTTTTTCGGGGGTTATTGTTCTGATGGATCAGAGGAAGGGCAAAATAATCAGTCACGTCAACTTAAAAATTACTGCTGACCCCCCCCCTCCACTCTGTCGGGGGGCTCTACTTGTATAAGCGTTTAATAGAACAGGCTCTGTAGACATCTATGTGGAATCAGCTGATGACGGTGTAAAAGGAGTGAGCTTCTTCTTGGCGCTAACATCGACCTGTAAGGCTGAGTTCATACTTGAGTTATTTGATCAGTTTTGGCCCCCGTGACTGCCCAAATAATAGAAGTGTGCAGTGATTCTAAGAGCAATGCCTGTGTTCTGCATGTCATACTGACTCACAGTATTATTTCACTACCACAGCAGACTGCCTATGGTGGTACTGCAAGGCTGTCACTGTCATATTGGTGTTTGCCCGTGACACGGTTGCCATGCAGACTGGTTGCCAGGGGCAACGTGTAGTTTGTGGTTTGCACGTGCACTTCTTCTTTAAGGTGTGCCTCTGGCTGGGTGCAGTTGTACTACAGCCTTGCTTGGTGTTGGAGCTTTGCTCCTTGTCTGGGTGTTCCAGCCCAGTCCTTGAGGGCCACCTTATGGAACATAAATTGTCCTCTCTTTTGTACCCTCCTTGTACCTTTACCCTCTCTTGTATGTGTAGTGTGGGTTTATGTTCTGGGTGTGTGTAGCGTTTTGTTGGTTGTTACGTGTCTGCGCTGATGTTGGTGTTGGTCCCTGCATGTATGCTTTACGTCACCTGGTATGTTGATACCTGTGTGAAGGGGCTGGTTTCCCGGAGGAGTTAAACATTAGTCTGTATGCAGTGCTGCCTGGGGCTGCTGTGCAGCTTGCTGTATGGGGCCCAGGCAGTATCAGGTATGCTGGATCCCTGTGTGTGGTGTTGTTTGTACGGTGTCCTATTTGGTGTGTGGGCACCTGTACTTATGCACGGGTTCCAGTCGTGGTGGCAGCAGCAGGTAAGTGAGTTTTCTTACCTGCCGATCCAGATGCTGCATATGATTATTTCCCTTCCTCCTGTTACTAGGCAGCTGGAGACTCCGGTTCATCTGAGTCCCTGAGGAACCGGTTGTCTCCTATTCCTGAGCCCTATGCCAGGGACCGTCAGGGTCAGCAGGTCCCAGTGCATGAGCCCTCCCACCTTCAGGGTTTGCTCATGCGGTGAGGAGATCAGGGTCAGGATTAGGGCGGCTGTAGTTTGTGGCCTGCTCCCTTCATTGTTGTCTGGCCTAGTAACAGTTCCCATTATACGGTGGGGAGTTTTCCCCACTCCCCACTGTGACAAAGGCACAGTGTTCTACACCACTATAAAGGCTCTCTGCAGCCAGGAAATAGACGTTTTTTAATGCAATTTGCCGTGAACAAATTCGTATCGAACCTAATTTTTTCAGAACATTCAGCAATCTGGCTGAATCAAATTTTAGAAAAATGTGCTCATCTCTAGCTCTGAACATTGTCTGCTGACACATGCCATGCTTTGATTTCCTTTGGCAGTATATTTGCAGCTATGAGGCAATAAAGAAGCCTTACCATGTGTGATTTTATCATTTGTCATTATTTAGGCTCACCTTTATTAATTGTGTTTGTACTAGAAGGCAACACATTTCTAATACCATATTCATAGTTTACTGCGATGACGTTTTAAATTTCAGTTATATATTTATACTTGTTTCAGTTTTCTAATGGACACCCATTTGTACTAGTGATGTCTATTATATGCATTACCACTTTGAATGCAAACATCATGAATTCCCCCACAAAAAGATCTAGAGTATTTCACCATCTTAAGTCCCTACACACAGACAACGCAATATTACAGGAGACTGAGTTTAAAACTGGAAAAATTCACATACTCCCTAGCTCTTATTTTATGTAGTAGTATCATTCTACTGCAATGGTGGCGAACCTATGGCACGGGTGCCAGAGGCGGCACTCAGAACCCTCTCGGTGGGCACTCGCGTTCTGGAAAAGATCTATGGTATACCAATATGCCTTAGGGTCCATTCACACATTCGCAAAATGGGTCTGCATCCATTCTGCAATTCTGCGGAACAGGTGCGGCCCCATTCATTTTCAATGGGGCCGGAATGTGCTGTCCGGATCTGCACTTTCGTTCTGCAAAAAAATAGAACATGTCCTATTCTTGTCCGCGGACAAGAAAATTATATTTTATGAGATTGCGGCGATGTGCGTTCCGCAAATTGTGGAACGCACATTGCCGGTGTCCATGTCTTGCGGATTCGCAAAAAACATACAGACGTGTGAATGGACCCTTAGACTTTTCCTGCCATTCATCAGCGCAGAGCGCACTATGAACAGCGCAGACAGCGCATTGAATGTAGGCAGGCTATTATAGCTAAATGATAAAATAAATGGAAGGTATACTGTATTGGACTGTAGTATTCAGGTTAAATTGCCGCGTTGGCACTTTGCGATAAATAAGTGGGTTGTAGGGTTGCAGTTTGGGCACTCGGTCTCTAAAAGGTTCATCATCACAGTTCTAGTGTGTCCGCTTTTAAATCCAGATGAGTGACAATTGCTTTTAAAAATAACATACCATTCCTTTTCTTTTCCTCAAAGGTTTTTTAGGGTACTTTCACACTAGCGTTTTTCTTTTCCGGCATAACGTTTCGTCCTAGGGGCTTTATACTCGAAAAGAACTGATCAGTTTTATCCTAATGTATTCTGAATGGAGAGCAATCCGTTCAGGATGCATCAGGATGTCTTCAGTTCAGTCTTCTGACTTTTCAGGATGGAGATAATACAGCAGCATGCTACGGTTTCATCTCCGGCCCCAAAAACTGAACACTTGCCTGAAAGCCGGATCCAGCATTTTTTTCCATAGGAATGTATTAGTGCCGGATCCGGCATTCAAATTGCCGCATTGACGGATCCGGTATTCTGGTCTGCGCATGCGCAGACCTTTAAAAATGTGAGAGAAAAACAGATCCGATATTGCGATCCATTTTTCTGAGTGATCAGGTATTTTTCAGACTGATCAGGATCCCGATAAGTCAAAAAAATGCCTGATCACTCAGAAAAAATGACATGCGTTTGCATACAGTTTGCCGGATCAGGCAGGCAGTTCAGGCAATGAAACTGCCTGCCGGAATCAAACAAGGCAAGTGTGAAAGTACCCAAACACGTTGGTCACCATAACTGGCTTCTATGCCTCAGACTCTCATCAGACGGCTTGGGTGGTTGATACATTTAAACAGTTACGTTATTTTGGAGAGGGGTTCTTCTTCTCCCCACTTTTATGTTTCAATAGTATTTATTAAAGTTTTTCACAATAATAAGGTACAGATTACATTGTGCACAAAATAAAGGACGTAGTGTCCAGTCAGATAGGCAATCCAGACAAATAAAATAAAGAACATAAAGACATAAAATAAATTAAACAAAAATAAAAAGAGTAGCATAAGGTCAGGGGTAGCAGTCATGCAGTTCTAGATCTCTTGGGTTCAATCTCGGGTGGCGAACAGTAAAGAGTAGGCCCATACTCATATCCATCTCTTAGTTGCATATAAAATATACTGTATCCTATCAAAGTTCAGGGTAGAGAGAAAGATTGGCAGAGTGGGGGGAGGACGACCATGGCTCCCAGACTCCCTCAAATAAGGAAAATGTATCCGAACGGATAGCCGATAACTTGTTGATCCTATCAATCACCGCTTGATAGCTCAGTGATAGGGAATGCCATTGAGAAGCAATATGGATCCTAGCAGCAAGCAAGATAAATTGGGCCAATTTGAATTTAGCATTTGTTAATTTAGATGGCTTGTCACCAAGTAGGAAGATCGAGGGTGTAGGGGGGAGGGTGTGCCCCAACAAGGATGAGAGCAGATCACAAATGCGACCCCACATCCTGGAAGCTATGGGACATGTCCACCAGGTATGGAACATCGTGCCCTCCTGTCCACAACCCCGGAAGCAAGTAGAAGGGACCTTTGGGTAGAAGTGATGTAATTTGGCCGGCACCAGATATGTCCAGTGAAGGATCTTAATTGAGGTCTTCGCCAGAGTAGTTTGCCACGACCCCGTGGAGAGTGTCTGGGAGCGTTGGTGCCATCTAGATACACTGGATTCCTCTAATAGATCAGCCTCCCATTCCAACATATAACAAAGCTTAGAGTCCTCTGGGGGTGCAGTGAGGGTAGAATAAATCCGGGACAGTAGACCCTGCTTATATAGAGAGAAGGACATTAGCCTTCTAAAAGGTGTATAATCAATTTTATGGGAACCATTCTTTAGGGAATGGAGAAAGGAGAATGTCTCCAGACATTGAACTGTTCACAAGCTGGTGGGGTGAATTTCTCAATGAAATCAGGCATAGTTAGGATTTTACCCCGCACTAGGAAATCCCGGAGGGAGCACAATTTTTTTTTCAACCCACCACGAAAAGGCCCCAGATTGAAGTCCAGAGGAGAAAGCCGGGTTACCCAAAGGGTATTTAAGGGGGACACTTTGGATTGGAGAGAGCATTTGAACCTAATGGATCTCCATAGGAGCAAAGCGTAATAGGAGAGCTGGGATTTGGTACGGAGTGAAGAGGGTAACGAGGAGGTGGTCCAAATAAGGGCTCTCCAGGAGAATGGCCTCAACAATGATTGTTCAAGGGTAACCCATATAGGTTGAGCTTGTGCAGAGAGATGTGTCAAACAGTTGAGCTAATCTGGCTGCCCTGTAATACTGTGCTAAGTCTGGCACTGAAAGGCCACCATGAGCCTTGTGGCGACACATAACAAGTTTAGAAATGCGAGCTCGTTTATGGGCCCAAATAAATTTAAGGATGTCAGCCTGGAGAGCCCCTAGATCAGACGCTGGGACTGGGATCGGTAGGGTGCGAAATAGGTATAGTAGCCGCGGAAGAACCACCATTCTCACTATATGTATCCTACCCACCCAGGACACTGGAAGGGATTCCCATGTCTGCAGGTCTTTCCGTATCTAAGTGAACATGGGGAGATAATTATATTTATATAGAGTGTTAAGTGTTTTGGTTAGCGATATGCCCAAGTATGGTAGGAAGTGCAGGTTGTGTAGAAATGGGAACCCGTTCTGAAGGGTCTCACAGATCCGAGAAGTGACATTACTCAACAAAAGTTCCGATTTGGATTGGTTAACTTGTAGGCCTGACGCAGCTGAGAAGGACTTGAGAAGGGACAAAAGGGAGGGGAATGAAATTATAGGGTTGGTGAGTGTTAACAAAAGGTCATCGGCAAAAAGGCTCAATTTATACTCCACACCCCTAGCAGAGATCCCTGTTATGTCTGGATGAGATCTAATCTTTATCGCTAATGGTTCCATAGCTAAAGCAAAAAGGGCTGGGGAGAGAGGGCAACCTTGGCGTGTTCCTCTAAAAATTGGTATGGACGACGGATGCAAGGAAAGTAATTTGAGGCTAGCTTGAGGCGAAGAGTACAGAGCTTGAATAGTGGCGAGGAAAGGGCCTCTAATGTTGAAATGAGAGAGAGTCCGCCAGAGATAGGCCCAGGAGACTGTGTCAAAGGCCTTCTCTATATCCAGCGCTAATAAAGCTACTGGAGTTGCAGTCCTGTTCGCCTCATGAACTAGGCGCAAGACTTTCCGTATATTCTCCCCACTTTTATAGATGCCCGAAAGCTGTTCATAACTCTTTGACACTTATGTCCCTTTAAGCTGTATGGAGAATATTTTATCCTAAAACCCAACTACACTTTTTACCCAGATCCTCAGAATCGATTACCTGTTTGTCCCATCTAATTAACTAAGGGATTAAACTAGAAACAAAAGCAAATTACTAAAAATAGGACCATTTTACTGAAAATGCAGTATTCCAAAAGTGCCCCTGTCCATGAAAGGTTTAAAAATTGAAACAGAATCTGACTTTATGTGCTATGGACAAATCTTGCAAACTATCTTGCAGTCATTGTTTCAAACATCATTGGAAATTATGTTAATATTTTTTGCTTATGCTATTTTTAGGTGCGTAAAGAATATGGCAAATGTTTACAAAGTCATTGCTGTAGTGGCAAAAGTATGGAAAACTCAGTTGGTTCAACCAAGACATCAAATTCTCAAACAACTGGAAGGTATTCCACTGGAACACAGGTAAATAATTACATAGCAATAACTGTGTGTTGTTTTATAGGTCCCCATTATGCACTTGATGACTAGAAAAGTTAAATTTTAAGTATTATGGACTTACGCAAGCGCCTTTGTCCAATTTTTGGTCTTCAAAAAATGGAGCATTAAAAAAAAATTGATAGCTTCAATGTGCAAAGAAAAGGCAGCACTAAAATACAGTGCTCTATTATTTCTGAAGCCAGTGTTTTAGTGAGGACAAAATATAGGAGATTGCTATAAACCTCTAAACCCGAAATTGAAGACGTCATCGGCTCAGGGGCACCGAGGAAGTGCTGAGGAAGCGAGCGTCCTTCTCTCAGAGCGCCTGCGCCGAATGAGGACATGTAAGGCGCAGGCGCAGGATTTGAATTGCAGACAGGGCCAGCCGGAGGAGGAGAGCGCTCGCTGGCCCTGTCAATCAACAGGAGGAGGGGGCATTTTTTTGAAAGGAGGATGAGGCGGTTACCAGCAAGTAACCGCCCTACTTGCTGGTAGCGAGGTAATTAACATATTATAAAAGTGCGGTTTTTAAAGAAACGAAGCCACATAAAAAGGTAAGAGCACTATATATTGAATAATCGCACTATAAGGATTAAAAAATCCAGTATGGACAGGAAAGACAGTGTGACGGTGAATGATGTTTGTGTGCCTGGTGTGAAAATTTTATGCTATGCTCTGGACGCTGGTAAACATCTGGGTCATGGCGTCAGCAAAATAGCCTTATGACGTGCAGAGGGTTAATTTTCTATTAAACCATATGTTACAATCGGAGAGCAAGTATGATCTGATTGATGGGGAGGGGGATTGATTACACGCACAGAAGTCCATATTAGGTTTCGCCTACATCTGTATTGGGTCCGTCAGGAGCCTCCATTGCAGACTCTGTAAGAAATATGGAACAGAAAAGTGCAGCATGCTGTGCTTTCTTGTCCGGTAAAATGCTGGGTTTTCTAATGGAAACCAGATCACATTACAGCCAACGTGTCCATCAGGTGGCATTTATTTCCGTCATTTCATAGAAATGCCTCTCCAATTTTTTTAATTGTTCTTTTGCTACAGTAAATTGGATGGTTTTGTGACACTCAATTTATAGAGTATATTAAAATAATGTGTTAATTAATTTAATATGTGGCATATTTATTTATTTTTTTGCAATTACTAAGAAAATTATACTTTTTTTAATGCTTTTAAAAACATACAATTTTCAGGTATATACAGATATATCTGTAGATGACAGGATATTGTGCAGGTCCTTTGGCTCAAGTCCTGGCCAAGACAGAAAAAATTATAGAAGAAAAAGGATAGAATAAAGGTTAAAGTGGTTCTGCAGTTTGTTTAAACTGATGATCTATCCTCTGGATAGATCATCAGCTTCTGACTGGCAGTTTGAGAAGGCAGCCGCGCTCCAGCAGTGCAGCCGCCTTCACTGTTCACCGCTGGCCCAGTGACGTCACGACTATTATCAACTGGCCTGGGCGGGGCTAAGCTCCATTAAAGTGAAAAGAGCTTAGCCCCGTCCACGCTAGTTGATACTAGTCGTGATGTCACTGGGCCAACGATAAACAGTGAGAAGGCCGCTGCTCTGGTGGAACGCGGCTGCCTTCTCAAACAGCTAATCAGTGGGGGTCCCGAGTGTCGGACCCCCGCCGGTCAGTTGCTGATGATCTATCCAGATCATCATGTAATCTGCATCGTGTGTAGGTAGCCTTATTTTGTTTCTCTTAATCAGAGCGATAAAAACGTACAGATTTGAGGTATAACTTCGTCTTGCATGGCTTTTTGGACACATTTCAGCATAACAGCCATGTTTGTTTCTACTACCCTCACACATTGAAGATGGATTGCAGTACCTCAGAAAAAATATTCAACTACAACATATAAGACACTCTAAAGATATTTGAATAAATTCTCATATTGTCATTTAATTGTGCTTTCTCTTTTAGAGCCGGATTCGTAGGATGTGGAATGACACAGTGAGAAAGCAATCAGAGTCTTCCTTCATTACTGGAGAAATAAACAGCTCAGCTTCCCTTAACAGAGGTGAATACCATTACTGTCAGATTCCTGCCTTTATAATGTGTTTTGTTGTTTTTCAAAATTTTTACTCTGCTATCCAGGCAGAATAATGCTATTAAAGAGGTTTTCCAGGAACCAGCAGGTCCATAAAACCACCTTTTACACATGATACATCTGTAGGAGAAAATTTGCAATATACTTATCATTCCGAAGTTGCATTCATCAGCATCTCAGAGCATCCCGGCCAAATGATGCTCCTCTTCTGAAAATCCTAATCCACCGACATAACATCCTCTCCCTTGCACATGCACAGATGTGGTACGTTGAAGAGTTTGTGCAATCATCAGGAGAGGAACCGTTCTGGACCTGTCGACAGTGGAAGTGACTTCCTGTTCATGGTCTAGCTGAAATCCTGGTAAAAGACACTTGTGGGAGCAGGATTTTTAGAATAGGAGCATTACATGACTGGGTTCCTGATAGGCCGATCCATCTAACTTTGGAACAATATGTTTATTACATGCTTTCTCCTACAGACTTGTTAAGTGTAATTAAGGTAGGTTTGCTGAACCCGCCGAGTCCTGAAAAATCCCTTTAAACTCATTAGCAAATATTGCATAAAATGGAGTCTTTCAGCAGTTTTGACCTTGAAAACCGCTGACAGAACTAGTTAGGGGCTGGGGATTGTGAGACAAACATACCTTCTGTGGAGCTTTTATGATCATGAATATGAACTTTTATCTTTCCAGTGCACTTGAGATGGAGCTTCACTGTAAAGTTCACACTGTTCTCTGCATTGAGCTGCTTCCCAGCCCCTCCCCTCTGCTCTGAGTGACAGCTGCAGCATCCAACCAAAAGCGTCACAAAAAATATGTTTCCCAGCTCCCCCAGGCCTTACACAGTGCGATCAGCAGGTTTGCATGGTCAAAACTACTGACAGATTCTCTTAAATATGTGCAATTTGAAACCAAACTGTAACATTCAGTAACATGCTGTCACATAATAGAGTCTGACCGATCAGTTTCTCTACAGAATAAATATGAGTAACTAGGATCAGCTAAGCAGTTGTTATAGAGTGAGGCAATATAACTGCTTGATACAGTAGGTTATTGCTTCCATTGTATGCTTTAACGTCAATTTTCAGGTAAGAACATGAGGATAGCTGAAATAAGGTAAGAAGATATTTATGTGTAGAAAGTGAACAATGTGTATTCTGGTAGCCAGATTTACCATTACTTTGTTGTACTATTGTTTTTAAGGACAGGTTTTTTTTGGGGGGGGTTTTAATAGTTATGTCGTAAATAGTGTGGCATGGTGCCAGGGTAACACCGCAGCACATTTTTTAAAAAGCCAGAGCAAGGTATAAAAGCTTAAAAAGGGTCTCCTGGGATTGTCTTGTTTACCAGGAGTAAACAGTTCCCCTGGCCCTCTACTGAACCTTGCAGTGAACCATGGAAGCAGACAGGAAAACACTAGCAGCGTGATCACGTAACTAACACTGCATCACATCAGCCGCTCATCTCTAGCAGTCAGCCTCACACACAGGTAGACCGCAACACTAGCATCATCGGCAACCTAGTTATGTGACTCGGTTCAATGGTAATTAATACTGCAGCGCTGCCCCTTCAGTGTCTCCACCTCCAGGGCCATACAGCAGCGAGCTCAATGTGATGCCAGCGCTCTTCAGTCCCTAAATGAAAGATCTGTCTATGTTAGTCATCTTGCATCCCCAATGGTGCAGAAGAGGTGGAGTTATGGAAAAGAGTCAGTCACACACAGCACGCCTTCCCGAAAAAAATAAATGCTGAAAGAGTCTGGATAGGAAAGGAAGAATTTGGAAAAGAAGGAAGGAGTTTGGAGGAGCATTAGATAAGCATAGAAGCAAAAAAATAAATGCTGAAAGAGTCTGGATAGGAAAGGAAGAATTTGGAAAAGAAGGAAGGAGTTTGGAGGAGCATTAGATAAGCATAGAAGCAAAAAAATAAATGCTGAAAGAGTCTGGATAGGAAAGGAAGAATTTGGAAAAGAAGGAAGGAGTTTGGAGGAGCATTAGATAAGCATAGAAGCAAAAAAATAAATGCTGAAAGAGTCTGGATAGGAAAGGAAGAATTTGGAAAAGAAGGAAGGAGTTTGGAGGAGCATTAGATAAACATAGAAGCAAATTGATTAAAAGAAGTGGAAGGGACAGTCAGGTGGAAGAAGAGGAGAAATTGGAGAAAAGAAAACTAAAATTTGGTCCCAGTACTAAATTGAACAATCCATAATGTTAAAAAAATCTTTACATATAATAATAAAAAATAAAAATAAAATATTTCCTGTTTTTGTGCCCCACATAATATAGTAATTAGCCCAAGTTCACACGTCAGTTATTTGATCAGTTATTTCCATCAGTTATTGGGAGCCAAAAGCAGTAGTGAAACCTTGTATAATGGATAGATCTACACCTGTTCTGTGTTTTTTGCCCAAACCTGGTTTTGGCTCCCAATAACTGATGGAAATAACTGACCAAATATAAGGCCTTGACTGACTTTGTCTATAAAGTCGCCACCAGGAAGCCATACAAGCATCTACTGCAATCCCCATTTCTGTGTTTCCTCCTAATCCTGCAGTGGCAGTAGGGGGCAGTCTGGTTCACAGGAGGTAGCAGCTGGCAGCAGGACTGCACCTTCTTGCTTAGTACAGAACTGTGATTAGGGGGTACTGTGCAGTCATGGGCTTAGGACCAGGCACGTCCCTGTTTACACTGTGGCTGCTTGCTGTACGTCTGATGATGATGAAGTCTCACAGACATGAGGTGTCATGTCATACTCCCTGTACTTATCTCCATCTGCAGTGGGGTGCAGTGTGCTGGCACTGAGGTTATTTTATGTTCGGACGGGCGAGTCCCTCACAGTTTTTTAAAAGGGGTAATGTGGGGTACATGGGGGCTGATCTTATTTTGTATCATCAGCTGTTACTACACTACTACTCTCACCATGCCAACACACTCTAGAATTGTTCCAGCTTTCTGCTGGTAGTAGTTTAGTACCAGCTGTTCAGCCACAGATTTGAAAGCATGTACTGTCTGCATTTCTATGGCCACTGTTGTTTCAACCAACTTCTGCTAATCTGATGGTCAGTGTAATTGCAAAATACTTTATTTACATACAGTAAATATCTTCTACCAAAAAAATAACTTCAAACTACCTGTAGGGGTCTCCCTAAGGTCTAACGAGCTATCCACCGCCTGTTGTCTAGTGTAAGCGGTCTCAGAGACAAAATACAGGAAGTGGGACCCTGTCCTAGCAGATCCTGTCTCTACCCATCACATTATCCTAAGGGCCCATTCAGACGGCCGTAGTGCAATTTTCTGAACGCACATGGCCGCAACCATAATAGAAAATGCCTATTCTTGTCCGCGATTGTGGACAAGAATAGGACATGTTCTATCTTTTCTCCGGAGCCGCGGTACGGAATAATGGATGCGGACAGCACACGGGGTGCTGTCCACATCTTTTGAGGGCCCATAGAAATGAATTGATCCGCAGGCCTTCCACAAAATTGCGGAACGGGTGTGGATCCGTTCATACGGCCGTGTGAATGAGCCCTTAAAGTAAGTGAAGCTGCCCTTCTCCTCTTATACCCTACAAATTGGTTTGGGGCAATAAATCCTTGTTTATGCAAGTGATTTGCTGCCCAGAAATGATAATTTTGGGTGCCACATCGACAACGCTTTCACTTGATCATTGGGTGACCAGCAGTAAAATCACACTAGCCGGTTATTAGGAACGATCGTTTTAATATTTGTTCCTTATAACTGGCTCATGTAAAAGGACTTTAAGTCACATATCAAATAAGCAGTGAGCTGTGGGTCAGAAGTCCTGACAACTACTACTGAATATATACTCATATAGTGCAAAAAACTAAAAGACACTTGTTCCAGCCAACTGACAGTATACTGCAGGGCTGGAAAGGTGATACAAGTGGCATGGTGCTGTCTACTGTATCCAATGGGCTTAATAATTTAGTGGAGTTATAACACTCTAATAATGATTACAGGCAGGAGGGAGAGGTGGGCACCAAGTGAGGGGCACCACATAATACACATATATATATATATATATATATATATATATATATATATATATATATATATATATATATATATTCGATAAATCATGGGATGTAACAAAAATGCAGCACTACATCACCCAGAATGAGCTTGGCCCCCACTGTCATATTACTATAGATGCTACACTTACAGTATATGTAGCATCACTACACAATCATGGGCTTAGATACATCTATCATGCAGTACTAGATCACACAGGATAGACTTAGATACTAAGTCACAGCATTACATATGATATGGCATGACCTCAGATATATCTTTACATGGTCCACTTGATCACATGTAACCGTCACCAACGTACACTGGTCTGGGGGAATTAAAGGGGTTGTCTCACTTCAGACATTGGTGGCATATCTCTGTGTGTGCTTGGCATGCACTGCCACCTCCATTAATTTCTATGGGAGCTCGGCTATTTATGGGACTGTGGCTATTTCTGGCAGACTCAGCTATTTCTGGAGATCCCCCCCCCCCCCTCCATATTGATTTACAGGTCAAGGCATCTTGCTGTCAAGCTCCCTCCTACGCTGTTGCTCAGAGTATCGCCTCCTCTTTCAGGTGTACTCAGACGTCTGTGGCGCATGCACAGTTGGGTTCTGCATTGCTCAGGTAGCAGTAGCAGATCCTCTGCGCTTGCATTGATGCTCAGAGAAATGGTGCAGGCACAGGAGTGACACGGCCAGGTGAGGAGTCTCACATCCCACCTGACCCTGTCAATCAAGGTGGAGGGGGGAGTCTCCTAAGCAGAGGGGACAGCCACACCCTGCTCCAAAAGCCTGATTTTGAATGGATTTGATTAGTTAGAATTGATTTACTCATCAGTATTTAGGAGCCGTGTTTTGCCAGTCCGTTCCTATGCTGCTAATTTGGCTTTTCACAGCTGAGGCATATGAAATGATATTCTCTGATATGGACACTATGGCTATTTCAAGCGCTGCAGTGTATTACACAGCCAGTCCCCACCTGCTCACAAGCTGGAAAATGTGATGATTCATTGCCCAATGTTTAACAGTTCTATGAAACTTTTATGTGGGTCAAATGCTCATTGCACCCCATAAATCTTGATGGATTGTGTTTCAAAACTGGGTTAAATTTTGGGGGACTTCGCTATACTGGTACCCCAAGGGCTCTGCAATTGTGACATGGAGGCCAAAAAACATTGCAAAAAAAAAACTGTCATCCCAAACCTAAAATGGCAGCCCAAAAGCAGATCTAATCCTGGTAGTTTTTAATGTTTTGGCCGTGTGACAGCTCCCCTTGTTTATCATTGCCACTACCCTGCTCCTCTGACGTTATCACTTCTTCACCACCCTCATCTGGTTCCCAGGTCCTTCCACAGAATCATTCTCATCACCCCAGCACTTTCTCAGACTTGTAAAACGCAAGACATGTGCAGAAGAATTAGAATTTAGGGTTTAGAGGCTATGTACACCTTTTGGAGGCAATTTTTGTTTATGATTGCATTTTATTCATTTTTGACTAAAAATCATATTTTCAGTTGGCCTTTATTAAAAATATTGAGCCATTCTGTCACAAAGGGTTAACAGTTTTTCTAGCTGTGTGAATCCTACTTTCACTTTGTGCAGGTCATCTAATAACCCTTATCTATGAACCACTAAAAGGTCATAAACACTCATTTAAACCGCATTCTTATCAGTAAGGTAAGGATTGAGCTTCAATGAGTGTTTATAATGTCAGGAGCAGAGATCGGAAGTCCATCTGCTCCCCAGATGACAGAAAATATAAAAAATCCACAGGCTGCTGCTAGAGCATGTCAGCTCTGTACAGAAAAAAGGATCCCATGTTTTTAATAAAGACCAATTGAAAAAAATGTTTTAGCTCAAAATAAGTACAATGCCCCCAAAGGTGTACATAGACTTTAAGATAAGCCTTTACTGTGAAACCAGCAGTAAACAACGAATAGACTTAGAACAGCAGAAAGCTAAATTCAGCAAACAATTCTGGGCTAACCCTGTCTACATCTGCTCCCTGTGTGAGGGGATTTTCCCTCTCTCACACGTAGGCTCTCAGGATTCACACTGCACAATATACCTTTCAGTAACAGGTTAATACCTGGGGCTGCTTATGAAGTGTCCAGAACAGTAACTGAAAATGGAACTTGGTTACTTTCACAATATCACCCAAGCATTGTGCTACGTTCGCTACCCGTCCTGAAGAGAAGCTCCGCTCACCATCTGTTGGTTGCACGTATGTGTCACTATGGCTGATGGCCCTCAAGTGGTCCTCTATGGATTCCCTGTTGATACGAGGCAAACACTATCCCACTGTCGGGAGCTACCACAGCAATGCAACTCAATTCTCTTCAGGGTACAGTTCTTACACCCGTGTCCTTTATACTTGGGGACTTAGACTCACTCTGTGCTGTAATCCCGGCTTGTGCTGAGATTATGTTGTGCAGCTCATATTTGGTGCCAGCTACTCCCACCTAAAACTGCAGACACCTCTGTTGCTGCCATCTCTCTGCTCAGGGCATGTTGGGGACTCGCCTCCTCCCACACAGTAGCAACAATTCCTGCCAGGCTCAAAAACCTTCCCTTGTTTTCTCCTGAACTTTGGTTTCACCTCATTGTGACACACTGACCTTACATACTCTGGCAGGCTTTGCATGCAGGGGAAGGGCAGCTTCTTTGGTGAAACAAACTGATATATCATGGATTCCTTGCTGCTGCTCTACCACCACGGTTACCGGTGCCACTACCACCACGTTTACCGGTGCTGGTGCCTCCCAACTTTTTGGATGGTCAAAGAGGGACACTCATGGTTAATTGTGTGAAAGATCAATTTTTCCAGCATATTTTTGCACTTCAACGGCACATAATAAATCAAAATGGCATTAAATAATAAATGAATATACAACGTGAGCTCTACTATATAGATAGGATCCGGGCAAACACTTTCTGGATCAATATTGTAAATGTAATAATGCAAATCTATACCTGAGAGGAAAAAGAGGGACATTTTAGGAGCAAAGAGGGACAGAGGGACTTGGGTCAAAAAAAGGGACTGTCCCTCCAAAACAGGGACACTTGGGAGGTCTGCCATTGCTACAAGTGCTGCTGCCACCACCAATAAAGCTATATATTTCAGTCATCATGTCGTCCTCCTTGTCATTGCTATCCAAAACTGATTGTTCTCACCAGGGACAGACTGTGAATTGATTGTGGCCATACTTTGCACGTTGTAGGAGAACCAAAGAGCACAGTACAGCACAATATATTGCCCCAGGAGCACCAGATACCATAGTGCAGCACAAAATACTGCCTCAGCAGAGCCAAATACCACAGCTCAGCATAAAATACTGTACTGTAGTGTTTCTCCTAGGATGATATATTGTTCTTCTGGAGTAGTATTTTGTGCTGCAATGTAGTATTTGGTTCTGTTGGGGCAGTATTTTATACTGCACTGTGGTATTTGGTTCTGCTGGAGCAGTATTTTGTGCTGCACTATGCGATTTGGTTCTGCTGCAATACCAAATACCACAGTGAATAACCGAGAGATAGTGTTGAAACCAGAACTCTCCCTTTTAAGCCTGAGGATGGATCAGATCCCAGGAGAAGGGCGTTGGGTTGTGTCTCGTGTGCTGGAAGCTACAAATCTAGTGAATTGGAAACCCCCGATACCACCCGATCCGGCAGAAATCCTTATTTGAGTTAACACATATTTTCTTGGTGAAAAACATTTACCTCTACAGGGCAAAGCAGAAGAAATGTGTAATACAAGATGGAAGAGGTAGGTAGGAAGGTATTATTGTGAGTAGGTCTAGTTGTCCATATTAGCCATACAGTATAGTACCAGCTGGTCCCTTAAATGGTTTGCCTCACTTCAGCAAATGTAATCTAGCAGTGATAGCTGTGCTTTGCACACTATAGGAAAAAGCGATGGCCTATGCGCACTCCGGTCATACAGGCCACCAGAAAGGTTGACACCTTTTCATATTGTGTGCTGCATTGGCACTGTTGCTCGATTGCATAGTGATTGTAACCATGGATGTAAGCAGTGTATAATGGGATAAAAAATGAATCCAGCCAGCAAAGGAGGCAATATGGACAATCACAATACATCAATAAGTGCCTTGTATTAACTTTCTCTACATGATAAATGGCATTTGCTGAAGTTAGACAACCCCTTTAAATATTGGATATTAGTTACAGAGGATATTAGTCACTGAGTACCGCCCACATGACTCATATGCATAAAAAGAGCAGAGGTTTAAATGCATAAATTACAAGTTTCCCCTGAATCTTTTCCTGCAAAATTGTATATGAATTTGCTCAGCTCCTCCTGCTCTATAACAAACTGCCTGAAGATTGTACTGCATTTCGTGTTGACAGGTTCCCTTTAAGTCACCTGTCGCTATGTTTGAAATTGTTTGCTGGCACAACTAAGAAGTACAGGGTGCTATTTAACCTTACCATACATATATGGAGTACATAAAAAGGAGCAGAAGTACAGTAAAGGTATAGAAAGCAAGCACACCACAATAAACATGTAAATAACATTAAAATCACACAAGGGTATGTAAAAGGCACTAAGGGGGTGCCATGATGAACACAACCCTCAAACCAGTCCCCCACAACAATAAATCAGTAAAGCTGCTGAGCTACGCAGAGGGTAAACAATAATGTAATAATAAAGGTAGTACAAGAACTAAGGAATAAAGTGCACCATGCTAAATTACACCAAAATAACAAAAATTGCAGAAGCAAAATTAAATAAAGTCCTAAATGATCATTCAAAATACTACACAATAAATTGGCAACGTACTGACTCCCATATGCAGCTAGGCAGGGAACTGGCAAAGCAGCCCACACGTATGACCAATGGATTCAGTATGTGGTGGAAAAGGTGGATAATTTACTGAAAAAGGCTGGTGATGACCCAGCTATCGTGGCACATGTTGGAAACTTGGGATAAATGCAGAATACATGGTATGTAGAGGATCCTTCAGAATAATTTTAAAGAACTAGGTTTTTCCATGTTTGTTTTTTATTCCCTGCTTTCCCAGAGCTAAAACTTTTTTCTATGTTCACATAGACATATGGGGCTTGTTTTTTTAGTGGGACAAATTGTACTTTGTACTATCCATTTTGATTTTAATAGCAGAGATGTTTTGGGATGCGGAGTTGCCTATGATCTTTATTTATTTTTAACTTTTTTTCCCTCCTATTTAAGTTCCTGGGGGACTTTAACATGCAATCCTCATATCAATTCTCTTATAGACTGCAACCCAGAGGAGATTCGCTATGTTCTTATGGAGCCCTGCCATAGGCAGACTTCCATAGGAATATGGCTGTGGTAAGCCTCAGAGCCTCTAGCAGGTTCAAGGCTACAGCAAGGAACGAACCGCCCTATTATCTCTGCATGGGGGTCAATTGGGCCCCAGGCCCTCTCAATTGATCAAGACATCTGATGGTTTAAATGTTTCTGATTGGTCTCATCTCCAATTACAACCATTAGCTCTGGGTGTCTGTTGCTCTTAGTGTCATCTGAGTGGGCGCCATGTTTAAATGCCCAACTTCAGTCATACATGTACAGGTCAGAAAGAGGTTAAATAAACGCAAAAAAAACAAAAAAATCAGTTTATATTAAGGTTAAGATCAGGGGTTATCTGTAAATATAGTTTTTTAGTGTTATTATTAATAATTACTTTATTAGTAGCAGTATATTATTAGTTTGTTTTTACCACTATTAGGCCTCTTGCACATGAACGTATTTTCATTCCGTTTCCGTTCTGTTTTTTTTTTGCAGACCGTATACGGAACCATTCATTTCAATGGGTCCGCAAAAAAAATGGAAGGTACTCTGTGTACATTCCATTTCTGTATTTCCGTTCCGCATTACGGACAAGGATAGTACTGTTCAATTAGGGGCCAGCTGTTCCATTCTGCAAAATACGGAATGCACATAGTTGTCATCCGTATTTTCTGCGGATCTGTTTTTTGCAGACCGCAATATACATACGGTCATGTGCAAGAGGCCCTAGGGTCCATTCACACGCCCGTAGTGTATTACGGATCCACAAATTGCGAATCCGCAATACACCAGGCCAGCACCCCTATAGAAATGCCTATTCTTGTCTGCTATTGCAGACAAGAATAGGACATGTTCTATTTATTTCGGGAGCCGCGCACCGGAAGTACGGAGTACAATGTGTGCTGTCCGCATCCTTTCTGTCCCCTTTGAGAATGAATGGGTCCGCACCCGTTCCGCAGAATGGATGCGGACCCATTCTACGGACGTGTGAATGGACCCTTAGTGTAATGGTTAGCTTGCCAGTTTAGCAGAAGCACTACCATGGTCAGGCTCTAAGCAGACTATTCTGGTTTTCAGAAGCTAAGGGGCTGCAGCTATTCACCCTTTAACCCTCTATACATGGGTCTAGACTTTGTTACTGTGAGTCTACAGGTTGTGCCTTTATAGTAGTGGATGACTGGGGGGAGCAAAATATGAGAGTAAAGTAACCTAACAATGTAGAGGGGTTAATCATGGGTACTAGAAGAGTAAAACATCAAAATGAAGCCCAGATCAGAGGCAGCAGGGTCAAAACCAAAAAGGAGGAATAACAAATTACAGAATGGCAGATAGATTGGAAGTCAGGTAGTCTGAGGTCAAAACACAGTGCAGGTTTTGTTCCAAGAGAGTAGTCAATGAAATACGGAGTCAAAATAAGTAGAATAAATGCAACAAGCGTACCAGGTAGTAGGGAAAATAACTGGCACTGACAGTACAACAGATCTGATTCAAGTACAGCTTGATCAACTCCCTGATCCTCTGGTGATCTTCGTGATTGGCCATCCATCCAGATTTTTGGATTACCTGAGCAGTCGGAACCGGTGATTGGCTTGGTGATCGTGCTTCTGAGTACTTGGCACCTGCCATTCCCGCTGGTGTCACTGTGACAGATCAACAGAAATTTATTGCGTGATTGTACTCACAAGCGCAGCTTGTTATATAGGCACATCATATACACTCCACGGCTCTCCTCCTTTTCATCCTCCTTCACCACCACTAAAACATATAATCGCTCCAATAGTGAAGCACCACTAGCAAGGTCGGCGTATAAAAAGGTTTATTTTACTCACAAACATGAGATAAAACAAGCAGTCAGAGCTGTCTTTACAATTCTGCCCGACCCGGTTTTCGCTCCATGCTTCGTCAGCGGCGTCACCGTCCTCTTAATCACACATTTTATACCCTAACCTCCTCCCCCATAAAAATAATCTTATAAAATAAAAACATCATAAAACACTTATAACCAGCTGAATGGCAGTTCCTTATATAGAACGACCTCTTAAGCATTCTTTTTTCTGCTTTACCTGTTCTTACAGCTTCAAATTCATTCATTCATTCATTCATAGGTCCACTCGTAGTTACTCCCCTAATCAACACCCTTTTTCCTGATTGGTAGATGGCTGTTCCTACTCACTCCCACAGTACACACCTCCCTATTCTGATTGGTAAGTGGTGCCTTTTGTCCTTCCCACAACACTCACCTCCCTCTCCTAATTGGCTAACAATGAGTGGCCACGTACCACTCTTGCATTCGAATTACTCTATTCCACCAGGCACGATTTTAAATCTAATTCAACATTAAGTCCCTGCGGTTGGATGGTATTAAACTCATAGATCCATCTAACCTCCCGACGATCTATCTTTTTAATAGCATCTCCTCCTTGCCAGTCATTTTTTCACCACTTCTAACACATTTTTCAGTGCACTCCAATTTTTCCTGATGGCGTTTTTAATAGGACCTGCTTGTACTGTGTATTTAGTGAGAAAAGCAAATCTGAAGTTTTTCTTTTGTTCACTCACCAACCCTTTCTTTCCCCCACTTTCCTCAACTTAACGGCTACATCCCGCTAATTCTTCTTTACTATTTACCTTTTCCAGAAATCTATCTTGGATCAGGAAACTTTGCTCTTGAAACATTGCAGCATCAGTGCAATTACGGTGAACCCTCCCGATCTGGCCCCTTGGAATGTTTTTAAACAACGGGCCATAGTGGCAGCTGCTCAAATCAATGTAACCATTGACATCAGTTTTCTTTAAAGAAGGTCTTAATCTTGAGCCGCCCATCTTCCATGAATATTGTAAGATCGAGAAAGTTCACTTCCTTGTCACTGATGCTGCTAAAAAAACTCGATATTCCAATCATTAATATTCAACTGTGCAATTAATTCTTCTAAACCTCTTTTTTCTCCTTCCCATATAAGGAAACAGTCATCTATCAACCTTTGCCATACATTAAAGGGGTTATCCAAGTTATATTTATTGATGACCTATCCTCAGGATAGGTCATCAATATCAGATCGGCGGGGGTCCGACACCCGGCACCCCCTCCGATCAGCTGTTTGAAGAGAAGGCGTGCGCGGTGTCAGTGCTGCCTCCTTCACTGTTTACCTTCTAGCCATTGCATCTGCAGTGGTAAGCAGGTGTAATTACACCCAAGCCTTCCTATTGAAATGAATGGGACGGCTTGGGTGTAATTACACCTGCTTACCACTGCAGATGCAACGGCTAGAAGGTAAACAGTGAAGAGGAGGCAGCGCTGACACCGCGCACACCTTCTCTTCAAACAGCTGATTGGAGGGGGTGCCGGGTGTCGTACCCCCTCCGATCTGATATTGATGACCTATCCTCAAATATAACTTGGATAACCTCTTTAAGCTTACTAAACTCAGTCTGTTTTCCTAAAAAGGGGGTAATACTCTCTTTTTCCCATGCCGACATAAACACGTTGGCGAAACTGACTAGGGAAGAAAAAACAGCATTGAGGAATCTAGAATATAACAAGAGTATAGTGATTAAACCTGGCGACAAAAGGGGGGTGGGGGCTGGTAGTTCAGTTGGAAAGGCAGCTAGCGGATAAAAATACATATCAGCTATTGAAGATAAATCCCACTATGGAATATAAAAAATAACTTGACTCCTTGTTACAAAAAGGACATAGGAGGGAATTCTAAATAAATCAGGTAAAAGATCCAGACCCCAGCCTGCCGATTATCGACCCTACTCTGAGCTCGCTGGGCTGCCTCCATATGTTCCCTAACAAGCAGCAACACTGTCTCTGTCCGCTCTTGCATCTGGGTGACAGTCAATTACACTTTTATATGATGTGGGTTGTTGTTCCCACGCCTCTTTCGCTATGTCCAACAGACGCGAGGATATCGGCCATATAGCAGTTCAAAGGGCGAGAACCCAGTAGAAGCCTGGGGCCCCTCTCGCACTGCGAACATGAGATAGGGCAGACGAAGGTCCCAATCCCTCCCATCCTTAGACACCACTCTTTTTAACATGTTTTTTAATGTTTGATTAAACCTTTCTACCAGGCCGTCCGTTTGTAGATGATAAACGGATGTCCGTAGCTGTTATGTGCAGTAACTTACAGAGTTCCCTCATGACCTTTGACATAAAAGGAGTCCCCTGGTCAGTGAGAAACTCTTTAGGTAGTCCCACTCGGAGAAACATCTCAATTAACTCCTTAGCTATAAGTTTGGCCGATGTATGTCTCGGGGTCACCGCCTCCGGGTACCAAGTGGCATAGTCTAGGACTTCCAAGATGTACTATGCCCTCTAGCGGACTTCTTTGCTGGGCATATGAGATCCTTAGCGATTCGCTCGAACGGAACCTCGATAATCAGGAGAGGTACCAGACAACTACGGAAATGTGACTGGGGGCTAGTTATCTGGCAGGTTGGGCAAGACTTACAATATTCTTCTACCTAGCTGAACACTCTGGGCCAGTAAAACCTGTAGAATCCGGTCCTGCGTTTTCTGCCATCTCATGTGTCCCCCAAGAATATGTTGGTGGGCTAGCTCCAACATGAGCTTGCGATATGCCTTGGGCACCACCAGCTGTTCAATATGCTCACCCCGTAGTTGGTTTACCTGATCTAGCATCTTCTGATGAATCACAAAATGGTGAAACATCGACTCTGCCCCCTGTTGTTGAGGTTCACAATCAAATATTACAACATTTTCCCACGCCCGAGATAGTGTTGGGTCCCGGTGCTGTGCTGTACTGAAATTGTCACCGGAGACATTGAGGTCTGCCAACTCAGAACCCGGCGGCAAATCCTCCACGTCTTCCACCATTACACTCAGCGGGGTTGCCTCCCCCTCTTCTAGCACAGTGGCGGCCACCCCTACCACTGGCCCTTTGGTCTCAGGTTCCCAGGATTCCGGTTTCCCCCCTAAGCAAGGTCACTCTACTGGGGTTACACCTGTCTCACGGTATCAGGCCACAGTATCAGGCCACAGTGCCAGGAATCCCGGGAAGTCTCTCCCAATTATAAGTTCATAATGTAAATTGGTGGCGACAGCCACCTAGTTAGTCCACCTGCCGGCCACCATGGACAGACACACCAGGGCGGTGGGATAGTCCTTTAAGTCTCCATGGATGCACACAACCCCGACTTTTCGGTCAGTATAAATCGGCGGGCAGTACCAGGGCAGCTCTTACCAGGAGCACCAGACTCCCTGAGTCAAGCAGAGCCACCGCTAGAGTGTCTCCCACTTCCACCTCCATAGTTAGTATCCATGGGAGTCCTCCCTTATGTGGCCAGGCTCCTGACATCGCCAGCAGACCATCAGAGCTGGGTCTGCAGGGGGTACATTCCAGGCGGATTTTGCTGGCACCAGCCGCCGGGTCTGGGCTGGAGATTTCCGGGGTTTGTTTACCCCTGTCCCAAAAGAACCTCCCTGTAGATTCCTGGTATCCTCATAGCGCTCCACCAAGTCGACCATCTCAAGGGCATTAACAGGAGACACCTGGCAGATGCAGTGCTGGAGAGGGTACAGCAAAGTCCTCCAGAATACATCAACCAATAGACGGTCCAGCATAGCAGTGGAACTCAGCACGTCAGGCCGCAGCCATTTTTGCAACCGGTGTAACAGATCATAATACTGAGGTGTTGCAGGGTCAGCAGGGTAAACTCCCACTGATGCACCCGCTGGGCCCGGACCAACACATTCACCCCCAGTCTTCCCAGAATCTCACCCTTTACTGTCCTGTAATCGGCTGCTTGATCATCCGGTAAGTCGGAAAAAAACTGCTGGGGTCTGGATGCCAGGAACGGCGCGACGACCACAGCCCATTGATCTTGGGTTAGCTTTTCCCTCACGGCCACCTTTTCAAACACCACCAGAGAGGTCTCGACGTCGTCCGAAGAGGTCATTTTAGGGATCACTCCACGGACCGCTTTCACGTTCTGGGACGCTCCTGCCGCTTGTAAAGCCATCACATGCTGCAATAGCAGCTGGTTGGTTTCCTGCTGCTGATTATTAGCCTCCCGCTGCTGCAAGTTAGCCTCCACGAGGGCTTTCACGACAGCTTCTATTTTGTCAAGAGACACTGGTTGTAATCTCGCTGGTTTGATGTAAGACGTACAACCGTGCCCGGAAAAACAAAAAAATTTCGGCCTTCAGGCCAGCCTCACTGCGCTTGCCCGCATCCTCCACCAATTGTGGCGATTCGCTCTGGTAGGCAGGTTAGCGGACGCAGTATATAGGCAAAGGAGCAGGTTGTAAATCACTATTTAGTGTTTATTCACACTTGTAACATAACACAACAGTTACTTTTCAGGCTTGGTGCTTGTGCACACAGAAACACAAAATAAAGTTCATCTGGTATCCTGGATGTCACCTCAGCACAGAGATCTCCAGAGCTCCACTGTCAGAGGGAGATAATCCACACCACCTGACAGTGCTGGCTGTTTTTATTTTTATAAGCCTACCAAGACCCGGCCTGGCACATGGGGAGTAGTCACCTACCCAGCACTTTGACTACTCCCAGTAAGAGCTGTCCCGGATCAGTTATTTACAGCCATACTAAATAGCAAAGTGTCAATCAGCATTAGCTGCCGCTGAGACATGAAAATACCGGCTCTTACTTGACCAAGGCCAGGAACCTCGGTGACGCATACCTACCATCAATGATGACCCCTTGTACTTTCCTACAATATATATATACTTTAGGGCTCCATAATTGACTATAGAGCTGGCATAGAGCTCTGTCTTAATACCATCATTGTATTGCACTGTATTTTTGCATTGGCCCCACCTACCAGCAATCTGTGTACCATTATGGTTTCCTGTTTCCACTTAGTCTGCTTTCACACTCGCGTTTTGGCTTTCCGTTTGTGAGATCCGTTCAGGGCTCTCACAAGCGGTCCAAAACGGATCAGTTTGCATTCTAATGTATTCTGAATGGAAAAGGATCCGCTCAGAATGCATCAGTTTGCATCAGTTCCATTCCGCTTTGGAGACGGACACCAAAACTGAGCCAAACGGCACACATGTAAGTCAATGGGGACTGATCCGTTTTCACTGACACAATCTGGCACAATAGAAAACGGATCCATCCTCTATTGACATTTAATGGTGTTCAAGACGGATCCATCTTGGCTATGTTAAAGATAATACAAATGGATCATTTCAGAACGGATGCAGACGGCTGTATTATCTGAACGGATCTGTCCATGACGAATCCGCACAAAACACGAGTGTGAAAGTAGCCTTACTTGTGTTGCCCGTGCCTGCTGCCAGACCCACCTACAGTATTGTTATTGTCATGCTGTCTGGCAGAAACCACAGTAGAATTTTTATGTGCATCAGGTCCTTGGGCACTTTGGGCTCAGTTCTGCAGTCTGTTTAAATACAACGTTGGCCACAATGTGTGAACCTAGCCACACATTTGACATTGACTTTCTAGGAAATAAAAGTAAAGTTTGCTACTGTAGGGCTGTATTCACATGGGTCTATTCCCGATTTCAGTTTACTGTATATACTATACACAGACCTGCACTCCTTGGAGCAGGTAGATTCTCTTTCTTTACGGAGACCATGCCCTCCACAGACACTGCAATCCTCTCCTTCGACCAAACTCCTGCTGTTTAATGGGACGAGTTCACATTTCATGTGTTTTTATGTAAGTTATTAAATTGTCTTTGTGAGAATCCTCTAGTTGGTCAGTTTGTGCTATGTCCCTGTCTATCTTATGAGGTCAGAGTGCACGGAGGTTTCAGCCATTTGTGAGTACAGGCCATTTCCAAATAAACAGCAGGAGTATGGTGGTTGAAGGAGAGGATTGGGGCGTTTGTGGAGGGCGAAGTCCCCGTAAAGAAAGAGAATCTACCTGTTCCAAGGAGCGCAGGTCTGTGTATAGTATATAGACCTTAGGGGCACTTTATTTAATAATGTACCCCAGGGGGCCACATAGCAGTAATAACAATGCCTTTAAAGGTGCCTTTTACCAGGACCAATGAATGGAAAATTTTTAGGAACATTTGTATAAATGCTCTTACCCCATAATTGCAGTGTATCAATGGTACTGCCTATCACCCGACCATTGAGCAAACTGCTTGTTCATTGGTGATCGCATCTTGTATGTGACACATAAAATCATAGTTTGCCGGCAGCAAATCAACTGTACGGGGACCAACAAACAGTAGTGATCACTTCTCTCCATACAAAGAGGATGATTGCTTCATGTAACAATCAGGAACCAATGCTACCCATATTCCATATGCTGTCCATACCTGATCTTTAGCGCAAAACTTGATGACTATAGCAATTCTACAGTGATATGATTGTCACTAGACAGAAATGACAGATACATTTCAGACAGATGGAAAAAATTGCCCACTAATTGTCACCATAAATAATTGTTTCAACTAGTTTGCAAAAACTGCCAGTATTTTATTGAAATAAAATAATGCAGGTGCTTTTACAGGTGGCCCGTATTTTTAGATTCAACTCTGGACTTGCTTTGGTTCATTACAACACATTTGTGCTGTCTAACTTAAGTTGTGATGAACAGCAGAAGGTGTTCGGTGTTGTAGACACAATATAGGAGCCACAAAGGAGCCTTTTTACTCATCTGAAAGTGAATTTAGTTAAATTACATAGTAACATAGTTTATAAGGCTGAAAAAAAGACCTCTGTCCATCCAGTTCAGCCTGTTATCCTGCAAGTTGATCCAGAAACCAATTTTCCTCACTGTTGGGGAAAAAAATTCCTTCCTGACTAAGGGTACTTTCACACTAGCGTTTTTCTTTTCCGGCGCTGAGTTCCGTCCTAGAGGCTCAAATCCGGAAAAGAACTGATCAGTTTTATCCTAATGCATTCTGAATGGAGAGTCAGTCCTTCAGGATGCATCAGGATGTCTTCTGTTCAGTCTTTTTGACTGATCAGGCTTTTCAGAAAAACGTAGCATGCAGTATTTTTACCTCCGGCCAAAAAGCCTGAACACTTTGACTGAACGCCTGATCAGGCTTTTTTCCCATTGACTTGCATTAACGCCGGATCCGGCCCCGTGTGTTCAGTCAAAACGGATCCGGCTTTTGCATGTTAAACCCGAAAAATGTGAAAAAAAAAGTTAAAGTCCATAAATGGCGGATCCGTTTTTTCCAATGCATTTTTCCATTGTGATCGAAAGCCTGATCAGGATTCAAATGTAATCCGTTTTCACACGTTTTTCCGGATCCGGCGGGCAGTTCCGGTGTCTGAATTGAACGCCGGATTAAAACAACGCTAGTGTGAAAGTAGCCTATATTAGGTTTTGGGAGTTAACATAATTGATATGGGTTACAGTTTGTATAGTGGGAGGGAAAAATATATATACACACACACACTGCTCCAAAAAAATATTTGTATCACCTCCTCATTGCCAACAATTTCACTTGTGATGTTACCTGTTAATGTCTTAGATGTAAACTTTGAGTCGATGTATACGCTTTCATCACTCAATCTTATAACCTTGTATTACGTTGAACATTTATACACATAACTGTTGTCAGTTGTATATTTATTGAGAACAAAACTTCAATAAAAATAGATTTAACAAAAATAATATGAAAACACTTACACATCGCCCTATAACCGTATAGTTAAACTGCAAGAATACTCTACCAATCTGTCCAGTTAGCGTGGCTTTACATGTCCAGTTAGCGTGCATATGACAAGCAGTTTTTCTGCTCAGATTTTGTAAAAAATAACCAGCAAAGTGCTAACCTGTTGTGTGGATTTTAAAATCTGCAGCTAGTCTATTGTTTGTGCAATTCTGTACCCTCTTTAGAGTGGTTTTCCCCACAGACTTCAAAAGCCTGTTAAACAGGAAATCCACACTAAAAACAAACTGAAAATTTACCAAAACCTCAATAAATAGTACAAATTCATGTGCGTTTTTTTGTGTCATTTTGGTGGAGATTTCTTGCAGATTTTCTGCATACAATACTGCATTGTGTGCAGGTACCTTTAGGGAATGTTCACACAAAGGCTTTTTCCGTGGAAAGTTTGCACGGATGAAATTCCACTGAAAACCCACCAGCGGCCATGTCCTTTCTGCCTCCCATACATCTCAATAGGAGGCGGTGCTGAGAATTGTGGATTTGGCTGCCTCCCATTGAGATGTATGGGAGCTAGAAAGGACATGGCTGCTGGTGGGTTTTCAGTGAAATTTTATCCACACCACAATTTCACTGAAAAAGCCTTTGTGTGAACATCTCCTAAGGATACCATCATACTCTGCAGATTGTGTTGCCAAAAATTTCTGCAGCTGAATATCAGTTTCATTCATTTGAAAGGGTCTGTTTTGGTGGCAAGCACTTGGATTTCTGCAAGCCCCATTCAAATGAATGGAACGGATTTTCAGCCACAGAAATTTTCTGCAACAAAGTATCTGCTGTATAAAGGCACCCTTAGGAAGCATAGGCGATTGTGAGTCAATTTCACCTACTTTGCAAATAAAAGTGACAACAAGTGCACTTGAGAGACAACAAGGGGTGGTTTTGCAGGTGGTGGCCATCCTCCCTATCCTACCCTATTATGTGTTTTTCTCGTGTCCTTGACACTACTGGTTGCACAGGACAAGCTCTACACCTTTAGGCCAGCACATCCGTATGTACCATTGCAAGAAGGTTTGCTGTGTCTCCTGGCACAGTCTCAAGACAATACCAGGACATACCATTAAATGAGGAAAGTTGAAGAACACCATAGAATGGCATCAACCCAGCATCAGGACTGGTATCTGCTCCTTTGTGTGAGGAGGAACAAGAGTTGCACTGACAGCAGGCTACTGGTCTGCATGTTTTTGACAAAACTGTCAGAAACAGACTCAATTAATTGATCCCCCGTTTTCTTCAAAGATGAGAGCAGGTTCACACTGAGCATGTGAGCTTGCAAAAGACGCACTGGTGAATGTTATACTGCCTGTACCATTATCCAGCATGACTGTTTTCACAGTGGGTTAGGGATTATGTGAGGAGACTTATCTTTGGACGTTCACACAAACCTTGACTGCTGTTAGATAATGGGATGAAACTTTTTCAGTTTTGCAAATAAACATAGTTATATACACCCATCCTCATCTCTACTTGGGCATGGTGCCAAAAAGGCCCAGCTTATTGCTGTTGCACTTTTGTGAGGAACCTAGTTTTGACCCTATACAAATCACTAGTCAACCCAAAACTTGTGCTTCATTTCTGACTAGTATTGCTCTAGATATCTACAGTTTTTTTGTATTTATCAATTTTATTATTTTTAGCACCTACAAAAATAGTCGAATTTATGATTTGCTAAACAGCTTGGGTTGTATTGTTTGAAAAAAATAAAAATAAAGCACTCCCACAAAATTTTTATTGTCTGACCTGTTAGAAAGGTACATGATGTAAACTGTAATTTTCCTAGCAGCGACTGCATTGCGATTTATAACCTCCCTTCTGATCTTCAGCTGTGTCATGTGACCAAGACTCTGACTCTTCAAATAACACAGCATCTGATGTGTGAACAGGAAGCCAGTTTATCTGTCTATTCCTATAGGAGCCTCAATGTCAGTTTGATAAAAATGAATAGAGAAGTAACTAACTTTCTGTCCTGTGTCAGTTGGAAATCAAAGTGCTGGTCACTTGACACAGCAAATGATCAGAAGGAAGATTATATAACTCAGGCTACTTTCACACTAGCGTTCGATCGGATCCGTTCTGAACGGATCCGCTCATATTAATGCAGACGGTGGCTCCGTTCAGAACGGATCCGTCTGCATTATAACTTAGAAAAATTTTCTAAGTGTGAAAGTAGCCTGAGCGGATCCTTTCAGACTTTACATTGAAAGTCAAAGGGGGAATGGATCCGCTTGAAGATTGAGCCATATGGTGTCATCTTCAAGCGGATCCGTCCCCATTGACTTCCATTATAAGTCGGAACAGATCCACTTGCCTCCGCACGGCCAGGCGGACACCCGAACGCTGCTTGCAGCGTTCAGGTGTCCGCTCACTGAGCGGAGCGGAGGCTGAGCGCTGGCAGGAGGATGCATTCTCAGTGGATCCGCCTCCACTGAGAATGCATTAGGGCCAGACGGCTGCGTTCAGGGCCGCTTGTGAGCCCCTTCAAACGGAGCTCACGAGCGTACACCTGAACGCAGGTGTGAAAGTAGCCTCACAAACACAGTCACTGGTAATAAGAATACCTTCACTACAGAGTATGTCATGCAGCTTTCTAACAAGTCAGAGAAAAAAAAAGTTGTAGGAGTGTTTCTTTAAGTCATAAAATACACCAGCTTTATTATTGACTTGCAGCAGTTGTAGGATGCAAAATGCTGATGTAAAATATACCCCTCAAGAGGTGATATAATGAGGTGATCTAACGTGCACCAAATCTATAAAACAATGTGGCACCTCAGTGCTGTATTATGCTTATGCACTTGAAACCAATAAGGTTCTTGTATACTTTATTGGTTTAAAACATTTAAGCATATTGGCTTGGCAGAATTTTTATTTAAATTGATCGTTCCCAAACATTGAACATTTTTTTTTTACTCTCTTCTTGCTTATAAATGCCCCTACTCAATCCATGCTCATTGTGAGAAATATTTGCTCTAGCAATAGCTTGAATGGAGGTAGAGTTAGATTAAGTTAGGTTTGAGGAGTGCTTTCGTATCCTGCTTCTGCAACAGCTGTGGGCATTTTAAGACATTCCTTGGTGCAGTGATAGATATCTTGATCAATTATTGTCTACATGGAATTTTGTGGAACAGATGCTGTGAGATCTCTGGTCGTGAAGGCAATTATCCTATCCCCAAATTTTTGTATCACAGGCCATTCCCATAATTAATTCTTAGGGATTTGACTTTTCCAGCATTTATATGAGCTGTATAGCTTCATTTGATGACCTCTAGTTGGCATAATGAACAATTTCATATTTGTAGGTACCTTAAAGTGTAACTGCCGTTTAATTTTTTTATTCCCTAATGGTATAGTACACCCTGCTGTATAAGTGTTTTTGTGATTTACAATTTGATCATTTTCAGTTTTACCTGCTAATAACTCCCACAAATGCCTGCTACTTTCCTATTCAGCAGCTCTCATCTCACAGCGTTGCCATGTGTAGTCTATCTTCTCAGTATTATAACAAGAGAGGGATGAGCTCTGGGAGGAGGAGCTCAGCCCTGACAGCCTGGAGCTGGGCTAAGGCAGTCCAAGCTTTCATACAAGACCAGATTGACAGCTCTAGTCCAAACAACAGAGGAGAAATCACTGTTCGAAATAGAGTCGGGAATAATCGCGGGTAAAATCTGCTTTTACTTTCAGCTTCATTCACAGCATCCCGATTTCTATCATTGATATCTTCCTGTACTGAACATATTTATGTCATTCTGGTATTGTCTGAAAGCTTGGAATGTTAGCTTTCGGACAATACAAAGCCCATATTTCTGATACCAAACCAGAGATATAAGCAGCTAAAGCAGCCTCCCCCTCCCTGTCAGTCTGGAAGAGAATGAGGGACAGCTGGCTATTAAGAGATTAAAAGAAATGCTTACTGATTTAATGTAATTGCAGGGCTTGTCTCTGGTTAGCTGTATGTGAGGATACACACTGCTCTGGGTACTGTGGGAAGTTATCTGCATTCTGATTGGTCCTACTAGTTCATGTGAGGAGAGAAAGGGCTTATGGGAAGTGAGGGAAATACACGCTGGCCTCAAGGAAGGGAAAAGATAATTACAGAAAGAGCAGCAGAGGCCATCTTTGGAAGTTGCTGAAATAGAGGCACAGAGAAATATGGTTGCTAAGGGCTGAATACAGACATCGGAAAGGTAAATTTAGCTGAAAAATGCTCAATCAGCATGTGGGTTCTTTGTTAAAGTACAGAATTGGTTTATGTTCATTGTTTTTAATTAGTAATAGTTTTTATACTACATAATTCCCAATACTTGAATGCAAAGGTTGATTGGTGCATTCATGTGTTTTTAAACTTTTTATTTTTTTAGCATATGCAGCATTAAATATAGAAATGTGGTATATTAACGCCATACATATTATTATTTTTTTTTTTCAATAGTATATATTTAATGTGTAAGGAATCCTAGACTGCATACTTTAGGAGCATACTTGATGGAAGTTGCATAATGGTGGTTGTGTGTGTTAATAATTAGGTTGCATTTTTATATATGACATGCTCAAGCACTTGTGTTTTTAGTGGCATTCTTTGCACCTACATTTTTTGGTGGATATTTGGCTTAAAAGCGCCAGCTCCAGATGTTAGCTCAGAGTCTGTGGTAAAGATGAAATGCAGGACCCTGGCTGTGCTTGCAAACTATAGGAAAAAGCTCAGCCCTCGGGTACTTTCATGGTCCCAGCCACCAGAGAGGCCAGCACCTTTTCCTGTATTTTGGAAGCACAGGTCATAATATATTCAGCCTGGATACAAGCAGTGTATAATGTGATGAAAAAACTAATGAGGCCTGTCAAGGAACCAATATGGACAATCACAATACATTAGTAAGTGCCTTGTATTTAGTTTGTCTCCATGATAAGTTGGAAGGCTGAAAAGTCAGCCTGAATTTGTGGGAGGGGCATCTTACCTTCTTAAGCGCCAGCCCCCAGCTCCTCAGGGCGCTTCTGTTCATAATCTGGATAAGGAGTCGCTTCGCTCTTGTGCTACACCCTTGCACTTCGTGAGCTCTGCTATAACCGCTACGTTCGCCACCCATACATCGCTGGTTCGCGTCCCCAGGACCGGTAACTAATGCTCGCTGTTCCTCCGAGCAGCGGTCACATGCTTGCGGGGTCAGCGTGTGTTCCAGCGTGGAACGCACGTCGATATTGGCTCCCGGATCCGAGCGCCTCACCACTCTCATGCGGCGTCAGGATGGGTAAGATCCGGCCTGCAGGTCACCCCCTCCACAGGGCCTCCCCGACCCATCCTCTGGCTTTTGTGCGTCCAGTCGCGAGGTCGGCGTGCGTTCCAGCGTGGAGCGCACGCCGGAATCCACTGACAGGCCTAGGCTTCCGGTCACAAGCTCGGCGTGCGTTCCACCATGGAGCGCACACTGGAATTCACGCTCAGGTCCGGCGTCTCAACTCGGTCAGGCGGCTCCAGGGCAGGAAAGCTCTGTCCCCGCAAGTTTTTCCCCTTACAGGAGCCCTACAATCCGGGCCCCCCATGTTCCAGGCTTCTGGTTGCCGGATCAGCGTGCGCTCCAGCATGGAACGCACGCCGATATCTGCTCCCAGACCCGGGTCTCCCGCTTCCCACATACGGCTCGGGACGGGTAGGCTCCGTCCCCCAGTTCACCCCTCCGCATGGCCATCCCCCACCAATAAATCTTCACATGTCTCCCTGCTTCCGGGGGTAGGTTGGCGTGCGTTCCAGCGTGGAACGCACGTCAAACAAACCCATTGCCTCACATACGGAGTAGGTAGGGGTGTCTAGTCCCTGAGCAACAACTATTTATGTCTGTAAATGGCCATTCATAATTTGTGAGTGCGGAAACTTAGCAGTGTTACTAAGCAAACAAGATGGTTAGAAAGTGCACACTCGCCGTGCCACGCAGCGTCAGGTGGTGTGAAGAAAAGTTATTCTCTGTCTCCACTCATAGGGGCGTCAGGTGGGAGGACTCCTGGGTCCCCGTTAGGCTTTTTGGAAGGGCACTAATTGCAGTTCTGAGGTCGAAGAGAGTTTGGGGTCTCCCAGGCTCACACCTACCTCTGTCTCCTGGATCGCCCAGGCTCACACATACCTCTGCCTCCTGGTTCGCCCAGGCCTGTCACCCTCCCCAGCTATTCTCCCTTCCGACTTTATTGGATTTGTTCTCCCAGGAACGTATTCTGACCGTTTCATTTACCCAACATTTGACCAAGGTCAGGTGACCCAAGACATCAGCACAGGTATTAGTCTCTAATCCCAGGTACGTTACCCAGACTGACACAAGCATTCTCGTGGGCACCGGTCGTACCACATTCCGGTCACTTATAGTTATCCGGGACTATTTCTTTCTTTGCAGGTTAAGCATGTCGCATGCTTCAGATGTGGAGGACACCATGTCACTCCCTGGAATGTCCGTCTCAGGCCAGGCTGGCACCGTGTCCTGAGAAGCTGGACGATTCCCAGGCTCATCGCCGAACTTAATAGGAGAGGCATCCCTCACCCGGCCTCTGCTCGCAAAGCAGAACTATACAAACACGTACATTCAGCAGTCGCTGACACATCTGCAAGCCGCCATTGACTCCCTGGTCTGCGCGGTGGCTGACGCCCAGTCCAGGGTATCGTGCTGGAATCTTGGGCCCCGCCCCCCCCCCAGGTGTCCCACCCTCCAGCTGAGTCCATTGTTCCTCAGGTAGGTATTACTATTTTCACTCCCCAGGTGGCCCCGGCCCATTTCATCCCTGATGGTATAAAAAAAAAAATATCCCGGCTGGGAAGGATGTGAACCTGGCTTCCATCCTTATCGCCTCACAAGATCTCCCTGAGAACAGGGTCATCAACTGTGGTGATGTCTCCCTCGTCCTGAAGGCCAAGGACGCAAGGCTTAACAGGAAGCTCACCATCCCGGAATTTGTCTTGGCGTTTAGCCTGTTCAGGGATATTGTGTGCTCGGCCCAGTCTAAAAGGAGGGAGGAATTAGATTCGTACCTCTACTTGGTCACCGACCTGGGGCACAAGTATGGTGGCTCGTCATTTTATGACTACCACCGCTCCTTCACGGCTAAGGCGGCCGCTGCTCTGGTTCAAATCCAGTTTGTCACCAACTGGGCCAACATCGATATGGAGCTGTTTTGCCGCCACTTTGCGGGTCTCAGGGCCCCATCTTGTTCAGTATGCCAGTCCATTTTCCATTCCTCAGACTGGTGTCCCAACTCGGTCAATCCCATCCAGGATAGGTCCCTGCCCGGTCTCTCGAGTCTCCAACTGGGCGCCCCCGGGGTTGACAAGCTGGGTCGGCCCATAGTGTACCAGGTAAGAGCCAGGTCTGTAACAATTTTAACGCAAACGGTTGTGTCTTCAACGGTTGCAGGGCTCTCCACATTTGCTCGTTGTGCTTCAGGGTTCACTCTCGTCCCGCCTGTCCCAAAAGGTCTGCGAAACAGTCCTGACTAGCCGACATTGACCTCGATCTCCTGGACATCCTTCTGCGGGATCACCCCGACAGAGGGTTCGTGCAGTTCTTGCTGTCTGGCTTCGCGGAGGGCTTCCACACGCGCTTTATCGCCCTGCCGCATATATGTCTTGGGAAGGTGGCAACCTGAGGTCTGCTTCTGAGGACCCGGCGGCAGTTGAGGAGTTGCTCCAATCCGAAGTCGACAAGGGTTTCCTCATCGGCCCGCTTGAGTCCATACCATTCGCTTCCTGGCGCATTAACCCCATTGGCCTGGTGTCTAAGAAAATTTTTAATAAAAAGTGGTTAATAAAACTTCCGGTTCCGGCGCTCGTATGTGAAGCAGCAGGAAGAGAGAGCTCCGTGCCTGAGAACCGATTACACGACCACGAACGTTTTCAAAGGGGTGTAATCCCCGCTCACCCGCTTTGTATCTTCTCCGAAGTGGATGGAGAAGTATTTGACCAGGAGTGGTGCAGGTGTGGGCAGTCCGGCGCTCAGCAGGCTCGCTAAGGCTGCAGCTGAGGAAGACAAGATGGCGGGGGCAGTGGATCGTCTCACGCGCTCAGCCAGATCCTCGTCCCAACCCCCTCCTACTACCTTGAAAGCCGTCGAGCCGATACTTGCTCCGGATGCTTTGGATCAAGAGCCTGAGGTACTGCAAGGGTTGGGGGTTGGATGTAAAGCCCTGGCAGTGGAAGTCGCTAAACTCCTGGCTCCAGACATTAAGGCCGTGCTTGAGGCAGCAGTGGAGACCACGCTATCACAGCTACAGGCTGAAGTCTCCAGACACTCGTCCCAGATTTCCGAACTGGAGGATAAAGTCAGCTCGCTGGAGAGTGAACTGGGCCAGTCCCAGCAGCAGTTACTGACAGTGCTGAACACCACAAAGGGCCTGCGTGATAAACTAGAGGATTTGGAAAACAGGTCTCGGCGCAGTAACATCTGAATTATTGGCCTACCAGAGTCGGTACCTTCTAATCAGCTGCCCTTGATTTGTTCTGTGGACATACCTAAGGCTCTGGGGATTCGTAGCCCTTGTGTGGTGGAGAGAGCGCATCGTGTGGGCCCAGTGCGGCTGGATCAAAATGGCGACAACTACACCAGTGACCAAATGGTGAGGCCCCGTCCCACAATTGTTAAATACCTGAACTACGCTGAAAAAGCGGACATATTGAGCCAGTTCAAGAAAAGAGGGAAGCTGATTGATATTAGAGGCTATAAGGTTCTGCTGTTTGGGGACTATAGTGCTGAAGTTTCAAAGCGGAGAAGAGCTTTTTCAGTGATATGCTCCAACCTTGTTAACAAGAAACGAAAGTTCGCTTTATTATATCCGGCGATCTTAAAAGTGTTTAAGGATGATGGCTCCGCGGAGACTTTTGAAACCCCGGAAGAGGCCGAGGAAATCATACATATGCTTAATTCGGAAGACACAGCAGAGAGGTCCCCAGACCAGACTTCATCTTCAGGAAGACCGCCACCGTCACAGAGAGACAGGCCAGCTCCGCAAAGACCTCGATCACCATGTCGGAGGGGGAATCGAAACTATGAAGACCGCCGTTCCAGGAGGGACTAACGGACTGAGAGCATGTTCTAAGAAATGTTGGACCTGCATGATGTGGTAGCTATGTCGAAGGGCTGCTATACTGTGGTGACAAATCTAGCTGATGTTTAGCTATATCAACAGTGTCTTCCCTGACTCTCATGGGCGGACCTTAAGATGTTATTTAATTGAACCGCCTTTACATGATTGGCTTGGAACAACATATTGTTTATCTGCCCAGGTACTAAGTAGAGTGCCTCTTTATGTGAACTATGCAAAGGTTCTCGGGTTAGCGGAAAGGGTTAATGTATATTCAGTTGGTTTGCAGAACAGGAGATTGGGAGATAGCGAAGTCTCTAAATAGACGAGAAAAAAGTGAAGTCAGGAAGTTATAAGTTCGCAGTCACCTTTGGTGATACAGGGATTGTTTTTGTTTTGTTTTGTTTATTCTGTTGGGTGGGGACAAAAGGAGGTTTCCTTGGCACTGCAGATAATCTATCCATCCTTTAGGTGTAGAACTAGCAAGGAGTCAGAATGGTGAACATAGTAACATGGAACGTCAAAGGTCTGCATTCTCCCCATAAGAGAATGATGGTTTTGCGTCACTTGAAGAAACTGGGGGCGGATATTGCATTATTGCAGGAGACACATCTGGAGGCAACGGATTTTGGGAGAATGCAGAAATTATGGGTGGGGGAGGTGATAGGATCTCCATCTGATGGGAAGAAAGCAGGAGTGCTTGTATTATTACATAAAAAATTGCATTACAAAATACTATCAACGGAGACAGACGATAGTGGGAGAATGGTCACCTTAACCGTTGAAACCCCTGCAGGGACATTATCAATTTACAATGTTTATGCCCCGAATGTGCAAGCAGGTCCCTTTATGGGAAAACTGGAAAGGCTTGTCTTACAGGACTCCAATAACTTAGTGTTGATAGGGGGAGATCTTAATATGGTACACTCGGTCCTGGAAGATAGGAAGCGAACTAAGATTGGCAGAGCAGACAAGCAAGGCACGCTGTCCATACTCCCACATATGATGGAAGCTACTAACTTAACGGATGTCTGGCGGCATTACAACCCCATGGAACGGGAATATACACACTTCTCTCACTCTCAATGTGCATGGTCACGGATAGACTACTTTCTGGGCTCTAGTTTATTGACCGCCAAAGTATGTACAGTGAAGATAGAGGAGATGGTGATATCTGATCATTCACCGGTGTCATTGAGACTGAGAGAAGTTGTCGCAAAGGGACAAGATATATTATGGCGATTGTCAGGATACTTAGCCATGGATGAAACTTTTAGATCTAAGGTACTAGGGTGGTGGTGGGCATATAAGGATACAAATGGGCAGCACCAGGACAATCCATCCCTTTTCTGGGATACGGCTAAAGCTGTACTGAGAGGACATATCATTTCCTACACTATAGCTCAAAAGAAAGAGACACGCTCCAAACTACTGGAGGCCACAAACAATCTAAGAACACTTTATACTGAGTTCCAGCAGCACCCCACAGAGGCCCACAAAACTAAATGGGTCACGGCTAAACATAACTATGACCATTATGCTGAAAAACTGGAAAGGGTCCATGCGGATCATTCCTCGGCTTACTTTTTCAAATTTGGTAACAAGTCTGGTAGACTGTTGGCCAGGCTTGCACAGGGTAGGAGAACACAGTTGCCACCTCCTAAACTTCAAACAGGGAAAGGGGATCTGTCTAGTGACCCAAAAATCACTTTAGAGATTTTCAAAAGTTACTATGAGCAATTGTATTCCCGGGATCCCTGCGATATAGAGGGGGGTCGAACCTTCCTAGACTCTGTCACTCTGCCGTCTGTTGAGGAGGCGGATTTATTGATGCTGAACGCTCCTATAACGGAGAAAGAAATTAGCATGGTGATAAAATCCCTACATAATGGGAAGGCTCCGGGACCCGATGGTTTCCCAGCGGAGTTTTACAAATCTCTGGGCCCAGAAATAGTCCCTAGTCTACTGAGGTTGTTTGAGTCGATCATCCATACTCGGACCGTGATGCCCTCTGGAAACTTAGCACATATCAAACTGATACCCAAACCTGACAAGGACCCCACTCTCCCGGGATCCTATAGACCCATCGCCTTGATCAACCAAGATTTGAAGATCTTAGCGAAGATAATGGCTAACAGACTGGCTAACATCATGCCCAGGCTCATTGGTTCACACCAAGTTGGATTCGTGAAGGGACGATCAGCCACGATTAACATTCGAACGGTTCTAGCGGTGCAGGACTGGCTCCTCAGGAGACGGCAGACGGAGGAGGTGGGAAGGGAAGCTCTTTTGGCCTTAGATGCCGAAGAGGCCTTCAACAACGTGAATTGGCAGTGGTTAGACTTAGTATTGGATAGGATAGGGATTCATGGCCCCTTCAGGGCGTTTGTCCATACAATTTATACCGCCCCTCAGGCAAGGATTTGCCTTCCAGGCTGGTTGTCTGCTCAGTTCCCTCTTAAGAAAGGCACGAGACAGACAGGGATGTCCTCTTTCCCCACTTTTGTTCAACATAGCCCTTGAACCCCTGGCCAGACATTTGCTGACTTCGGATGTCTATACAGGAATAAAGGTGGGGAATAGAGAGGTTAAACTGACATGCTTCGCAGATGATATGCTGCTGTTTTTGAATGATCCCACTAAAGATCTGTCAAGAGTACTGGACACCCTTCAAAGGGTGCAGGCCTTCATGGGCTATAGGATAAATGTGGCAAAATGTCAGCTGTTACATATTGGGAAAGGCTTAGGGGTAAGGTATGATGAGGACCTGATAACGGTGGCACGGGATCATATAAAATATCTAGGCATTAAAATAGGCAAATCTCCAACTAAGATGTACAAACTGAATTATGACCCCTTGATAGCCAGGATTATTGGAGAACTGCAGAAATGGCAAGAGCTCCCATTGACGTTACTAGGGATGGCAAGCCTCATTAAGATGACAAGTTTTGCTAGGCTCCTGTATCAGTTGCAAACAATACCGCTTTTATTGAAACATACAGACGTGAGCAAATTGCAATCTGCGTTTGTAGCTTTTTTATGGAGGAAGAAGAGACCCCGGATTGCTTACAAAAAGCTCTGCCTGCTAAAATGGGAGGGGGGCCTGCAGTTACCTGACATTCGTGGCTATAACTTGGCAGCATTGTGGCGGTATATACGGGATTGGGTGGGGGGTACCTCACATTACACTGACAGGACACTGGAGCAGGAATTAGTAGCGCCGCATGACCTATGTGCTCTGTTACATTCTAAGATGTCGTTGCTTCCAGAGGAAGCCAGACAAGCGCTGATTCTTCGGGATACAATTGCGACATGGAAACATGTCAGGAAATTATATAAGCTACCGATCTATATCTCCACCTATATGCCATTGTGGTCCCTTCCATCTTTTCCACAGGGAGGAACCAACAGGTTGTTCCAAGAATGGCGGAGGAAAAATGTGAGGACTTTGGGTGACCTCTTGACAGCTGATGGGCTTCAGCTGTTATCCTGGGAGGAAATACAGTCCAGATACTCCATACCCCCTAACCAATATCTACAGTTTTTACAGATAAAGGCTTTCTGCGCTGCCCAGTCAAAGACACTGGGAACTGAGAACGCCACTGTCAGATTTGATAATCTGATGAGCCAGGCGAATCATATGGACTCTATTTCTATACTATATAGGAAGCTGATGAACGTCAAACTTGAAGGGGTTGCGCAGACGGTCTTCAAGGACTGGGAAAAACAGGTGGCTGATGATAAACTTACCTTTAAGATTCGAGAAGGGATGGATAAGCTTAGATGTGCTATCAGTAGTGAACATTGGAGAGAAACACAATTCAGGATCATTCACAGGGCGACCTATGCTTACAACTTATCCTATGACAATGCGCCTGCGCACTACTTGAGACAATGCCCCAAATGTGATCTGCCCAAGGCCGACCTTCTACACGGGATATGGGGATGCAGTAAGCTACAACTGTACTGGGAGCAAATTTGTGAATATATTAATGATACCTGGAAGATTAGAGTGGAAAATGTACCCCAACAATGTGTATTCCATTTTATCCCCAAGGACCAAAGTGATGCTGACTCATCTATAGTGGGCACCAAGGGGCCTCATGTAGTGCTACTTGCGGCGAAAAAATGCATACTGAGGAAATGGCTGCAGCCCCTGCTGCCCACTCTGGATGAAGTCATCGGCACGGTGAAGGTGCTAATGTACATGGATAGATTAGACGCGGAACGCAATAAGGAATTATCTGTGAAATCCTTCATTCATAAATGGAGATTGTTCATTGAGCGTTCACTCACTGCGTATGAAAAAAAAGAGGTGATCAAACCATTCATTGACACAACGTGGTATCTGAAGGAGAATTTAGCAGGTACTTTGGGAGATTTGCTGGTGTAGATAGGATGGATTTAGATTATCTGTAGTGCTAATGTATAATTTCAGCGTCTACATGAAAGACGAAGGAAGGATGTCTGGACCTATGGCATTGTGACACGGTGTATGTTACAATGGTTTTATTAGACATACATGGGAATTGTTCTACTGTTTACAAGATGCTAAGGGTCTTGATTTGCTTTCTTTTTGAGGGGGAGGGAGGGTTGGGGGGGCTATAAAATGAAAAATGGTGGATCTAGGCGGTCTTTTCTGTGACACGTACTGAATGATGCCAATTTTGTATCATTTTCTGTTAATAACAGTTCATTGTATGCACTGTATCAGCTCTTGTGTAATTTGCCCAATGCCTGATCTGAATAAAAAATTTTATTTAAAAAAAAAAAAAAAAAAAGTGGTTAATCTACGACCTGTCCGCGCCTCATGACTCGGCCGTTCCCAGCCTCAACTCGCTCATCCCATCCGAAGAGTTCTCCATGCAGTATTCCTCCGTAGACGAGGCAATTAAGGGCATTGTGAACTCCGGCAGGGGTTCCTGGTTGGTAAAGGCGAGCATCGCAGACGCCTTCAAGCTCCTTCTGGTTAAACCACACTTATGGGGTTACTACGGGCTTAGATGGGCTGACCACTATTATTTTGCAAACAGACTTACCTTTGTTTCGAAGAGTAGCCCATGGTTGTTCTACCAATTTGCCAAGGCCTTGCATTGGATCCTCGTACATCATGGTGGTCTACCTGTGGTGGTCATCTGGCTACTCTTCTCCAAATTTTTTCCAGCCTGCAGGTCCCGATAGCCCACGCCAAAACAGAGGGCCCCGCCAATAGGGTGACGTTCCTAGGCGTCATTCTGGATTCTATTCGGATGGAGGCCAGCCTCCCGGAGGAGAAACTGACCAGTTGCGGAGCGGCAATTTCCCACGCCATGTCCATGGGCTATCTATCCAGGGTGGAGCTCCAATCCTTGCTGGGGTGTTTCAACTTCACCTCCAGAATCATGCCCCAGGGCAGGGCTTTCACCTCCAGACTGCTCCAGTTGTTGCCTTCGGCTCCTGACCAGGACAGCATCGTCCATTTGGACAGCCATGCCAGGGCAGACTTGGCCATGTGGTCCCGGTTCCTATCCTCCTGGAACGGCATTTCTCTTTTTGTGCCGTCATACCCCACCATTTTTTCGGACGCTGCTGCATCCCGGGGGTATGCTGCTATTTTCGGGTCCCATTGGTTGGCTGGTCAGTGGCCCATAGAAGTCCGGTCAGACCCCGAAAGTCTGAGCTCTTCTTCCCTCCTGGAGCTTTACCCCATCGTGGCGGCGGCTCAGGTATGGGGTCATCAGTGGGCGAACACTCCGGTGATGTTCATCACTGATAACCAAGCATTAGTGGACATTATCTTGAAAGGTCGGGCGAAATCTTTCAGAATCATGTCCCTCCTGCGCAGACTGGTTTGGCTTTCTCTCACCCTTAGCTTCCATGTGTTCTGAAGCCACATCCCCGAGAATGTAGTGGCGGATGCCCTGTCTCGATTTAATTTCCCCCTTTTTTTTTCCAGATGCTGCCAGGAGCGGATCCTGCGGGGTCCCCTCTCCCGGTCTTCCATTCCCTGTTGATGGTTTAATGTCCCTCCTTTCTCACGCCAGGAACCTGGTACAACATTCCCTCTCCTCCAATACCATCAGGAACTACCAATCCGGCTTTAAGGTTTATGAAGTTTTCTCCAGGTCCCACCCGCAAGGTTGCTTGGACGATAGCCCACTGTCATCGCAACCTCAGGCTGTCTTACAACACTGTCAAGCTGTACTTAGCCGGGATACAGCACTGCTTCATGCTTCGTAATCCAAACGGAGGTTCCATTTTCTCAGTGCAGGCAGTCAAGGCTGCCCTTAGGGGAATCCAGAGGAGCGGGGAAGCCCCTCCCGTCCGTAGACAGCCTGTCTCCGGCGAGATGTTTAGGAGATTTTCGTCCGCGTTGGATGGACATCCTTTTGGGCACTCTCCTAGTTTGGTCATTAAGGCTGCCATTTACATCGGGTTTTATGGGTTCCTTAGGCCAGACGAGTTTAACAGCACCTCCTCCAAACATCAGGGCTTGCAGGTGCGGCAATTGTCCTGGGTCCATGACCATTTTGTCCTCCGGCTACCATCCATCAAATCCAATCAACATGGGCCTCACTCGGAGGTCGGGTTTGTCAAAACTTCCAACTATTGGTGTCCGGTCATGGTCCTCCAACAATTGCTAGCTCTGCTACAAGATACCCCCCTAGATGGCCCGCTGCTGCCTTTGCATGGGATTTTCCTGACTTCAATCCAGTTCGTGTCTAACATCAGAACGCTGGCATCAGGTCTCGGCTACAACCCGCTGGTCATCACTGGGCACTCGCTCCGGATTGGGGCTGCGTCCGCAGGGGTCAAAAGCATGGGTCGCTGGCGTTTCGTATTGTTTTACGCGGTACATTCCGAACCCGAATGTCGAGATTTCGTGCTCTGAGAGAATTTAAATGTTTTGACACTATTCTGCTCTCCTCGTCTCTTTTTGCCCACTGCTAGGCTTACCCTCACTCCTGGCTCCCGTCACAACACAGCCAGCTTAGGTCAGGGGTAAGCGCTTCTCCTCGTCCATTGCCTTAAAGCCTCTCCCATAAGTTGGAAGGCTGAAAAGTCAGCCTGAATTTGTGGGAGGAGCATCTTACCTTCTTAAGCGCCAGCCCCCAGCTCCTCAGGGCGCTTCTGTTCTTACCCAACCCCCCCCCCCTTCTTCTTCAAACTCCCTTTAGGGTACGCCCACTGCTAGGCTTACCCTCTTTCCTGGCTCCTGGCACAACACAGCCAGCTTAGGTCAGGGGTAAGCGCTTCTTCTCGTCCGTTGCCTTAAAGCCTCTCCCATAAATGCCATTTGCTGAAGTGAAAAAAAAAACTTTTAAGAGTTGGCAGTTTTTTACAATATCGATTCCTTCTTTGTTATAAGTGTACGGCCACAAAGTCAAGTTTTCTGATTAAGGTTTGGAAACTAGGAGTGAATTCAAAAAAAGAGGAGGTCTATATCTGTCTATTACACTTTCTCACCTTTTATGATCCACTCCTGGTTTGGGCTTTCAGTCAGGAAACCCAAAAATGTCACTGTATCCCCGTAAATAAACTGATCACTGTAATCTGCTACAGGAGTTAAAATCAATGGGCTATCCATACAAGTTCTATGTAGCCACTATCTGCTCTCCTAGTATAGATGAGGACCCTGAAAGAGGGACTGTCAGTATTTACTCAGAACAAACTCAGAACAAATATATTTAACCCAGACTGCCGGGACATACAGTGGTGTGACATAAAGAGAGCTGTCCGTGCTCGGAAGCCATCAAACCTGAATGAACCGGATGTTTTGTAAAGAGGAATGGTCCAAAATACCTTCAACCAGAATCCAGACTCTTATTGGAACCTACAGGAAGCATTTAGAGGCTGTAATTTCTGCAAAAGGAGGATCTACTAAATATTGATTTCATTTCTTTTTTGTGGTGCCCAAATTTATGCACCTGCCTAATTTTGTTTAAACAATTATAGCACACTTTCTGTAAATCCAATAAACTTCATTTAACTTCTCAAATATCACTTTGTGTGTCTCCTATATGATATATTTAACTGACATTTTTTATCGTAACAACCAACAATGTATACAGGAAAATCATGCTGAACAAGGTTGCCCAAACTTTCGCATCCCACTGTATTTTTTAGGTGCAGGAGCTCAGCTGTCACATGAACCCTTAGATGCTGTGGTCGATAGAGTTCATGGCATTTAAGTGGTTTAGATGAAGGGGGCTCCCTCTTACAGATATTTGCACCCTGTGCAGCCCTGCAATGTATGCCTGTTAGGCGTCACTAGTATTGGACTGACAGCATAAGATACGGTACTGCATCAGCAGTACAGTGTACAGTCGTGGCCAGAAGTTTTGAGTTACATAAATATTGGAAAAGTTGCTGCTTAAGTTTTTATAATAGCAATTTTCATATACTCCAGAATGTTATGAAGAGTGACCGGATGAATTGCATAGTCCTTCTTTGCCATGAAAATTAACTTAATCCCAAAAAAACCTTTCCACTGCATTTCATTGCTGTCATTAAAGGACCTGCTGAGATCATTTCAGTAATCGTCTTGTTAACTCTGGTAAGAATGTTGACGAGCACAAGGCTGGAGATCATTATGTCAGGCTGATTGGGTTAAAATGGCAGACTTGACCTGTTAAAAGGAGGGTGATGCTTAAAATCATTGTTCTTCCATTGTTAACCATGGTGACCTGCAAATAAACGCGTGCAGCTATCATTGCGTTGCATAAAAATGGCTTCACAGGCAAGGATATTGTGGCTACTAAGATTGCACCTTAATCAACAATTTATAGGATCATCAAGAACTTCAAGGAAAGAGGTTAAATTCTTGTTAAGAAGGCTTCAGGGCGTCCAAGAAAGTCCAGCAAGCGCCAGGACCGTCTCCTAAAGAGAATTCAGCTGCGGGATCGGAGTGCCACCAGTGCAGAGCTTGCTCAGGAATGGCAGCAGGCAGGTGTGACCTCATCTGCACGCACAGTGAGGCGAAGACTTTTGGAAGATGGCCTGGTGTCAAGAAGGGCAGCAAAGAAGCCACTTTTCTCCAAAAAAAACATCAGGGACAGATTGATCTTCTGCAGAAAATATGGTGAATGGACTGCTGAGGACTGGGGCAAAGTCATATTCTCCGATGAAGCCTCTTTCCGATTGTTTGGGGCATCGGGAAAAAGGCTTGTCCGGAGAAGAAAAGGTGAGCGCTACCATCAGTCCTGTGTCATGCCAACAGTAAAGCATCCTGAGACCATTCATGTGTGGGATTGCTTCTCATCCAAGGAAGTGGACTCATTCACAATTTTGCCCAAAAACACAGCCATGAATAAAGAATAGTACCAAAAGAACAATGCATTTTCCAGCACGATGGAGCACCGTGCCATAAGGCAAAAGTTATAACTAAGTGGCTCGGGGACCAAAACGTTGACATTTTGGGTCCATGGCCTGGAAACTTCCCAGATCTTAATCCCATTGAGAATTTGTGGTCAATCCTCAAGAGGCGGGTGGACAAACAAAAACCCACTAATTCTGACAAACTCCAAGAAGTGATTATGAAAGAATGGGTTGCTATCAGTCAGGAAATGGCCCAGAAGTTGAGAGCATGCCTAGTCGAATTGCAGAGGTCCTGAAAAAGAAGGGCCAACACTGCAAATACTGACTCTTTGCATAAATGTCATGTAATTGTCGATAAAAGCCTTTGAAACGTATGAAGTGCGTGTAATTATATTTCACTACATCACAGAAAAAACTGAAACAAAGATCTAAAAGCAGTTTAGCAGCAAACTTTGAAAAAACTAATAATTGTGTCAGTCTCAAAACTTTTGGCCACGACTGTATTATAGCAGTGACCAAAGGGTCCCTTGTAGAACTAAAAAAGTTTAAAATTACAAACAACCTGCTCTACACAATTATCATGTATAATTTATCCAGCACAGTGAACACCGTTAAAAATAAATAAATAATGGCAGAATTGTTGCTTTTTGCTTATCTACCACACACAAAAAAATAATTAAAAGTGATAAAAAAAAGTGTACCATAAATGGGTACCAATGAAAGGTACAAATCATCCTTCAAAAATCAAGCCCTAACACAGCTCTGTAGAACAAAAAAATAAAACAGTTATGGGTCTTGGGATGCGGCAGTACAAAAAACATGTTTTATATATTTTTTTTTAAGTATTTATTGTGCAAAAGTAGTAAAACTAGAGATGAGCGAACTGATTCTAATAGAACTGTATTTGTTCCAAACTTTAAATTAATTTGTCTGCCAAAAATATCTGAAGCTTTTCTGATTCGATTCGGACAAATCACTTAAAAACAGCGCCCAGCATCATTTTACTATTCATGTTGGAGGGCAAACCATGAGGGAGGAGGAAAAAGTGATGGTCACATGACACTGACAGAAAGTGTGAGGGGGCTTGCCCTATTTTACAGAAAAAATATTGCACGCCCCTACATGCAGGCCAGAGATTGAAAATAAATCACACCCCAACACAGCCTTTCATGCATCCCCACATGCTGCCATCATCTATGATATTTAACTTAATATACAAATTAATTTGGGGCTCACAGAAAACCCCACAGCGCCCCACTCACAAGCAATATTCCAATAGCCTGCTGACTATAATTTCCTGTTTCTGGTCTTATATTAAAATAGAACTGTTATTTTCCTTTTATTAAATTCTATATTTAAACACACAAAAAACAAAAAAACACACTCTTTAAAATGTATATGGAGGGCTTGGACCTGTGGGCTCAGTATTCGTATTTGCTGGTTAATCAGAAGGACATTCTCTCATAGATATCATATGTGGACTTCTCTATATTTCATTTGTGTAATGACACTTCTTCAACTACCGTTGATAGTAGCTCCATCCCCCTGAAGACGCCGCGTTTGCAGTGAAACATGTTGGGGGAGCTGTGTCTGTAATATTTTAAGAAGAATGGTAGGGCTGAGGATGGACTAGGGAGAGGCGATCTGCAGACGCCGAACCTGCGTGAGGGCCAGATTAGAAAGACGAAAGCAATACAGCAACTGTGTAATTAGCAGTGAGGGACATTATAATAGATACATAGTTAAGGACGCAACACTGTTATCAAGTACGGCGTGTGCCTGGTGTCGGCTGACACCTACAGGCACTGAAGTGTCATTACACAAATAAAATATAGAGAAGTCCACATATGATATCTATGAGAGAATGTCCTTCTGATTAACCAGCAAATACGAATACTGAGCCCACAGGTCCAAGCCCTCCATATACATTTTAGAGTGTGTTTTTTAGTTTTTTGTGTGTTATATTTTAATATAAGACCAGAAACAGGAAATTATAGTCAGCAGACTATTGGAATATTGATTTGACCTCCTGGGTTTAGTGGGTTATCTGAAGTAGTGTACCACTCACAAGCAGACGCACAGTAGCACTAGCCACACTTATAGCAGACTCATGGTAACACAACTGCACTCATACACTTAAAATTGAGCTAACTTATTAAAAGATATAACAGACATGCATCCAGTGCTGCCCATAATTATTCATACCCCAGGCAAATTTTGACTTAGTTACTTTTATTAAACCAGCAAGTAATTTTTGGACAGGAAATGACATAGGTGTCTCCGAAAAGATAATAAGACAATGTACAAGAGGCATTATTGTGGAAAAAAAAAACATTTCCCAGCTTTTATTTACATTTGAGCAAAAAGTGTCCAGTCCAAAATTATTCATACCCTTCTCAATGATCAATAGAAAAGCCTTTATTGACTATTACAGCAATCAAACGCCTCCTATAATTGCAGACCAGCTTTTTGCATGTCTCCACAGGTATTTTTGCCCATTCATCTTTTAGTAATGAGCTCCAAATCTTTCAGGTTGGAGGGTCTTCTTGCCATCACCCTAATCTTTAGCTCCCTCCACAGATGCTCAATTGGGTTCAAGTCTGGACTCTGGCTGGGCCACTCCAAAACGTTAATGTTCTTGTCTGCTAACCATTTCTTCACCACTTTTGCTGTGTGTTTTGGGTCATTGTCATGCTGAAATGTCCACTGGTGCCCAAGGCCAAGTTTCTCTGCAGACTGCCTGATGTTGTCATTGAGAATCCTCATGTATTGCTCTTTTTTTTTCATGGTGCCATTTACTGTGATTAGGTTCTCTGGTCTATTGGCTGAAAAACACCCCCAAAGCATTAGGTTCCCACCACCATGTTTGACAGTGGGGATGGTGTTCTTTGGGTTGAAGGCTTCTCCTTTTTTACGCCAAATGAAGGAAACATCATTATGACCAAACAATACAATTTTTGTTTCAGCTGACCATAACACAGATGACCAGAAGTCGTCTTCTTTGTCCAGATGAGCTTTTGTAAAGGCTAAGCGAGCTTTTGTGTGCCTTATCTGGAGAAGTGGCGTCCTCCTTGATCTGCATTGTGCAGTGTCCATTGGATTGTCTGCCTTGAGACATTACCACCAGCAGAGCCCAGATTCACCAGGATGGCCTTGGTGGTGATCCTTGGATTCTTTTTCACCTCTCTAACTATCCTCCTGGCCAGCACAGGTGTCACTTTTGGCTTCCGACCACGTCCTCTGAGATTTTCCACAGTACAGAACATCTTGTATTTTTGTATTTTTTGCTCAAATGTAAATAAAAGCTGAGGAATGTTTTTTTTCCACAATAATGCCTCTTGTACATCGTCTTATTATCTTTTGGGAGACACCTATGTCATTTCCCGTCAAAAAATTACTTGCTGGTTGAATAAAAGTAACTAAGTCAAAATTTGCCAGGGGTATGAATAATTATGGGCAGCACTGTAGATGTGCAGAAACAATAAAAAAAAAGATTAAAACAGAAGGGTTCTTTTTTCTTAGCAAATGGCTTTATAAGAGTCTGTTTCTGGTCCAGGGGATAGGGGAATGAGGACCACAACCCAACGTCGATTGGATCCCCAATTTGTGTCAAAGAAATGTATGGTGCATGTGACAACAATCTCCCATATTCTTCATATGTCTGGGCTATAGGGTAGAGTGGCAAGATGAAAGCCTTGTCTTGCGAAGAAAAACATCCAAGCCAGGCTACATTTTGCAAAAACACATCTGATGTCTCCCCAAAAGCATGTGGGAAAAGGTGTTATGGTCTGATAAAGCCAAGGTTGAACTTTTTGGCCATAATTCCAAAAGATATGTTTGGTGCAAAAACAACACTGCACATCAAAAGAACACCATACCCACAGTGAAGCATGGTGGTGGCAGCATCATGCTTTGGGGCTGTTTTTCTTCAGCTGGAACTGGGGCCTTAGTTAAGCTAGAGGGAATTATGAACAGTTCCAAATACCAGTCAATATTGGCACAAAACCTTTAGGCTTCTGCTAGAAAGCTGAACATGAAGAGGAACTCATCTTTCAGCATGACAACGACCCAAAGCATACATCCAAATCAACAAAGGAATGCCTTCACCAGAAGAAGATTAAAGTTTTGGAATGGTTCAGCCAGAGCCCAGACCTGAATCCGATTGTGGGGTGATTTGAAGAGGGCTGTGCACAGGATATGCTCTGGCAATCTTAAAAATTTGGAGTGTTTTTGTAAAGAAGATTGGGCAAATCTTGCCAAGTCAAAATGTGCCATGCTGAAAGACTCATACCAAAAAGACTGAGTGCTGTAATAAAATCAAAAGTTGCTTCAACAAAGTATTAGTTTAAGGGTGTGCACACTTATGCAACCATATTTTATTTTTATATTTTTTCTTTCCTCTACCTAAAAGATTTCAGTTTGTTTTTCAATTGAGTTGTACAGTTTATAGGTCACATTAAAGGTGGGAAAGGTTCTGAAATGATTTATCTTTGTCTCATTGTTTTACATCACAGAAACATGACATTTTAACAGGGGTGTGTAGACGTTTTATATCCACTGTATGTATGAGACCGCGCATTTTCTTCAACACAACTTATCACAGGTATTATCACTCTCCTTTTCCCACAGTGGAATCGAGTCTCACAGACGTCTTCTATCATAAAACATCCTGTGAAATATCAGAAAAGGTGAAGCTCCGTATATACAATCACCACTGTATTTTTGCTAGTATACACACAAGCACAGGCGGAATGTAGGCACATCAGGTGGATATAGATCTGCTTTGTTTTTCTGTTCCTATGTTCGCTGTTGTCGTGAGCCTGCGGATATCAGAAATTCCTCCACATAGTGAAGTATGGTAAGTCACAGTAAATATAAATGTATTCATTATACTCACAATGCTTCTATAGAAGAAGCATAAATTATATAAAACTCCTGCGTCCTCTCACAGCCTGCCCTGGTTTCGCTCCTTTGGTTTCGTCAGGAGCGTACATCCAATATCCTCCCCACAAGCCCTTGAACCTCACCTCCCCCTGCTCCATCTGTAGGTAATTTAGGTATAAATCCAACCACATAATAATCCTACAGGTATACAACTTAACTTTTTAAAAAGGACAACCATTACCGGTATGAAACATCTATTAAACTAAACTCCCACTCAGACACACCTTTTCACTACTTTCTCAAATCACTTTGCCTACTACTACCTTTCATAATGCACTCCATACATTAGCACCACTTTTCTTATCCCTTTTCTTCTTATATATCACTCCAGGTGTACAACTATCCACTTTTGAGGCATGCTTTCAGATCAAACTCAACATTCAGTCCCCCTGGTTGTAACGTATTCATTTCGTATATCCACCTCGCTTCACAATTGTCTATTTTTGCTATAAAATCTCCTCCTCTCCAGTTCCCGTTCACTAATTCAATACCCGCAAAAATTGGGTACATTGATACCAGCAGTTGCCATTATAGCCCTTGCTTATTTAATATTCCAAAGGGACAGATTGGGAGAATTCACCGTACCTGTTCAGACCTTGTGGTTTTTACAGATCAGAGCAAAGTAATTCAGAGTAGATTTGTGTAAAAAGGGTATTCTGAAGAAAAATAATAAGATGCAGCAAGGAAGTGGAAGAAGCAGCGAATAGGGGAGATGCAAGTAAGAATATAAATAAAAACAAGGGAAGTATGGATTTTCGGTTTGCCTTTATGACTCAGTATGCAGTACATTCGGGGTTAATGGAAAAAGCTATAAAAAAGAACTGGGCCACGCTTAAAAATGATCCGGTGATAGGAAAAGAGATTCCTGATTGTCCTAAAATGATTTTAAAAAAAGCTCCTAATATCCGTAATCATTTGGTTCATAGTGCGATTCCAGAGAGAAAAGAAGGAAAGAAAAATCAATTCATATGGTGCAGCTTGCAAAAATAGGGATAAAAAACAAAGAACTACAGAGGTACATTCGAATAGGAGGAATAAAGATCTAAAAATTAAGGGAGAAATCACTTGTGAAAATGCTGGTGTGGTATATATGCTGGAATGCCCGTGTGGCCTCTAGTATATAGGCAGTACCACGAAAAAAAAAAAAAATTGAAATATAAGAAAGGGGCTGGAGACTCATGGTGTCTCGATGATTTTTACAAAATATCCATAAAAAAATAAAAAATTATGTGAAGCGAGGTGGATATACGAAATGAATACGTTACAACCAAAGGGAATTAATGTTGAGTTTGATCTAAAAGCATGCCTCAAAAGTGGATAGTTGTACACCTGGAGTGATATAAAAGAAGAAAATGATAAGAAAAGTGGTGCTAATGTATGGAGTGCATTATGAAAGGTAGTAGTAGGCAAAGTGATTTGAGAAAGTAGTGAAGAGGTGTGTCTGAGTGGGAGTTTAGTTTAATGGATGTTTTATACTGTTAATGGTTGTCCTTTTTAAAAAGTGTATACCTAAATTGCCTAAAGGTGTAGTGGGGGGTGGGGGAGTTGAGGTTAAAGGGCTTGTGGGGAGGATTTGGGATGTACACCCCTGACAAAGCCAAAGGAGCGAAACCCGGGTCGGGCTGTGAGAGGACGCAGGAGTTTTATATAATTTATGCTTGTTTTTTTAGAAGTCTTGTGAATATAATAAATCCATTTACATTTACTGTGGCTTACGGTACTTTACTATGGGGAGGAATTTCTGATATCAGGCTCATGACAACAGCGAAGACAGGAACAGAAAAACTAAGCAGATTTATATCCATCTGATGTGCCTTCATTCCGCCTGTGTTTGTGAGTATACTTGCAAAAATACAGTGGTGATTGTATATACGCGTAGTGCTTCACCTTTTGTGATGTTTCACAGGATGCTTTATGACAGAAGACATCTATGAGACTCGATTCCACTGTGGGAAAGGAAGAGGGATAATTCCTGTGATAAGTTGTGCTTAAGAAAACGCGCTGCCTCATACATACATACTGCATCTTACATTGTGTGAATTGAACCCACAACACGTCCGAGACATGCAGCGTTAAACCATCACAATTGACTGACTGGATATATTGTATATTTCTAGCAGTCAGGAGCTAATTGGATGACACGAGGAAATGTGTATTCCTGCTCCCAGTAGAGCAGGTCCCAAGCTCATCAGCCAGACATATTGCTAATTTGATTCCAACAGAAATCTTCACATGGTGGCTCAACCTAATAGGATTATTAATGGAGATGTATATCCCATGGCAGACTTCTTGGTACCTTTTAAGGACTAGTACGGTCAGCGTCAGTATCACACAATAAGGTAAAAGGTATAGAATCACCTGGCAAATTCATAAAAATCACACAACAGATAATATAGACAGTATCTCACAGCATTTGCATAAAAGCATACACAGATAATAGAGATCACGAGGTAGGCCTCACAAAAGCGTTCAATATTTTATAGCAATAATGCAGGAATCATAACGCGATTATCATAGCCGTGTTACTGAATCATTTATACATATACCTACAAGATAACAGGTAGATACAGCAAACACATTACATCAGTAACACAAATTAAAATGTGTTACTGAGGGCATTACTGCATCATAGCGTCTAGTTTTACTGCAAAAAAATAGAATTTTTACACGTTTTAGTGAAGAGCTGATATTATTGTGTAGTTCAAAAACATTTTACTGCAAAAATGTAATTACCAATGTGCAGTGTTTTTGTGGAAGTGGAGAAATTTGGGACAATTTTGTTAGTGTCATTTAATAATCTGTGTACCAAACCCATAACTTTTTTCATTTATAGGCCTCATAATAAAATGTCTGGAAAACTGAAAAAAAAAAAAAATACCCATGCCTTTTCTTCCCGCAGTCAGAATGTGTTAGTAGGAGAAGCAGCACCATCCAGCCAGCCAGTAATAGTAGTAGTAGAAGGCCACAGTTCTCCCCAGCTTCCAAAAGGCAGAACATTATTGTTGAGGACAAAGAGAATGAGATCGTGGACTGGATGGCTCACTAGTCCTCTCATTCACAGCAGAATGGCTTGGAAGTCACCCCTTATTCTGACACTGTGCCTTGGAGCCAGGGGTTACAACATTCTTTCTCTTCATCTTCCTTGTAATCCCAGAGAAGTCTTTCAGTTTCAGTTTTATCCTATCTGTCTTCACTGTCCGCTTCTAGTGGGGAACCTTCTTTATTTCCTAAGAAGAGGCAACAAAACTTCACTATGTGCTATGGAAGATACTCAAGAGAGTTTCCCTGCATTTGGACAGCCACGAGGAGAAGGCCCAGAGGAAGCTGTGTAACGTGTGTTGTGTTGGTGGTGATGATGGTAGTAGTGGTATTTATTGCCACGGCAGTAGGGGCAGTTGTAGCAACAGTGGCACTTCGGGCAAATGCAAAGCAGTAAATTGGGAGGGGAGTCAAGGACCCCAAAATGACATATAAAAAAGTGGCTGGGAGGGTGACAACTATGATGATGATTGTGTGTTGGACAGGATCTGGGAGCCTGATTGGGGTGCTGAGGAGGAAGTAACATCGAAAGAGGAGGGTGGTAGCAGTGGCAGCAATAAAGAGCAGGGGCAACGTATGGGCAGAACCTTCCCAAAAATTGCCAGGGCCAGATATGCTTGTATTATGGTCAGCTCAGGAACTGGAGACTCAGCTGATACTATAGGCACAGGCTAAAAATGTGCCAGTCCAAAGCCAGGCTTGTCTGCTGCTAGCTATGTGCCATTATCTCCCGTCTGGTAGTTTTTCTCCACATTGCCGGAAGACAAAAGAATTGCTGTGTGCAAGATTAAAATAAGCTGTGGGTGTTCAGACACAAATGTAGGCACCACGTCATCACCAGTTATTGTGGGAAAATAGAATTGTCCACTCCTCCTTCTCCCGGTCTCCTTTGCGGCAGCCAGTTGCATCCACATGCAGTTCAATGTCTTTGTCATGATGATCATTAGTTACTGCTTCTCCTGCTCAAACTCCTCATATTCCTTTTCGCCGTCAGCCATCAATAATTCTATAAACCCAGCAATCCTCTGGTTCGCATGTTTAACTCCCAAGTGGTCAATTTGCTAGCAATGCAATCGCTGCTGTACCAGTTAGTGGATTTTACTGACTTCAGCGCTGGACGATACCTAGCTGGCATTTCTCCTAAAAAGCTATCCCTCGTGGTGGAGAGGGTTGGCCACTCCTTTCAATTCTCTCAGCAAGGTGCATGCCATAGTAGACTTATGGAACAGCTGTTACAGGCAGGGACAGTACATATCTTTCACAGCCCACTGGCTCAATGTTTTGCATGGCAATGGTAAGGAAGCACCACAGCAACAGGGCCAGGTCTTTTTGACACCTCCACATTTGTATCAGCCTGCTTCCCACACCAGTCACTTATTTTCCTCCTCCACATCCTTCTCCATGGACATCCTACTGTCCCCAACAGCAGCAGGGAAGGGCTTTGCTCCAACTCTTCCGATCATATGTGTAAAGTAAAACATTGCCATGTGGTGTTACTACACAGCCAATCACTTGCAAATGTCCAGCAAACATTCCCCTGGCTTTCTCCTCACCAGCTGCAGCTGTCACAGCTGTGTCATGGTCTGCTGGTTGTGGACCGTGACACTTTAGCTGTGCATGCTTGTTGCCGGTGGCAACATGTAGTTTTTAGCATGTTTACACACTTCCCCTTTAAGGTTGTTGTCCCTTCCCATTCTGGTGGGTATGGGGTTAAAGTGTGAGCAAGGTGGAACTGGGTGTGGGCTCTTATAGTACTTGGGATTGGAGCCTGAAGTTAGGACTTCAGCTTTTTGTGGAGCTGTAGTTATGCAGCCATCCTGGACCTTACCATCTGTCCAGTTTGAGGGCCACCTTGTTGGACATAGATTGTCATCCCTTATGTATGCTCCATGTTCCCTTCCTTACCTGTGTTGATGTTTGGTGTGGATTTATGTTCAGAGTGTGGTGTATGTCTTGTTGTAGTTTCATATCTGGTCTTTTGGTGTTGTTCGTCCAGCATGTATGCAAGGCGTTTCCTTGTGTGTTGTGCCTCCTGTGAGGGGGCTCCTGGGTTCCTCAGAGGGGGTAACGCGTTGACCACCTGCCTGCGGAGGTGGGCTCCAGGCTTTCCCGGCGGGGGAACCACTAGTCAGTAGCAGTTGTTGTTTTATCCAGTTGTTGTGGCAGGTAAGTGCTGTTGTTCCAGTGTGTGTTGTTTGCGCTGGGTGCTTACCTGCCAATCTGGTTTATGCTACTGTCTGCTTCTTTCTTATTGCTAGGCCTGCTGGAGACTCGGGTTCATCCGTGTCATGGATGAACAGGTAGTCTCCTAGCCCTGACATTATTACCATGGATCTCTAGGGTTAGTAGGGCCCAAGGTTCAGGTTATGAGCCCTCCCACAATTAGGGTTCACTCATACAGTTATGAGGTCAGGGCTAGGATTTAGGGATGTGTTAGAAAGTGACCTGCTCCCTTTATTCCTGTTTCCAGGCCTAGTGGCATATCCCACCAAGCTACATTGTACGGTGTGGAGTTTCCCCCCACTCTCCACCGCTACTTCAGCAGGGCAAGGTGGTCCGTGACAATGGCTGGAAGATTGTGGCCCTACTGCATTTGGGAGAAATAACATATGTTCTTTGCATGGTGCACCTGATCAATTTCGTTGTGCACCACTTTTTTTTTAAAAAGTACACTGGCTTGCAAAGGATGCTGCTAAGTTCAGGAGACTATCCTCACATTTAAGACATTCTTATGTAGCAAGGAATGCTATCCTAGACTTGCAGTGACAGAACAGTCTGCCATTGTACCACTTGATCAATGACATTCTAACTCTCTGGCATTCCACATTGCAGATGCTAAAGCGTCTCACCCAGCTAAGCCAGTATTCTCTGCTCTGCACTGATGAGGGGCAATCACCTCGAAACAGCTGTCTGTAGATAAGGTGCTGTTTTATTTAATATCCGAGTCATGTCTCAAAGCTTATTTAAAGAACTGAACATTGACTTATAGAATAGCTGCCTTACATCTGGTGGCATTAGAGGCAGAGCATGTTAAGAGCTCATTTGCATCCCTTTCTATACAAGCAGCATAAAGCAGTGAATGATTTTATCATGCATTAGACCACTGCAGCAGGGAGCATGTGTTGTTTCAAGCTCAGGCAGTGGCAGCTCTTTGTCAGTAATGACAACTGCAACATGAACGATATCATCCCCCTGATATTTATCTTGGAGCAGATGCTCACGCTGTTGCAACAAGGGATAGCGGAAGAACAACTTACAAATTTTGCCAGCCACCCTGTAGCTGTTGGAGACCCACATGGAGAATGTCCCATGGAGGAGAAGGATGAGGAGCTGCCACTGGAGGAGTTAGAGGATGATAATGATTACACTGTCCATGATGACCAATCACCACAGTGGGGGTCAGAGCCTGAAAGAACTGTGTGTCCAAGCTGTATGCTTGTTTGCTTACATAATGACAGATGTATCATTCACATTTAGCAGTCTGATTTCTGGATAGTCATATCAAAATGGGGTAATTTTTTCATGTTGCCAAAAGGGAGACAAAATTACATTATTATTATTATTATTATTATTATTAGCTTCTGACAAGCAGATGCTTGCCACACTCGTGTCTGAGGTCTCTCTCCACCCCCTGCTGTCAGGAAGCAGGGGGTGTTACCCCTACTCTGGGACCACGGGCACGGCGCAGGGCACGGGTTCCCCTTCAGCTCGGTAGAACACCTGGTGCCCGAGGTGCGGGTGCACGGCGTGTGCGCAGTACACAGGCTGCTCGCACATTTCCGGGTGCATAGAGTTCCTGCATTATCCGGCTGTCAGGTGTGAGCCTTGCTGAGGGAGATTCCCAGTACACACCTTCCACCTTCCTCGCCTGCCATTGGTTCCTGGGGAGGGTGGTTCCTACCTTCCCTGGCTATAAAGACCTGGCCTGAGCTCTGGTTCATTGCTGAGTTATTCCACCTTATGGTGAACACCTAGCCTCCCTGCAGATCCTTCTATTGCCTGTTGTTTCTTTGTATCCTTCCCGGCTACTGACCCCTGGACTGTCTTCCGCCTTGAACCTTCGCTGCCTGCCTCGACCCGGATTGGACATTGACTACCCCTCTTGGATTATCCCTAAACTTGTACCGCATTCTGGGCTGTCAGCTGCTTACTGCCAGTGGGTTCCTCATCCCACTACTGGCTCCCTGGGAGGTTCTGACATAATAACTCAGCCTTCACCATGGAACCCGCAAAAGCAGTGGATCCCATGACGGCCATGACCCAGCAACTTAACCTCATGACGCAGGCCTTTCAGGAGATGCAAGCGAGTCATGAGCACCTGCTGCAGAGGGTTGCCACACAGGAGCAGCGCATCGCAGAGCGCACCGCGCTACCACCCTCGCCTCCCCCTACGCCGGCGCGCACCCTGGAAGTGGTCTCTAGCGAGCCGTCAGTCAGCCTCCCTGAGCGGTTTTCAGGAGATCGGAGGAAGTACCGCTCCTTCATCATCTCCTGCGAGCTGTTGTTTTCCCTGAAGCCACGTACATATGCCACGGACTTCGTCAAGGTACGCACGGCAATTTCCTTGCTCTCAGGGCCTCCCCAGACCTGGGCGCACCAACTCCTACTAGCCGATGACCCAGTGCTGGCATCTTGGAAGTCCTTTGCCGCAGCTATGCAAAGACTTTATGATGACCCCCTGCGTTCTTCAACCGCCAGGGGTACCTTGCGCACCCTCCGCCAGGGCAGACGTCCAGTGGAGGATTACATCATGGAATTCCGTGAGGTAGCCCCGGATACGGGCTTGAACGAGGTGGCCTTGATTGACCAATTCCGCATCGGTTTGTCCGAGCAGCTCAAGGATGAGCTCGCCCGCATTGGGGTGCCGGGCTCCTTGGGGGGCCTGATGGACTCAGTAACCCACCTGGATCGCCGCTTCCGGGAAAGACGACAGGAGCGACAACAGACCCCGCCTCTAACGGAGCGCCGGTCGGAACCCTTAAGGCTTCCTGTTCCTGTGGCAGCAGACGGTAACCAGGAGGAGCCGATGCAGATCGGGGCTGTTCGGGGTCCCCTGTCCACGGTGGAGAGAACCAGGAGAAGAACCTTGCATCTGTGTTTATATTGCGCAAAACCGGGCCATTTCCTGAAGGACTGTCCCATCAAACCTACCGAAGGTAGGCCGGAGACACCCACGGTATGCATTAACCTACCTATGTATAACAACTCGTCTCATCTCACCATCCCTGTTTCCCTGCAGCTGGGCAACAACAATATTGATCTCTCTGCCATCATTGATTCGGGCGCAAGCAGCTGTTTTATGGACAAGGATCTGGCTTCCCAACTAGGCATCCCGTTGCGCCCTAAGAAGAACCCATCCCAGCTGCATCTGGTGGATGGCAGCACCCTAAAGACGGGACCTATCGCCATGGAATCACATCCCTTGTTCCTCCGCATCGGCCTTTACCATTCCGAGAAGATCGTGTGGAACATCGTGCCTTCCCCCTTGTTTCCAGTCATTTTAGGCATCCCCTGGCTTAGGAGACACAACCCCACGATTAACTGGACCTCTGGCTCCATCACCTTCACGCCCCCCTCCGGTTCTCCTGTTCACGCGTCTCCGGCTCCAAGCCCTCCTGCGGTTCTGGGCACCGTTGAACACAGACTACCTGACAAATATCGGGACTATGCAGACGTTTTTGAAAAAAAAGGAGCAGACGCCTTGCCGCCACACAGGCCTTATGATTGCCCCATTGACCTGCTCCCTGGAGCCCCACTGCCGTACGGGCGCTTGTACAATCTGTCCGAACCCGAGACCAGGGCCCTGAAGGACTACATAGAGGAGAGCCTAGCGAAGGGGTTCATCCGTCCCTCGACCTCTCCAGTTGGGGCCGGCATCTTCTTTGTGGGAAAAAAAGATGGGGGGTCTCCGGCCCTGTGTCGATTACCGGGCCCTGAACGACATCACCAAGAAAAACCGGTACCCACTCCCTCTCATTCCCGACTTGCTGGACAGAGTCAAGGATGCCCGTTTCTTCACCAAGATCGACCTCCGTGGGGCCTACAATCTGATTCGTGTCAGGGAGGGGGATGAGTGGAAGACAGCATTCCGCTCACGGTTTGGGCACTACGAGTACCTTGTCATGCCCTTCGGGCTCTGTAACGCCCCTGCCACATTTCAGTGCTTCATCAATGACGTCTTCCGTGACCTGTTGGATACCCATGTTGTGGTATATCTGGACGATATCCTTGTCTTCTCCAGATCACTGCCACAACACGAACGGCATGTCAAATCGGTGCTCCAGCGTCTGCGGACCCACAGTCTCTATGGCAAGCTTGAAAAAAAGCACCTTCGAAGTCTCGTCCATTGAGTTCCTGGGCTACATCCTATCCCCAGGTCGAGTGGAGATGGACCCCAGGAAGATCCAGGCCGTCCAGAATTGGCCTGTCCCCCGCAATCGGCGGATGGTGCAGCAGTTCATTGGTTTTGCGAATTTTTACCGCCGATTCATTCGGAACTTTTCAGCGATCTGCGCTCCCATCACTGCTCTGACCAGGAGCAACACCCTGTTTGAATGGACCCCGAAGGTCCAACAGGCATTCCAGCACCTTAAGAGGCTGTTCACACAGGCACCTATACTAGTACAACCGGACGCCTCTTGCCCGTTTTTTCTGGAGACCGATGCCTCCGAGGGGGCTATCGGGGCTGTTCTCTCCCAGGTCCAAGGGGAGAAGCAGCTTCTCCATCCCGTTGCCTTTTATTCCCGCAAACTCACCGGGGCCGAACGCAACTATGATGTGGGTGAGAGGGAGCTGCTCGCTATCAAGGACGCCCTGGAGGAATGGAGACATTTGCTGGAAGGAGCCGAAAACCCTGTGGTGGTGTACACTGACCATCGCAACCTCGAATATCTCCGCAGTGCCAAGCGACTGCGTCCTCGCCAAGCCAGGTGGGCTCTCTTTTTCTCCCGTTTTCGCCTACAGATTACCTATCGACCGGGATCCAAGAACGGCAAGGCTGATGCCTTGTCCCATATGTGCTCCTCCGAGGCCGATCCTGCACCTCCGGAACCGATCCTGCCAGCCGCATACTTTCTAGCCACCCAACACTCCTTGATCGAGAGGATCCGACGGGCCAGCATGCCAGCTCCAGAGGAGGCAGCCCATCTGCCAACGAAGCAGGGGCTTTGTTACCACCAACAGTGGATCTACGTCCCAGTCTCCCAGCGACTGCCTGTACTACAGCATCACCATGACCACCCCACAGCAGGCCACCGAGGTAGGCGCAACACCATGGAATGCATCCTACGTCAGTTTTGGTGGCCCTCTTTGGCAGCCGACGTACGCTCCTTCATAGAGTCTTGTTCCGTGTGTGCACTCTACAAACGTCCCACCTCAAAACCTGTTGGGTTATTACAGCCTCTGCCAGTGCCAACCCTTCCATGGCGCAACATAGCCATGGATTTCATTGTGGACTTACCGCCTTCACAAGCCTGTACCACCATCATGGTGGTGGTGGACAGATGTACCAAGATGTCCCACTTCATTCCGACCTCCGGTCTCCCGACGGCCCAAAAAACCTCAGAGTTGTTCCTCCAACACGTGTTCCGGTTGCACGGGCTCCCTGATTCCATCGTCTCAGACCGGGGCTCACAATTCACCTCCCGCTTTTGGACCCAGTTTTGCCGTAGCCTTCATATCACTCGCAGCCTGTCTTCTGCCTATCACCCCCAGTCCAATGGGCAGACCGAAAGGACCAACCAAACTCTCGAACAGTTCCTTCGCTGTTACACATCCCATCTACAAGACGACTGGGTGAGCCATCTCCCCTTCGCGGAATTTTCCTTCAACAATCAGCTTCATTCCTCCACCGGGCTCTCACCATTCTATGCCAACTTAGGCTATCATCCCGCAACTCTCCCGGATCTCCCCCTTGATGTCCCAGTGCCTGAAGTGGCTCAACGGCTCCGGCTCCTACGAGAACTGAGGCGGACCCTAACGCAACAACTCCAGGCCGCTCAGCAGCGGCACAAGATGCAGGCAGACCGTAGACGCACAGAATTCCCCAGGTACAAAGACGGGGACAAGGTGTGGCTTTCCACACAGCACCTCAAGCTGTCCTGTCCCTCCCGAAAACTGGGACCCCGTTACATTGGTCCCTTTGAGATCGTGAGTATGGTCAACAACGTTGCAGCCAAGCTCCAGTTGCCTACTTCCCTGGGAATCCACCCGGTATTCCACGTGTCCTTGTTGAAACCACACCGTGCCAACCCATTCCCGGACCGGGCACCTGCTCCACCACCTCCCATCCAGGTGAATAACGATGATGAGTATGAAGTCCAGGAGATCCTGGACTCCCGCCGCCGGCGTGGGGTCCTGGAGTATCTCATCCACTGGAAGGGGTACGGTCCCGAGGAGCGTTCCTGGGAGCCCTTGGGGAATGTCCATGCGGCCGCCAAGGTGCGGGCGTTCCATCGGGCTCACCCCGAGAGGCCTTCCCAGGGTCGCGTCCGGAGGCCGCTCCTTGGTGGGGGGCTCTGTCAGGAAGCAGGGGGTGTTACCCCTACTCTGGGACCACGGGCACGGCGCAGGGCACGGATTCCCCTTCAGCTCGGTAGAACACCTGGTGCCCGAGGTGCGGGTGCACGGCGTGTGCGCAGTACACAGGCTGCTCGCACATTTCCGGGTGCATAGAGTTCCTGCATTATCCGGCTGTCAGGTGTGAGCCTTGCTGAGGGAGATTCCCAGTACACACCTTCCACCTTCCTCGCCTGCCATTGGTTCCTGGGGAGGGTGGTTCCTACCTTCCCTGGCTATAAAGACCTGGCCTGAGCTCTGGTTCATTGCTGAGTTATTCCACCTTATGGTGAACACCTAGCCTCCCTGCAGATCCTTCTATTGCCTGTTGTTTCTTTGTATCCTTCCCGGCTACTGACCCCTGGACTGTCTTCCGCCTTGAACCTTCGCTGCCTGCCTCGACCCGGATTGGACATTGACTACCCCTCTTGGATTATCCCTAAACTTGTACCGCATTCTGGGCTGTCAGCTGCTTACTGCCAGTGGGTTCCTCATCCCACTACTGGCTCCCTGGGAGGTTCTGACACCTGCAGAGTCACCCATCTTCTGCCATCTCTGCTTCCACAAAAGCAGAAGTTACAGCAACAAGGTCAGTATCATAAACATGGAGTAATTTTTTTAGGCGCCATGCCAGGCTGAGACGAATCAGCAAGTAGAGAACTACTGCCTCAACACCCAAGTTCAGTTCTACCTGGCGTTTCCCTGCTGTGTCTGTTCTCTCTTCCCAACCTCCAATGGCATCTCAGAAAGGGTTACAGTGTGGCAGGGAGCATTCTGTCACCCAAACGTACCAAGTTGTCCTCCACCAGTGCCCAAAACATCACTTTTGTAAAAATAAACGAGGCATGGATGGATCCATGAAGATTTTCACACTCCTTTGGCTTAGGCCGATGAATAGAGCTGCCCTTGCTGATGTTGCCTCATCATGCCATTGCTGTTGTCTGCCTGTCTACCATCATGTTCCGTACTATATGGCTGCTGCTGCCGCTGCCACAATCATGCCACTGCTGCTGTCTGCCTGCCTACCATCATCCCCTGTTCCATATGCTGCTGCTATACCATCTGCCTTCGTTAAAGGACAATTTTTGGAAGCTTTCTAATATCAAAAATCATAACACATGCAATGGCGCAGTGTGTTTTTAAAGGGAAAAGGTACTAGGCCTGGAAACTAGGGAAAGGGGAAAGGTCACCACCTAGTGAATCCCTAGACCGAGCCCTGACTACTATCGGTATGAACAGACCTCGATGGTAGTAATGTTCATACGCCGGAAACTAGAACCCTATCTGACCCTAAAGGGCCCTGGAGATAGTCTCAGGACAAAATATGACCTGTTGCTTGCCAGCTGAAGGAACAGGAGACCTCCTCAGGCCTAATACCAAAAGATAGGGGAACTAGAAAATAGTAGAAGACACTTAACTCCGAAGTATGCGGATGAGAAGGAACACAGTGGAGAACCAAACACCAACACTTCCAAAACCAGAAAGGAGCTATCAACCGCATAGCATGATGGGTGAGACCAGACTAAATAGAGGAGTTGGAATGACCACTTAAGCCACTTAGGCTACATCTGAGACAAAGAGGTGGGGCTGTAACCAGCAACAACACAGAAACAAGTGAAACCAAAGAGGCTGTCAGATCACATCACGTGCAGCCAGTCTCTTAGATCTTCTGACCCCTATCATGGGAGAGATCCTGACAACACCTTTACACATGTACTTACCTTAGTCCTAGAAGACTAGAGGGTGTTATATGGCAATTTTCAGGGCAATTGGAGAAACTTCTATTTGTGACAAAATGATTAGGGTCCAAACTTGACTATTTGAAAAATTTGCTGAATCAGACATGAAGCGAATTTCAAGAAGTTGACTCATCTTTAAGCAAAATGTAAATAATTTGCTATAATCATTCTGACCCAGAAAAATAAATTAGCATTTAATGCCACAATCAGAACGTTGCCAAATTTATAACGTAAAAACTGAGTGGTGGTATTGCTGTACTCCCATCCAGAAAGAGTTAATAAAAATTAACCAGTAAATCATGTGTGTCACAGCATGGTGCATTTAAAAACAATAACTTGTCCCACAAAAAACAAGCCCTCATACAGCTACATAGATGGAAAAATAAAAAAATGTATATCTCTTAGAAATGTGGCAATAAAAAAATGAAAAAAATAAATTGGGAAGGTGTTAAAAATACCCCTTAATGGTACTACAATGTACACTTTATGGCTTCATACACACAACTACGTCTATATTGCGGTCTGCAAACCATGGAAGCGCAAAATACAGACACCTTCCTTGTACAATCCACATTTTTTCTCACTCCTATTAGCAGAAATTACTATTCTTTTCCACAAAATGGTCAAGAATAGGACATGTTCTATAATTTGCAGAACGGACACACGGATGTGGACAGCACACGGATGACATCCGTGTGCTATTTTTATTTATTTATTTATTTTTTGTTTCTTTCTCATAGAAATTAATGGGTTGGTCTACAATCCACATGGATTGGACATGGATACAATACAGTTGGGTGCATGTGGTTGCAGATGCAGTATTTTACAGCATTGACCCGCAGATACAAAAAGCACATGGCAGACATCTGCAAAAGATCAAGCATGTCCTATCTATGGAATTCAATAGGTCCGCAAATAAAATGTGGATAGCACACAGACCACATCCGGATTTTTAGTGTCTGTATGTTCAAATGTGCCTGCATTGCTGAGAGAAATAAAGTTTTAATATATGCAAATGAGCCTCTAGGAGCATCGGGGGAGTTGCTGTTACACCTAGTGGCTCAGCTCTCTCTGTAACTGCTGTTTCCTCTGCACTTTCATTGACTGGGCTAGCTGTGATGACGTTCTCACGGCGTGGCCCTGTCAATGAAAGTTGAGAGGGCACAGCTGTTGTAGAGAGAGCAGAGCTTCTAGGTATAAAGGTAACATCCCTGTTGCTCCTAGAGGCTCATTTACATATAATATAACATAGGGATTCATTTACTATCAGATATATACCAGTTTTCTGGTGTATATCTGTTGCAGATTGCAGCGCAAAGGTTATTGGCACCGCAATCTGCGACTTTTCCCCGCTCATGCCAGGTTTTAAAAAAGGGAGCGCGGCATGGGTGGGGAAGGGGTGGGGTATCAGGCCCATCTCATCTATCATTTTTTACACCTGTTTTAGGCATAGAAAATGTTCTAAATCTATCGAAGCTGGCCTACAGTTAGACTGGTGGTAGAGGCGCTGAACTTATGTAGAGGCAGATCCATCACCAGCGCAGGGGCTTGTTAACACCGGTGTCTAAAATGCCGGTCTTGATAAATGACCCCCATCTTTTTTCTCAGCAATGCAGGCACATATACACATGAGACCAATACAGATGCCTTCAGCTTTCAAGCGCACATGTAACAGGTCTGCCAGCTTTACCAATCTTAGTCATGTGCCAATTTAATAGCAAACTGTTTTTCTCTTCCTCTGAAAATTTCCATGCACAGGTATTTGGTCTTGTTTTCATATTGTGTAATGAAATAAGTGCCTTAGTTTACCTTTCAAATATTGAAGCAAAAAGAAAAAAAAAATCCACAAACTGGCACAATTTCGGAGTGTTTAGGACAGTGTGATCAGGTATTACAAAACGGCCATGATTTGAAGTAAAAATGCAATCATTCAGCGACTTCATAGATAGATAAATCGATCATGATAATAAGAAAATATTTATATCGTGCATCTGGATATTTATAGTTTATGGATGGTCAGCAACTGATTAAGGCCTCATGCACTTGGCCATGTTTTGAGGTCCTTAAATCACAGATCCACAAAACACAGATCCCCCCCTGTGAACATGCTGTCTTTTTTCCCCTATCCAGAGAAAAGACCTATTGTTCGCAAAACAGACAAGAATTGGACATGTTCTTTTTTTTGCGGGACCATGGAAGGACTTATGGACGCACACAAGATGCATCCGATACTCCAAAAATCGGATCGAATGTGGACCGAAACTATGACTGTGTACATGAGGCCTAAATCGGTTATCTCTCCAGTGCGCAGTAGTGATCATAAGTAGAGATAAGCAAATTTTTCAAAACTTCAATTCGCCAATTTTTTTTTTAGAAATATTCGCTTCAATCCGAATTTATTTGGGATGAATTACGTAAAAAAAAAACAGCTATTTACGGGCTGCAGAGAGCCTTTATAGTGGTGTAGAACATTGTGTCTTGCAGTAACACGCATAGGGAGTCTGTTGTGGTAGTGAAATAATACTGTGAGTCAGTATGACATGCAGATAACAGGGGGCACTCTTAGAATCACTGCATACTTCACTTATTTGAAGTATCAACTCAGCCTTACAGGTGAATGTTAGCGTCAAGAAGAAGCGCAGTCCTTTTACAACCTCGTCAGCTGATTCCATATAGATGTCTTCAGACCCTGTTCTATTAAACGCTTATACAAGTAGAACCCCCCGAACAGAGTGGAGGGGGTGTCAGCAGTAAGTTTGTGTTGATGTCACTGATTAATTTGCCTTTCCTCTGATCCGTCAGAACAATAACCCTCAAAAAACGGATCCTGTCTGTGGAGCATACACCTTCACTCGGTCAGCATTTGCTCAATAATATATTAGTATTGCTAATGCAAAAAACAACAGGAGTTGATCTAAAACAGAAATGACACGTGAATGGCATGTTTGCATGTCTTCTGTATGTTTGCATGTTTTCTGTGTTTTGTACCCACTCCTGCTTTTGGCTACCAAATCATAAGCCAATTATGATGGGACCATACAGGCCTCATAGCTGTTGCACAGACAGGATCCGTTGTGCTTCTCATTTTTCCTTGCTTCTGACAGATCAGAAGAAAGATCAAACAAATGATGATGTCATCCAAGCCAAAAGGCAAAATAGTGACCTAGTCATGAAGTGGGGAGGGTTGGAACAGTATGAGAAGTCCACAGAGTGGACCTATGACATATTGATGAAGTGGAAGCAGCATGAGGAGACCACAGAGTGGCCCAATGACATAGTGTGGAGATGGCAGCTGCAGCAGGATACCACAGAGTGGCAAGGTGACATAGTGTGGAGATGGAAGTAGCAGCAGCAGCATCATCAGACCACAAAGTGGCAAGGTGATATAGTGTGGAGATGGCAGCAGCAGGAGGATACCACAGAGTGGCAAAGTGACATAGTGTGGAGATGGCAGTAGCAGCAGCATCAGGAGACCACAGAGTGGCAAGGTGACATAGTGTGGAGATGGCAGCAGTATCAGGAGACTACAGAGTGGAAAGGTGACATAGTGTGCAGATGGTAGCAGCAGGAGGATACCACAGAGTGGAAAGGTGGCATAGTGTGGAGATGGCAGCAGGAGGATACTACAGAGTGGCAAGGTGACATAGTTTGGAGATGGCAGCAGGAGAATACTACAGAGTGGCAAGGTGACATAGTGTGGAGATGGCAGTAGCAGTAGCATCAGGAGACCACAGAGTGGCAAGGTGACAGTGTGGAGATGGCGGTGGCAGCAGCAGCAGGATACCACAGAGTGGCAAAGTGACATAGTGTGGAGATGGCAGTAGCAGCAACAGCATCATGAGACCATAGAGTGGCAAGGTGACATAGTGTGGAGATGGCAGTAGCATCAGGAGACCACAGAGTGGCAAGGTGACATAGTGTGGAGATGGCAGCAGCAGCAGCAGGATACCACAGAGTGGCAAAGTGACATAGTGTGGAGATGGCAGTAGCAGCATCAGGCGACCACAGAGTGGCAAGGTGACATAGTGTGGAGATGGCAGTAGCAGTATCAGGAGACCACAGAGTGGCAAGGTGACATAGTGTGGAGATGGCAGTAGCAGTATCAGGAGACCACAGAGTGTCAAGGTGACATAGTGTGGAAATGGCAGCAGCAGGAGGAGACCACAGAGTGGGAAGGTGACATAGTGTGGAGATGGCAGTAGCAGTAGCATCAGGAGACCACAGAGTGGCAAGGTGACAGTGTGGAGATGGCGGCAGCAGCAGAAGGATACCACAGAGTGGCAAAGTGACATAGTGTGGAGATGGCAGTAGCAGCATCATGAGACCATAGAGTGGCAAGGTGACATAGTGTGGAGATGGCAGTAGCATCAGGAGACCACAGAGTGGCAAGGTGACAGTGTGGAGATGGCAGCAGCAGCAGGATACCACCGAGTGGCAAGGTGACATAGTGTGGAGATGGCAGTAGCATCAGGAGACCACAGAGTGGCAAGGTGACATAGTGTGGAGATGGTAGCAGCAGCAGGATACCACAGAGTGGCAAAGTGACATAGTGTGGAGATGGCAGTAGCAGCATCAGGCGACCACAGAGTGGCAAGGTGACATAGTGTGGAGATGGCAGTAGCAGTATCAGGAGACCACAGAGTGACAAGGTGACATAGTGTGGAAAGGGCAGCAGCAGGAGGAGACCACAGAGTGGCAAGGTGACATAGTGTGGAAATGGCAGCAGCAGGAGGAGACCACAGAGTGGCAAGGTGACATAGTGTGGAGATGGCAGTAGCAGTAGCATCAGGAGACCACAGAGTGGCAAGGTGACATAGTGTGGAAATGGCAGCAGCAGGAGGAGACCACAGAGTGGCAAGGTGACATAGTGTGGAGATGGCAGTAGCAGCAGCAGCATCAGACCACAGAGTGGCAACGTGCTATAGTGTGGAGATGGCAGCAGCAGGAGGATAACTCAGAGTTGCAAACTGGCATAGTGTGGAGATGGCAGCAGCAGGAGGACACCACAGAGTGGCAAGGTGACATAGTTTCGAGATTGCAGCAGCAGCTGCATCAGTTGACCACAAATTGACCTGGTAACAGAGTGGAACGGTGGGTAGCAATACCAGTACCCGCTGATGAAGGTGGGTGAAAGAAGGAGCAATTGGCATCAGATGGGTTACAGCATCAGAGTAGTAGCTGAGGCATGTAGTCAGAAGAAATTGATCTCTTTTATCAAAGTGTTGGTTTGGGACCATGGATGATCTAGTCTAATGCATCAAGAATTGGTGGTTGGAAATCCTGGCTGATCCACGCCTGATTCACCTTGACAAAAGGTCAGTCTCCACATTTTGGGTGGACAGGCGAGTTCTCCTTGGGGTAACTATGGCCTCCGCCGCACTAAACACCCGCTCTGATGCCACACTACTGGCCGGGTAGGACAGCTTTTCCAGGGTAAACTCTGCTAGTTGCGGCCACAAATCCAGTTTCGCTACCCAGTTGTCTAGCTGATCTTCAATGTGGGGTGGCAGGGTGCTGTCCAAGTATGCCACCACCTGCTGGTTCAGGTCCTGCTCCAAGTCTACCTGCTGCTGCTGGTGAGTAGTTTCTTCACTATGCTGGTGAAGAAAGCTACTCATCAGCGACTGTAGGCAGTGAAACGTGAGCGCAGAGGGCCCCCCGGTCAGACCTGCGAGAGGATGGACGATGGCGCACATAGGCAACAGCCAACTGACTACATAGGATGTCTCTGTAGTTTTTCAGTATGTCCTCCCTCTTGGTGGGTGTAAAAAAAAAAAGCCCCCATTTTGGACCGGTAGCGAGGGTCCAACAAGGTGGAGAGACAGAAGTCATCCCTCTGCCGAATGGTGACAAATAGTCTGTCACTATGCAAGTGAGCATGCATCGAGCCATTTGTGCAAGTGACTCAGAGGGACTCCCTGCCTCTATCTCCACTGCATACTGCCACTGTGTGTCTGGGTCCTCTGTCTTGTCTTCCTCATCGCCCTGTAGCTCCTCTGGCTGCTCCTGCTTCTCCTGTCCTCTCAGCTGAGTAGAAAAGCGACCCATTTCTCTACACATTGCCGGTGCACCAATGTCCTCCTCCTCTTCCAGTTCAGCCCTTACAAGGCTCATGTGACCATGATATCTAGGCGCCACGTCTCCTGTTCCCTGACCAGCCATTGTTACCAGCATCTGTTCCCGGAAATGAAGCAGTGGAATGACGTCGTTCATTTCGTAGTCCTGACAAATGAAGTGGCGTCCTCAAAGGGCCTAAGAAATCGGCAGGTGTCACGCATGAGCTGCCACTACCTGACATCGAAGTTCAGAGTCGAGTATTCCTATGCGCTTGCATCATCAAGAAATCGTTGATGGATTTTCTCTGTTTGTATAGTCGGTCCAACATATAAAGGGTGGAATTCCAACTAGTGGAAACGTCGCATATCAGCCTATATTGGGGGATGCCGTTCTGCCGCTGCAGCTCAAGAAGGCAAGAAGGGTGTGCTTTGCAGTGTACGACTGGCTGAAGTGCATGCAAAGTTTCCTGGCCATTTTTAAGATGTCTGCAGATGGGTGGAAGACTTCAGAAACCGCTTGACAACCAGATTGAACACGTGTGCTTTGTAGGGTGTCTGATGTCACTTGGGATGACTTGGATGACCGAGTTAACCAATGAAGAACCTCTGGGTTGCTGATCAAGAGACATCTGCTAGATGACAATGGGAGCTTAGGCCTCTCGCTGCGACTCCTGCTGCAATGCCCGCTTACTCTGCTGCGACCTCTGCTTGCGCCAGAAACATTTAGGCCTCTGCCACTCCTCTGTTCATGGCCTGGCAGTTATCTGCTTGACATACTAGTAGCTGAACTAAACAAATTAAACGAAAATTAAAGCACCACTAAAAGCGACAAATATATTATTCTTTTTGTACTGAAACAGGCCACCAAACGCCTGTCACCACCAGACATCTGAGAAGCTCTGACATACGTCCTTCAGAACCTCCTCCTTGAGGTTCCTTTTGTTTTGCTTTCATTTTCTCATCTCGTTAGCCTCTCTCAGCTGTCATGTAGTTGCACTGATTGCACCCCTTTAAATCCCTTCCCATACTGCATCACTTTGCGGTTTATATTACTTCCTGGAGTGTGTGCATGCTGATGCTACTACTGAGTCTTCTACAGATAAGTTTTGTTCATTCATTTGTGTTTTCCTATTTGCTGGATCCCAGGGGACCCTGACTCCCTCCTTATCAAGTGTAGGGAGCCAGTGGTCGTGTCCCCTCACTATTATAGGGTGTTCAGGTGTTATACAGTCGAGGTACGAGGATATGCAATCATCTACCATTTGAGATTTTCGTATAGGATGAGCAGTTAGGGAGAGAGCCAGGTCTGTTGCAGGGCTCCCCCTTTTGTTCCTTAGTTTTGGATCCAGTCAGTTGGATCTTCATTTTGTGTCTTCTAGTTTTCTGTACACCTTCCGTGACAACGCCGACACCACAATTTACTGCAGAAGTGAACTGAGAATATATTTTTCTGGTTGGACTGAAATACGCCACTATACACTTTGACCGGAAATTTTTTTAAGAGTAAAGTGTGTATATATTTTTCTTGTTGTACTGAAATACGCCCCTATACGCTTTTACCAGAAATAACTGCAACAGTGCAATGCATATATATTTTTCTTTTTTTACTGAAATACACCACTATACGCTTTCAACAGAAATAACTGCACAAGTGAACTGAGAATATATTTTTCTTGTTGGACTGAAATAGACCACTATACGCTTTCACCAAAAAATAATAACAGAAGTGAACTGAGAAAATACACTCCCCTAAAGAATTATTAGGAACACCATACTAATACGGTGTTGGACCCCCTTTTGCCTTCAGAACTGCCTTAATTCTACGTGGCATTGATTCAACAAGGTGCTGATAGCATTCTTTAGAAATGTTGGCCCATATTGATAGGATAGCATCTTGCAGTTGATGGAGATTTGAGGGATGAACATCCAGTGCACGAAGCCCCCGTTCCACCGCATCCCAAAGATGCTCTATTGGGTTGAGATCTGGTGACTGTGGGGGCCATTTTAGTACAGTGAACTCATTGTCATGTTCAAGAAACCAATTTGAAATGATTTGCGCTTTGTGACATGGTGCATTATCCTGCTGGAAGTAGCCATCAGAGGATGGGTACATGATGATCATGAGGGATGGCCAAATTCAGACTCTACCATTTGAATTTCTCAACAGAACTCATCAGACCAGGCAACAGTTTTCCAGTCTTCAACAGTCCAAATTTGGTGAGCTCGTGCAAATTGTAGCCTCTTTTTCCTATTTGTAGTGGAGATGAGTGGTACCTGGTGGGGTCTTCTGCTGTTGCAGCCCATCCGTCTCAAGGTTGTGCGTGTTGTGGCTTCACAAATGCTTTGCTGCATAACCCGGTTGTAACGAGTGGTTATTTCAGTCAACATTGCTCTTCTAACAGCTTGAATCAGTCGGCCCATTCTCCTCTGACCTCTAGCATCAACAAGGCATTTTCGCCCACAGGACTGCCGCATACTGGATGTTTTTACCTTTTCACACCATTCTTTGTAAACCCTAGAAATGGTTGTGCGTGAAAATCCCAGTAACTGAGCAGATTGTGAAATACTCAGACCGGCCCTTCTGGCACCAACAACCATGCCACGCTCAAAATTGCTTAAATCACCTTTTTTTTCCCATTCTGACATTCAGTTTGGAGTTCAGGAGATTGTCTTGGCCAGGACCTCAACCCTACGTGCATTGAAGCAACTGCCATGTGATTGGTTGACTAGATAATCGCATTAATGAGAAATAGAACAGGTGTTCCTAATAATTCTTTAGGTGAGTGTATTTTTCTTGTTGGAATAAAATAGGCCACTATACACTTTCACCCCAAAAAATATCAGAAGTGAACTGAAAATATATTTTTCTTTTAGTACTGAAATACACCCCTATACTCTTCCAACATAAATGCAGAAGTGAGGGGGGGGCGTGGCTTGGCTGCAGACTCGGATGGCCGCATGAAGTGAGAGCTCCTCTACACCATAGCTCCATAAGCGACAAAAAAAAAAAAAAACAATCAGAACCTCAAAATGGATTATTATTTCGGGTCCCAGAGATTCAGACAATCGAGAGCTAGAAGAGCAAAAAATTCTGAGCGCTCAAATCGAAGGAATAGGTCATTTTCGAACCATGATCGTGAAGACCGGAATGACGCTGGAGCACTTTTGGATGCATCATCAGGCTCCAGCTACAAGCAAGCCTGCGCCTCTGAGAAAAGATCGAAGAATGCCACATCTACCTCCTACTACCCCGCTTAAAAAGGGAAAATCGACGGAAGCTTTTCAGAAAAAATTTAATACCGAATTCATCTCAAACAGGGGCCCGCCCGAATTGGATATTACAGGAATGGAGGAAGGTGCCATGGCGCCGATTGAAAAATCGAATCCCCAAGCATCCGATTCACTGGATGACAACGAATATGACCGAGAGGGAATATTCATGATCCGAAAGAACAAGAGGATGATACGCTGACAGCGAGTTCTCAAAAGCAAAAAATCAAAATTCAAAAACAATCGACTCAGGACGCAGTGAGTATACAACTTATGCATGAAAATGTGCCTAATCATTTTGCCGAATTTCAGGCTACGGATAAAGAACTGTCTGCCAATTTAATCAAAGATATGCTCCTAGCCTTAAGATCTTCGATCAATACCGATTTTAAACAGACTATACTGCCCTTTTTAGCAAGCAGTAGAAGAGCTAGGGGACAGAGTATCTCATATCGAAAATAAGATGGGCGATTTTGCATCATCTCAGAATGAAGTAATAGATCGTCACAACGAATTAGAAGATCGAGTCGAAAGTATGCAGGCTAAAATAATCGACCTGGAAGATCGTAGCAGGAGGAATAATATCAAGTTTAGAGGTGTTCCTGAAAATGTTTCTAACAGTGATTTGGTTCCATATATAACAGATTTAGTCAAAGAATTGATACCACAGGCAAAAGATTTTGAATTGAGTATAGATAGAGCACACAGATTGCCTAAGCCAGCATATCTACATAAAGACATTCCCAGAGACGTCCTTGCTAGATTCACCTTTTTTCATGTTAAGGAGCAGATGCTCAGGGAGATGAGAAAGGACCCTGCCCTACCAAAACAGTATGCTGGGTTGAAGCTTTTCACGGATCTTTCTGCGGCTACTATCAAGGCACGAAAAGATTTTGCGGTGATCACTAAAACTTTAATTGCAAACAACATTAATTACAGATGGGGTTTCCCTGTGAAAATGTTGGTGTATAAAGATGGAGTCCTACATGTGCTCAAATCTCCAGAATCTGCATTAGTCACTCTCAAGGAATGGAATTTGCAAATAGAACAACTCCCAAACTATCAGGACAAAGCTTCTAGAAGATCGCCAACACCCAGACAAATTTTATGACCACGAAAAGCAAACAAAGCACCCGAGACAAAGAGACAATGCTTGAGGAAGCCACAAGGGGCCTGACTCAGTGTGAAGGAGGGGAACTTCATGTTTGCCAGAAAAAACCCCGCCCTATAGGTCCTATTGATGACTTTGGTTCATCTACCTATTTTTGCCTTGTTTGCTAATGGGCTGTATTTTTTTTTTTACTTATTGTTAATGTTTCATGTATTGATTGTTTAATTGATATTTTTTATGCAGGAACACCCCACCACCTCAAGACCATTAACCATTTCTCTCTTCCCAGACCCGTTCATTTGAAAGGAATAATTGATGCAATTTTCATTGAGTGCGAATTGTGTAGTGACCTGGAGGATATAAGGTACTCAGCTATGTCTATTTTTCAGAAATGGCTATTACTGTAACTTCAATTGACGTAAGGGGTTTAAACTCCCCATTTAAGCGTAATCAGTTATGGAATGAGGCTTTGAGTAGGAAATGTGACATACTGTATGCCCAGGAGACCCATATTGCAAAGAATAGTACTCCACAGATCCGACACAGAAAATTTCCAAAAATAATCTACTCTGCATATAAAAAGAAGAAAAGAGGAGTTCTGATAGCATTTAAAGATTCTATTTCAGTAGACATTAAGGAGCAATATATTGATCCAGGAGGGAGATTCATCATACTTATAGCTTTAGTTGACAATAAACTTTTTACTTTAGTAAATGTGTACGCCCCCAACATAGGTCAAACAAAATTTTTGAGGAAATTACTTAAAAAAAAAAATAATTGCATGAAAAATGGCCATCTATTAATAGGGGGAGATTTCAACGCAGTTCTCAATTCTGTCTTGGATACCACACATGGTGGAAGATATAGAGTTTCAGCTTTCCAGAAGCTAGTGGAACAAAATAATCTTTATGACATTTGGAGACTCCAACATGCATCAGAGAGAGATTACACTCATTTTTCAAATAAGTGCAACTCCTATTCAAGAATTGACTATTTCTTAATTGAAAGATGTATAATCTTCTCCTGTTTAAATATGAAAAATCTTTGAGACAATCTAAAATCAAATTTTACTCCCATGATAACAAGTCGGGAGCATTACTTGCCAGACGGTTGAAAACTAAAATACAAAAATCTAAAAATTAGACGAATAGTTCGTCCCAATACGAAACAGATCAAAATTGCCCCAGAGATATTGCAAATTCATTTAAAGACTATTACGAAAAATTATATAATCTAGCTTCAGACTTCCCAACACCTGTTGAAGAGTCAAAAATCGCAGAATTCCTGGATAAACTTGATTTACCTAAAATCAAACCGGAACGGCTCCATCAATTGAACCTACCAATTTCCATAATGGAAATATCAAAAGCCATAAGGTCATCCCCTAATCAGAAATCACCAGGCCCGGATGGTTTTACAGCTGAATATTATAGAAAATTCAATAATATCTTACTCCCGTATCTTCACAAAGTTTATAAAATTGCATTACACTCAGGTAGTTTCCCTGAGGATATGTTAAAAGCTACAATCGTGGCCATCCCAAAACCAGGCAAAGATGACTCTGAAATTAAAAATTACAGACCCATTGCCCTATTGAACGTGGATATAAAAATGTATGCAAAAATTATAGCAGATAGGTTCCAAAATATCCTCCCGAACTTAATTCACAGAGATCAGGTGGGCTTCTTAAAGGGAAGACAAGGCCCAGATAATACCAGACGCATTATTTCATTGCTTCAATACTGTGAAAAACATAAAACTCCAGCCATTTTTCTGACTATTGATGCCGAGAAGGCATTTGACTGCATTAATTGGGCATATGCATTCAAGGTTCTGGAGAAATTTGGAATAATTGGAGATATCCATTCTGGTATTGAAGCACTTTACAGTAACCCATCAGCTAACATTTATGTGAACAGCTCTTTGTCAGAACCATTTAAAATCACAAATGGCACTCGCCAAGGATGCCCTTTTTCCCCTCTACTTTTCATTCTGTCAATGGAGCCTTTGGCAACAGCTATCAGATTAAACCCAGACATAAAAGGTATAGACTTAGGTCATAACGGCTATAAATTAGCTCTATTTGCTGATGATATCATTTTGACGCTCACTAAACCTCAAACTTCGTTAGAAGCCTTTTTTGAAACCACTCATTACTTTAGTAATATTTCTTATTACAAAATAAACCAAGACAAATCCCAGGCCTTGCCACTTAACATAAATTCGACTTTACTAATTGATCTAAAAAAACAATATACCCTGGATTGGCAGAAGTCGGAAATTACGTACTTGGGTATACAGGTGTCACATCCCTCATCAAAACTTTTTGAAAACAACTATCCAAGAATTGCCTCCGAAATTAGCAAAGACATGGTTGAATTTTCTAAGAAAACTATCTCCTGGCTAGGCAGAATAGCGGCATATAAAATGTTGCTTCTGCCAAGGCTCCTGTACCTCTTCAGGTCACTACCAATTGCTATTCCTGATTCGTATTTTGCATCATTGAATTCTAAACTTAGGTTGTTCATTTGGAATCATAAAAAACCCAGGGTTGCCTTTAAGACTATTATTGGACATCACAAAAAAGGTGGACTGGGAGTACCACATATGCAATACTACTATTTCTCGGCTATCTTAGACCAATTATCCCATTGGTGGTCGGATAACCCTGAAAAATTATGGGTCCAAATTGAAAAGAAAATGTGCGACCTGACTACACTGAGGACGAGACTTCTAGCACCTATTTTGGGATGTTTCCCCCCCTTCCCCGCCCATTAATGTGATTAGAGTCTCGGATGAGATCTGGAAAGTATTCCTTAAAATGAGGAAAGGGAAATTTCACTCTCCCCTAACGGACACCACTCTGGAGTTTTTACATGATCAAGTAGATATGGTTCCTATTCCAGAATGGAAAGCTGTAGGTATTGACTCCCTTCAGGACTTCTTTGAGGGAGGGACGTTTACCTCTTTTTCAAAACTTAAAACCCGATTTGGACTTGAGAGGGATGATTTTTATAGATTTCTAAACATTAGAGATTTTGTCAATAAACACAAAATAATGGAGAGGACACAGCTACCTCATATGGCTTTAATAGCTAACCTGTTCAAGAAAAAGAAGGGAATTACTACATTTTACACTCAGTTAACAGAATCACTGAATATTTCAGCTAACAAACATATGGATGAATGGAAGAATGATTTACAGATGAAAATAGAATTGCGAGAATGGCATACATCTTTTTCTAACACCCACAAATACTTTCATAGTACCAATCATAAAGAAGTAATATTTAAAACATATCTCAGATGGTATCATACCCCGAGCAAATTGCACCTGATTTTTCCAGATACGTCAGATTAATTGTTGGAAACAATGCGGGGGGAAGGGCACGCTTGTGCACACCCTTTGGGAATGTGATACTATAAAACCGCTTTGGAAAGCTACTGAAATTGTTATTAAATCTGTCTTGAAATTTCATTTTCAATTATCACCACAATTGGCATTATTACTAATAGCACTAGACAATCTTCCAGACGACTCCAGGTCAATTGTGGCGCACTTAGTCATGGCTACTAAGTTAGTCATAACCAGACATTGGAAGTCTATAGACACTCCCCACATAAAGGAAGTATGGCAAACGGTAAACAATACTTGTTCATTTGAACAAACAATTGCACGGGTCCAAAATAAATCCTCTACATTTAATTATAGATGGGACAGGTGGTTGGAAAGTAGCTACTACCGATCTCAACTATGAGGGCCATTCCTGCACTGTTGTGTTTTGTTATAGGTTTTTATAATTAGTTTTTTTAATTTTTTCTATTGCATTGATTTAAATACAACCTTTATACCAATATGTGTTTCTTGAATAACTAGACACAAATCTACTATAATATCCAATACAAATGTATGAAGAATGTTATATTTTCATTTTACTTTCAACATTGTAAACTATGTTTTGTTTTGTTTGTTTAAAACATTTAATAAAAATAATTTTACAAGAAATGCAGAAGTGAGCTGAGAATATATATTTTTTGTTGGAATGAAATATGCCACTATATGCTTCCAGCAGAATTGTGCAGCAGTGCAGTGCGTATATATTTTTCTTTTTTTACTGAAATAGGCTCCTATACGATTTTAACAGAAATAAGTGCAGAAGTGAACTGAGAATATATTTTTCTTGTTGGACTGAAATAGGCCACTTTACGCTTTGACCAGAAATAAAGAGTGAAGTTCGTATATATTTTTCTTGTAGTACTGAAAAACGCCCCTATACGCTTTCAACAGAAATAACAGCAACAGTACAGTGCGTATATATATATATATATATATATATATATATATATATATATATAAAAAAAATTTTTTTTACTGAAATACGCGCCTTCACGCTTTCACCAGAAATAACTGCAGAAGTGAAATGCGTATATATTTTTCTTGTAGTACTGATATAAGATACTAAGATATAAGCCACTAACGGCTTTTAAACATAGCACTTGCACCACAAGAACAAATTGCTGAAATGACAAAGCTGTCTAATGGCTATTTGGATCCCCAAATAATCTTTCCCTGCACTTGTAAATCACTTTCATATAAATGTCTCTCCCTGCACTAGATGCTGTGAAATGATTCCTCCCTATCCTTTCCCTGCACTTATAAATCATTTTGTTTTATCTTTTTTTCCACAATCAGGTTTTTCCAATTGCTGTCCCTAGCTCCTTCACACGTCTGTCCCTGCACTCTGAACACGGAAAATGTCTGACTCTAAGATGGCTGCCGTATTTAAAGGCTGGCTGGCTGCTGATTGGCCGCATGCAGACATGTCAATCTGGGTGATCTCGCCTTCCCAGAGTTCCTTGCCCCATGTCCTCAGTCCTCAGTGTAGCTGCCGTTTTAGGAAAAATGTGATTCATTACCACGAAGCACGAGGAAATTTGCATTTGTTGCGAATTAAATTTTCTGGAAATTCTAAACAAATTCAACTTCGTCAGCTTTGATTCGCTCATCTCTAATCATAAGCACAAAAAGGATTCCATTATTTTGCTAAACCAGAGATTGCCGTAGCTAGTGAATAGTCTGTATAGGCTATGGTCACTTCTGTGGAAAGTGCTTCGGCCCACCCTAGCTGCTCCATCTCTAGAACTGGAAGGCGTTCTACAGATGCACTTCCTTTTATTCTGAAAAGTGTACCCGCCTGCTCTTTTCATTACTGCCTGGAATGCTAAATGGACAAACTATTTGGCCTTCTTCACAATGATGGTATATGAGTTGTGTGGCGCATGCACGTATCTAATTTATGACCACAACATGGAGTGATCTTAGCCTAACATAAACATCATATCTTTCAGATGCACTGTACACTGTACGAGGTACTGCCTATGTTATGACACTGTGTATTCAATGTTTATTCTATGTGTTTTATAATTGTCAGCTTGCCTACAGTTTTTTATTTTACCATCTTGCCCTTTTAAATGGATTGTTTTGTTGTTTCCATTCGCTCATTCACTAATGTTAACATGCTATATTTGGTTCATATTCCTGATTGACTTTTCTTTTGTCTCTTTATTGGGCTATTCCAGGAGCCATGGCTAACCATCTTATTACCAATGCTCTTCTTCGTCCTCGTGGCGCTAACAATCCCTATAATACATTGCTCGGGGAATTGGCTGTCTATAACAACCCTTCTGTAAGCATATACAAATTACAAGGTGTGCTTGAGTTTCTCTTAATCTTTCCGTTAAAAGTCCCTCCATATACATTTAAATAGATTCAAATTTCAGCAGTATTTTTTACAACCTCATGGTTTTGATCAGCAGTGCTTACTATTAAGTAGAGTGTAATAATCAATAACAATGTGCACTGTGGGTTTACGATTAGTTTAATGAATAGAGTAGTACATTTTACTGCCTTTTGTCTTGTGTTATTGTTTTTTTTTTAGCTTTTTTTTCTCTTTTCATACACTTTAATACTGTAATATTTATAATCTTTGTTAGTACTTGCATTACTTTCATTACGATCACAGAAATGTTTCCCAACCTTTTTGCGATAGGTTTGTGACTATTCTCAATAATTTCTTTTGCAGGGATGTCTACTTAATGCAAATCAGCTGTGTTGACATTTAGTGGCCTCAACCAATATATTGTATTTACCTCGATTTCTGTTGTTTCGTTTATTACAACTTAATTGATGAAAAGTTATAAAAAGAGAAAAATCACAATTAGGGTAGCTTCACATCTGCGTTCTGGATTCCATGATGGCTTTCCGTTATAACATGGAATGCCTTTAGAGGCATTCTGTTTTGATCCGTCTTAATAGAAGTCTATGGGAATCATAACGGATCCGTCTGGGTCCCGTTATGCAAGACGTTATGCAATGTCGACAAGACTTTTTTCTTTATTCTGCATAACGGAAACCAGACAGATCCTTTATGCTTTCCCATAGACTTCTAATAAGACAAAAAGCAAAACGGATTGCCTTTTATAGGCTTCCGTTTTGCATTCCATCATAATACAAGTCTATGGGCAGCATAACGGATCCGTCCTTCCGTCTTATAGATTCCGTTATAACCTTTTTATAACGGAAAGCAATAACGGAATCCAGAACACAAATGTGAACCCACCCTTAAATAGGTTTTCCAGGATTTAAAAATGAATGACCTGTCCTATGGATAGGTTATCTATATCAGATCAGTGGAGGTGCTGCATCCTCTTTATGGTATACCAAGCACAGTATTGTACTTTGTATAGCGCCTGTGCTTGATTTTTGTAGTTCAATCCCAACTGAATAACTTGAATGAGACTAAGCTGCAAAAAGGCCATTGACCCATGGAAGTGAATTCATAGGCTGAGAAAAAAAAAAGCCACAGCTAGTGACTAGTAAAAGAGGTTATGGATTGCAAGTCACATTTTATATCACTTACATGCAAAAACTGAGTAGGCATCGCCAGATAATTTCTCTAGTATATATGGAGAAAAAACGGTGACATTTTTGATAGACATATATAGCATGCAGAAAATACATAGAGATTTGCTGTAACACATTATTGGATGCAGCAAGAGTATTGGGTTGAACTGATTGTAAATCCATGTATGTGGCCAATCAGCAAAATGGCAGTCACTGTAAAGAAAGCAGAACAGTAGGTAGTAACATTGCTACAGCAACAAGCTGGCTATCAATCAAAATCAGGGGGAGTGAGCTCAGAAGCAAGCAACCAATTGGTGCTTGGTTGTATGTACTGCACAGTGCTGGCATCGCGATGAGACCCCACAGTCCATGGACAATGCTATGTAGGAAAGAGTGCTAATCTAGTTAAAGGGGTATTCTGGTAAGTAACTTAATTTTTTTAAAACTGCACTAAGGCTGTAAGCTGTGACCAAACAAGAACCCATACCTATACATATAACCAGAGCTTCAATTTACCTTGCAATCCATTTGTCTAGCTCCTGTGTGAGTCTGTAACACAGAGTATCATAGGGCCTGATCTTGCCTCACAAGACTACAATACCCACAATCCCTAGCTTTCTTGCTGTGAGTGTTGATGTTTATTGATTGGCTGCCTGATATTAGTCCGGTCACGCCCCCTCTACTCAAAAATCACCAGCACACTGACCCTCCCTTTGTTTCACAAGACATTTAGCTTGAGAATTGATAGCAACACACTGAGCATGCTCGACCTAATAAAGGCTCAGAGCTACAGGTCGATGCCATGGTAATGTATGAGAAAACACAGTGGGTAGCAGAGGAAGAAACTACTTTTATAACTATTGACGGGTAAATCTGTGAAATTTACATTATATTAGGTCATTATTGATGATGAATTAGTCTAAAACATAAGTTATATTTATGATAACCGGAATACCCATTTAACCATTGCAATACAGCTGACAAGAAGCTTGGAATGTATGTATGCTAAAATTGCTGTACAGGTAGGTAGGCCTTTCAGGTATTTGTATAAAGCATGTAACAAAATAAAGAATATAATTCAAGCCTAGGGGATGACTGAAACGGCAAGGTTACAGAGCAGCAGGAGACTGTTCTAAGTATTTTCTGAAAAATATATGTGTATGGCCTAAAAACACTAGGTCCACTGGCTTTATAATATAGTGTTGTATGTTAAACGCAGCTTGAGGAGGGCCTGCATGCCGAGATGTCACAGGTATGAACTTTTGTGCTCCACAATAAAGCATTCAAATCAATTTAGCTAGGGGCTAATTTGACCCTTCTAGCATATTGGACTTGTATGGTGGTTCTAGGTGGAACCCATCTCTAAGTTAGCACACTTCAGTCTTCTCTGTGGTGCACACAATACCTTTTTGAATATAACATTGTTACTTGCAAAGTTGATTTTGCAGGCTTGAGTCACCTTGCTTGCGCTACTAAAATACTAAACTGCTGCTTTTTAGTACACCAGTATTACACATTGTAGAATTAGATTTGCAGTGTCATTATCTCCTAGGAAGTCTTTCTACTAGACTTTGATAATTGGCTGCAGACATTTTCAACTGTTTCACATCAAAATGTTGGGTGTGAACTCAAGGCCTGAATTTATATTCCATTGGGCCAAATCCATGCATTAGATTCCCCTTGAGCTTCTGAATGCAAGTGTGTATAAATCTAATGGTGGTAGATGAGATGAGGTCAGAATTTGGTGAAGGCCACTCCAAACTTATCAAAACATAGATCTTTATGGAACTTGCTTTGTGCCTAAGAGCAAGGTTGTGCTAAAACAGGAAGGAGGAGGATGAATACCTTTTCTTTTGGAAGAATACAGTAGCATAGCTTTAGGGCTCACAGCGTATTCATATGATTATGGGCCTATTAGTGTTCCTGATAGGCCAAGCAATACAGAAAATGCAATCTTGACTCTCTGGCCAAAGAAAGTAACAGTCATTTCTAGAAGGCTAGCGGTTGTCATTTGCATTTCTTTTTCCATATCTTCACACTGCACAAATTATGTTATACAAACCAATGACCATACTTTTTACCCAGTTATATACACTACTGATTAAAGATTAGGAAATTTCTTGAAATTCTTTTTGGTTTGGATTAGAGCAATTTGGCCTTCGGTTTCGCTTTGGTCCCAGTAAATTCCTATATTGAAAGTGCCCCAGTTGCCCTGAGGTCGTCCTCTGCAGTCTACTAGGACTGTATCCAACCCTTTTCAAGCTATTTAATGCATAGACATCATTAGTAATGAAAGAATGGCAACAACATATATGACTATGGGTAAATTGATGGTAGTGGGTGGTAATAAACAGCCTGCTGAAAAACGCACTGCAGTGTAAAATTTTGTATGCATTTTAACATGAAAAACACAAATTATCCATTTTTGTGGGCAGATGCCTTTCGTGTTTAAGAAAGCGTTCCACAAATTGTGGCCACAGGCTTGGCGTTATTTAAAACAATCAACGATTATCCTAGAACAGTGATGGCGAACCTATGGCACGGGTGCCAGAGGCGGCACTCAGAGCCCTCTCTGTGGGCACCCGCACCCTAGAGAAAGTCTATAGTGTACCAATATGCCTTAGAATTTGCCTGCCATTCAATAGTGCAGGACATGCTATGAACAGCACAGGCAACACATTGAATGTAGGCAGGTTTTTATAGCTAAATGATAAAGTACATGGAAGATATATGATATTGGTGTTCAGGTTAAATTGCCGTGTTGGCACTTTGCGATAAATAAGTGGGTTTTGGGTTGCAGTTTGGGCACTCGGTCTCTAAGAAGTTCACCATCACTGTCCTAGAAAATGAAGACGCAAGGTCTTTTTACAAAAGACATTTAAAAAAATGATCACTTGTTTGGCAGCAGTTTCAGGTTTCTTATACTGTGCAGGTTAGGGTTTCTAGCAGCAGCAGTAGTGTATGGAACATAATAGATAAGGCAGAAGGCTCTGTATGGATAGTAGGAGAGGCAGAGTATTGTTTCCTGCCCACACATTCTGTTATGGATGACTGGCAATGGAACAAAGTAGGAAGAGGAGCAGTCAGAGCAGGAGAAACAGTAGCTGATGATGTTGATGATAACAACCATGCACTACGTTTGGATGTGGCTCGGCTATTAGAATGATGACTGGAAGGAGGTGGAGGGTCTTGCTCCTATTGCTGGCAAGTTTGATTTTATCACGTGAACTGTTAGCAGGTTTTCTTCAGGCAGGTTTATGATGGTTATATGATGAGGCATCAGACCTCCAACCCGTGAATATTTCCCTGTACAACGAATATCCGATTTGCTCTGGCCAGGAGGTAGAGATCAGCCCAGACTCAACTTGGGTTGTCAATACATGAAATCTGTATTTCACAGCACATACTTATAGTGCTTTTGGGGTGGGAACAGTGTCTGGCAAGATACAAGTGAAACTCTGTTAAACAATACTGGTATCTGCTATATACAATACATGAAAGGGTTATTTTACATATTGACCAGGTTGATCTAAATGCTAATAAGGGAAAAATCCCTTTCAACCCAACCATAGATCCCAACTTTTATATACAGTACAGACCAAAAGTTCGGACACACCTTCTCATTTAAAGAGTTTTCTTTATTTTCAGGACTATGAAAATTGTAGATTCACACTGAAGGCATCAAAACTATGAATTAACACATGTGGAATTATATACATAACAAAAAAGTGTGAAACAACTGAAAATATGTCATATTCTAGGTTCTTCAAAGTAGCCACCTTTTGCTTTGATTACTGCTTTGCACACTCTTGGCATTCTCTTCATGAGCTTCAAGAGGTAGTCGCCTGAAATGGTCTTCCAACAGTCTTGAAGGAGTTCCCAGAGATGCTTAGCACTTGTTGGCCCTTTTGCCTTTACTCTGCGGTCCAGTTCACCCCAAACCATCTTGATTGGGTTCAGGTCCAGTGACTGTGGAGGCCAGGTCATCTGGCGCAGCACTCCATCACTCTCCTTCATGGTCAAATAGCCCTTACACAGCCTGGAGGTGTGTTTGGGGTCATTGTCCTGTTGAAAAATAAATGATGGTCCAACTAAACGCAAACCGGATGGAATAGCATGCCGCTGCAAGATGCTGTGGTAGCCATGCTGGTTCAGTATGCTTTCAATTTTGACTAAATCCGCAACAGTGTCACCAGCAAAGCACCCCCACACCATCATACCTCCTCCTCCATGTTTCACAGTGGGAACCAGGCATGTAGAAATCATCCGTTCACCTTTTCTGCGTTGCACAAAGAAGCGGTGGTTGGAACCAAAGATCTCAAATTTTGACTCATCAGACCAAAGCACAGATTTCCACTGGTCTAATGTCCATTCCTTGTGTTCTTTAGCCCAAACAAGTGTCTTCTGCTTGTTGCCTGTCCTTAGCAGATATTCTACCATGAAGGCCTGATTCACACAGTCTCCTCTTAACAGTTGTTCTAGAGATGTGTCTGCTGCTAGAACTCTGTGTGGCATTGACCTGGTCTCTAATCTGAGCTGCTGTTACCTGCGATTTCTGAGGCTGGTGACTCAGATGAACTTATCCTCCACAGCAGAGGTGACTCTTGGTCTTCCTTTCCTGGGGCGGTCCGCATGTGAGCCAGTTTCTTTGTAGCGCTTGATGGTTTTTGTGACTGCACCTGGGGACACTTTCAAAGTTTCCCCAATTTTTCGGACTGACTGACCTTTGTTTCTAAAAGTAATGATGGCCACTCGTTTTTCTTTACTTAGCTGCTTTTTTCTTGCCATAATACAAATTCTAACAGTCTATTCAGTAGGACTATCAGCTGTGTATCCACCTGACTTCTCCACAACGCAACTGATGGTCCCAACCCCATTTAGAAGGCAAGAAATCCCACTTATTAAACCTGACAGGGCACACCTGTGAAGTGAAAAGCATTTCAGGTGACTACCTCTTGAAGCTCATCAAGAGAATGCCAAGAGTGTGCAAAGCAGCAATCAAAGCAAAAGGTGGCTACTTTGAAGAACCTAGAATATGACATATTTTCAGTTGTTTCACACTTTTTTGTTATGTATATAATTCCACATGTGTTAATTCATAGTTTTGATGCCTTCAGTGTGAATCTACAATTTTCATAGTCATGAAAATAAAGAAAACTCTTTGAATGAGAAGGTGTGTCCAAAATTTTGGTCTGTACTGTGTGTATATAATAAATAAATATATATATATATATATATATATATATATATAATAACGAAAAAGGGGCAGCACTCCATCAAGTAAAAAATGAAAAAATTCTTTAATTACCCATATGGGACAAGCAACGTTTCGGCTCAATGTATGAGCCTTTCTCAAGCAATGTGTACAGACAAAGTGCCAAACATATATACCAGTGCAGGTCAATACAATCAATGTGCATTGCAGGTGTGCTTAATTCAAGCTAAGTGAATTAATCAACTGCAAAATACAGTATAAACATCAGATTTACAAAATATTTCAAAATAAAAATCAGTGCACAATAGTATGTTAATGATCAATTAAAACATACAGACATTATTCACCAAAGTGTACAGTTACAGGCAAAAATTTCGTAATTATCCATCATCAAATAATTGGTGCCAGCTGTATATATTAAAAAAAAGTGCTAGGTGCTTACTGTGTAGGTCAGGCAGACGGGGGGTGACAGAGGACATAGGGCATGGACGGCTGTTTCAACACATGCGGTTCGGCGTGCTGGCGACGTGACTGCGCATGTCACAGTGACGTCTACAGAGTACTTCCTGGTTACGATGTTGATGCGATGCCGTGACGTGACTGCACTCTTGAATAAGGGCACCGTGCCTGTATTGCCAGGTACCTCAGTTGGTGACAGCCGATGCAAAACAGAAACAGGTATGGGCACATATTAGTGCTCCTTTTGGCCTATATTGTTGGCAGGGTGAGTCCAGGTTACGGGATGCGACAACAAAGCCGCAGCCCACATCCATGATCACAGTGCAACTGCGTACCCACAGGTTAATGTGGGATCGCACCGCATCTGCGATCGGTGCCCACACATAGCCACCCTATAGGGAGGGATCTCCTCATGTCTACCTGCTGTGTAGATGCGGACCGTCACCACAAAGGCACCAATTGCATCTAAAGGGAAAAAATATACTGATGAACAGAAACCGTCATTGTGTAGATGTAAACAGAAACCGTCATTGTGTAGATGTGCCGTCCATTGTAACCGTCTCTGCCAATGCGCAGTCACGGCATCGCATCAACATCGTAACCAGGAAGTACTCTGTAGACGTCACTGTGACATGCGCAGTCACGTCGCCAGCACGCCGAACCGCATGTGTTGAAACAGCCGTCCATGCCCTATGTCCTCCTTCACCCCCCGTCTGCCTGACCTACACAGTAAGCACCTAGCACTTTTTTTAAAATATACAGCTGGCACCAATTATTTGATGATGGATAATTACGAAATTTTTGCCTGTAACTGTACACTTTGGTGAATAATGTCTGTATGTTTTAATTGATCATTTAACATACTATTGTGCACTGATTTTTATTTTGAAATATTTTGTAAATCTGATGTTTATACTGTATTTTGCAGTTGATTAATTCACTTAGCTTGAATTAAGCACACCTGCAATGCACATTGATTGTATTGACCTGCACTGGTATATATGTTTGGCACTTTGTCTGTACACATTGCTTGAGAAAGGCTCACACATTGAGCCGAAACGTCGCTTGTCCCATATGGGTAATTAAAGAATTTTTTCATTTTTTACTTGATGGAGTGCTGCCCCTTTTTCGTTATTTTATCTATCTGGATTGGCTTTTATCCATATTGGGCCAGTTGCACCCACACTTCTCATTGACGGTGCTGCCACTGAACCTTTTTTCTCTCTCTCTCTCTCTATATATATATATATATATATATATATATATATATATATATATATATAGTAAATTGAATAGAAAAAGTGACTTTTAAAATTACCTTTAATTACGATAAAGCGGGTATAGTTATGTATATACCAACAATTGTGTACTACAGTTATAAAAAAAAACGGGTAGTTGGGGCCAAGCTACCTCTGGCAGTGGAGGCGCCGGCTATTTATATTCTGTAATCTACTTCCGGCGTCCGGACCGCACTCTGGAGCGCAAAGACTTCCTGTCCATGTCACTTCCGGTGTCATGACACGAATCATGAGCCGCATGGGGCTTGATGCCGACACCAGAAGTTGCTAATGGAACGCACCGTGCTGGAACGCAGCATAGAAAGCAGTGGTTCTAGGAGGATGCCGGCTTACCATAAAGGAAGGAGCTTACGGGATCGCCTAGTCCACAGTCACTATGAGGGCCCCAAAAAAGAGAGCACCTGGCTAGACCGCAAGCCTTTGGGCGTTTTCAAATGTGGATCGTGCAAGGCTTGCAATTTTATTAACACGTCAAAATCAATAACTTGTTCTGTCACACAACGCTCCTTTGTCATCCGGGACTTTGCAAACTGTAGAACAAAAGGCGTTATTTATATTTGCCAATGTAGTTGCCCTATGGACTACATTGGCAAGACGAAAAGAGAGTTCCGAAGAAGGGTCTGCGAGCATTTAAATGACATAAAAAAATTAAAAGATACACCTGTGGCCCACCATTTCAACAACTGCCATATAGGCGACGTGGGCTCTGCTCGCTTCTCTGTGCGGGAGGTGGTCCCCCTGCCTGAGAGAAGAGGTGACTGGGACAAGAAGATCCTTAAAAAAGAATCTTCATGGATATACCGTTTCCAGTCCCAGTCCCCCCTTGGTCTAAATGAAAGACTTAATTTTGCATGCTTCATCTAAAATTTCTGTGTAATTTGGCACACAGTAGGAAAAAAATCTCCTGCATAGTGGAAAAGAAAAGTAAGAAAGAACACAAAACATACAAAACATAAGGCATGCAAGCTCTACACATAGATAGGAAGTTCGGGTTAGACCTTTTTACTGGGTTAACCCTGCCCTCCTGGGCACATGGCCGCCCAGTAATATTGCAGATATGCAGGTACAATCCACCTCATGCCTTGATCAATAGAAATACTTTTTAGAACTGGAAGGTACACCTTCGCACATTTCCCGAGAGTGCCGGTGGGTGGAGCTCAAACATGCTCACCATCCACTACCACACCCAGAACATGCACAAATGCTTCCAAATGAATCAGCCTTTTTCTTAAACAGATGTGGCCCTAATCGGACAACATCCATTTAATAGGGTACAAATATGCTACTGACCCAAAGTGAACCTCTGTTAGACATGGTTCTGATAGGGGGGATCAGTTCCTGAGGAAGGTCTTTTAAAAAGGGGTCGACCAAGAAAGGTGATATAGCATTCACATGGACACCAGTCCCACCAACCAGTGTTTCATGTTGGGGCGCCCATGGTTCAGTAAGACCGGCATCAGTGTGCTATACCCCACCGTTGCTGATGAGGACCCGCTGGTGGCTTTCACTAAGAACATTGCTCTCAGAGCCAGCAGCCATTAGATCCCCCGACAAACCAACGTTGGCGGCTTTCACATGGGAAGTAGGGACCAGAGTGCTGATCTATAGTTTGAATCTCTTGCTGAATCTTCGGTTTCCTCAGCTTGCCCTCGTTGATTGTGGTGCTCTTTGGAAGTCATTGCATCCATGATGATGTTCCATCCATCAGCTCGATTCTTCGGGGAGTTGACTCTGAGGGAGGTCCTGATGTGGGGAGGTGTGGTGTGGCGTTGAATGTTTAGTTGGACATCCTTTCCATCAAAGACATAAGTTGATCTGCGGTATATCCGGGAGCTGCGATGAGGATGTAATCATCTGCACATGCCTGGGCGATACGATCGATCAAACAGCAGTAACATCTCACCAGGATATATATGTGATAAAGAGAAATACAACAACATGAGGATATATATTCCTACTTCTTTCAACCAGTTACCTATGGAAAACAGGAAATCCCCCAAAACCACTCAAAGCCGTGAAAGGATTCCATCCCTCACTAGCAATAGCCCTAGCTCTGCCCTGAATTACAGTGACCTTATCCATATGGGACTGGACTTTATCACTGGTATATGCGATCCAAGTACAGCAGTCTCCTCCTATAAACTCACAGGAAATCTCCCCCTTAGAAGCTAAAAGATAATCCAGTGCCATATTTTCCTGTAAGACGAGGGTTGGGTTGATGCACCTGTTGGCAAAGGAAATAAGAGCGAAATAGCATCATAATCAATGTTTAATTTCTCAATCATGTTTGCCAAGTCTCCAGGCATCAGAATTAATGGACTCATTGTCCATGGGGTTGGGAAGGGTCTCCCCATCAAAATACTACTCCTCCCTTTGACCATAGACCACTAGCGTCTTTGGTCAACCTTTGAACCTCCCAATAAGCTATGTCTGCTGATGTTGCAAATGTTTGGAGCCGGGACACCATTAGGTGTGAGTGGCACTAGCGGGGAATTTACAAAAACTTTGGTTGCACAATTTTTGTGTGACACGGGAGGCTGCTTTTGCATGCCTGTCTGCTAACCTGTTCACCTGGCCAACTAGTGTCATTGAAGTTGTGTGTGCCTGACACTTAATGACTGCAATGGCCTCTGGGAGTTGACTTGCTGCAAGAAGATTTGAAATGAGTTGTGCATGCGCTACTGGTTTGCCTGTCGCTGTAGTGAACCCTCTATGCTGCCATATTACCCCATTTACTCGCTTGCCAGCCATAATTTCGCAAACTCTAGCAAGTGCGATTAACTCTGCAGCTTGTGCTGATGAGACAGCGGCTGGCATGAAATGTGTGATCATCTGGTCGGGTGCAGGAGCCATCTACAAAAACATCTTCTGCATCAGGAAAAGGAACACTTTGTAGGGTGGGGCGGGGGCTGGTAGCTATGTGAATTCGTTCTGCATATTCATGTTATGAAATCTCCTCTTGTGGGCCCTTTAGCCCTAGGAGAGAGTTCAAAAACAGCATTGGTGCAGTTGTTGGTGCACAATAATGGACTTGGAGCTCTGGGGTGGTGGTAAGGATAACATCATATCCTGCCAACCTTTGGACAGTCATGTGTTGTGTGGACAGATTTTTTTATTTTTTTTAAAGATGTAGGACAGAGTGTGATGTGTACAGTGTGGTATTGTGTCCCAGTGTGATCGAGCTTGTGAATTCTACAGCCATTGCACATGCTGCCAAGGTCCCGAGACATGGTGGCATGCCCTGCACAGTGACTGGGAGTAGTTTGGATATATATGCAACAGGCCTCAACCGTCCTCCATGGTCTTGAGCTAACACAGCAGCTATGGTTTTTCAATTTTCACATGCATACAGGTGAAATGGGACATTGTATTGTGGAATGCCCAATGCAGGGGCTGAAACAAGAGAAATTTCTCAAAAGCATCTATCATTTAAGAAAGTGGATGGTAATGTCTTCATTACCATCTAAATCCCCATTATTACAAAAGGGAATGCTTTAGCTGCTATGGGAGGGGTATCTCCCTTGCATATATTGTTCTACAGGGCTGTGCAGACTTTACAATAGGTTGATTAGCATGCTCAGAGAAATCCTGTACTTCAGGTTCTGTAAAGCCAGATTCTGTTGTTAATTTAGTTAATACAGGGTACAATGGCACATATGGGGGTGGGGCAGGAGTTGGAGTTCCAATGGAGGTTTTACTTTGCTGTCTTGTATTTGAACTGCCAAATAGAGAATGCCCCTTCTTTGTTTGACATGAGAGAGATGCCTAAATCTATTATTATATATACATTTTATCCCAGTGAGGGTCTCCCTTATACCATGGAAAAGTGTATATGTCATTCAGACATAGGCCCTTGATCATGGCAATATGAAAATCTGAAAAAGACCCTTCTTTTGGGAACGGGTCAGTACATTTCATTACTTTGGTCCATTTACACATATTATCAACCCAAGGATCAGTATAAAATGGACCTAAACACCTCTGGACAAAATTTTGGACTTTCCCCCAATTCATTTTTAGTAGACAGTTTTACAGCAGACTTAGGAACATGATTTTCAGTTCTAAATTTAAAATTCTGTTTCTTTTTGGGATCCTTCTTACCATAAGAATTGCCCATCTTACTTAGCTAAAAATATACAGTGAGATCAGCTGAATTTGAAGGTTTATCCTGAGGATAGGTCATCAACATATATATGGCCAGACAACCCCTTTAATTATTTCAAGAAACTTTGCAATATAAAAAAAATAATAATAATTAGATTACATAACGTGTGTTGTACACATTAATAAAACTTCAGTACCATAGCTTTAATATTGCTGTAGCAGTGTAGCACCCGTTGCAAATGCCTGGCAGTCTGAGTTTAATAATACACTCACTACACTAACCTTGTCCGTATCTTTGTCAATTAAAGAAATCTAATTGGCTATTGTCTTTCCTGACACTAAGCTAGCTGTATTCTGTGTAAAGATAAAATTTTTCATTTCTGTCATTATTAAGTGGCATGCACCATTTTGAGTGATTCATCCAAAACAAATTGCATAAACTTTGGATTTGCTGGAATCCAAAGTCTTTGGGAAAATCGTAACGAACTGTGGTTCCTCTGAATTGATTTGCTTATCTCTAATACTGATCACATAAGGGCCCTTTACATGGGCTGAGTATCCCACAGATAATCGCTAATGAGCGTTTATAGGAACTTGCTTGCTGCGTCATCCCAGGTAAAGCGATCTTTAGTACCAGGCCACGCCAATGTCCGTACATTCAACAAAGTAGAAAATGTGACTCATTGGAGGTGTGTCGTCTGCCCTTGTGCACCTTCATAGCTTCACCTCTCACATTAATGGTAAATGGTGCCCTGCAGTCTCTGTTGCTTTTTCACAATGGTGCCATTTGTCCACTCACAATACACTTTCACCACAGCAGCACAAGAACAGTTCACAAACTGTGCAGTTTCAGAAATACAGCCATCCTTGGCCTAAAAGCCAAGCCAGTCTTCCTTTTTTGTAACTTTAAACCATAACCTTTAACCATAGATCGCCCTTTTTACCCATGACAGCAACAATGGATATGGGTGCAGACAGCCTATCACACACCTTATATACCCACTAATTCAGCTCACTAGACGTGACTTCCTTCATGGGCTACACACAGAAAGTGGTCATAATAATGTGACTTAACTGTGTATTAAATCTTTTAGGGGGTCATTTATCATGCTGAAATACTCCTATATTAAGCATATTTCAGGCGCAGTGGTTAGTTGCACCCCCCCCCCCCCCCCCATGCCAGGTCTTAAATTGTGGGCCGGGAAGGGGACAGGCCATCAGGCTCATCTCAGTCATCATTTTCTCTGCCTGTTTAAAGGCACAGAAAAGCTGACTTACATTGGGAACTGACGCTGGATGCTCCAAAGTTACGGAGAGGCTACCCCCTTCATAACTGAGGCGGATCCACCACCAGCTATGGGCCTTTATAAAACGTCTTATTAAATGTGCCCCTTAATATGTTTGTCCTTGCCACAACCATCTTCCCATAACCTTAATGAGGAAAAGTATCACTTAGCTGTGTTAATCCTTGTTAGTTGACATACTTGATGCTAGAGAGCTCAGTGTGTGCCAGCATACATTAGCGCAGAAGTGTGGACTATTCATGGGGTTCAGGTAACTTGCTTCTAGCCTTATCAAAGGTTTGTGTAAGGTCTCTTTCACATGATTGAGTTTTTCATCCGGATGTGATGTGTGTTGCAAACAGATAGCATCCAGAATGAATCCTGACCCATTCATTTCTGTGCACATGAGCATCTTTATCATTGATCATCTCTGTATTCAGGAAAAATCACAGCATGTTCTATATTGTGCTTTTTCACACAGCTTTGGCCCAATAGAATAGGTTTGTGTAAAAAACTGAAGGCGTCTGGATGCAATCCAAATGCAATGGGTTTTCTATCTGTATAGGAGTTTTAGGACAATATTTTCTATTTCATTTTTAATGCCATAATACTAATGGAAGTATCCCTGTAAATGAATGAAATACAAGTTAGGCCTCTTTTACACTACTGTTTTTTTTTTTTTTTTCGTTTGGCGGGCCGTATTTGCGTTCCATATACGGAAACATTCATTTCAATGATTCCGCAAAAAAACATTAGTTTGATTAGGTTGATTCTGTATTCATAGGTTTGTAGAAGTTAGGATTAAGGTCTTTCTCAACTCTGTTCATATTAAAAACATTTTTGCTGTGAAGAAGAGGCATGTGATCTCTGCTGAGTCAAAAGTAAACTAAGCCTCTGTGATAATATCTTGTAGGCAGAGAAACTGCCCAATAATCTTACAAAAACTCCTGGAAGAGTATGATATTGTGAATGGACAAAGGGGGGAACTAACTCTCCTTAGGGAGAGAGCACCTTAATCAGGGTGAGGAGACTTTTAGGCCGTACATGCTCCTCTGGAATTCTGGGAGGGAAGAAATGCAAATGAGCTCTTAACAAGCTTTGCCTCTAATGCCAGCAGATGTAAGGCAGCTATCCTATAAGTCAATATTCAGCTCTTAAAATAAGCCTTGAGACATGACTTGGATATCAAATAAGCCAGCACCTCATCTGCAGACAGCTGTTTCGGACACAGACCTCCTACCCAGTTAAGCCAGTACCCTCAGCTCTGCACTGATGAGGGGCAATCACCCCGAAACAGCTGTCTGTAGATGAGGTGCTGGATTATTTAATATCCAAGTCATGTCTCAAGACTTATTTTAAGAGCTGAATATTGACTTATAGGATAGCTGCCTTACATCTGGTGGCATTAGAGGCAGAGCATGTTAAGAGCTCATTGCATTTCTTCCCTCCCATTGTGAATGGATTAATGGAATTTATTTACCCTAAAAATTTAACATATACAGCCTTATTCTACATAAATAAAAAACCTTTTATAAACCTAAAAAACCTTTGGATGGTAATATATTTTCCTCAAAAAGCATTTTATATAAAAAAAAAATCTGATTTAAAAAAAAAAAAAAATATTTGCATTATTTTTTTTAAATCATTGATTTTTATCCACCCTGCTAGAAACCAAGAGTAGTGTTGTCTGGCATACAATACTCAGGAATATTTTTGACTCCATAATAATAGAGAGCACCCCAAAGAGTACCCCACAAGGCCAGTCAACCAAGCAAGACAATTTTTTGTGCCAGATTTCTTCATTTTTAATATAATACAACCAGATCTGTTCTGAATGGATGCATTTTGCTGTGGTTTTGAGATCCCATGCTCTTAAAACCGGACAGCAAAGATGCATATATGAAAGTAGCCTTAAAGGAACGCTTCAGCCTGAAAAACAAGAAAAAAAAAAGCATAACCTGCTAAGGAAAGTTTGTCTTTAACTCTTTCTTGGACATCTTCAAACTGCTACAGACAGCATGTTTAGGAGATTTCCTACAGTCAGACACGTCCATCTTTCCTCCCTGCATCGACATCTTTGTGTACTAGCCTGACCTCACAGTCAAACTGAAATTTCAGAAAGGGATGGGGCTTAACGCCAATACAATTTAATTGAGATACTAGAATATACCGATGCTTTAACACTACTGAAAGTGCTACCCAGCTTTCCCAGGTGCCTGAATATCAAGTGTGCCTACAGCCCGGAAGTATTTCTCACTGACTAGGCAAATTTGACACCCGTCAGTGTGAGAAAGCTGTATTACAAGTCTTGTGGTTATGTACAGTACACTATGTGGATAAAGTTACCCTTACATTATGCAATTAGCCCAGCTTTCCTAGGCCCTAAAAGGCAAATCTGCCTAGCTATGGCACTATTTAGGACTGAGGAGGGTGATTTGTCGTGGTAGATTTAGTATTCTACATTCTCTACAGTTCCATGTGGTGGTAACCCAGTTTTCCCAGGACCCTGAAAGGCAAATCTGTCTAGTTATGGCAATATTTAGAAGTGGGCAGGGGGATTTCTTTAGGTAGAATTAGTATTTAGCAGTTCCTGTTACAGCTCCCTATAATCTGTTACTCAGCTTTCCAGGGACCTTGAATGACAAATCTGTCTATCTATGCTACAGTATAGAGCATTTGTCACTGGGATTCTTACTCAGTTCTCCAGGCCCCTGGCCAGAAAATCCAGCTAGGTATTCTACAATACTGGGGATTTACCAACTCATAAATAAGCTGATCTAGCATTCTGCAGTCTGGGAAATCTGGATAGCAATCTCCGGGTGTGGTGATAGGGGACAGTTAGGGAACAGTCTGGGAAAGCTACCTCTGCAGAGACGTAATGGAGGCCACGATTGGTACATACTTTCCCCTCACCTATGACGGCACCCCATGCGACTCAGGACCTCCCACCTGGACAGGAAACCTAAGAAGATAAAAGGTTCACAAAAGGTCATATCACTGCGCCGGCCCACGTGGATGAGGGGGGCGCACGGCGCGGGAGTGCGGGCCGCCGAGGATAAATATCCGGTGGCCCCGGCACTCAGGAGTTAGGGTCTGGGCCCCCCCCACGTGGAGGAGAGCGTGTCCTGCGCTTAGGAAAAGGCGACCGACCGGAACCCCCCTCCCTGATACCCCCTCACAGAGAAGAGAGCGCAGGCAGCCACCCGGGCTGCGCTGCACTAATAGGAGGATCGGGACCCCCCCACCTAAAAGGGAGCGCATCTTGCGCTCAGCTGGACCGGACCCCCCCCCCTCCTGAAGGAGAGCACATCCCAGCAGAGCGCTGTGCTCTGCGCTCAGGAGTCCAACCCCTCTGATCCCCGACACCTACCCCTCTCAGAAGCGGCACCCCCAGAAGGAAGAGGACGAAGGCAGCAAGGAGCTGAACTGCGCTCTGACACACAGGCTGTACGGAGCAATCGGCCCCCCTCTGGAATGCAGGCTGGCTAAGTATCACTTCCTGATTCACAGAACCCCTGATATGCTGCCCTGCCTCAGCATGAACCCCTGCTGAGACCCTGGCAGACCTCTTCAGTAACCCCCACACTGCCAGTCCCCTGTTAACCCCTTCAGTGCCCTGTTCCCCTACTCTGCCCTGAGACCCCTGATCCACCCCTGGTGGCAACCCCTGCATATCCAAACCCCTGCCACACACCCCCTCACTGTACACTTGCAGGGTATTAACCCTTGCATTGCTGTATAGCCCTGATAACCTTGGTTAACCCCTGAATAACCAAACCCCTATTCCCCAGAGCAACCCCTGTATGGCTGTACCCACTGTTAACCCTTACCATACCTGTGTTTGTGGCCTGCATACACCCCTGCAGTGCCATAGTTAACCCCATTGTTACCCCATAGGGATAGTATAGAACTAGATGGGTGGGTTGTTAATATTACTTGTATGTGTGAACTGTATAGTTAGTTTATGGGTGGAATTGGGAACGTGTAGTGTAGTTTAGGATTGTATATATTTAGTGCTGTATTGTTAGTGTATTGCGTGTGTAGTGTATTGTAAGTAATAAATACTGTGTTACTTGTAACTATCTGTGTAACGTGTAGTTATTGGCGATAGTTTGTTCAGTAAGGCGCATGCAGCTAGCGTAGCGATTAGTGTAAAGCATAGCGAAGGTATTGTGTATTTATTATATAAAGGCATAAATAGGCGGAGTCTTCACTAGACGGCTCCTCCTATTTAGGAATATTAATTATCGATATTCGCATAATATTGGTGATTATTATTCCCCCTTTACAGAATGGTTTAGATAAAAGCATATTTAGGGATGCTACTGTTCCCATGAATTGTGGTCAGTAGAACGACATCCCTCTCTGATTGTTGCATAACGTGTCACAGTACCTCTGAAACTTAGGGCCTTAAAAGCTATGTAAACCTTTGGGGGCAGTTTTTTAAATAATTGTCTTTTACTCATTTTGGACTAAAAATCTTTTTTCAATTGGCCTTTATTAAAAAATATTGAGCCGTTCTATCACAGTTTTTCTAGCTGGGTCATCTAATTCTATTTTCACTTTCACTTTTTGCCAGTCATCAAATAACCCTTATCTCTAAATTAGTAAGAGGTCATAAAGACTTATTATCAGTAAGATACGGATTGAGCTTTAATAAGTGTTAGCGTGCAAAGATAAGGAGCCAGTCAACTCCTTGCCTTACAGAAGAGAGAGAAAAGTCAGATCCTGCTAGTAGAGCATCTCAGGTCTGTACAGAGAAAAGGGCTCCATATTTTTAATAAAGACCAATTGAAAAAATGACTTTTATATTATACTAAGTACATACAATGCAATAATAAAAAAATACCCCCAAAGGTGTACATTGTAGGTGTACTAATTATCCACATAGAGGTAGTAACCATGATCTAGCAATGGGTGCACTAAATCCCACAAAAGTGTCCTTCCTTTCCCAAACCGAGAATTTGTGGGTGTACAGAGAGGTACTTTCGCACAGCTTATACATTTTAATCCTATACCTTGTCCACTCGTACAGGTATTGGTGGAATTTTACCCTCCCTCTAAAATGTGTATGTGACTCATCTATGCAAAGGTCAGGGGTGTACACCTCAACAAACTTGGTGTTAAAGTGGTCAGGGACAGGCCTAATTTTAAATAGATGGTCACATCTAGAGTCATTTTGGGGAAGGCATTGTTCATTGTCATTGTAATGTAAACATTTCCTTATTGCTTTTAATCATGTCAGGGACATAGCTAAACGGTACTCCAATGCTTTCTAAATTGGGGCTTTTTTCTGTCAAAGGCCCATATGCAGCACAAGCCACCAAAAATCATTATCTCTACTGTATTTACTTGGGGTCCAACTAAGGGTACCAGCAAATGATGATGTTGGACAATACATTTCTAGGAATGTAAATTTGTCTAGGTCACCATTAAATTTCCCAAAATAATAAATAGATTTTGAAAAAAAAATCTATTTCTGTGAAGCCTACAGTGTCAACCTGGATTCATAGGCTGCCCACAAACTCTGGAATTTGAGGCTGATAATTCTCAGGGGCTGGGGTTCATATGGGAGCACTTTTGGTGGGCTGCCTTACCTGTTGTCGTGCAACACCTTCTTGAGGGTACCTCATTACTGGATGATGAGGGGGGAAAAGGAATGTGGGATCCTTTCTCCCTAGCTGGCCATATCAGTTACAGAGGCAATAATGGCATATGCCTCCTCAGCTGAATGTCGTCTTTGTGATTAACGGCCCATTTTTAGTTTTATTAGGAGTGTGTTAAGTGTGTGCTTAGAGAGAGATTTATATACATATATTTATTACAATCAACGGGCCTGGTTGTTGTCTCCACCATTCACTGGCCCCTGCATCCACACTTCTGCTTTGTATCGATCTAAACCTACTACCATCAAGCAGGAGCCCCAATACCAGGGTGTGCCCTAAGGGAAGAAAGGGTGTGCATTCCAGTTACTACACAGCCCCAGAAGGAGGTTGCCACTGTGAGATGTAAGTATTATTACCAACATCATAGCTGCCCTTCAGTGCCTTTTGAAATAGCGCTGCCTCCTTAGTGCGCCCTTAAAGTTATGCCTTGCCCTTAGTGCCCTCCTTACATGAGTGCTGCCCCCTTATTACATGAGTGCTGCCCCCTTATAACCGCTTACAGTAGTGTTGCCTCTTTAATGCCCACTTACATTAGTACTGCCTCATTAGTGCCCCCTTACAATTGTGCTGTGCCATTTTATGACCCCTTTGTATTTAGCTGTATCTGCATCCTGAGGACCCAAATACAGTTGAAAGTGGGATATGCCCCAGTCCCCCTGGGATCACGCGACAACCACTGAAATTTGGGACTGTCCTTCTGGATCTAGGATGTTTCGGAGTTATGTATAAAAGGACTTAGTCAGACAGCCCACATTTGTATCAGGCAGCATGGGGCACCTGTAGGGCAGACTCTCAGTCATGGTCTGCACTATAGTGTATAAAAGATTATTAACATTGAGTATATTTATTGTTTTCTTAGCTTTATTACACCTGCTACAGTGATATATGTTATATATTATACTATGGTTGAAACTAAATAATACACCAAATAAACAATTGTGTAGCCTAATATTCTGCTCCTTTGATTTTTATTCCAACATACTATAACTCTGCGCTCCTTAGCAATACTGCTTACTACCAATAACAACAAACTGTTGTTTAGGATGCACTGGAAGCAACATAGTTAGCACTGGGCAGAGGACATGGCAGAGCAGTGATGCTGTGTAAGTCTGTATTGTTGGAAAGAGCAGAAGATAATTATTGCTGCCACTACTTTATCATTTCTTCTGAACAATTTCCATTTTAACATTCCTAAATGTTTAGTTTTTTTTTTTAAATAAGCTGCCATATTTGTATACATATTTGATATCACTCTTTCTGACCATTATATGACTTGTATTTGGCATTTTTAGCTGTTTTCTTCTTTGCATGCTACATCTCTCTCTATTGTCTCCACCCACTAGCTGCTCATAATGTTTGCCCATAGAATACACATGGAAATAGGAGATTCTACTCCCTCTCTCATTCACTCAGAATCACCATATAGGGAATTGTACAGTAGTACTGAACAGTATATATGTGAATAAAACACATGGGGTGAGATATAACACTTACTGTTAGCTTCTGAATAAGCTGAATCGTGTCTGTCTCTCTGCTATTTGTTTGTTTCTCTTAGTATTTCCTCCCTCTTCCCCCCTCTCCTCTCCATAGACTTCTATTGGATGATAGGGGGGGGGGGGGGGGGGGCAGCTGATAACTCTAGAACAAGACACTCTTTTATAAGATATATTACAGAGTTTGTTATATTCATGTCTATTGTTGATTTATGCAAACTTGACCATTTATAGTATCAGAAATAAAGTTGCTAAACTCTTGTAAGGGGAAACGGTATATATATTATCTTATGGCCATAGAGCAAAACTTGTATTTTTCTGGAAAAACTCTTTAAACTGAAACTCTAGTCGATAGAAAATTAAAACGTAAATGTACGTATGTTAGTGTGAATGTGAACTACATAATGGGGGAATTTATAATTATCTTTGTACCATAAAGCTGTCATTGAAAAGTCAAAAATGTTGGCATACATTGGGGGAGATTTATCAAACTAGTGTAAAGTAGAACTGGCTTATTTGCCCATAGCAACCAATCCAATTCCACCTTTCATTTTCCAAAGGAGCTGTGAAAAATGAAAGGTGGAATCTGATTGAATGCTATGGGCAAATAAGCCAGTTCTACCTTACACCAGTTTAATAAATCTCCTCCATTATTTTTTTATGCAAAAATGTGTGACTTTTTACAATTTTGTGACACACTTTGCAAAACATGGCCACTAGTGGTCCGACAGATTTTCTGTAATTTAGTTTAGTAATTGGTCTGATATATTTTCTATTTTCTTCTATTTAAAATTAAATGCATTTTGTAAACTATTGTATCTGACATTAGTTTCATGGTTTTGTAAATAGTATAACATATAGGTGCTATTGAATATTTATTGCAACAGCTTATTGTATGTTGGAAGGCAGGGGGCTTTTCCTACATGGACCTCTGATCTGTATGTGTGCCTGAACTTCCACTACAATAATATTATAAGAATTATTCAAGACATAGACCTAGCTAGTTAACTGACAAATAAAATGGAATTGTGATGAAAGCAAGCTAACTGATGTTAACCAATGTGATTTGCCTTCAGAAAATAACCACTGAACCAAAGATACAGTATCAGTGCTGAAATATTCTGTTATATTATATAAGGGCTCATGCGCATGACCATGTTTTTTTTTATCCGTGTGCTATCTGCAATTTTTGTGGCTTGTACACTAATCCATTCATTTCTATCTGGCCATGCTCATATCCAATTTTTTGTGGATCTGTGTGGCCATTCCACAAATAGAGCAAATTATATTATTTTCCATATTATAGATGAGAATAAATTCCTTTCTATTGATGGGAGTGATAAAAGTATGGAATGTGGAATAAGGTATCTGTATTTTGCCATTCTGTTTTTTGTGGACCAAAATTCGTACCCTGACATGTGTAAGCCTAAAACAAAGGAACAGTATAAGACTATATTTACACAATCTTATTTTGTTTCCGTTTCCCCTTTTTTTTTTTTTGCGGATAGAATGCAGACCCATTCATTTCAATGGGTCTGCAAAAAAATGTGGACAGCACACCGTGTGCTGTCCGCATCCGTATGACAATTCCATAGCCTCGCAAAAAAAATTGAACATGTCCTATTTTTGTCAGTTTTACAGACATGTATAGGCATTGTTTTGTTACAATGGATCCGCAAAAAAAAAAAAAAAACACATGCCATATGGACTTAATCCGTTTTTTTTTTTTTGTGGACCGCAAAACACATACTGTCATGTCAATCCAGCCTAACACAGAGAAAAACACCAGGACAGTCTCTTCTTAAAATGAAACCTACTAGGCATTCCACTTACTAGTGGCTGATGTTAAAGAAAGTATATCATATTATATCCAAATGAGGTGTTTACTATATACAGTAATGCATTGGGTCCACATAAGTGGCTGTTGCCCTTTGCATTAGCTGCCTGCAATGGTTAAAAAGGCAGAAATAAATACACATATATCATACTATTGCATTCCTAATGACCAATGGCTATATAGTTACCGGGTTATTTAATTCACAGTGCCAGAGTTACTGTTTTTTGTTCATTCTGCCTCCCGAAAAAGGTGAACATAAAGGCTTCCAATTGAACTCAAAATGGTACTTATGAGACCGTCACATCCTACTGAAAAAAAAAAAAACTCACTCCTAGCCATGAATGGAACAGTTTAAGTCATTTAGATTCTCATTCTTGATTGATAGATCCAGGCAAGGTGGTGACTAAGCAAAACCTGGCCCATCAATCAAGAAGAAGAGGGAGTGGCTACAGAAAAAAGCAGGGGGAGCAAGATTATTTAGAGTGGCTTGCAACCCCCCACTGAACCTTACTACTTCAGCTAGCAGCCTTCAGTTCAATTACAAACTATACTCTAGAAGCTAATCCAATGTAGATTTTATCTATCAAGCCTCTATCACAAAGTCCCAAAAAACTGCTATCATTGCTGTCACATACTCTATGATGTAATCCCATAAGAGACCTTCGGCAAGTATTTTTCCACAGTGGATTTATGGAAATCTTTCACCAGTTTTCTAGTGCCCTAGCTAAGGGCGCCATAAACTAGTACCAGATACCGTTAGTAGAACACTGGGTCACTTTCTTTGATTAATCAAGCAATTCTGCTAAAATCTTTTAGTGAACAGATCCCGCACTGGAGCTGTTCAGTACACAGTGCAGGCCAATGAGTCCTGCTATTCATTAGGATCCGCCTCTACTTGTTCCCCTGCTACTAATTGCTATAGTAAGAAATAAGTAAATCAGCTGGAGAGGTGGGTCCTCATGAATAGCAGGACTCATTGGCCTGCAATGTGTACTGAATAGCTGTAGCTCTGGAGCTGTTCAATACAAGATTTTAGCAGAACGGCTTGGTCAATTAAAGAAAGTGACCCAGCTTTTGCTAAGGGTATCGATTACTAGTTTATGCTGCTCTTAGGGCAGCATAAAACAGGTTACAGATTTCCTTTGTCTAATTTATATATTTTTTTTTATGGAGGGACTATTTAACAGATTATATCCAGGAGTATGTGACATTATTGATATCATAAACAACAACAAGCATGGATTTACCAAGGTCAGAAGTTGTCAGAGTGTAACCTGATTTGCTTTTATGAAGAGATGAGTATGAACCTGGCCAAAAGGGTTGATGTGGATATAGTTTTTTTGTACTTTGAAAAAAAATCTTTTGACACCGTCCCTGATAGAAGCTTAAAGTCTATGTAGACCTTTGGGGTCAATTTTTTTAAATTATTGCATTGTACTCATTTTGTGCTAAAAAAAAATAATCATTTTTTTCAATTGATCTTTATAAAAAAAATATTGAACTACTGTCTTTCTGCAGCCTTGAGTTTATCTAGTAGGAGGATCAGAATTTTCTCTCTGCTCTGTCAGTCAACTTAGCTGACTGCTTGTCTCTGGTCTCTGGCCTTATAAAAACTTATTATAGCTCAATTGTTATCTTACTGATATGAATGTGGCTTAAATAAGTGTTTATGACCGCTTAGTAATTTAGAGATAGATTTAGAGATGACCGGCACAAAGTGAAAGTAAAAGTACAGTTAGACAGTTAACCCATTGTGAGAACATCCTTTCTATGAACTGGTGCCCAGAACTGAACTGCATATTCTAGATGAGGCTGCTCAAATAATTTGTAAAGTGGTAATATTTTGTCCCGGTCCAACAAGTTCACACCCCATGACAATAACCTGAAGCATCTGACTGGCTTTGATTGCTGCTATTTGGTCTATGATCTACAAATACTCCCAGATCCTTCTTTGCAAGAGACTCTGAGTGTTACTCCACCTGGGCACCAGTTCATAGAAAGGATGTTCTGAAGCTGGGAAAAGTACAAAGAAGGATGACTAAACTGATAAGGGGATTGCAGGGTCTTAGAGATGAACAAGGTTATAAAAAATTAGATTTGGCTGCTTTGCAGAATTTCACAAAGAAATTCGATTTGTTAAAAATTACTTCATCATAACTCACATTCTATTATATGTAGGGAGCGCAATGACGGGGAATGGCGATCTCACCACCACCCATCATTGCATTCCTCAGATGCCGTGTTCATCTCTGATTATGGGATCTGACATTAAAATTTAGGACTTTCGGGGGTTAATCAGGGTAAAAAAGAAAACATACCTTATGGATTTGCTCCTGGAGAGGCTGTCACAGCCATCTTGATTGAAGAAACCACGCAAAATCTTGGGTGCAAAAGAGGGGAACAAAAATGGGAGAGAGTCTAAAGCATAAAAGCATATCAGGAGAGACTTAAATAACTTAACATGTACAGGTGAAACGCGAAAAATTAGAATATTGTGCGAAAGTCCATTTATTTCAGTAATGCAAATGAAAAGGAATTGCATTAATGCAGCTTAAAATTAGAATTTTGCGAAAAAGTTCAATATTCTAGGCTCAAAGTGTCACACTCTAGTCAGCTAATTAATCCATATCCTCTGAGCAAAGGATACCTCAAAATTGTGACTTTGGGGTTTCATAAGCTATAAGTCATAATCATCCAAATTATAACAAATAAAGGCTTGAAATATCTCGCTTTGCATGTACTGAGTCTATCTCGTATGTTAGTTTCACCTTTTAAGTTGCATTACTGAAATAAATTAACTTTCACGATATTCAAATTTGAGGAAAGGGGGGACATGATTGAAACATTTAAATACATTAAAGGCATAATTAAGTTCAGAAATGAAGTGTTTTTAATAGAAAAAAAAAACAAGAATAAGGGGACCAAACCTAAGATTAGTTTGGGGGAAAATCATAACCAATGTCAGGAAATATTTTTTTTTTTAAATAAATGAGTAGTTCAGGCTTGGAACAAATTATCAGCAGATGTGGTTGGGAAATCGACAGTAAGTGACTTAACCATACCTGGGATAAACATGTCTAGCCTAGGAAATGTAATTATAATATTATTAAAAATAGTGTTAGGGCAGACTAGATGAACCATGTGGTCTTTTTTTTCTGTCAGTATTCTGTTTCTATGTCTACTTCAGGGCATAGTCACAGCAGGAACAGTTGATGTTTTTTTTATGTGTTTTTTTTTTTTTTTTTTAAATTAATTCTTACATGAATTATCGGATTTGAATTAATTAAACATTAATGCTTTTGAAAATGTGTAGATTTCTGGCTTCTCACTCTCTTTCTCTTAATTCACATACCCAGGCATGCTGTCTGGTTTCACATATCTGGGGTTCATTGGGCCCATCATCAATAGTATCTAAAGTTTTGAACAAAGAAATAGACCATAGTGGCAAGTGATTCTCTCCACAGGCAGCACCAAGTCATTTTTTCTTTTCTTGTGGTCCTTTGGAGCCCACTATTGCATCAGAGCCTGGCCCCAAAAGGTACTCTGCCCGACCTGGTAACTATTTAGAAGTGATCTTTAAATTCAGTGGCAGAATGTAAGGGCAAAGGCTGTGGAGCTTTAAGAACATAAACACATTTATAGCTAGTGTGCTAAAGCTTGCAATGTCCCTTTAAACAGCACACTCGCAATAGCATTCAGTATTTAACAGTGCTCTATGGTCCTCAGCAGTTTGAAAGATTCCAAACAAGAAGATGTTAATAAACTGAGGCACTCACCATTTTAGTTAAACTGTCTTCTTTTTTCAAACCTATGCAGGTCACAAAAGGTCTTCGAGTGTGTATGTGAACCAAATGGTTGCATGCAGGATTGAGTGCTACGCCTCTCTTGATTTGTGTACAAGAATCTGCTAGTCTTCAAAACTTGGGAGAAGTGGGATGGCCTAGTAAACAACAAAGGTGGGGGGGAATACAAAATACAACAAGCAGAACACTTAGCTTCTGAGGATGATGGATGAACAGGACTTCAGCTAGAACCACACTCCAGCTCTTCCAAAAACCAAATGAAGCGATCCAGAGCAAGGAGTAATGGGTAAAGTCAGACTAAATAGGGGGAGGTAAAGGTCACATGATCCACACCTGAACGGGAGGTGTGGACATACAAGCAACACACAAAGTGAAACCAAAAGAGGCTGTCAGATCACTAATGTGCAGATAATCTTTCAGACCTTCTAAAACCTGTCACCGGTGTGACATAGGGGCACCGGCAGTAGTAGTAGTATTTTCAGCCATGGCTGGAAATAAGACTTTTATGGAGCACTGTAAGTGGCACTTACAATTTTATCTATTTACAAAGATGTCCTTAGGCACATACACTCATTTACAGAAAATGAACGCAACAAGGAGTTGTTGGAATCGAATGAAGCTTTATAAGTGTGAATGTATTTATAATATACATTTTTAAAATTTTTGAGCAAAAGGATAAGGGTACGTTCACACTAGCATTATTCTTTTCTGGTATTGAAATCCGGTATAGGGTCTCAATACTGGAAAAAAAAACGCATCCGTTTTGTCCTAATGCATTCTAAATGGAAATCAATCCGTTCAGTATGCATCAGGATGTCTTCCGTTCTACAGTATTTAACCGGACAAAATAAGGGAACAATATCGCACTTGCCGATCCGGCATAAATTTTCATGAAGATATATTAATGCCGGATCCGGTACCAAGTTTTCCGGAAATTGCCGCATTGCCAGAGCCAGTTTTCTGGTCTGCGCATGCCTAGGCATTTGATCTTTGAAAAATTTGAATACCGAAATTATTATTCCAGATGAGACGGATCTGGTATTTCAGCAGATAATGGATCAGGAAAAAAATCCGGAAAAAAATGTTTTCCGTTTGTACACGACTTGCTGGATCCGGAACTGCCTGCCAGAATAAAAAAACGCTAGTTTGAAAGTACCCATAGTATATTGGGGAAAACTGTACAAAACTCCAATTTTCATAGTCATGAAAATAAAGAAAACTCTTTGAATAAGAAGGTGTGTCCAAACTTTTGGTCTGTACTGTATATATATATATATACACACAAAATTGTGTTATTTATTTTTCTCCATTACTTTTTAGTTATTACTAACTAAATTACACTTTTTGCTGTTATCCCAATGTCCTGGGATATACAGATGTATCTGTATCTGTAGATACCAGTGCATTTTACATGAATAATAGTGAAGATTTTTAATTAGATAAATTCCGCTCATTCATTGCTTTCAAACCTATTATTAGCCTACCATAAAATGCAGTCCAACAAAAGTGACATCTGTAAAGAATAAATCAAGGCAACTGGACTTACTGTAGATTTCTTGAAAACATTTCAGTCGTTCTTCCAACATGCTTTCTCAATTCAATGGAGATTTCTGCACCTGAACTGAGAATCTCAATTTCAAGCCCCACCCTGCACGTTTTATATCAGAGCCTTTAGTGGGTGTGGATCGAGTCTGGGCCTGGCTAAGCTGCCTACATGTTAAAAAATATATATTAAAACTAGCTAAGTCCTTGGATTCGCTGGGCCCCCTCTTGGTCCCTCATGCATACTATTTTGCATTGCCTGTCTTTCAACGTTGGCTGGCCACTCACTGTCAGTGGTGGTTGGTTGGTCACCCCCCATCTCATTTTATACGCCAGACCTGATGCTGGCCCAAGCTTAGGGGTCTCATCATCTCACACATGGATTTCCCTCCTGCCTGGATTTGCTTGCATACACTGCCGAGGCCCAACTGGTGGTCGCAATCACTCTCTTTTATGCCTGGCGAGTATCATTCAGTCACATTCCTCACTGTGACTGTGTGAATGAGGCAGATTCCAATGTGGCTGAAGAGATGTAGTCACATGAGGGACATCCGTGATATAAGTGATACTCGGGGGCATGGCCTAGTATAAAAGAGAATGACTGTAACTGTCACTCAGACCCATAAAATCCAGACATCAGTGACATCCATGTGTCCATGAGATAATTGGAATCCTCAGCTTGGGGCTGGTGCCTGGCAATGATTGCACTGGCTACTGGGTCACCCTGTTTTGGATTCCCATCAGGCCCCTGACAGGACTAACTCTAGTACTGCTCTGATGGCATCCCTGGCCCCAGCAGTTGGACATCACCCTGACCAGACATTTATCCCCTATTCTGTGGATGCGGGATAAGTTGTAGTCATGGGAAAACCCCTTAAGGGGAACAGAATATGGTGTAATTTTAATTATGGGTTTTTCTTAGTATAAGGAGGGGGAAGATGCTACAACATGAGCCAAAGACATCTGAGCTTCAAGGTCTGCAGTTACATGTTCAGGAGTTGTCATGGCAGTCTGGGCCACATCGAGAAAAAAAGGCAATATGACTACTTAAATCACTGAATGTAAATGTTTATGCTGCATTTGATTGAAGTTGAACACTGCTGGAATTAATTGTATAATCTATTTAGATTTAATACTATTATATATTTGGAATACTGTCATTATTATACTTTCTTATTAAGCTAGGTATAATTTTCCACAGCATGCTATGCTGCAGACACCCCATGCGCATATCTTTGACAGCCAAGTAGGCAACCTCTTGCTAAAAATGTGAATGCCATCTCTGACCTTACAGCAATATGAATAAAGAAGTGATTTTAAATACAATGGTGAGTGCTGCAGTTTATTTGCACCTTGTTGTTTGGAATTAACGGCCATTTTATTTCCAGAATTTGCCATTTTTTTTCTGTTGAGCAGAGTGCTTCATTAGGAAGTGCTAGACAAAGACCTCTTTTCAAGGTTCTATTGTTTATATCATCACTCCTGCACAACATTGGTTTCAAATTCAATATCTACTGTCTGAAGATTCAAATAGTTGTGTCTGTTTGTGTTGCATTTTTTCCCCTTCCTATTCTTGATGTGTGCAAGCACTTCCATTTGTGTAATATATTTCTTCTTTTTTTGGCGCGTTTGGGCCATAGACTCTTTGGACAACACTGCTGTCAATCACCCAAACGCGCGTCAAACGCGCGTTCACTATTAAAAAAAACGTGCATAAAAACGCGCGACAAAAACGCGCATAGAAACGCGCGTTTGAGAAACGCCTAGGTGTGAACCCAGCGTAAGGGTATACATAAACCCTAAAGCACAACATTTACTTAAAGTTCCAACCTCAAACTAAAGCCTTACTTGTACATCCTTTTCCATGTCCAACAGGACAATGGATTGTTGATGAGTAACTATGACAATTTAGGGCATAACAAAAGCGACCCAGGGTTGTCATAGGGGTCAATAAACAGTCGAGAGTATCACAATTTAAGGGCTCATGCACACAAACTTTTTTTTTTTCCCATGTCTGTTCCATTTTTTTTCTTTTTTTTTTTGCGGCCTATATTTAGAACCATACACTTCAATGGGGCTGCAAATAACAGAAATGTCTCTGTGTGCATTCCGTGTCCGTATGTCCACATGGCCGTTCGGAAAAAAAATATAGAACATGTCCTATTATTGTTAGCGTGACGGACAAGCATAGAACTGTTGAATTAGGGGCTGGCACTTCCATTCCTGCAAAAAGCAGACTGCACATGTCCAGTGTCCGTGTTTTGCAGATCCATAATTTGCGAACCGCAAAACAGACAGTGGTTGTGTGCATGAGCCCTAAAGGAAACTTGTCAACATGAAAATGCTATGCAATCTGCAGGCAGTACGTTATTGAGCAGAATATTGAGCAAGAGAAGCTGAGCAGATGGATACATAGTTTAATGGGAAAATATTTAGAAAAACTTGGAATTTTTTATTTAAAGCCCCTTTTATGACACCTCCCCCAATGCCGGGCCCCTCATATAGGTTATATTTACCCTGCTCCCCGGCACCCACGTTGTTCCTGATGCCCGCGCAGCCACCACTGGGGGGGAATTCAACCAATAGCAGGCTGCAATGGGGACGAGCCTCCCTAGCATCGCAGGTGGCTGCTTTTCTTTAGCTCATCCATGTGGGTGGTCTGTCAACCTTGAGTGTTTACATAGGTAGCTGTCGCACTGACAGGATTGCCCACATGGCTAGTAAACTAGCAGAATTTTCAATGAATGCATTACAGGTTTTTCTGAATCTTCTCCCATTACACTATATAACAAGCACTATAATGTAGTTAGAAGTCTACAAATGAAAAGTTGGTAAGTACATATTTGTGACATGTTGCGTTGGATGTTTGCAGTGTGTGGCATCCAATATGTTCAGTGTATAATTGGTGGCAGCTAGCAGTGTCGTTCAGGTTGTGAAGCCACACGTGGCCGCCATTAGATTCCCCGATAGGAAGAGCAATCCAAAACTTAATGTACAAGGAGCCTTGAAGTTTATGATCTATGCCTTTTACTGAATCTCCAGTAACAGCACATCAATCCACCAGTGAAAACTGTCTTGGAGGTCCGTATCCTACAAATGTTTGTAAAGCACGTCTACCCTGTCACAAGTGAACTACTGAGGTTGCTTCCTCAGAAATACAGGAGAAAAACTGAATATGCTGAAGAGGTGGATTATATATAAGTATCTATGCATCTTGAATCCTGTTAGTAGCTCTTCTTGTTGTGCATACCTTTCCAGCCTAATCCCTGCATAAATACTTTGTATATACTGTATGCATCTTGAATCCTGTTAGTAACACTTTTGGCTGTACATACCTTTCCAGCTTAATCACTGCATAAGCAAACCCGTTTCTATGGTATATACAGTTGTGTTCAAAATAATAGCAGTCAGACATCACTAACCTGATCAATCACTGTTTTTGGTAGAAATGATATTTCTACATGGCAAATAATTTATTTCTACATGGCAAATAATTTACTATCAGGTGTAGTAGAGTAATAGAAACCCAACAGACCCAACAGTCATGACATGCATGCTGCTGATTTTCTGTAATTCAATCATTTATTGAAAGGGGCATGTTCGAAATAATAGCAGTGTGGAGTTCAAGGAGTGAGCTCACTCATTCTTTGAAAAACAGGTGGCAATTAATGCCCTTATTTAAGGAAGGAAGGCAGCAAATGTTGTACATGCTGGTTACAGTGCATTTCTTTCTGAAATTCTGAGGAAAATGGGTTGTTCCAGACATTTTTCAGAAGAACAGCGTATCTTGATTAAAAAGTTGATTGGAGAGTGGAAGACATATAAAGAAGTGCAGAAAATGATAGGCTGCTCAGCTTAACTGATCGCAAATGCTTTAAAATGGCAACCAAAAACTGAAAGACGAGGAAGAAAGCGAAAAACTACCATTCAAATGGATAGAAGAATAGCCAAAATGGCAAGGACTCAGCCAACAATCAGCTCCAGGAAAATCAAAGAAGGTCTAAAATTACCTGTGAGTACTGTTGCAATTAGAAGACGCCTATGTGAAGCCAAGCTATCTTCAAGAAGCCCCTGCAAAGTCCCACTGTTGAAAAAAAGACATGTACTGAAGAGGTTACAATTTGCCAAAGAACACATTGACTGGCCTAAAGAGGCATTTTGTTGACTGATGAAGTAAGATTGTTCTTTTGGGGTGGTCATGCTGCCTTATGCTGAAGAGGAAATGCCCTTGAAATGGGTGTCCAACAAGACAACAACCCCAAATACACCAGTAAACGTGCAACATCTTGGTTCCAGACCAACAAGATTGACGTTATGGAGTGGTCAGCCCAATCCCCATATCTTAATCCAATAGAAAACTTATGGGGTGACATCAAAAATGCAGTTTCTGAGGCAAAACCAGAAGAACTGTGGAATGTAGTCCAATCATCCTGGGCTGGAATACCTGCCAAAAGTTGGTTGACTCCATGCAACACAGATGTAAAGCAGTTTTCAACAACTAAATATTAGTTCAGTGATTCAAAGGAAAGCAAAATCTTCAGACATTTTTCAGTTTATATAGTGAATGTTTGAGTTTGTAAAGACGAATACAAACACTGCTATTTTTTTAACAGTCTAAAATTGACTTTTCTTCGATTTTGATACATTTTTCTTAATGCTTTGATTTGGAATAGAATGTGTAGTGTTTCCAATGCATTTGTGTGTATGGGAATGAAAGCTATTAGAAGGATTTTGAGCTTTATTAACTTTTTTTAAACACACTGCTATTATTTTAAACACAACTGTATGACTGCGTTACACTGAGTTGCTAATTATTAATATTTGATCCTTAGTGTCTTTCAGATAGCCACGCCAATATGTTTGTTTTTCTATGTATATCATTTCCTGCTCTGGTGTTGTAGCTAATTTGTTAATTAGATTAAAGAAGCTTGATTACCAATAGATCTCAGCATACACTTCCCTATAAATTTCAACACTATATAGGTTGCCACGTTTGAGCATGGGTCATCTTACGCAAAGTATTGCCATTTCTAAGCATCTTGCTGTTAAACATAGCATTTAGACAGGACAGGAGACAGGTATGCTATGAGAGAGAGATACACTAACTTATTAATACTTTATTGACTTTGTTGATTATACCCTGTCAACCCTCAATTTCTCTCTCTACACATCAGTCCCTCTCTCTTCCCCTTACCCATGTACAGCCTTAATGTATTATTCACCTTCCTGAATCAACTTAGCCATCATGTTCCAAATGTGCAACACAAAAAGCTCTTGAAAATCACTCAACCATTTGCTATTTCTTTCTATTCGCTTGCTTTTAACTTCAGGGGATGTTTAACCTAACCCTGGTCCACCTGCTTCAGCTTCTTGTAACTCCTTCCCCATCTCTCACAGACACCCTGCAATAAACTCCCTTACATTCATGACTTTTTCTTAGTAATCCTCCTATCCTATTGGCCCTCACTAAAACGTGGATTCACCAATCTGACACCGCTTCCTCTGCTGCTCTGTCTTATGGTATCTTTCATTTGTCTCATACTCACAGACCTGAGAATAGGCATGGTGGTGGAGTTGGCATATTTCTTTCCCCACAATGCACTTTCAAGGTCATTCCCTCAGTACCATCACCCTCATTCCCATCTTTTGATGTCCACTCCCTCAGAGTCTTCCACCCGCTTTCCCTCAGAGTGACCATCTATCCTGTACGCAGCAGTCAGACTCATCTATCAGTCTAGCATGCTGCGTTTTTTGTCCGACCTCCTCTCGGCATGTTTGCCATGCTGCGGCTGCATCTTTGACCCATCCCTATTATAGTTAATGGGGCCAGAGCGGACGTCCAGCGGTATACATGTGCTAGCGTTAGTATGGATCCAGTGGGCTGTTCCCCTGCTGGAACAGCCTGCCTGGATATAATGTGAAAGAAGCCTAACTGCTATTCTGGTGCCTCCACCCTGTGCCAGTCATTGCACTGCTTGCCTATACAGAAAAGGATTCAATTTAAACTGCTGATTCTCAACCACATAGCTCTCCACAGTGTTGCACCCCCTACATCTTCTCCCTCATTTGTGTCTATCATCCTAATCATGCTGTCCGTACAGCCAGAAATTTAAAACTAACATCCACTATATTCTGAACCTGTCAGTCCTATCTTCAAGACTTCACCCGAGCACCACCAGTTTTCTGGAATGCCCTACCCCAGGCAAATAGGTTAATTCACAACATCGACAGTTGTAGGTGCGCCGTAAAAACACATCTTTTTAGGGTGGCCTCTCAACCTTAACCTAACTCTTCTCCATTCCCCTTCCCCTCCTTTAACATTAACATTCTTCTTCTTAACATGATCCATCATCAAACACTATCCACCATACTGGCTTATGCAGCCTTAGATCTACCCCCCCCCCCCCCCTATTGTGTTAAGATGACCAGACCATTGTGCAAAACATGCACTTTTAACCTTATGTGTCACCTTTTGTCTCTTCCTTATCTCCTCATAGATTGTAAATTCTTGCAAGCAGGGTCCTTATTCCTCATGTTTTAATTGTTGACCTGTTTGCAGCTATGTTATTTATGACTCTGTGTGTACTTGAACTCCCTGAGTGTAAAGCGCTACGGAATATGTTGACGCTATATAAATAAAGATTATGATTATGTTTTAGTACATCAAGAGGATCTCAGACACATAATCTGTTCTCATGTAATGAATCTTGGGAGCCCAATGGTAATTGCCAGATTCCCACAGTAATGACTGTAATGGCTCCCTCTGCTATCCCATCAGGGCACAGGGTCATGTTGCTATGACATTAAGGGCCTAACAAAAAAAAACAATCTGCCGTAGTGGTCCATTATATACTGACAGGCAACATAAAAAAAAAAAAAAAAGTAAGGGTTCAATAATGTTCAATAAAAAAAGTTTACATAGCATCTCCATATCACTGACCAGAAGAATACATTGGGGTCATTTATTAAGACATTTAGGGTACTTTCACACTAGCGTTAGTTTGATCCAGCAGGCAGTTCCGTCGTCGGAGTTGCCTGCCGGATCCGCCGATCATTGTCACAACTGACAGCATTTGTACACTGATCCGGTTGCGGATCCGTCTATGAATGCATTGCAAGAACAGATCCATTTCTCCACTTGTGCATCATGTGGATGGACGGATCCGTTTTGCAGTCTTTTTCACAGTTTTATCGGTCTGTGCATGCGCAGACCAGAAAGACGGATCTGTCCTTCAGTTGTTTTTTAATGCCGGATCCGGCATTCCGGCGACTGATCAGGCATTTTGGACGGACATAATACCACAGCATGCTGCGGTAATATGTCCGGCCAAAACGCCTGACAGTGACTGAACAGAAGGCATACTGATGCAAACTGAACGGACTTCTATCCATTCAGAATGCATGGGGATATGCCTGATCAATTCTTTTCCGGCATAGAGCCCTTTTGATGGAACTCTATGCAGGAAAAGAATAACGCTAGTGTGAAAGTAGCCTTAGACACCAGTTTTAATAACCTCGTGCGCTGGTGGTGGATCCGCTTAAGTTATGAAGAGGCGTCGGCCGCTACATAACTTTGGCGCATCCACTGTCAGTCTTAATGTAAGACTGCCTCCTTGCTGGCTTAAATTTAGACCATTTTCCATGCCTAAAACAGGCGTAGAAAATGATAAATGTGACGTGCCTGCCGACCCATCCCCTTGCCTGCCCCCTGTTTTAGACCTAGCTTAAGCAGGAAAATGTCACAGATTGTGGTGCAAATAATAATGCACTGCAATCTGTGACGGATATATGCCAGAAAACTGGTGTATATCTGATAGTAAATGACCCCCAGTATTTATACTGTGTGGCAAACAGCATGAAAATCTCTCTTATCCCCCACACACACAAAAAAAGCATTCAACAATAGTAAAATCAAAGTCTTTGAATGCGGCATAGAGCCCTTTATAACAAGATTGCCTGGTCTAGAAGGCCCAATGTTGATGCCGTTGCTAACAAAGTTAGGGGCCCCCTTTTTGCCCCGGCATTGTCTGTAACAATGTTTAGGTACATAATACATATCAAAATAAAAACCTCATTAACGCCAGTTACCAAGGTTTCCCAGTGCAACATTTCCCATGCCATTATACGGCTTCTTATGGCTTTGCTTCTTCCCATAGTGCATCCTGGTGACATTTATGGACATCTGGCCATAAACATTTCTTCCATTGATTCATGTTCTGTTCTGATGCTCTCATGCCCATTAAATGCATTTTTGGTGGTGGACAGTAACCAGTCTGCGATGATGCAGAAATCTGTGGTGCACTGTTTGTTCTGAAACCTTTCTTTTATAGCCCAAAACCTTATGGAAAGTTGTGATACAGTAGCTTTTCTGTAGGATTGGACCAAATAAGCTCTGCAATGGTATCAATGACTCTTCAGTGTCCATGACCCTGTTGTGGGTTCACTAGGTATCATTCCTTGGACCACTATTGGTAGGTACCAAAAACTAGATACAGGAGCACCACACAAGGCCTATAACTTTGAAGGTGTTCTGACTTATCTAGCCATCACAATTTGACCGTCGAACTTGCTCAGATCCTGCTTCCAACATGCTGAATTTAAGAAAGGACAGTTGACTTGCTGCCTAATACATTTCACTCCTTGATGGTTGTCATTGTAGTGCGATAATCCAAGTTATTCACTTCAGTCTTCTTTGGTATTAATTTTAAGGTTGATCAGGATATATACACGGTATATAGCAGGCATGGCCAACCTGCGGCTCTCCAGCTGTTGTAAAACTACAACTCCCACCATCCCCTGCTGTAGGATAATCGATGTAGGCAGTCTGGGCATGCTGGGAGTTGTAGTTTTGCAACAGCTGGAGAGCCTCAGGTTGGCCATCCCTGGTATATAGTATACCTACAGTTTTTGTACCTTATAGAATTCTAATACAAATACTTATTCCACATAATGCTTCCATACAGTATCCATACAATACAGCCAATCAGTGCCCATATAATACCACCATAAAAATGTTAACTCTTTCCCGTACTCAGCCACAATTGCATCTCATTGTTCCTGTGAACTGCTGTGCCATGATCATACAAGCACTGCTTCTTTGCATGTGTTGATAGGTTGCCAGTCAATAAAAGACAGTTAATTGTACAGTGCAATAGAAAATAGGACTGCAAAATAGAACTATTCCACTGTATAACAGAAACAGTAAGAGGATCACAGAATCAAGTCACCCACTGGAATGTAAAAAAATAAATACATTTAAATAACGTTTAGGAAAAAAAGATGATGGAAAATTATTATGGATAATTATTTATCATTGACACATTTGTAACGACCACTATAATATTTAAAATGTTATTCCTTCTGCCCTTATAAAGCTAGGTCTATGGAATGGTAAAAAAAAGAGAAAAATAATGGCTCTTGGAATATGCCAATTCAAAACCAGTTTAAAAAAATGCTTTAATTATAAAAAAAATGGCAAGATTAATTAAAAATGTACAATTGGTATTTCTGTAGTCATAATGACCCACAGAGTAAAGTTAACATGTTATTTTATAGTGCACAGTGAATGCCGTAAAAACAAAACTCAAAAACAATGGTGTAATATATATAATTTTTTAAACCCAAAGCTATTTAATACTTTATAATAATTGCCAGATTGGAGATATTAAAAACACAGCTTTTCCAGCAAAAAGGCCCTTATATAGCTCTATTGAGCTAAAATTGCTGCATACTGAAGTCCCAATAAAGTTCACATTCTTAAGGGGTCGTCCGGCTAGGAGCCACCAAGACTGATGGTTGGCAGGTGTGCCCCATAAAAAAAAAAAAACACACACATTCACCTGTCTGTGGTCCTGCTATTCCAACACTAATGCCCCGTTCCCTGCCAGACTGCAAATGGCTTAGTCCCTTGACTGCTGAAGCCCATCAGTGGCCTCAGCAGACATATGTGCTTTACCTTTACATGTCATTAGTACATCACTAAGGGCCAGTTCATACGTCTGATTTTGAAAAACACGCTCAAATAATCAGTCCAAAATCTACTTTATTGTGAGTTTTTTTTTTTTGACACATCCTTTTTTTAACCAATACAAAGCTGAATTTTCAGCTTGAGGTTTTTGTAACAGATCTGTGGCAAAAACCACTCGGAGAACGGCACAAAAAAAACAGCATGGACTTACATGGAGCTGTTTTTTCTGCTTCCTATTTATTTAAATGGGAGATTCAGCACTAGATAAGGTGTGCTGCTTCTTTTTTACACGCATCTTTTTTATATGTGTTGCTTCCCATTGAAATTAATATGAGGCTGTTTTTTTTTTTTTTTAGCAGATTTTGAGGCATAAACATTCCAAAATCAGCACCAAAAAACTCTAAGGGCTGTTTCACGCGAGCGGATGCCGTGCGTGACATCCGCTCCGTGAATGACAGCCAAGACCCGATGCGGAGCAGTAACATGATTGATAATGCTCCGTGCCTCTCTGATCTCTTTACTACGAAATCACAGTGAGATAAAGTTGTCATTGTGATTTTGTAGTAAAGAGATCACAGAGAGGCATGGAGCATTATCAATCATGTTACTGCTCAGTGCTTCTGCTGTCCGCATCGGGTCTTGGCTGTCATTCACGGAGCGGATGTCACGCAAGGCATCTGCTCGTGTGAAACAGCCCTAACAGTGATTTGCAGATCAAACACGTGTGACTCCTGAGGCCATTTATTGACTGCAGTTGTCTCAGGACCAAGCCACCTCCAGTCAGGACAGGAACAGGGCAGCAGCGCTGGAAGGGTGGGACTGACAGGTGTGCCCCATTTTTCTTTTAAATGGGACACACCTTCCCACAACTAGGGTTGTTCGCATACTAGGCCAGACAACCCCTTTAAGTGTTCAAGTATTACTGCTATTCAGTATCTACTAATACTGACATGTTATATGTATATGTGTGTATGTATGTGTATATATATATATATATATATATATATATATATATATATATACATGTGTATGTATATATATATATATATATATATATATATACATTGGTTTGGGGGTAAATCTTAATCTAAGCATTGTAGGACTGAGGATATCTGAATATATTCTTGTTGGTCTGGGGTAGTGGAGGGTTTGACATGCCTATTTTAATAGCTTCATGCATTCCCCATGTAATAATTCTGGAGCATCTAGTCATATGGCTGTAAGTTGTGCCATAAGAACAGCAGTATGGGGGGGGGGGGGGGGGTGTAACTGCAAAGTCTGAATATGGCCGCACTGATTGGATAGAGTCAGTCTGTGCAGGTACACGCCCCCAACTGGTTACCTCCCCTCTGTTCCCTTACTGAAGGCTAATAGCAATTAATTTATAACTTCTAGTGCAAATAATAAAGGAATAGCACAACATAGAGCCATATGACTAGATGCTCCAGAACTGTTATGACATGGGGAATGCATGGAGCTATTAAAACAGACATGTCAGGAGAGGTGAAAGGTCCTCTTTAACATCATTGGAGATCACGATTGGTAAGGAGATTTACAGTTAAATCCCTGGGGGTCTAGAAATTTTACCTGCAAAACCTTACAGACATTAACAGTGATTTGAAAACAGTTTTCTACTACATTGAAGACTCACATCAGCCAGACAGGTCTGCTAGGGATGTCTCTCCTATGGGCATCCATCCTGGAAAATATATGTTGATGTTGCTCTGCATTCAATAAGTGCTTCGACAAGGATTCTATTTGAGATGTTGGAGATTTATTTTCTATTGAATCTATATTGTACCCAACAGCTCAAGGCATACATTTAGGATGTTCATGGATATATTGTGACTCTAGAGTGAGTGGATTATCAGTAGACTCCTGGGGGTGGTAAAAGGTGTTAGTGATAAACTCCCTTGTGATCTAGGGCACCGCTCTGGACTTCTGCATAGTTTGGTTGTAATAAGAAGCTAATAGAGGTCTGCTTGTTGCAACTTTCCTTTACTTCGTTGCACTTACATTACAGATCAGTTCACACAGTTATGCAGGGGAGTCTTCTCCTGCATAACAGGACGGATCCATTATGCAGGCCATAGACTTCTATTATGATGGAATGAATAACGGAATGCCTCTAAAGGCATTCCGTTATGCATTCCATCATAGAATTGTGTTATGGTCCATGGTAACGGAATCCATAAGGCAATTCTGCTTTTACCACCAAATGAAGCATGAACAAATTTCATAACATGAAATTTGCTCATCTCTAATCACAACTTATTTCCCATTGACTACTAGGAAAAAGCTTGCAAATTGTGAGCAATAAAGTTGTAAGAGTAATGTTTCATTATACAATGAATACACATTGTTTGCTGAAACGATAACACCCCTTGAATAGTTACCTTGTTAGTATGCCGATATATTGTTTCAGTGTTTCAGAGTTAGCCTTAATCACTTAAGATGGTGAAACCATGTCACAAAGCTTCTTCTTTTAGTAATGTATAGCTAGTTCTTAGTAACATGGCAATTTTTTTAAAGATTTATAACATATTGGTTTCTTTACAGTTTCCAGTAGAACAGCTCATATTCTGTTTCAATTATTCCAACTGTTTGAGTAAGCTTACTTACTATTTTTTTCTTTCCTTTTCTTCATGCTGTCGCTTAGAGCCCTACAGAGAGACAAGTATGGGAGTAAAACTAAATTTTGCTTATCAAATGTAATTTTAATTCAATTTATCATATTTATTAAACATTTATTTAGTATTACATAATTAGTAGACCTTTTTGATAATCATTTTCTTTAGTTATTGCTGTATTCTGTGGTACTTTGTGTTTTATCAGTTTAATTTATATGCTTTTAAAATATTTGTTTGTACAGCTTTTTTTACTTTTAAGAATTGTAAGAGGTACCAAATCATACAGCAAACATAAAATAAAAGACAAAAAATATTTATGTTACTGGTTCTAATAAAGCAGTGTATTTCATGTTATTTAGATTGTTTAAAGAGGTTCTAAAGCTTTAGCAAACTGAGCACCAATAAAAGGTCTTAATTTACTTAAAGGGGTAATCCAGGATTTTCAGGATATATCTTCAGGATAGGCCATTAATATCCACGGGGGTCTAACAGCCATCTTCACCAGGAAATGAATCCGAGCAGTGCTGCAGTAACCAGCTTCATCCACACTGCACAATGGATGAACTATTCCTTACATTTGCACCCCTGTCGATCAGCTACAGTAATCAATGGGGGGGGGGGGGGGTTGGACCCCTGCATATCAGTTATTGATGGCCAATCCTGAGGATAGGTCATCACCAACAAAATCCTAAAATACCTCTTTAAGTGGCCCATACAGACAACTACAGACACTCTCAGTTAGGGCTCATGCACATGACCATATGCCCTCCAAGTCATCCGGTCCATAAGCAGGCCATATGTCCAGGAGCGGCATACATCTTGCGCATGGGAGCGCACAGCATCATAGGTTACTATGATACTGTGCGCATCGGGCCGCCCGTGGGACTATTGTCTCGCACTCATATGATATTATGAGTGCGGGACAATAGCCCTGCCGGTGGCCTGATGCGCACAGCATCACAGTAACCTATGATGCTGTATGCTCCCGTGCGTACGATATATGCCGCTCCGGGACATATGGCCCGCTCACGGACCGTATGTCTCGGAGGGCATACGGTCATGTGCATGAGCCCTTACATTGTATGTCATTAAAGGTGTTCTCACTTCAGCAAATAGCATTTATCATGTAGATAAAGTTAATACAAGGCACTTACTAATGTATTCTGATTGTCCATATTGCCTCCTTTAATGGCTTGATTCATTTTTCCATCACATTACACATTGCTTGTTTCCAAGGGTTATGACCACCATGCAGTGGTGGCTGTGCCTGCATACTGTAGAAAATGCACTGTCCTCTCTGGTGGCTGGGATCACGGGATTGTACATAGGTGTTTTTTTTTTCCTATAGTGTGCAAGCGCGGCCACCTTGGTAGGGTGGTAGCCTGGTTTAGGGAGGCTGTAGAAGTTTATTGTGCGGTGGAAAAATTAATCAAGCCATCAAAAGAGGCAATATGGACAATCACTATACATTAGTAAGTGTCTTGTATTAACTTTGTCTAAATCATAAATGCAATTTGCTGATGTGAGACAACACCTTTAAGAAGTTTTAGTTTTTTTAATGTTCTTTTACAGGGATACTGGATGACAACTAAAACAACAAATATGCTCAAGTCAAGTGATTTTTTTTTAACCTTGAGCACTGCTGAATAGACACAAATTTGAAACATAACATTCTGGCTCCTGCAATGTAAAAAAAATTATGCAGTAAGTTTTTATTACATCTGCAGGTTACCGGAACCGAGTGTATCACTTTTTTATGTAATAGTATCAATTAGTCATTTTAATTTTGCAACCCCAAAAATTAATTTGCTACAAAATTTGTAGACTTGAACTTTAACAGAGCACTATTTGCTAAAACATTAGAACTTATTTAATTGTTTATTTTATATATGAAATATTAAATAGTATTTTGGTATTTGATTAATGTATGGGACCCTGAAAGTTATACTGTACATAAGAAGTATGTTGTTATTTATTTTCTGAAAGTTTTAATATATTGCTTTTGTTGAAACTTTTTTAACACAAACATATTCCACATCATTATTATGAACATGCATTCAGTATAAATGGTCACTGTACTTTCACACAACTTTGCATAAATCAATTGTACAGGCAAATATAAGAAACTTTGTATTATATCTTATCAGAGAAAAATGCCTTGTTTTCCTCTTACCCCTTCCCTAAACTAATATTCTCTCTGAATGTTCTGCTAAGTCCATCTTGCAAGATCAAGATGGGCTACCTGTTCACCAAAGGATCATATTACATTATCCCATAGACATCTAAAGAAATAGTAGAGGGAGGAATGTGCAGCAGTGAGAGAGGAACAAGCAGATGACTCAGAAGAGTGTTATATCTCAATACAAGTGCTTTGTTCACATCTGTACAGCTCAGTACTTCACTATAATGACCATATGAATCATTATATGAGTGATTCTGGGTCAATGAAAGGTAGCAGAATATGTTGTCTACATGTGTACTCTTTGCGCAGGCATGATATACAGTGTATTTGGAAAGTTTTTAGACCCTTCTACTTTTTTTTCACATTTTGTTTTTCCCCATCATTCTGCACTAAATATTCCATAATGAGAAAGTCAAAACAGAATGTTTGAAATCTTTGCTAATTTCAAAATTTGAAAAAAATGAAAATTTTGCATTGACATAAGTATTCTGAATTTCAGACCCTTTTACTAAGTACTTAGTTGAAGCGATTACAGGCTCCAGTCTTCTTGGGTATGATGCCTCAAGGTTTGCACAACTAAATTTGAGGATTTTCTTATTGGAAAGTGAACATTTGGCTAAGGCCTCATGCACACGACAGTTTTTTTTCACGGTCCGCAAAAACGGGGTCCGTGGGTCCGTGATCCGTGACCGTTTTTTCGTCCGTGGGTCTTCCTTGATTTTTGGAGGATCCACGGACATGAAAAATGAAAAAAAAATCTAAGTCAAGTTTGCCATTGAAATGATAGGAAAAAACGGACACGGATCACGGACACGGATGACAATCTTGTGTGCATCCGTGATTTTCACGGACCCATTGACTTGAATGGGTCCGTGAACCGTTGGCCGTGAAAAAAATAGGACAGGTCATATTTTTTTCACGGCCAGGAAAAACGGATCACGGATGCGGCTGCCAAACGGTGCAGTTTCCGATTTTTCCACGGACCCATTGAAAGTCAATGGGTCCGCAAAAAAAAACGGAAAACGGCGCAACGGCCACGGATGCACACAACGGTCGTGTGCATGAGGCCTTAGTCTGACACCCAGAGCACTGTGGAACAGGTTGTCATTAAATATTTCTTTACTATGTTCCATTCAGCTTTCCCTCAACCTAGACCAGTCTTCTTATCACAGCTGCTGGTTTTGGATAGTTCATGATCATTGCCTGGCATCCTCCAGAAATGACACTTGAGGCCAAAAGTTAAAATCTTGGTGTTATCAGACCAGAGAATATTGTTCCTCACAGTCAGAGATTAATTTGGGTGGGTTTTTGCAAACTCAGGTGGTCTTTCAAGTATCTTTTACTGTGGCTAGGCTTCTTTCTGGCCATTCTGCTATAAAGCCCAAATTGGTACATTCTGAAAGTTTCTCCCATATACACACAGGATCTTTGGAGCGCTGCTAGAGTTACTATTGGGTTTTTGGTCACCTTTCTTACTATGGCCATTCTCCCCTGATTACTTAGTTTAGTGAGGCGTTTAGCTCTTCGAAGAGTTCCAAACTTCTTTCATGTAAGAATTATGGAGGTCATTTCGCTCTTAGGATCTTTCAGTGCAGCACAAATTTTTTATACCCTTCTCCAGATCTGTGCTTTACACAATCCTTTCTCTGAGCTCTAAAGGTTTTTTATTTCCTTTTCATGTCTTGGTTTTTGCTCTGATATGCAACATGCCGCAACATGACGAAATGTGAAAAAAGTGAAAGGGTCTGAAGATTTTTTGAATGCAGTTTAAGGGCTCTTTCACACCTGCGTTATTGTCTTCCGGCATAGAGTTCTGTCGTCGGGGCTCTATGCCGGAAGAATCCTGATCAGTTTTATCCTAATGCATTCTGAATGGAGTGAAATCCGTTCAGGATGCATCAGGATGTCTTCAGTTCCGGAACGGAACGTTTTTTGGCCAGAGAAAATACCGCAGCATGCTGCCCTTTTTGCTCCGGCCAAAAATCCTGAAGACTTGCCGCAAGGCCGGATCCGGAATTAATGCCCATTGAAAGGCATTAATCCGGATCTGGCCTTAAGCTAAACATCATTTCGGCGCATTGGCGGATACGACGTTTAGCTTTTTTAGAGTGGTTACCATGGCTGCCGGGACGCTAAAGTCTAGGCAGCCATGGTAAAGTGTAGTGGGGAGCGGGGGAGCAGCATACTTACCATCCGTGCGGCTTCCGAGGCGCTCCAGAGTGACGTCAGGGCGCCCCACACACATGGATGACGTGATCGCATGGCACGTCATCCATGCGCATGGGGCGCTCTGACGTCACTCTGGAGCGCCTCGGAAGCCGTACGGATGGTAAGTATACCGCTCCCCCGCTCCCCGCTCCTACTATGGCAACCAGGACTTTAATAGCGTCCTGGGTGCCATAGTAACGCTGAAAGCATTTTGAAGACGGATCCGTCTTCAAATGCTTTCAGTACACTTGCGTTTTTCCGGATCCGGCGTGTAATTCCGGCAAGTGGAGGCAGCTTATTCTGAAAAGTTATCTGACAGTGTAGGTATGCTTTGTAGCTAAGTCTCAAATTATTTATTGGTTAAAGGGGTTATCCAACCTCTGAAATGTCTCCTCTACTGCCTGGGCCCCTCACACACAATGTACTTACCTCGCTCCCCAGCACCTGCATCGCTCCTGGTCCCCGCACGTCGCTGTTTCTCCCCGTTCGCAAATGAAAGTATCCGGTGTCGGGGGGGCAGCTAGTGTCAAGCGTTGACGGGGACGAGCCTCCCTAGCATCGTGGGTGACACTAGGGAGGCTTGTCCCCGTCACCGCCTGCCATTGGCTGCCCCCCCCCCCCCCCCCGATATGTTTTCATCCACGCACAGGGAGAAGCAGTGGCGGCCGTGCTTTTATATTACTGTATTTAGCTGTATTTAGGATAGGTTTTTATAAAAAATTTTGCTTTTGCAGTTTCTGTGTTTTATACTACATAGCAGCTACCTTCAAGCCATTCAATAGAGTAGATATATGCAACCTCCGGCACTCCTGCTGTTATGAAACTACAACTCTCAGCATGCATACTTGCTCTTCTTTTCTCAGAACTCTCATAGAAATGAATGGAAGATGGAGTGCCAAACATTGCTGACCCCTGCACTAGAAAATCCCTCAGACTGACTGGTGACTTAGCTTCCAACCCCACTCTTAAGATAACCATATACATTAGACTAAAGTTGATCAAATTAGACGATTTCAACCAAAATGAATTTTAGGCCTCATGCACATGACCATATGTATTTTGTGGTCCACAAAAAACGGATCCGCAAAAAAATACGGATGAAGTCCGTGTGCATTCCGTATTTTGTGGAACGTAACATCTGGCTCCTAATAGAACAGTACTATCCTTGTCCATAATGCGGACAATAATGGGACATGTTCTATCTTTTTGTGGAACCGACATACGGAAAAGGAATGTACATGGAGTAACATTTTTTTTTGCGGACCCATTGAAATGAAAGGTTCTGTATATGGTCCGCAAAAAAAATGGAATGGACACGGAAAGAAAAATGTTTGTGTGCATGAGGCCTTATTGGTTGACATTTAACAACAAATAAACATTCTATCTGACTGATTAGAGAAGTTGTCCGAGTTTAATAGTTTCATCGCCTGGTTTCATTGAACGTGTATGGACAGTTTGAGCAACCGTAACGGCCAATATGGACTAAAATGTGTATGGCTGTCTCTGTGAAATTAATGTTCAACAGATGTTTATTCAACTGCCGTTTAACCATCCCAAAGAATGTTATCTTATGTGTATGGCCACCTTAACATAATCTGAGTTATGACCTTAGCTGAGAAGATTTTTAAAGAGAGTTAAAGGTGCAAGCACCGATGGATAATAAAACATCCATCTGCTCTTGTTTGCTCCTGACTGGTTACACAGGCCGATGCAAATATAATGCGGGATGTACAAGTCATTCCTCCCCATTCTTTTCTATTCATTATCGGCAGGACATCCCTGATTACACCAGGAGATGTTGAACTGATAATAAGGTATCTTCCATCCTGATGAAACATGTCCAGTAGCCGACTGCTCGAGAATATTAGCCAATTATCGCAAACAAGCATTCTTGAACGCTTGCTCCTGATAATTTGCCAATAATCGTGTGGTCTAATCGACCCTTTGAGATGCTAGAGGCCAAGCCATTAGATAACTAGTGTGACAGATTTGAAATTCAAAAGTTTTCTGCTGCTATGTAGTGCAAAACATAAAAATTGTTTTTAGCCTAAAATACATCAATAAAAATGTCTCAAGAGGTATCAATAGCCTATAAAGCAAAAGTAGGAGATGGCTATATCAGCTACTTTGTAGGCACCTGAGTCCTAGCCTCTTAAAAGTAGATATGTCTGTTGAAAATGTTGTGTTATAGAGGATCAGCATATTACAGCTACAGGTCCATACTTCAATAATCTAAAATGGTACTGATACATTTTGTTGTTGTGAGAGGCAGGAGAATGCTACCCTCATGAGTCCACTGTATTATTTCATTGTATCTATTACTAAAAACAGGTCAACATTTATTGTGCCATTTTTGGATGATAGGATTACAAAACTGTAGTTGTAATATGCTGCTTATATAGGGCAGAATATTCAGCTAATATATTTACTTTTGGGGTATGTTCATACAAAGCAGATACCACAAATTTTAGGATACCAGCAAGTGGATGACATTTTAAGAACCATTTAAAGATTTTAGGGTTTTGAATCTACAGCATGTCAATTTATACTACAAATATCCACCAAGATTTCATCTTTTGCAATGCATGGGGGGAAATCCATGGCAAATATGCACCAAAATCTGCAACAGATCTGCAATGGAATTACTGATACGAAAATGTAGAAAAGATCCACAGCAGGAAATCTGTTACTTGTGGCTGTATCCTAATCCTGTACCTACACAGGTAGTTTGTAATTTTTGTGTGACTGACAGACAACAACAAAAATCAACAGAAAATAAACACTAAAAACCTACGGCCCTAAACATAGTTTGATGAGGTTTTCTGTAAATGTTAGGCTACTTTCACACTAGCGTTCGGGCGGATCCGTTCTGAACGGATCCGCTCATAATAATGCAGACGGAGGCTCCGTTCAGAACGGATCCGTCTGCATTATTTTTAGCATAGAACAGCTAAGTGTGAAAATAGCCTAGTACGGATCCGTCCAGACTTTCAATGTAAAGTCAATGGGGGACGGATCCGCTTGAAGATTGAGCCACATTGTGGCATCTTCAAACGGATCCGTCCCCATTGACTTACATTGAAAGTCTGGACGGATCCGCACGCCTCCGCACGGCCAGGCGGACACCCGAACGCTGCAAGCAGCGTTCAGCTGTCCGCCTGTCCGAGCGGAGCGGAGGCTGAACGCCGCCAGACTGATGCAGTCTGAGCGGATCCGCCTCCATTCAGACTGCATCAGGGCTGGACGGCTGCGTTCGGGTCCGCTCGTGAGCTCCTTCAAACGGAGCTCACGAGCGGACCAGCGAACGCTAGTGTGAAAGCAGCCTTATCTTGCTTCCTGGTGTCTCAATGCACCAGTTCCCTTTAAGTGCTTTTACATATACTGAATGACAACATCTTTCTGCTGTATGGGAATTAACCAAAAATGTAGCCCACTGGTCTTTAGCCTGTTAATGACTAGGCTCAAAAGAAATATTATTTATAGTAAAATCCAGCCAATAATTCTAAGCATATACTTTTTGGTATATACACTAAGGGCCGGATTTTTCTATGAACAATATCTTTTCATGGGTAAATTCCTTTAAAGTTTCAGCATTTTTTTCATTTATTCATTATAGAATTCCAAGACCAATAACATTTTTCTTTAACTTAAAGGGGTTCTGCACTTTCATTTAACTGATGATCTATCCTTTGGATAGATCATCAGCTTCTGATCGGCGGGTGTCCGACACGCCGATCAGCTGTTTGAGAAGGCAGCGGCGCTCCAGCAGCGCCACAGGCTTTTCACTGTTTACCGCTGGGCCGTCTGCCCACTGACGTCACGACTAGTATCAACTAGCGTGGGCGCGGCTAAGCTCCAGCTTAGCTCCGCCCATGCTAGTTGATACTAGTCGTGATGTTAGTGGGCCGGCGGCCCGGTGGTAAACAGTGAGAAGGCCGCGGTGCTGCTCGATTGCCGCTGCCTTCTCAAACAGCTTCCAGAGGATAGATCATCAGTTAAATGAAAGTGCAGAACCCCTGCCAGTGAAAAGCCACAGGCTTTTCACTGTTTACCGCTGGGCCGTCTGCCCACTGACGTCACGACTAGTATCAACTAGCGTGGGCGCGGCTAAGCTCCAGCTTAGCCTCGCCCACGCTAGTTGATACTAGTCGTGATGTTAGTGGGCCGGCGGCCCGGTGGTAAACAGTGAGAAGGCCGCGGTGCTGCTCGATTGCCGATTGCCGCTGCCTTCTCAAACAGCTTCCAGAGGATAGATCATCAGTTAAATGAAAGTGCAGAACCCCTTTAAGCTTTATGTAAATTTGTTTTTTCAGGATGTTGTTTTTCATTTTTATTTTATTTTCAATGGCATAATTTTGGTTACATAGAACTTACTAATGCTTTCTTTGGAAATTGACAAAATAACACTTGTGCCTTTGTTAGTTGGCTCTTACATTTTGTGCTGTCCACAGTGCAGCATAAATAAATAATGCATTGCTTTTATTTTATGGATTGATGCAATTATGGGCATACTAAATATATATAGTTTGAAACAATACATTTTTTAATCCAGGTACTTCAGCACTGTGCGACTTAAGGGCTCATGGACAAGAGGGTGTGTGCCCTGTGCCCATATTGCGGAAAGCTGTTGTGTCATCTCATATATTGGTGGCATATTGCTTAGATATGCCCCCAATGCCTGATAGGTGTGGGTCCTACCTCTGGCACCCACCCCTAACTCTAAAAGGGAGCCCACAAAGAGCAGGAGAGCAGAGCGTACATGCCCGACCATCCTCTATTAATTTCTATCGGACTGCTGAAAATAGCAGCCCCATAGAAGTGAATAGAGCTGGAGCTGTGCATGCACTGTGCAGTTCTCATTCATTTATTTGGGACTTGCGAAAATAGCTGAGCGCTGGATGGCAGGACACACACCTATCAGACATTGGGGGCATATCCTAGTGATATGCCCCCAATGTATGAGATGGGATAACCCCTTTAACCACTGATGTAATACACTGCAATACTCCCTTATTGCAGTGTATTATGCCTAATAAGATTAAAATTGTGTAAGACTTGAGGGTGGCTGTTAGGACCCCAGCTGATATTGCACACATACAATTAGTAGTATAGGGACACCAGGAAGCAAGGTAAAAAAGATAGCATAAGCGGACAGCTCACAGATTACAAATAGATAAAAGCGTTACTAGCAAACATTCTACATGAAAACATATTATTGTACACTGATTAAAGGGGTTATCCAAGACTAACAAATGCTCCCCCATATGCCGGGCCCCTCACACTGAATCTACTTACCTGGCTCCCCGCTCCCTGCGCCCTACTCACCCTGAGGATTATGAAGAAAAATAATCTACAGGTCCATCTCAATAAATTTGAATATAATTGAAAAGTTCATTTATTTCAGTAATTCAATAAAATAAAATAAAAACTCATTTACTGTATAGATTTATTATATACAGTGTAATCTATTTCAAGTGTTTATTTCTTTTAATGGTTGTGGTTATGGCTTACAGATACTGAAAATCCAAAAGTCAGTATCCCAGAAAATTTGAATATTGTGAAACAGTTCAGTATTGTAGACTCATCGTGTCACACTGTAATCTGGTAATCAACACAAAACGCCTGCAGAGGTTTACTAAGCCTTTAAATGGTTCCTCAGTCTGGTTCAGTAGGCTACACAATCATGGGGAAGACTGCTGACTTGACAGTTGTACCGAAGACAGTCATTGACACCCTCCACAAGGAGGGTAAGCTACAAAAAGTCATTGCTAGAGAAGCTGGCTGTTCACCGAGTGCTGTATCCAAGCATATTAATGGAAAGTTGAGTAGAAGTTAAAATTGTGGTAGAAAAGGGTGCACAAGCAACAGGGATAACAGCAGCCTTGATAGGATAGTCAAGAAAAGGCCATTCAAGAATTTATGGGAGATTCACAAGGAGTGGACTGGAGTCAGTGCTTCAAGAGCCACTGCACACAGACATATCATGACATGGGCTACAACTGTCACATTCCTTGTTTCAACCCACGTCGTCAGAAGCATCTTTCCTAGGCTAAGGAGAAAAAAGACTGGACTGTGGCTCAGTGGTCCGGTCCAAAGTCCAGTGTTCAGCTGAAAGTAAATTTTGTGTTTCATTTGGAAATGAAAGGTCCTAGAGTTTGGAGAAAGAGTGGAGAGGTACACAATCCAAGTTGCGTAATGTCCAATGTGAAGTTTCCGCAGTCAATGGTTTAGGGAGCCACATCATCTGCTGGTATTGGTCCACTGTGTTATATCAAGTCCAAAGTCAGTGTAGTTGTATACCAGGAAATTTTTGAGCATTTCATGCTTCCCTCTGCTGACAAGTTTTAGGGAGAGGCTGATTTCATTTTCCAGCTGGAATTGGCACCTGCCCACAATCCCAAAAGTACAATTACCTGTTTTAATAGCCATGGTATGACTGTGCTTGATTGGCCAGCAAACTCGACTGACCTTAACCCATTGATTCTCTTATTGTCAATAGGAAGATGAGAGACACTAGACCCAGCAATGCAGGTGATTGCTATAAAAGCAACCTGGGCTTCCATAACACCTCAGTGGTGTAACAGGCTGATCACCTCCATGACACGCCACATTGATGCAGTAATTCATGCAAATGGAGCCTCAACCAAGTATTGAGTGCATATACTGGACATACTTTTCAGTAGGTGTTTTGCTGATAAGAGCAATATTTCATGTTTGAATGATGTTTAAAGAGAGATTAAACTGAAACTACAGCTAAACTTCAAAGGAAGGTTTATATGATTTAATGAAATATACTAGATATGTAGAATATACAATTGCATCAACACTTCAGCTGTAGTCTTGACCACATCCAGAATGAAGGTACTTACATCGCCGATTGAGGTAACATCATCTGACTGACACATCAGCTGGGAAGCCCATTCAACGAAAGCAGTCAGAGCCTCAATCGAGAAAACCCCAATTAGGTCCCTATGCAAGGCATTCCCCCATAGGATGAGCTTCTGACCTCTTTCCTGAATGGGTACAGCTTTGTACCTTTTAAACAAAAATCTTCATCCCCCTAGTAGAATGGAGCCAGCGCATGTGCTCCATAATTGTCACTGTGTACGTGTTGTTCATCTGCTATCACACTGGACCTTGGAGCGGCCAGTTCCCAGGTCCGCAGTGAGTCAGAATCCCAAAACAACCATGGGAAAATATGTAGGCAAAGCCTTACTCTTTTGCATATGCATTCACAGGTCTTAAATTGAAATTGAAATAAACACATACAAAATAATCCAAATGATCAGAAAGTACATCTTCATACTTTATTCCACCCTTGATCATTTGGAATCATTTTAGTCTAAAGGGCTTATATAAAGAGGGAATACATTTGGATACAACCACGTTTACAGTTGCAAGAAAAAGTATGTGAACCCTTTGGAATTATATGGATTTCTGCACAAATTGGTCATAAAATGTCATCTGATCTTCATCTAAGTCACAACAATAGACAATCACAGTCTGCTTAAACTAATAACACACAAAAAAAATTATGTTACCATGTTTTTATTGAACACACCATGTAAATATTCACAGTGCAGGTGGAAAAAATATGTGGACCCCTAGACTAATGACATCTCCAAGAGCTAATTGGAGTGAGGTGTCAGCCAACTGGAGTCCAATCAATGAGATGAGATTGGAGGTGTTGGTTACAGCTGCCCTGCCCTATAAAAAACACAGCAGTTCTAGGTTTGCTTTTCACAAGAAGCATTGCCTGATGTGAATCATGCCTCACACAAAAAAGCTCTCAGAAGACCTACGATTAAGAATTGTTGACTTGCATAAAGCTGGAAAGGGTTATAAAAGTATCTCCAAAAGCCTTGCTGTTCATCAGTCCACGGTAAGACAAATTGTCTGTAAATGGAGAAAGTTCAGCACTGCTGCTACTCTCCCTAGGAGTGGCCGTCCTGTAAAGATGACTGCAAGAGTACAGCGCAGACTGCTCAATGAGGTGAAGAAGAATCCTAGAGTGTCAGCTAAAGACTTACAAAAGTCTCTTGCATATGCTAACATCCCTGTTAGCGAATTACGATACGTAAAACACTAAACAAGAATGGATTTCATGGGAGGATACCACAGAGGAAGCCACTGCTGTCCAAAAAAACATTGCTGCAAGTTTACAGAGCATCTGGATGTTCTACCTGGAGCACCAGTACTGGCAAAATATTCTGTGGACAGATGAAACCACAGTTGAGTTGTTTGGAAGAAACACACAACACTATGTTTGGAGAAAAAGAGGCACAGCACAACATCAAAACCTTATCCCAACTGTGAAGTATGGTGGTGGGGGCATCATGGTTTGGGACTGCTTTGCTGCGTCAGGGCCTGGACGGATTGCGATCATCAAAGGATAAATGAATTCCCAAGTTTATCAAGACATTTTGCAGAGAACTGAAGGCCATCTGTCCACCAGCTGAAGCTCAACAGAAGATGGGTGTTGCAACAGGACAACGACCCGGGTTGAGATGCTGTGGCATGACCTCAAGAAAGCGATTCACACCAGACATCCCAAGAATATTGCTGAACTGAAACAGTTCTGTAAAGAGGAATGGTCAAGAATTACTCCTGACCGTTGTGCACGTCTGATCTGCAACTACAGGAAATGTTTGGTTGAAGTTATTGCTGCCAAATGAGGTTCAACCAGTTATTAAATCCAAGGGTTCACATACTTTTTCCACCTGCACTGTGAATGTTTACAAGGTGTGTTCAATAAAAACATGGTAACATTTAATTCTTTGTGTGTTATTAGTTTAAGCAGACTGTGATTTGTCTATTGTTGTGACTTAGATGAAGATCAGATGACATTTTATGACCAATTTGTGCAGAAATCCATATAATTCCAAAGGGTTCACATACTTTTTCTTGCAACTGTAAATATGAATAAAACAATGACAATGCAAATCATATACGCTACTGTTATTACACCGTTGTACGCCTTAGTTTCAAAGCAAAAAATAAGTAAACTATTCTACGTACCGTATTTTTTGCCCTAAAGGACCCAAAGTAGGGGGAAATGTCAGTTCGTCTTGTGGGGCAAATACTAATTATACATTATGGAAGCACTCATTAGTAGGATCTGATGTCTGCTTGTGGGTGTCATTCACATTGGGGCTCTGATCTGATGTCTGTTTGTGGGGGGTCATTCACATTGGGGCTGTGATATGAGATCTGATTGGGTGTATTTTTCACATTGGAGACTGATCTGAGGTGTGATTGGAGGTTTTATGAACATTGGGGGCCTGATCTGAGGTTTGATTAACATGGGGGTCTGAGCTGAGGTCTGATTAGGGTCTTATTAACATTGGGGGTCTGATTGGGGCTCTGTGCTGAGGTCTGATGAAAAATATTTATTTCTTAGTTTCCTCCTCTAAAACCTAGTTGCATCTTATGGGCAGGTGTGTCTTATAGTGGGAAAAATACGGTGATCTGTCAGCACTGTCCATTTAAGAATACTACCAATAGGCTTCTCAAAAAACAAACCAAAAACTATGTATGTTGGACTAACAAGAGCTTATATAATAAAACTCTTTGCTTCTGATCTTCTTAAAGGCACAGTCTCTGGTGACTTTGGAATCCTTCTCTTGTCAACCTCGTCTTCTATGTAGTTTTCTGTTACTCTTATAAAATTCAGTTTTTGTAATTTTGTCCAGCACAGTCTCTTACCTCTTCTTTCTCCTTGCCCATGTATGAGGGAATTTGAGGTTTATTCACAATTGTAATTGCCGATTTCAGAGCCTCTTTTCAGTGGTTGTAGGACAGTCCTTAACCTTGTTTGTGGGAGGAGCTATAACACTGGGAGCTCTTCCTCTCGCTGGTTTACAGGTCATTGTACATAGTCATCAGCCCTGCTGGTTAATTGGTGTACTGCAGGAAGTCTTGGGAAGACAATTACTTGGAGGTCCGCCCTCAGACAACAGTCATGCAAGCAGCAAAGCCTTTTTCAGGATGGTAGACCAGTGGTTAAAGTTGTTTCTCGTTGGGTGGCAGACAGTCCAGCGTTGTTTTACCACACCTGCTCTCATTAACTTGAGTAGCTCCTTGGCACTGCTAAGGTTGTCAGTTCTGGCTCTGCTAAACATCTGATACAGCCGTGCAGGGAAAATGGAATTGATTACAAACTTGAACATTTTCACATGTTCTATAAGAAATAACTCTGTTTCAAAATACATTTATTTGAGTATAGCTCAGTCCATGGGTTTTAACCCAACTCCAGAATATCAGTTTATGGCAATGTCAGCCAGTGATGGGGTGGAGTAAGTTTTAGAAGCTCCTTGTGTGTCCTTTACTTCCCACCACCCCTGCTCCAGTTGGATTAAACAAAACAAACAAATGTCCCATTATGACTCTTGTCGGTCCAACACTGCTTGTAAACATTGCCCAATGGAACCACAGAGGTCCTCTGCCAAAGCAAAACACATTTTTCTAAACCCTATATCTTATCTAGTTGTCTCAATATTATGAAATAAACACATATTCTCAATGCAACAAATACTCAATTGGTAATAATTATTCAAACAAAAACAAACTGATATATTTAGCAATTTACACTTCATGGGGGTTTTCATCTTTCGTTCTTGACACATTAAATAAACAATGGCGATCAATATTTTTTCCTATGGTCTTGGGTGACCTTTTTCATGTGATAACAATTTAACATATATCCTTTCCCCTTTAGTTCTATTACATCTGTATGTTCAACACATTGTGGTGTAAAAGAAAACACATTTGTTTTCTTTTCTTTTCGTTCATTGATATCTTTTTTTTTTTTTTTTTTTAATATGTTTTATTTTCAAAAAGATAAATAGGTATCAACAATCTTTCATTTCAATATCACCCAACAACAGAATATAAATGCAATAATGAAATCTCCTCATTTTATACTTAAATTCCCCCCCTCTCCCTCCCTCCACCCCCCGTTTCTTTCCGCGGAGTCACTGTATCTACACCGGCTATCATTATTTCAAGTTACCCCAAATCCGCAGCCAAGCTGCCTTTTTTCCAGCAGTTTGAGCTAAAATGTATTCATACTGCCTAACCCTATTCATCCGTTCCATCCACTCCTGAAAATTGGGGTATTTTATAGTGCCCCAGTATTTAACGATTATTATTTTGGCCAGTGCGGTGCCCCGGAGCCAAAGTCTCTGCTCAGTTTTATTTTTATCTGTCTCTGGAAATGTACCCAGGATAGCAAAATCAGTGCAAGCTTGATACTTCATAGCGGAGCTATCCTGCAATTTCCGAAATATTCGGATCCAATACTGATTTATCCCTGGGCATTCCCACAGCAGATGTTTATAATCTCCTCCATCTTTACCACATTTGTAGCAGTTCTGTTTCCTGTCTTTATAAATAATATGGAGTAGTGCTGGTGTATAATAGAGACGATGTATGATTTTCAGAAGGATCCATGCTTGAGCGGGTGAAACAGTCGATTTTTTTATATTTCTATACACTGTGTTCCACGGGATGGGTTCCCCTTTTTGTAAATCTCTTTCCCATTTAGCCTCACCCCTAAAAGTAATCTTATTTGTGTATTCGTATTTTAATTTAGCATAAATATGTGATATAGAAGTATTGACCGTCATATCTTGACAGACATCTAAAAAAGTGTTCTTTACAATATTCAAATAGTTCTTATTCTCCGTGTAGTGTATAGCGTGACGGAGTTGTTCATATCGAAATTTATCAATAAATCCTAATTCAGTGTCTAATAAAATTTTATTTAAGGGCTTAATTTGTCCTTTATAAAAAACTTGTGCAATTAAGTATATCCCATGTTTTTCCCAATATTCAGCGTCACCCAGTTGCATAACTTGTGGTAAGTTTACATTCCCCCACAGTGGGGTGTAATGGACTGCTTCAAAAACACCCACCATATCTCTAACTTGTTGCCAAATATATCCAAGCATTCTACTAAACGGGTTTGTTATTGTTTTCTGCTTAAAAATACCAGTTTCGAGAATGTGAAATAGATCCTCCCGGGGTCTACCCTGCTCCCCATAGAGAGATCGAATGCATTTATTCCTTCGATTCCTCACACACCATCTCAGTTGGGCAGCCAGGTAGTATCCTTTCAGAAAAGGGATGGATATTCCACCCTCCTCTTTATACAGATATTGTATCTTAATTCTGACCCTTTTGCGGCCCCATATCAATTCGTTAAAGAGGGTCTCTAATTTATTGAAAAATGTATCTTCTATCGTGATTGGGCTAGCGTTGAATACATATAGTAACATTGGTAACAGTGTCATTTTTATAAGAGCTATACGGTTAATTTGTGATAAAGGAAGTTTTAGCCATACTCTAATTTTTTCCTTAACTCTGTCTATTATTGGGAGTATATTCAATTTCGTATAATGTTCCAATTTGGTCCCTATCTGGATGCCCAGATAGAGTAGGGAATCTGCTGGGGTCAGTATACTAACCCGGAAATTATGGCCCAGTGGAACCGGGCGTCTTAATGGGAGGAATTTGGACTTCTCCCAGTTTATCTCATATCCAGATAGATAGCCGAACTCATCCAGATTTTCCATGACCCTGGGCAAGTTCTTGTACCCCTTCCCCAAAAAGAGCAGCATATCATCTGCATAGAGACTTATTTTGTCAGCTTCTCCCTCACACCCAAAGCCCGATATTTCCCCGTCTGCTCTGATTTTACATGCGATTGGCTCCAGAAACAACGAGAAGAGCAAGGGGGAGAGGGGACAACCCTGGCGTGTTCCACGGGTCAGAGGGAAGGGGACAGAGTATTCGCCATTAATTCGGACCCTGGATACCGGGTTTTGATACAGAATGCGGACCCATCTGGAAAAATATTCCCCTATTTTAACCCGCGACATCACTCTCCAAAGGAAGGGCCACTCCACCCTGTCGAAAGCCTTAGCGGCATCCAACGACAGGATGGAGCAGTCCCCCTCATCCTCCATCTGGATATTCAAAAAAGCCCTCCTTACGTTATCCTGTATGTTCCTTTTGGGAATAAACCCGGTTTGTTCTGCATGCACGACTTTGTGGATAACTGTTTTTAATCTGTTGGCTAACAATTTGGCAAGAATTTTATAATCTGTGTTCAACAGAGAGATGGGGCGATAGGATGTAACTGACAGCGGGTCTTTCCCTCTTTTGGGGATTAATGTGATGGTTGCTTCCATCCATGAGGGTGGTAAGGATCCCATTATCCAAGATTGATTTAATACCTCCAGCATTTGGAGAAGGATAACTCCCTCATGTTTCCGATATAGTTCGAATGGGAAGCCGTCCTCTTGTACTTTTTTAAATTGAAGTTGTCTCTCTGAGGTGTTTACATTGGTACTCTCATTCATCATCTGATTGAGCTTCCCTTCTATTTCTTTTTGAGTTTGGGCAAAAACGTTTTTCTGTTTCCTAATTTCGTGTGAATATATACCCCGAAGGTATGCCTTAAGCGAGTCCCAGACCATATGAATATGTGTTGAGTGGGTATTGTTGCTCCAAAAGAACCTTATTTCTTCATTAATCTTATCCAGATCCCTTATTAATGTCATCCAGTGGGGGTTAAGTTTAAAAATTCTATTTAAATTTGGTTTATTAGGACTATCCAGTGTTACCGTAACCGGGCTGAGTTTCTAACAAGGCCACTACTGCTGGTAGGTGTCTGGAAACCAGATCAAACACTACACATCTCTTAATTTTATCTGCGAAACCGCGGATATTCCAAGTCAATATTCTAGACATTTTTTAGTGGTGAGATAGCACTGGGTGGAGGAGCAAGGCCCCCCAACTATGTATATTCAAAACCCCAACAGTTCCCCGCGGAAAGAAACCCCCCCCCCCAGTCCCATTCTGACCCGCGAGTCGCAAACTGCGGCTCATAGGTCTCTAACTGTAGGCTACCCCCCCCCCCTCCCCACCGACGACCCCCCCCCGGCTCCCCCCCCACCGCAACCATGAACAGATTATTTAATGCCCTGAGCGTCCATCCAATCAGCTACATCACTTGGGTTGGAGAAGAATTGAACGGTTTCTTTATAGATAACCCGTAGTTTCGCGGGGTACATCATGGAGTATTTTAATTGAGCTTGTATCAGTCTCTTTTTAACGTCTTTATATTCTCTTCTTTTATCTTGCGTATATCTCTATGTTGGCGTCATTGTATTTCACCGTTTGTATCTCTCTTTTCCACCTAAGGATATTATCCCGATCCCTTGAAGAGGTCATTTTAACTAATATAGGCCTTGGTGCTAGCCCTGGTGGAGGTTTTCTTGTTGGAATGCGGTGTGCTCTCTCCACTATAGGTGTTACGTCTGCTCCTATGCCTGTTACATTGTTTGAAAACCATTTTTGTATAAAGCTTATGGGATCATCTTTTTCTGCTCCTTCCGGGAATCCCACTAATTTAAGATTGTCTCTCCGGGATATGTCCTCCAAATCCGCAATTTTTTCCTTCAGAGCCTTATTGTCACTCTCTACTGTTGCCATCCTTTTTTTTATCTGCCTGGATTATTTTTGCAATTCTGTAGTGAGGGTCTCATACTCTTTAATACGTTGCCTCATTTTATTTAAGTCATCCCGTATTACCGAAATGTCGGACTGCACTGCTGCCACCGTTATCGTCAACGTACTTAATGATTGATTAGTTGTTTTAACGGCTTCCAGTATACCCGCTAGTTTGTGGTCTATATTGCTCATCTGATTATCAGCTTCCATTACATGATTTCCTCCCTCCTTCTTTAGCGAAATTTCACTCTCTTCATCGTCCCCCATCTGTGATATTAGTTTCTGGTTACCCCTTGTCTTGGTTAATGGAGGTGAGGATTTGAGGTATTTATCAAGCTGCGTTCTTACCGCTCCCCCTTTGGGTGAGGTGGTTCCAATAGACTTTCTATTTTGTAATTTGGGGGCCATTTTTAATTTTTTTATTTTAAATAATTTTCCTTCCCCTTTCCCCCTTTTACACGTTTACTTCGGCGACACTGTTATACGCTATTATATGAAACACAGTATTGCTATGCACACAGTCAAAGGCGTTTTATAACACCCAGGCAGAATAAATAAATCCGGAGGTCTTGTAAGTAGAGCATATAGAGTCCCAATATCCTAAAAAGGTCTCCAGAAGTATGAGGTTTTCACCCCTAAGCGATGCAGCACAGTATCCCGTAGCGGGGTATCAGCAACGTTAATATACACTGATGTGACTAGTGTATCATCCAAAGCGAGCCGTTTAATCACAACTGTTATCACAGCGGTCTCACAGAGGGATCGCGTAGGCCCACTCAAAAAACGGCCAACACCACATCAGGAGATAAAAAGAGGGGAGTGAGAACCTCTCCAAGCCGGACCGTACCCCTCTCTTCAAGGCCCCTCAGAGAGCCGGGCAAATAGGGCTTCAAAAACCACACACATAGGGTACTAAAAGTCAAACGGCCAGTCCTTGCGAGCGGCACCAGGCAAAATGGGGCTCCCCAGAGTGGCAACACACCGGGGGCCGTCTACTCACACCTCTCCGCGCAGCGACTACCGGATTCGGGGCACAAAGTAAGTCCTCCAGTTCAGTTCAGAGCAGGCACCGATGGATCCACCTAGAACGATGAGGACCTCTGATAGGGACCCCGGACAACCAGCCCCCGACGCCGGCACAGCGAGGAAGGCAGCAACACTCTGAAGTGTAAATGGAGACCCTGGACATCTAGCCTCCGACTCCGGCACAGCGGAGTGAACAACAGAGCTCCAGGATATGAGAAGAGAATCAGCTGAGCCAGCAGCAGACTCCACAGGTCGGTCTCTTTCAGCGGGGAATCGGGTAGTTCGCCCACAGCATCGTCATCGTTGCGGCGTCATCACGGCGGAAGCGGGAGCCGGAGCCGGCACCATGGGAGGGGGCGGACCGCTGCACACCCGTCTACTCACGTCATGCCGCAGCGCCTCCCCTCTGCCACCTTGCTGATATCTTCTTCTTTAATATCAGTTTAATCATATGCCTCCTGATTGTTGATAAAACTCAACACCATTACTATCACATTTTTTCAGAAATCTACCCAACGTCGATACTCAGTGTTGTATTTTAGTTTACTCTGCACTTCTTACCCATATATGAGTTTTTTTTGTTTGTAAATGTACTCAACTTTCCCTATGGTATGTCACTAATTTTATGCTTTTTCCTTTTCCTTAAAAACACTTATAATACAAAATGTAGTCCAAATGATCCGAAACTACATCTTCACAATTTAGTAGGCCAACCTTTCGGAAATTAAAAAATAATAATTTCTTAATTGGTCTAATATTTGGTTTAATATTCACATTTTCTGAGATACTAACTTTTGGGTTTCATTAGCTATAAGCCATAATAAAAAATTTTAAAATAAATAATGCTTAAAATAAATCACTGTGTGTAATTAATCTATGTAACATATGAGTTTCACTTTTTTAATCGAATTACTGAAATAAATGAACGTTTTGGTGATGTTCTAATTGAGATGCACAAAAGCAAATATAATTAAAAAAAAGATGGTATTATGTACTATGGTATATTTGAAACATGTTTTAGTGTTTCCATAGTCTGAGAGCCATAGATTTTTCAGTCTTTGGGCGATTATCTTGGGTAGGATATGATTTTTGCGGGATGAGATGACTGTTTGATTGGCACTATTTTGGGGTGCGTATGACTTTTTGATTGCTTGCTATTGCACTTTTTGTGAGATGTAAGATGACAAAAAAATGCATTTTTTTTACGGTGTTCATCATGTGATATTTAATATTTTTATAGAGCAGGTTATTACAGACACGGCGATACCTAATATGTATACTTTTTTTTATTTATGTAAGTTTTACACAATAACAGCTTTTTTTAAAACCCCCAAAATTGTATGTTTTAGTGTCTCCATATTCTGAGCCATAGTTTTTTTTTTTTTTTTTTGGTGATTATCTTTGGTAGGGGCTCATTTTTTGCGGGATGAGGTGACAGATTTGTACTATTTTGGTGGGCATACGCCTTTTTGATCGCTTGCTGTTGTACTTTTTGTGATGTAAGGTGACAATTTTTTTTTTATTTAGCACAGTTTTTTTTTTTACAGTGTTCATCTGAGGGGTTAGGTCATGTGATATTTATAGAGTGTTTATAGAGCTGGTCGATACGGACGTGGCGATACCTAATGTTTGTTTGTTTTTTACCAATTTTTTTTTACTTTATTTGGGAGAAATGACGTTTTAGTTTTTTTACTTGAAACTTAAAAAAAATTTAACTTTATTTTTTGTCCCACTTTGGGACTTCAACTTTTCCATGCCATCTAGTCCCCATTACAGCCACACGGGGATCCGATGGCACCTCCAACCGCCCACCACAACTTCGTAAAACTCCGCAGACCGCAGGTCTGAATTGACCTGCGGTTTGCGGCGATCGCCAACACGGGGGGGGGGGGTCACGGGGGTCACCCCCGCGCATTGTCCCAGGGTGCCTGCTGAATGATTTGAGCAGGCACCCAGTTCCGATAACTGCCTGCCGTGCGGCTGTGATCGGAACTACACATGACGTACCGGTACGTCATGTGTCCTTAAGTAGCAGGACATCATGGCATACCGGTACGTCATATGTCCCCAACACGTTAAAACATTATTTTTCTTAACGGTGCAGGCAAGTATGAACATGGGACCAACACAGATGCCTTCAGCTGCCAAGTGCACATTTTTCACAGGTAAAAACCTGCTGACAGATGCTCTTTAAAACAAGCTAGAAAATTACAAAAATCTCCATTCAAATAGCCCACATCTTCAATATACAACTTAGGAATTTGGCTCACCACAGACCTAAGGACCTTTTACCAACCCCTTCTGTAAAAATACACTTCCCATTATTATTCATGATGAACGGCAGAAAACCTTCTGCAAACTTACCATATATCCTGCCAATCATCCTATTTATTATGCAAATGTTTCTGATCGCCATGCCAGGATGCTTCTTTGTAAGTGTAAAAATACTTCTAATCTTTTTTATGGAAGCAGAAAACCACATCTGTCTTACAGATTAAGGTGCATTCACATCACCGTTATGTTTTCCATTCTTCTGATCCAGCCAAGATCTGTTATATTGTCCTGTCCAAAATAACGTATCTCTGACGGAACCGAAACAAAAGTATGAAAATGAGCATACAACAGATGCTCAAAATAAAGTATTTGTTTCTGACGGATCAGAAAAATGGAAAACATAACGGTGATATGAATGCGCCCTTATTCTCACAGATAGAATATAAAGGCAGCCTATGGATTCCATTTAAAAAAAGATATCTTTTTATCGACATTTCACAACAAGCGATAAATTCACATATGGATAGAAAGAGAAAAAGTCCTAAAATGAGTCCTATTAATGATATTAACCCCTTAATTACTGGGCCATTTTTCACCTAAGGACCAGACAGAATTTTGCAAATCTAACGTGTCCCTTTATGTGGTGATAACTTTAAAACGCTTTTACTTATTCAAGCCATTCTGAGATTGTTTTCTCGTCACATATTCATGACAGTGGTAAATTTGAATAAAGATATTTCATTTTTATTTATAAAACTTTACGAATTTTATTTCTCTGCTTTTAAAACAGATAGTGATACCTCATATAATAGTTATTACTTTACATTTCCCATATATCTACTTCATGTTTGGATAATTTTGTGACTACCATTTTATTTTTTGGGGACATTAGAAGACTTAGAAGTTTAGAAGCAAATCTTGAAGTTTTTCATAACATTTCCAAAACCCACTTTTTAAGGACCAGTTCAGGTCTGAAGTCATTTTGTGAGGCTTACATAATAGAAACCACCCAAAAATTACCCCAAGTAGAAACTTCAAAAAAGTTACCCCATTTCAGAAACTACACCCCTCAAGGTATTAAAAACGTATTTTAGGTCTTTCACGAGAATTAATTAAAAATGTACAGTTGCAAGAAAAAGTATGTGAACCCTTTGGAATGATATGGATTTCTGCACAAATTGGTCATAAAATCTGATCTGATCTTCATCTAATTCACAACAATAGACAATCACAGTCTGCTTAAACTAATAACACACAAATAATTAAATGTTACCATGTTTGTATTGAACACACCATGTAAACATTCACAGTGCAGGTCTAAAAAGTATGTGAACCCTTGGATTTAATAACTGGTTGAACCTCCTTTGGCAGCAATAACTTCAACTAAACATTTTCTGTAGTTGCAGATGAGATGTGCACAACGGTCAGGAGTAATTCTTGACCATTCCTCTTTACAGAACGGTTTCAGTTCAGCAATATTCTTGGGATATCTGGTGTGAATCGCTTTCATCTCAATCGGGCCACTCCAGAAGGTGTATTTTCTTCTGTTTAAGCCATTCTGTTGTTGATTTACTTATATGCTTTGGGTCATTGTCCTGTTGCAACACCCATCTTCTGTTGAGCTTCAGCTGGTGGACAGATGGCCTTAAGTTCTCGTGCAAAATGTCTTCATAAACTTGGGAATACATTTTTCTTTTGATAATAGCAATCCATCCAGGCCCTGACGCAGCAAAGCAGCCCCAAACCATGATGCCCCCACCACCATACTTCACAGTTGGGATGAGGTTTTGATGTTAGTGTGCTGTGCCTCTTTTTCTCCACACATAGTATTGTGTGTTTCTTCCAAACAACTCAACTTTGGTTTCATCTGTCCACAGAATATTTTGCCAGTACTGCTGTGGAACATCCAGGTGCTCTTGTGCAAACTGTACACGTGCAGCAATGTTTTTTTTTTTACAGCAGTAGCTTCCTCAGTGGTATCCTCCCATGAAATCCATTCTTGTTTAGTGTTTTATGTATCGTAGATTCATTAACAGAGATGTAAGCATTTGCCAGAGACTTTTGTAAGTCTTTAGCTGACACTCTAAGATTATTCTTCACCTCATTGAGCAGTCTGCGCTGTCCTCTTTCAGTCATCTTTACAGGACGGCCACTCCTAGGGAGAGTAGCAGCAGTGCTGAACTTTCTCCATTTATAGACAATTTGTCTTATCGTGGACTGATGAACAGCAAGGCTTTTGGAGATACTTTTATAACCCTTTCCAGCTTTATGCAAGTCAACAATTCTTAATCGTAGGTCTTCTGAGAGCTCATTCACATCAGGCAATGCTTCTTGTGAAAAGCAAACCCAGAACTGGTGTGTGTTTTTTATAGGGCAGGGCAGCTGTAACCAACGCCTCCAATCTCATCTCATTGATTGGACTCCAGTTGGTTGTCACCTCACTCCAATTAGCTCTTGGAGATGTCATTAGTCTAGAGGTTCACATACTTTTTGCACCTGCACTGTGAATGTTTACATGGTTTGTTCAATAAAAACATGGTAACATTTAATTCTTTGTGTGTTCTTAGTTTAAGCAGACTGTGATTGTCTATTGTTGTGACTTAGATGAAGATCAGATCACATTTCATGACCAATTTGTGCAGAAATCCATATCATTCCAAAGGGTTCACATACTTTTCCTTGCAACTGTATATGACATTTCAGAATTTGACTTTTTTTTGGCAGATTTTCAATTTTTATCATTTATTTCCGCGAACAAAGCAAGGATTAACAGCCAAACTAAACTCAATATTTATTGCCCTGATTCTGTAGTTTACAGAAATTCCCGATATATGTGGTCGTAAACTGTTGTATTGATACAAGGCACGGCGCAGAAGGAAAGGAATGCCATATGGTTTTTGGGAGGCAGATTTTGATGGACTGTTTTTTGACGCCATGTCCCATTTGAAGCCCCCCTGATGCACCCCTAGAGTAGAAACTCAAAAAAAGTGACCCTATTTTAGAAACAACGGGATAGTGTGGCAGTTTTGTTGGTACTATTTTAGGGTACATATGATTTCTGGTTGCTCTATATTATACTTTTTTGAGGCAAGGAAATAAAAAATAGCTGTTTTGGGACTGTTTTTATTTTTTGTTATTTATAACGTTCATCCGACAGTTTAGATCATGAGCTATTTTTATAGAGCAGGTTGTTATGGATGCGACAATACCAAATATGGGTTATTTATTTACGTTTTACATAATAAGGCATTTTTGAAAAAAATGATTTTTTTAGTATCTCCATATTCTGAAAGCTATAGTTTTTTTTTTTTGGGGGGGGCGACTGTCTTATGTAGGGGCTAATTTTTTTCAGTATGAGATGCTGGTTGGATTGGTACTATTTTAAGATGCATATAACTTTTTGACCGTTTGGTATTACATTTTTTGTGATGTAAGGTTCCAAAAAAATTGCTTTTCTGACACTGTTTTTTTTATTATTTTTTTACGGTGTTTACCTGAGGGGTTAGCTCATGTGATATTTTTATAGAGCAGGTCGTTACGGACGTGGCAATAGCTAATATGAATATTTATTTAAGTTTTATTTATTTAAGTTTTACACAATAAAAGCATTTTTGAAACAAAAAAATCATGTTTTAGTGTCGCCATATTCTGAGAGCCATAGTTTTTTAAATTTTTTGGGCAATTGTCTTAGGTAGGGGCTTATTTTTTGCGGGATGATATTTTGGTTTGATTGGTATGAATTTAGGGTGCTTATTAATTTTGGATCGCTTGGTATTACATTTTTTCTGATGTAAGGTGACCCAAAAATAGCTTTTTTGACACTTTTTTTTATTTTATTTTTTACGGTGTTCATCTGAGGGTTTAACTCATGTGATATTTTTATAGAGCAGGTCGTAACGACGTGCAATACCTAATATGTATGCTTTTTTTATTAAAGTTTTACACAATAATATCTTTTTTGAAACAAACAAAAAAATCAGTGTCTCCATAGTCTGAGAGCCAATTTTTTTTTTTTTTTTGAGCGATTGTCTTAGGTAGGGTATAATTTTAGCGGAATCAGGTGACTGTTTTATTGGCACTATTTTGGGGTGCAGATAACTTTTTGATCGCTTGCTATTACACTTTTTGTGTTGTAAGGGGACAAAATGGCTTTTTAACATCATTTTTATTAGATTTTTTTTCGGTATTCACCTGAGGGGTTAAATCATTTGATATTTTTATAGAGCAGGTCATTACGGATGTGGCGATACCTAATATGTATACTTTTTTTATTTATCTAAGTTTTATACACTAATATCATTTTTGAAACAAAAAAAGATCATGTTTTAGTGTCTCCATAGTCTGCGAGACGTATTTTTTTAAATATTTTTTTGGAGATTGTCTAAGGTAGGGTATCATTTTTGCGGGATGAGATGACGGTTTGATTGGTACAATTATTGGGTGCATATGATTTTTGGATCGCTTGCTATTGCACTTTTTGTGATGTAAGGTGACAAAATCTCTTTTTTTACACTTTTTTTTTTTCTTTACGGTGTTCACCTGAGGGGTTAGGTCATGTGGTATTTTTATAGAGCAGCTTGTTACGGATGTGGTGATAACTAATATATCTACTTTTTATATATTTTTTACATTTAACACAATAAAAGCATTTTTTGAATTTGCGATTGTCCTATGTAGTGGCTCATTTTTTGCGGGGTGAGGTGACTCTTAGATTGGTACTATTTTGGGGGGCATGCGCCTTTTTGATCGCTTGGTGTTGCACTTTTAGTGATGTAGGGTAAATTTTTTAACGTATTTTTTCTTTTATGGTGTATATTGGACGGGGTGGATCATGTGACATATTTATGGAGCCGGTCGTTACGGATGCGGCGATACCTAATATGTGTGTGTTTTTTTACTTCTATTTTTTATTATAGAATCAGGGGAAAGGGGTGTTTTTCTTTTTTTTTACTTGAAACTAAATTTTTTTATTGAAAATACTTTTTTTTTAACTTTATTTGTGTCCCACTCTATAAACAGCAGTCGGCGGATACAGCAGGGGCCTGGCTACCAGTGACTGCCAGACCCCTGCAGTGATCGGGAGGGCGCAACTCTTGCACCTGCCCGATCAGCCCGCTGTGCATGTACAGCGGAATGCGTTCTGGCACAGCATCCCCCACCGTACATGCAATGCATTTTGCGTTAAAGGTTTAATGGGGTTTTCTGGGATTTTAATATTGATGACCTATTCTCATGATAGATATGAGAATAGAGGCACACAGATTGTTTAGCTTTGCATTTTCAGAAAAAGTTTGATGCAAGGGTTTTATATTCCAGTTGCCCAAATGTTACATCACACTCAGAAAGCAAAAATTGACCGATCATTTCGGTCCCAACAGATATCCAGCGCCCTGCAATTGATTCCACATGCTTCTCAGATAATTTGACTGCTGAGAGAAGTCCGTTGGGACCGAAACGTTCGGCCAATTTTTGCTTTCCGAGTGTGATGTAACATTTGGGCAACTGGAATATAAAGCCCTTGTATCTATAAACTTTTTCTGAAAATGCAAAGCTAAACAATCTGAGTGCCTCAATTCTAATTATATGTATCGTGGCTAACCCAGCCCTTGTTGGCACCAGAAACACCTTTAGAGTGCGGTTCTCCATTTTCTCTACACTATTCTCAGGATAGGTCATCAATTTTCAGATCGGCGGACGTCTGCAACCCAGCATTCCCGCTGATTAGCTGGTTGAAGAGAAGGCAGCCTTCCCTTCATTGTTTGCCTGCTTGCCGTCGACATCGCAGTGGTGAGCAGTTGTAATTACAAGAAGCTGTCCCATTCACTTCTATGGGATGGCTCGTTCCTATACACACATACACACATTGAAGTGAATTGGACGACTTGTATTTACACCTGCTCACCACTGCGATGTCAACAGGGAGCAGGAAAACAATGAAGGGAAGGCTGAACTCGCACAGAGCGCAGCCTTGTCTTCAAGCAGCTGATCGGGGGGGGGGGGGGGGCGATAAGGATTAAAATCCCGGAAAACCCCTTAACGATATGGGCAAAATAAAATTAGAAGATTGGTTGTGCTTCTAATTCCCGTGAGGTCTCAAAGAATAATGTATTGCAGAAGGGTGGTTTTTGATAGGAATCCAATGAGACCAGATTCTAACATACAGAAAGTCTTCAGACCCTTCACTTTTTTTCACATTTTGTTATGTTGAACTTTTTGGGCTCAAATCTAAGCATCGGGTTGGGAGAAAAGCGGGCACTGCCCAATATTATTTCTGCAGTGAAGCATGGTGGTGTCAGCAACATGCTGTGGAGGTGTTTTTCAGTAGCTGGGACAGGGAGACTAATCAGATTTGAGGGAAAGCTAAATTGAGCAAAGTACAGAGGTATTCCTAATGAAAACCTGATCCAGTTTGCTCTGGACCTCAGACTAGGCCAAATATTTACCTTCCAACAAGACAATGACAATAAGCACTCTGCTGAGACAACATAGGAGTGACTTAGGGACTACTCTTTGAATATCCTTGTGACCGAGTCAGAGCCCTGACTTTAACCCAATCGAACATCACTAAAAATGCCTGTCCAATTGCAGTCCCCATCCAACCTGACAAGGCTTAAAAAGGATCTGCAGAATAGAATGGTAGAAAATCGCTAAATCCATGTGTGGAAACCTTATGTCATCATAACCATGAAGACTGGAGGCTGTAATTGCTGCCATGGCTGCTTCAACTAAGTCCTGAGACAGTACTTTTGTCAATGTAACATTTTAGTTTTTCTATTTCAATAAATGATCAAAGACTTTTAATATTCTATTTTCACATTCTCATTATGAGATATTGAGTCCAGAATGAAACAAAATATGTTTACAAAACAAACTATAAAAAGAGATTTTCCGAATGCACTGTATACATGTCTCCATGAGAATTCACAGTTTTTTGACCACAGAGGTAACTAGGAGCAGCACACTATATGTGCAGGGTCTGCTCTCCTGAACATAGATGCCCAACAGCATAGGTAGGTTTAGCGTCGGACCTGCCTGACTGAGACCACCTTGGCGCAGGTAGGTGGCCACAGATGTGTTTTTATGAAAATATATTGGCTGAGAGTCTTAGATTTTATCATATCATAGTGAGGGCCTAGTCCATATGTTTGCATCTATTGTGTTAGTGCTTTATTCTTAGGGATTTTTTTTTAAGTGCCCTAATGAAGTGAACAGAAACACAATTCTTTCGTAGTCAAATATACCTTTATGATGCTGTACAACTACCAAACAAAAATTGGCACCCTGTCCCTTTAAAAGGGGTGGTTCATTGTTGCAGAATGTGCCATTTCAGACCAATCAGGCAGTCTAGAAAAATCAGAGTTAGGCTTTTAATAAAGAGGATACATGGCTTTAGTCTGGTGGTACAGGGCTTTGCTATGGAGTTTTAGAGGACATCACTGCAGATCACACTGAGATGTGGAGAACATAAAGCCTGCCGTTCATGAACTGAATTGTATCAGAATGGACAGTCTACTCTAGAAGTGTGTTAGGTGATGCCAATCACTGTAGACATAGGGTAAAGAGTCACTTTAGTAAGCTATAGCACCACACAGTCTGAGGTGTCATATCATGGCTGTAGTGCTAGTAGGTTAATACCACTTCAGGGCCTTTCCAATCACCCAGACAATGTGACTCACCAGCAGCTGGGACAGTTTCCTTTCAGTTGTCTCAAGGAAATGAAGGCATCAGGAAGATGGGCCAAACCACTGTACTTCCTCCAATTAGGTTTCTGGTCTGGGTGTGTCCGACAACATGGCCTATAGGTAGGTCACTGCAGGCTTCCTCTAATGTGTAGGGTATAGAAGGGATTTAAGAACCTTATCCTGCCACAACTGTGCTCCAGGTCACTGACACTAGTTTTAGGTGTTGCTTGGCTGTAAATTGAGGCAGCGGTTCACAGGTCTGCTATTCCATGGTCCCCGAGCTAGTAGAGAGTAGCTGAACTTAATACTAAACCCTTTGATGGAGTCTGTGAGGATAGAGGCAACAACATTAGTGTGCTGCAGATATGCTATAAGCCCTTTCATTCACCAATGGCCAAAGATTTGGGATCTGAGCACTGGAGCAGGATAAAGGTGCATCTTCACTATCCCATGGTTAGCAATACCCCTTGTGAGATCTTTTAAAAAGACCCAATGCTTATGAGCAGGGTGCCTGATCTAATGATGAGCAAATTGATTCATAAAGAACTGGGTTTGTTATGAAATCCACAAAAAATTAGTCCACTAAAGAAACCTGAAGGTTTGTGGTTCGCTTTGGACAAATTGAGCAATATGGCGCACAACTCAGTTTTACTGTTGGCAGGCAAAACCACAAGGTGGGAAGAAGGATGCTCACAAGACCCTGGGAGGGCTTGCCCTGATTGGAAAAACAGCCTCAGCAGCCAATTGGGGGTGGCAGCAGGCAGGGCGATGGCTGTGCAGAATGAGCAGACGTCTTTCTGTATTGAGCTGCATTTGTGGGTGGATGGGTCTATGCAGTGTCTGATAGAAAGCAATTGTATACAATATATTTAGGCACAAGCAATCATCTACTCTACTGTAACAGGGACTCCAGTGTAGGGAAAGAATATAAATAAATAATTGAGGGACTTTGATCAGGGTGTGAGGGGCTGGACACACTGCTTAATACAGCAGTTCTGCATTACAAAACCAACTACCTGTTTTTTTGTTATTGCCAGCACAGGACTCCAACAGCATTCTGCTGCTGAGCAATTGTATTTTTATTTTTTTTTAACTTACAGCGATAACACCATTTTTATACCGGTGAAAATAAACATAAATTACACTGTAGACAGAAATATTACCACCTTTCCTAGATCGTTATATAGCTGGAAGGGTGGAATAATTGTGTTACAAGTTTGCAGCGTGTGTCTTAACAGTAAGCAGTTTTAAACAAATAACATAGTAGACAGAAATCTTACCAGCCATACCTGCATGGTTATTTTGTTGGTTTTTGGGGGAATAATCGCTTTACAAGTTTGCAATGTGAGTCATAATAGTGAGGAAAGGTCTTTTTTGAACCTGCATTTTTAAACACAGATAAGGCTACTTTCATACTAGCGTTTGGGTGTCCGCTTGTGAGTTCTGTTTGAAGGCTCTCACAAGCGGCCCCGAATGGATCCGTCCAGCCCTAATGCATTCTGAATGGATGCGGATCCGCTCAGAATGCATCAGTCTGGCAGCGTTCAGCCTCCGCTCAGCAGGCGGACACCTGAACGTTGCTTGCAGCGTTCGGGTGTCCGCCTGGCCGTGCGGAGGCAAACGGATCCGTCCAGACTTACAACGTAAGTCAATGGGGACGGATCCGTTTGAAGTTGACACAATATGGCTCAATTTTCAAACGGATCCGTCCCCCATTGACTTTCAATGTAAAGTCTGGACGGATCCGTCTGAGCAACTTTCACACTTAGATTTTTTTCTAAACTATAATGCAGACGGATCCGTTCTGAACGGATCCCATCGTCTGCATTATAGGAGCGGATCCCTCTGTGCAGACACCAGACGGATCCGCTCTGAACGCAAGTGTGAAAGTAGCCTAACACAGTAGGCAGAAATCTTACCAGAATTTCCTGCATCGTTATATTGGTGTGTTTTTTTTTTTTGTTTTTTTTTTGGGGGGGGGGAATCGCATTACAAGATTGTAATGTGTCATAGTAGTGAAGAGAAGTCTTTTTTGAACCTGTGTTTTTAAATGCAAATAACACAGTAGACAGAAATATTACTGGCCTTTCCTCCTTCAGTATATTGTATTTTTTTGTTTTGTGTTTTGAGGGTGGGTGGATTTGCAAGTTTGCAATTTGTGTATTAAAGGGAGCCTGTCACCTAATTTTCACCAATATAACAAAGAGCACTGCCCTATAGAAGATTGCATACACATCCCAAACATACCTGTGTGCACTTTGTGTCTGTATTCCATGTCCAGGGAAAGCACTGTTATTCTGCTGGGAAACAGCTCCCAAGTGCCCAGCTGAAAGTGAAAGTAAAAACAGCTTTCACTCCTGACTCCATTTCAAACGGCTATATCTTCTGATATAGTGGATTTAATGCTATGATTCTGGTATCGTTTGAAAGGTTGGAATGCCAGCTTTAGAACAAGGTCATATTTCTAGTGACTACTAATCCCAAGATATGAGCAACTAAAGCAGTCCTCCCCTCTTCAGTCTGGTTTGCTTTGGGCACTTGTAGCAGCAGAGCTGGGCACTTGCATCAGCAGAGCTGGGCACTTGCATCAGCAGAGCTGGGCACTTGCATCAGCAGAGCTGGGCACTTGCATCAGCAGAGCTGGGCACTTGGGAGCTGTTTTCCAGCAGAATAAAAGTGCTTTTCCTGGACATGGAATACAGACAGGTAGGTTTGGGATGTGTATGCAATCTTCTATGGGGCAGTGCTCTTGGTTATATTGCTGAAAAACAGGTGACAGACTCCCTTTAATAGTGAGGAAAGTTTTTTTTTTTACTTACATTTTTAAATGCAAAGTAGGTAGCAGCACCAGCTTTCCTGTCAAGTAGTAGTGGTAGGCCACAGTTCTCCCTTCTGAAAGGCACAACATTATTATGCAGGACAAAGAGTATGAGATTGTGGACTGGATGGCACACTCCTCCTCCCAGTCACAGCAGGATGATGTGGTGATCACCTCTGAGTCTGACTCTGTGCCTTGGAGCCAGGGGTCATGGCATTCCTCCTGCTCCTTCTCATTGCAGCCCCATAGAAGCTTTTCAGTTGCATCTTGTCTTTACTGCCCCCTCCTAGTGGGGCGTTTTTTTTCCTAAGAAGAGGCAACAAAACTCCACAATGCATTATCCTGTGGGAAAATAGAACTCGCCAGCATTCCCAATCAGAACAAGTCTGTCCTCCTTAACATATTAACACAGTAACATAGTTTGTAAGGCTGAAAAAAAAAAAGACATACGTCCATCCAGTGATCCAGAGGAAGGCAAAAAAAAAAAACTCATGAGGTAGAAGCTAATTTCCTTTTATGGGAAACAATTCCTTCCACAAATCCAATCAAGCAATCAGAATAAATCCCTGCATCAACAACTCTTTCCCAGCATTCTAAAAGCTATAACCTGTAATATTATTACACTCCAGAAATGCAACCAGGCCCCTCTTGAATATTTTTTTTCTGAGTTCACCATCACAACTTTTTCTGGCAGAGAGTTTCATAGTCTCACTGCTCTTACAGTAAAGAATCCCCTTCCCTTGGTCTTCTTTGTGGCAACCAGTCCGCATTCCCAAGCAGTAGAGTATCTTTGTCATCATCATCAGCTGCTTCTTCCCCTGCTCAGACTCCTCCTTTTTATTGTCCTCAGTTCCATCTTGAGACATCCATAACAGAATGTGTGGCCATTAGAAAACTATTCTTGACCAGCAATTAGCATGTGTGCAAGCTAAACTCCCATTTGGCCAAATTGATAGCGGTTCAGTTGCTACCATACCACTTTGTTGAGGTAAATATGGTTCACTTTCGCATCTTCACCACATTTTATATTTCTAGGCTCTGGCCTGGGTGCTGTGGTGGAACTTTTTGTCAAGCAGGCAAGAGTACCGCTGCAATAGTCACCTCTTTTCAACTGTCTCTGCTACAACAAGTAGCAGAAGCCATAGCAGCCAGTTCAGGTTGCCAGTTGTTGGATGGAACAACATGATGGAACGGTTTTTCCCTGCCAAAAGTTTTCTCACTAATGTGGATATGTGGGGCACTTCTGCACCATCACCAAATTTAATTCTGCTGTATGACATTTGTACTTCTGGCCAACTGTCCATTTTATTTATACAAAAAATAGTTTAAAACTGTCTTGTTCTGTAAATAACTGTGGCCTATTATATACGTGTACTATGTTCCCTCACCCCATGGATTTCTGGGTAGGCAGACGTAAACCGTGGCCCAAACAGGCCCAGTATACTCTCTCTGTTGCTCAGCCTACGGAGATATCTCAGAAAGGGTTTTTAGTGCCACGGGGGGCATGGTGACACCCAAATGGACCGAGTGTCCGAAACATCTATTTTGTCAAAATGTCATGGATCGGGAGGATTTTCAACTCCTCCAGCTGAAGCCAGTGAATAAATCTGGCCTGCTAATGGTGCCCCAGCTTGCCACCCAAACGGACCAAGTTGTCCTCTGCCAATGTCCAAAACATTTATTTTGTCAAAATGAGCAAGGCATGTATCAGGAGGATTTTCCACTCCTCCAGCTGAGGCCAATGAATAGATCTGGCCTACTGATAGTGCCCCATCTTGCCACTGCTGCTTGCCTGCAAGTGCATACCATCATATTGCCTGCCTTCCATCATGTCCTCCACCGTATAGCTGCTGCTGCCATTATACTACTGCTGCTGTCTGCCTTTCTACCATCATGCCCCATTCTGTATACTGCTGCCATCATCAGTTCACTGCTGCCATCATGCCACTGTCTCTGTCTGCCTGCTGATCCCCTACTGCCACCACTATTGGCGTTACACAGCTGCCACTGCTACTACCCCTGCATAGCTGGTCTACTGCCTTTTCTGTTCCATATTATGCTGCTACTGCTGCCATTACTATTACGACCACATGCCTTGAGTACTCTACCCTTTCCACATCCATACTGTGCTCCTGCTGCCTCCAATTAAAAGGGAGAATACTTCTAAGCTTGATCAGAACCAGACACTCTTTCTTCTCTCAATTATCACCTGTGCATGTATAAATACAGGCAAGAATTCTGCCTCCATTAAGGCATCATTTTTGGACACTTGATCCTCCAACAAGCCACAGTTTTTTTCCTATAATACCATCTGCCAATTTTTGGAATCTTTGTATTACCCTAAGTTCACACTTGCGCGTTGTACATCGCGTTCGAACGCGCTGTAAAATGCATAAACGATGCAAACCAATGCTTCCCTATGGGACTGGTTCACATTTTCGCGTTTTACAGCGCCCTACGCTCCAAAAAGTACATGAGCTTCTTTGGGGCGTTTTGTCGCGCGTTCCCATACATAGACATTCGGGAACGCGCGACAATGGGCGTTCGCTTGTCTCTGTATGCGCGATTGCAAACGCCGGTACAATCGCGCATACAGAGCGCTCCTTTCAGAACGCTCGGGTGTGAACCCAGGGTTATGAAAAAGTATAACACATGAGACCATGCAGTGTTTTTAAACACACTGTTTCTTAATTATGTCGACCATGCCTTTACCCATAGCTAATTATTTCAGTGTTACTCTGACTTTGCTTGCAATTGCATTCACGATTAGGAAGTGGGGAGAAAAAATGCAAAAATGTGAAAAATATTAACAAAAAGATCTAACATATTTTCCTAAACATTCCTAGGAGACTAGAGTTAGTTATCTACTAATTTTCAGCGCAATTGACTTGGGTAGAATTTGGGTCCAAACCAAACTTTTTGAAACATTTGGCGAACCTGAAACTAGCCGAATCTCAAAAGGTTTGCTCATCTCTATGCCCTGATCCAATGTATTATTCACTTCTATTTAGATGCACAGCTGTGAAAAACAGATCCCGCCACTATCATAAGAGAGTTTTTTGTATGTTATTCTGGGCTTCATCTCTCTCCAAACATAATCAGAGCAAAGTTTCCAGTACTGATAAAAAAAAAATAACGAGTTAAGAATATTACACTGACCAATCCATGAGATAAAGGTTGGAGACCATGAGGTCAGGATTGATGGTAATGATGCTAGAGCGGTTTGTAATTTAAAGCATAAATTAATATCAGAGAAGAAATGATATATCCAAAAGAGTCTAGTATACATATTAGAGATGGGAATTATACTCTTATGTTAGAAAATATAAGCCGTAAATTATCATCATTGGCGAGTTTAAATTCTAATAAGCCACAATTAATGCCTTGAATCATGATGCCCTGCCTAATTGATTGAAGCAGGGGTTCCAGGGTAAGTTTGAACAGAAAAGGTAACAATAGGCGACCTTGCCTGGTGCAGTTGTTAATGTTAGATGCATGAGACAAAGTATCATTAACTCGAATATAAGCACTGGAAAAGGCATACATAGCAAACTTTACTGGAAATCTAAATTTCAGTGATGTTTTCTATAAAAGGCCAAGCTACTCTATCAAAAGTATTTTCTACATTGACAATGAGGAGAACCAAGAGAATTGGACACTGATTTTTCTTAATAAATACAACACCATTAAGCATTCTATATGTATTTTCCCTCTCTCCCCGACACAAACCCAGCTTAATCTGGAGGAATAATGTTGGGCAAGAGAGGTTCAATCCTGGAAGCAATTATATCAGAGTATTATTTACATGGTAGACTTTTCACACAACTTTGAATAAATCAATAGTACAAGCAGCCATAAGAAACTTTGTAAAATGTATTATCAGATAGAAATAACTACTTCAGCTGTTTACCTTCCCCCTTCCTTTTCAAAATGATTTTCTCTTTAAAATATACTTTGAATCCGTCCAGGACGGATCGGCTCTACTTAAGTATTAAAGTTCTAGATTCTGCTGCAGCAGATTCCCCTCTACTTTCTCTGTGCAGTGGATGGCAGAAATTCTTTGCCACCAGATCTGGGGAACTGCAAACTAGACTTGCACGGAGGAAAACTGGTAAAAGCGCACAGTTTACACTGCAGAAACGTGAACATAAAACAGACACAGCAATACAGACACAAACCGGAACAGGACAAAAAGGTAAGCAACCCAGGCAGAAACCGTATCTAGGATGGCCAACGGGTTCCATGACTGTGCAAACAGTTACAAATCAGGTAATATGGAACCATTGTGCCTAATAACCAGAAAGACGACACAAAGAAGGATAGTGGAATGGAAAGCAGCTGACCCACTTGGTGGCACACAAGGCCTAGAAATGCACAAAACAACGGAATAGACACTTAGGCTAGAGAGAGAGCCTCAGAAACCCAGTCAAACAGAGACAGAGTTTGGAACACATGCAGACTTAGTGGTAAATACTGGAACCCAGAAAAACCATAGGAAGCCAGTCCAAAAGTAATAACTGCAGGGACCAGTTTCAACATGGCAATAGCATACAGGATAGTGGCACATACAGACTTGGCAGTAACGTCTTGAGCCCAGACATACCGCAGGTAACCAGTCCAACAGTAATAACTGCAGGGACCAGTACATGGAAAACATCAGACAAGTAGGCAGTGTGGAAGAGCTTCCTAAATAGGTCATAAGTTCCTATAACACAAGCAAGATACACCTGTAAAAGAATCTAGAACAAAGCCGCTGAAATCGCCTTTTTGGAATTCCTCAAGTTTAGGGTTCATGCACACAACCGTATGTATTTTGCGGTCCGCAAAAAATACGGATGACATCCGTGTGCGTGACCTATTTTACGGAATGGAACAGCTGGCCCCTAATAGAACAGTACTATCCTTGTCCATAATGCGGACAATAATAGGATACGTTCAATTTTTTTGCGGAACGGAAATACGGACATGCGGAAACAGAATGCACACGGAGTACCTTCCTTTTTTTTTGGCGGACCCATTGAAATGAATGGCTCCGCATACTGTCCGCCCCAAAAAAAGAACAGACACGGAAAGAAAATAAGTTTGTGTGCATGAGCCCTTGGGCATAGTATGGGCCATCACTTATAAGATATACTTATAAGTGATGGCTGATTCTCAGGAATATACAATGTATACATGTATATGCGTCTAATATTACACAACAGTCAAATTAAAGGCACAGAGAGAGACCTCAGGAGTCTGGTTATGTTTAGGGTCCATTCACACGTCCATATGTGTTTTGCGGATCTTGCGGACCGCACATTGCTGGAACTCTCGTAGAAAATGCCTTTTCATGTTCTATTTTTTTGTGGAACGGAAGTGCGGATCCGGAAGTGCGCATATGCAAATGCAGATGCAGACAGCACATTCCGGCCCCATTGAAAATTATTGCGGAATAAATGCGGACCCATTTTGCGGACATGTGAATGGACCCTTAAAGTGTGTTTCCTGGACTTTTCCTTTATAAAAATGATGAAGAATTTGTCCTCTTTTCGGTGGTGAATGCAGGCTTCTATAAGTTACTATGGGTAATGAAGTTATTGTGTATGTATGAGGGTAATCATAACAGATTACAGGCTTATGGGCAATGCATTGTGGAGGGATGAGATATCAAGAGCTAACCAACATTAAAGGGAATGTGTCATCAGAAAATGACCCATTATCTAAATCACGTTTTTATGTTTAACATAGTTTTAAAGAATTTTTTATGATGTTATTATAAATTTTCCATGTCAATATCTATATTTAAGCAAAAACCATAAAATCTTGCAGTTTTTGCACTGGCTACTAAAGCCTGGTTCACATTTGCTGTAAACCAGGCATCTCAAACTGCGGCCCTCCAGCTGTTGCAAAACTACAACTCCCAGCATGCCCGGACAGCCTACAGGTATCAGCCTACAGCAGGGCATTGTGGGAGTTGTAGTTTTACAACAGCTGGAGGGCCGCAGTTTGAGTTGCCTGCTGGATCCATGAATACTGTGTGCTACCGAGATAACGTCTGGCCCCATTCACTATAACGGGAATTTCCTCAGATCCGACCACAACCTGGCAAATATGCCAAGGAGTGGTTGGACAAATACCGCTGCATGCAGAAGTTTTGTCCAGCTGTTTCCCAGCATATGTAAATCTCCGCCGGTCTCCATTATAGTGAATGGGGCCGGACAGTATCTCGGCAGCACACAGCTTGTACAGATCACTTTACTGCAGTTATATAATATTCTAAACCTGCCTGTAAAGATAAGGAGATATCACCTCTGTGTATAGATGTCAGGATCCTCCATTCACAATAGGTGATTGTCAAAGATTATCTATTCTTTCCTTCTACAATGACCTCTGCACAGGTCACAGAGCATGTCTAGAAAACTCTCCCAGATAAGTCAGTAAGGACGTCACCCGACCATTGTGCCTATGGACCAAGGGCCTGCTATAAAGCAATTTTTTAATGCTGTGTAAATGCTGTTAAGAACAAGATGGCGGCCCCCATAATCATGTTCCGGAAAGAGAATTAAAAAATCTTTAATCTGAAAACAAAAACAGAAAAAAAGGATATGTGCAATATCTGGTTTTAACTGGCAGATAACATTTTTCGTGACATATTTCCTTTAATTGTGAACTGTGGCAAGGGAAGAAAGACCAATGAGAAAAGATTAACTCTACAATCAGAGGTAACACAAATAATATAACAATGACAAGATAATGAGTCTCGTCAAAAAGTCTTATATAATCATGTAAGTAGCAAACGTGGGAATTATGCGTGTACATAGCGTACATAAAATTCAATGGAGAGATCATCCACTAAATGCTTAAACAAAGGATCACATGAACACATAAATACAAAATTCCTGCAAAAGCCATGGAAAACAACTGACCTATTGATGTAACCTCCTAGCAACAAACATGGTTGATGTTCATTCATGAATCTCAAATGCTGAATAGACAACCAGAATTTGGATGATGAGTCTACTATCTTGTGTAAAGATAAGCATTCAAAAAGGAAAGAGCCAGCAAAATGCAATAATCTTATTTCTTAAAGGGGTTGTCTGGGTTCAGAGCTGAACCCGGACATACCCTTATTTTCACCCCGGCAGCCCTTCTGAGCCTAGCATCAGAGCATCTCATGCTCCGATGCGCTCCAGTGCCCTGCGCTAGATCGCGCAAGGCACAGGCTCTTGTGTTTTCAATAACACACTGCAGTGCGGTAACTTCCGCCCAGCGGTGTGTTCGGTGACATCACCGGCTCTGAGGGGCGGGCTTTAGCTCTGCCCTAGCCGTTTTACTGGCTAGGGCAGAGCCAAATCCCGCCCATCAGTGCCGGTGACGTGACCGGGGTTCCTGTCAGCCCCATAGAGAGCCCCGGTACGTCACCGGAACTCAGAAAAATGCCTTTGCCCTGTGCAATTTAGCGCAGGGCAAAGGAGAGCATCGGAGCATGAACTGCTCCGATGCTCATGTCAGGGGGGCTGCCAGGGTGAAAATGGAGGGCTGTCCAGGTTCAGCTCTGAACCTGGACAACCCCTTTAAGTAGTCTGTAAGTGGTTTCAGGATTTGTTATTTTGTTTAGAGTGGCAGAGTCTCTGGACTCTCTTGCCTTCTATAATATCCATTCTTTCTGTTTAAAATTTAGGAAGTTGCAAATTATATCTCTTGTGGGTTCTTGGAGTTCAATTTGGGTTGGAGTTTTATGTTAGTTCTTTCAATTATCAGTGGTTCTGGGCCCTCCATCCCAGTAGAGTTTTGCATATTTGACTTGAGGATTGCTTCTTCTGTCACAAATTCTGGAGCTCCATGTGTACAAATATTATTTCTGAGTCCAGGATTGTCTTGGTCTTCAGTATAATCGTATTGTTTCTGCATTGAAAAAGCCTCTGTCGCTTCTTAAGTATAGTAAGGGTCCATTCACACGTCTGTATATATTTTGCAGATCTGCAAATTGCGTATCCGCAAAACAAGGACGCCGGCAATGTGCGTTCCGCATTTTGCGGACCGCACATTGCCGGCACTCTCATAGAAAATTCCTTTTTTTTGTCTGCAATTGCGGGCAAGAGTAGGACATGTTCTATTTTTTTTTGCGGAACAGAAGTGCAGATCCGCAAATAAGGATGCAGACAGCACATTCAGGCCCCATTGAAAATTAATTGCGGACCCATTTTGCGGATGTGTGAATGGATCCTTAAAGGTCATTAATATCAGATCGGTAGGGGTCTGACTCCCAGCAGCCCCCGTTGATCAGCTGTATGAGGAGACGACACACACAGCGCACACATGCCATCTCCTGTCCCTCTTCCTGAGCAGTGAGCAGGAAGAGAGACGGGAGGCGACACGTGCACACTGCACAAGCCATCTCCTCATACAGCTAACAGGCGGGGGTGACGGTTGTCGGACCCCGCCGATCTGATACTGATGAGGATAGGTCATCAATATTAAAAGCCCAAACAACCCCTTAATAATGTCCGTGTAGCTTCAAGAGCCTCAACACTGTTGCCAAATTTGACAGGTTTCCCTTTAAAAGGGGTTCCCTGGACTTTATAAAAAACAAATCTTTCTTTTAACCTGTCGAACAAAGATCGTTAGGTTAATAGTTATCTTCCCCCACTGCTGGCTCTTCCAGAAAAATACATCTACGTCTTCAGCACGTCCATAAAACATATCTTCTTTATTCACTTAGAATTAAAAATGCTAGCCTTTCTGTGTCCAAAACATGGTAACGGAATAAGGAAGATATTTTTTATGGAAGTGCTGAAGAAGTAGATTTATTTTTCTGCAAGTTCTCTAGAAACCTGTTTACTGTCCAGGATTGTCTCCTTGCACACCACTTTCCAGTTTAAGGACAAACAGACTGAGCTGAGCATCAATGTTTCTTTAGGAGTTGAGTTGACTCTTCCGCTTGGGTGCCAACGGGATGTGTGTGCTTCTTTTTCTCTTCAGCTGCATTTAACATGAAAATAAGTGCACATATTTGGTCAGGACCCAGGCAAAAGGGCCAGAACCTATGTAAGTTCCCTGGGGACCGTGGCATCGACAATGAAAGGGACAGGTAAATATTATTGTAATGATCCACAGGTTAGAAAGACCAGATCAGAACAGAAACCTGTTGTGCAATTGGAGATATCTTTCTGAGAGGACAATGGAATGGTGAAAGCAGTCTGGGTTCACATCATGTTTTATGCCTCCATTTGATGTACTGTATATATAAAAATAAATAAAAAGATACAAAAATGCAGCACACCACGTTCTTGTATCCTGCACAGTCTAGTTAAAAAAACGTATACTTTTTTTTTTACAATGGTAAAAAAGTATGTTGTTTTTTTACAGTGGAACTCTATGGTGAATGGATGCTACTGTATAACATCAGTCTGAGTCATCCGTTTAACGTATACATTTTTTGTATACGTTAAACGGATGGGAAAAACGTGATGTGAACCCACCCTTAGAGATCTTCATAACAAATTTATCCAGATCTCCTTGTCAGATAAACAAGTTATATTGTCTACTGGGACCAGATTCCAAGTCCCTCTAGTTGCCAATTTTGACCATAGAAAGGAGTGCAAAGATCCTAAATATGCTATAATTACTCTGCTGAGAAGGTTTTAAACACATTGATAAGCAGGGCCTACATATTATGTAAAAAAATTGCATGGACAGCAGGTAATGGTCTGAAAAAGTCGGAAAAGGCATTGTAACTTGTTACAAGGTTCAGTATCATGGAGTAAATCCGATTTCTCAACATAGTACTATGTACATAATAGGAGATGCAGCTTGAGAGATGATCACAGGATGGCAGTATTTCAGATATAAGAAGTGGCTAATAAGAGTGGCTATAATCCTCAATATAGCAAGCAGTTAATATTGACCCTGACTCCGTTGAGCATTGGTAGCTTGGGTATCATTATGTAGCCCGGGCATCTAAGGAGTTGGTGCAAGGAGAAGAGGGGCAGGCAGGAGGTTGCTCCTAGTGCCAAAGCTCCAGATTAGGCCTCAAAGGGGCCACTCATGAGCCAGTCAATGATGGTACCAGTACACTTTCCCTCTGTTATGACTTTGCAGCTAGAGACTCAGTATCTAATGGTACCAGGTAGGTTCAGTGGATCTTGAATGACACTCCGAATGAATGCTACCAGACAGCTCGGCGACAAGGCAACGACCATGTCCTCCTACCTAGGGTTTCCTGATATTGAAGAGTACTATAATGCCAGACATCTCCAAAGGAGGCATTACATTACCTCACTTTGTGAGTCTTTTTGCTCAATTAAGACAAATTCTTAAAATCGGTATGAATGCTGAAACTACAAGACATGAAGCCTCTCCAGAACTTCCTTTTACAAGGTACACTTTTAGTATGAGTGAAAATTTGAGCTTATAAAGACTATTTTAAAGTCCTTTACTACTGACCCCAGATTACCCATTAATTAATGCACTTAAAACGTGTATTTCTGATGTGTGGATTAATTTATCTAAAATAAACAATAGCAGACTTGATGCCATCTAATACCATACCAGATCAAGGTGGGGTCCACTCTATTACCATTTTGACAAAACATCTGAACAATAAGCACACATTTCTTACAGGCTAATAGAGCTCACAGAAATCTAATGTGGTTTGAGAAATTAATTCTCATGCACAGGAAAGCATAAACACTCAAATATCTATTACCACTTGATCCTTGGTGGGGCATCTGGCACCCCACTGTTTATTCAGTCATGGGACATGATACTGGAATTGCTCTTGACAGAGAGGATAAACATTTTATTTTAGCCCATTTTGATCATGTGATTTTCAGTTGGCAATAGGATTGGTGACAGCTGCATTGCCTTCACCATTCTTTTGACCTTTTAGGAGATCCATAATAACCCATATCCTAGCTTTAGCCAAATATTTAATACCATTGATATGGCTACAAAAATGTCCCCCATTGGAAATGTCATCGATTTTGAAGGTCAGTTAGGTATGCCAGATCCAAATGCTGAACAGTTGGCAAGAACATATCTATGATGATGTTCTTAAAGTCTGGACTCAATGGTTAAAACATATGGGCAGATAAATTTCCTAAATACAGTGCCAAGAGAGCACTGGATGTTATGAGCAGTGAGTGTGGACCCACTGTGTCAACCAACTGGTTTGATTTTGGGCTCTTCCTGAGGCTGTTATCTTGGTATCTTGGCAGTCCCCTGGTTTTTACCCTTTAACTCCTATACAGGGATCTGGCCTTCGCTGAAGGGGAGCCACTAGGCTGGTACCTCTTGGAATAGGCCCAGTGTGGTTGGCTGCTGTCCCTCTGGGGTTGGAGACACTGGTGCAAAGCTCAAGGGATAAGGAAATACACATAGTCAAGAAACAGGCAGATGTCAGAGCAGGCAGAGTACATGCAAATCTGTGAAACAGTCTATTGGTCAGGGTAGGCAGATTTACATTTACAGGCTGTAGCAAGATAAAGAAGCCTATTGAGATCTATTGCTCAAGCAAGGAATGAAAGAAACAGCACAGCTTATATAGCTCAAGCGAGCAACTAAATCAGCCTGGCAGCAGCTCACAGGGCAAGATAAGGATAACCTTTTCAGTACTGCAACTGAGGGGAGTGATGCAGTGCTCGTGCCTGCCCCCAGATAGCGGGATGGCAGTGGGGATGGAGCGTCGCCATGACACTGGATACTTTTTAGATGGAACCAAGTATGTGTCATTTCCTTCTTTATTTATCTTAGCTAGACTATCTATCAACAGAATACTCCAATGGACCTTTGCTTTTTGTTCTGGTTGTTTCTATAGAAATATTAGTACAACAACAATTGGCATATAATCTAGATATGAAACGACCATATCCATAAAATAATATATTTTACCTGTATACTGACCTTGACTACTATGTATGTAGACTGTATATAAATTTTACTGGTATCTTCACTGTTTAAGTCAATAAAACAGATTTGATATAAAAAAAAAAACAACGTGAACTTCGCATGTTTTGCGGATGGGATATATCTTCCTGTCCTGGTGTCATGAGCCTAGTCTCTAAATCTGCTCTGAAATTACTAATGCAGTTTCCAAATGTATTCATATGACTAAATAAACAATGCCAAGTGTTTTATAGCTACTGAGCTCATGGTAGATCTCAGCATCAAAGAAGAAGTAGTTCAAGTACAAAGGTCAAAAGATTGACAACAAAGTTATTGTGTGGTTCTAGACGATTGTCTCTTGATTTAAGGGAGATTTGAACAGCCTCCATCTGAAATTGAGGGTACAGGGCTATAAAAATCAATATTTGTTGAAAATGTTTTTGAATACACTGTATATTGATCTCTTCAGGTTAAACTGCAAGTCCATGGTGTTCCTACTGTATGATGGTAAGGATATCACAATATTGTGTAACACTATTCCCAATGTATACACTGCATTTTGTGTTAGAGTATCTGTTCCTTAAACAAAACCTCTCCACTCCACACATATTACAGTAATAGTCTGAATTCAACAAGATGATATTGCTGCCTTTGTCTGAAAGTATTTATATGTTTGTCATTGGAATTAAGTAATATTATTTCCTACATTTTATTCTTATGGCTTTTGGGCAAATAAATCTTTTTAAACTCACACATGACCACCTCTAGAAACATGTCCACAAGTGAAGTCACTGACTAGGTTCAGCATTCTAATTTTATAGTGTAATGATCTAAAGCACTCAGCAGTAATTAATGCTGGGAGCATCCAATGCCTATGGCTGCAGATGCCCTCCTGAATTCAATTGTATCTATGTCCTCGGGATGATGATACTATTAAATACTGAGGCATAGGAGCCCATGGCTCTCAGCCCTGCTGTTCATCCTCACGGGCTTCAGGCGTCTCAGGCCACAGACTTGCAAAAGTCTGTGGCCTCCCCTAGAGATGGCAACTTGGATTGAGACTCAGGTACTGTATCTTTCTTTTTTATTCTTTCCTAGGCCACTTGGGAAGCATACTATGATATTTCCAGGCAGCATGCTGACTATAGGGCTGGCTTGGTGCTGTGGCCCGCATCTGACCTAAGCTCCATATCTTAATTAGAGACAATTGAAGGAGGACAAAACCTGGCAATTTATAATGGCCACCACAGAGGGACAGCTTCTGGGACAGTGTACTGTGGTATTTGATGCTGCTGGCACTATTGTATTGTTGATTACGCCTACTAGTGTAGACCACATCTACTTGTGTGGCCCTGCCTTATGTCAGTTTGGACCCACCTACAATGGGGCCACTTTAAGTTCCCAGTCCGCCCCTGGCAGCGCATATTTTGGATACACAAAACCAGTATCGGACTGGCCCAACAGAGGATTCTCCGATATCCCCTCCCCCCCTTTACACTCACTGCTCCAGAATCCCAGAAGTGCAGTTATAAAAGCCTTGTCCACCAGCACAGACATTGTGTAGACCATCTTAGCCGCTTCTTAGTGCAGCTAGAGATCTGTGCTGTGTGCTGCAATCAGATACAGTCTCCCTTCCCTCTCCTGCATTGTTAGTACAGCCCAGCTTTCTGCTACAGACACTGCTGTGCAGTCATTACTAACATGAGGAAGGAGGGGAGTCTGCACAGTGACACACAAAGTACTATAGGAAGAAGATCCTATATTTGTCACCACTAGCTGCCAGCCACCTCCAGTCCTCCATCTCCTGTCTTCGGTCCACCTCCCAACTGCCATCCATCTTTTGGTATCTATTTCCTTTCCTCTGCCCCCCAGCAGCCATGTCTTGTCTACCATCTCCTGTGCTCTGCCCGTTCCACAGCTCCTACCTATGTATTGTTCTTTGGGCTCCCAGCTGCTATCTGGCATCCCCACCTACTTTCTCCCTTTCTGCTGCAGAGCCGCTGTTGCTGTCTCCACTACTGGTCTGGGAAGGGAGTGGGGTAATGAGGTTTTGCTCCCCACTTGCCTCATTACTAGGGACTAGTAAAAGTCTGGGTTCGGGTTCGGTGTTTTCTTGGCGCTTTTTGAAAGGCTGCAAAATGAAAGGCAGCCAATCAACAAGCGTCATACTACTTGCCCCAAGAGGCCATCACAGTCATGCCTACTATTGGCATGGCTGTGATTGGCCAGTGCAGCATGTGACCCAGCCTCTATTTAAGCTGGAGTCACGTAGCGCCGCACGTCACTCTGCTCTGATCAGTGTAGGGATAGGATGAAGCTGCTGTTAGGGCGAGATTAGGCAGGGATTTACTCTTCCAAAACACTTAATGAAGTGATCGATCTACAGCTGTGAATCATTCAACCTCTGCTATTTAAATGCTCACTGTTTTTAGGCTGCCCAGAGCGTTTTTCTGTCGCGTTTTTCTGTCACTTTTTTCTGGGGTGATCGGCGGCCATTTTGTGTCTTGTGGTGCGCCAGCACAAGCTGTCACCAAGTACATTTAACCAATAGTGTTTTTTGTTTTTTTTTGCTATATCCTATATCAGGGGCTTGGCTGTGCTTACTATTTTATTGAGGGGTGAAATACAATTGCCAAAAAAGCAGTACCCTAAATCTGGTGTTTCAGCTGTGGCTAGCCAATTGTAACACTGTCTGCTGTCTGGCAAAGGATATATTTTTTTCTGGGTTGAAATACAATTCCCAAATTAGCAATTCCCTAAATCAGTGGTTTCCCGCTGTAGCAGGCCAAGTTTAAAACTATCCATAAAAGGATATATTACATTGAAGGTGCTGATAGGGTCATCCTCAATAACTTCACATGCTACCGTGCATCTCCAAGTCTAATTCTGTCCGAAAAAGGGATACCTGTCATCCAGGGCCTAAATACTAGGTTATTGCTGTGGCTGTATTAGTGTAATACGGTACCTAAATAGATAGCCAGATAGTGTTAGGTGTCTGTAAAAAAAGGCCTGAATTTAAATTCAATACATTGGGCCAAATAATTTTTTTCTTATTGTTGTGAACGGTAACAATGAGGAAAACATCTAGTAAGGGACGCGGACATGGTCGTGGTGGTGTTAGTGGACCCTCTGGTTCTGGGAGAGGACATGGCCGTTCTGCCACAGCCACACGTCCTAGTGTACCAACTACCTCAGGTCCCAGTAGACGCCAGAATTTACAGCAATATTTGGTGGGGCCTAATGCCGTTCTAAGGATGGTAAGGCCTAAGCAGGTACAGGCATTAGTCAATTGGGTGGCCGACAGTGGATCCAGCACGTTCACATTATCTCCCACCCAGTCTTCTGCAGAAAGCTCACAGATGGCGCCTGAAAACCAAGCCCATCAGTCTGTCACATCACCCCCATGCATATCAGGGAAACTATCTGAGCCTCAATTTATGCAGCAGTCTCTTATGCTGTTTGAAGACTCTGCTGGCAGGGTTTCCCAAGGGCATCCACCTAGCCCTTCCCCAGCGGTGGAAGAAATAGAATGCACTGATGCACAACCACTTATCTTTCCTGATGATGAGGACATGAGAATACCACCTCAGCACATCTCTGATGATGAAACACAGGTGCCAACTGCTGCGTCTTTCTGCAGTGTGCAAACTGAACAGGAGGTCAGGGAGAAAGACTGGGTGGAAGACGATGCAGGGGACGATGAGGTCCTAGACCCCACATGGAATGAAGGTCGTGCCACTGACTTTCAGAGTTCGGAGGAAGAGGCAGTGGTGAGACCGAGCCAACAGCGTAGCAAAAGAGGGAGCAGTGGGCAAAAGCAGAACACCCGCCGCCAAGAGACTCCGCCTGCTACTGACCACCGCCATCTGGGACCGAACACCCCAAAGGCAGCTTCAAGGAGTTCCCTGGCATGGCAGTTCTTCAAACAATGTGCTGATGACAAGACCCGAGTGGTTTGCACCCTGTGCCATCAGAGCCTGAAGCGAGGCATTAACGTTCTGAACCTTAGCACAACCTGCATGACCAGGCACCTGCATGCAAAGCCTGAACTGCAGTGGAGTAAACACCTTAAAAACAAGGAACTCACTCAGACTCCCCCTGCTACCTTTTCTGCTGCTGCCGCCTCGGCCTCTTCCTCCGCCTCTGGAGGAACGTTGGCACCTGCTGCCCAGCAAACAGAGGATGTACCACCAACACCACCACCTCTGTCACCAAGCATCTCAACCATGTCACACGGCAGTGTTCAGCTCTCCATCTCACAAACATTTGAGAGAAAGCGTAAATTCCCACCTAGCCACCCTCGATCCCTGGCCCTGAATGCCAGAATTTCTAAACTACTGGCCTATGAAATGCTGTCATTCAGGCTGGTGGACACAGACAGCTTCAAACAGCTCATGTCGCTTGCTGTCCCACAGTATGTTGTTCCCAGCCGCCACTACTTCTCCAAGAGAGCTGTACCTTCCCTGCACAAACAAGTATCCGATAAAATCAAGTGTGCACTGCGCAACGCCATCTGTGGCAAGGTCCACCTAACCACAGATACGTGGACCAGTAAGCACGGCCAGGGACTCTATATCTCCCTAACTTCACACTGGGTAAATGTAGTGGCGGCTGGGCCCCAGGCGGAGAGCTGTTTGGCGCACATCCTTCCGCCGCCAAGGATCGCAGGGCAACATTCTTTGCCTCCTGTAGCCTCCTCCTCCTACTCGGCTTCCTACTCCTCTTCTTCCACCTGCTCATCCAGTCAGCCACACACCTTCACCACCAACTTCAGCACAGCCCGGGGTAAACATCAGCAGGCCATTCTGAAACTCATATGTTTGGGGGACAGGTCCCACACCGCACAGGAGTTGTGGCGGGGTATTGAACAACAGACCAACGAGTGGTGGCTGCCAGTGAGCCTCAAGCCCGGCCTGGTAGTGTGCGATAATGGGCGAAATCTCGTTGCAGCTCTGGGACTAGCCGGTTTGACGCACATCCCTTGCCTGGTGCATGTGCTGAATTTGGTGGTGCAGAAGTTCATTCACAACTACCCCGACATGTCAGAGCTGCTGCATAAAGTGCGGGCCGTCTGTTCGCGCTTCCGGCGTTCACATCCTGCCGCTGCTCGCCTGTCTGCGCTACAGCGTAACTTCGGCCTCATATGCGACGTGCCCACCAGGTGGAACTCCACCTTGCACATGCTGGACAGACTGTGCGAGCAGCAGCAGCAGGCCATAGTGGAGTTTCAGCTGCAGCACGCACGGGTCAGTCGCACTGCGGAACAGCACCACTTCACCACCAATGACTGGGCCTCCATGCGAGACCTGTGTGCCCTGTTGCGCTGTTTCGAGTACTCCACCAACATGGCCAGTGGCGATGACGCCGTTATCAGCGTTACAATACCACTTCTCCTTGAGAAAACACTTAGGGCGATGATGGAAGAGGAGGTGGCCCAGGAGGAGGAGGGAGAGGGGTAATTTTTAGCACTTTCAGGCCAGTCTCTTAGAAGTGACTCAGAGTTTTTTTTTTTGCAACAGCAGAGGCCAGGTACAAATGTGGCCAGCCAGGGCCCACTACTGGAGGAGGAGATGGAGGAAGATGAGGATGAAGCATGTTCACAGCGGGGTGGCACCCAACGCAGCTCGGGCCCATCACTGGTGCGTGGCTGGGGGGAAACGCAGGATGATGACGATACACCTCCCACAGAGGACAGCTTGTCCTTACCTCTGGGCAGCCTGGCACACATGAGCGACTACATGCTGCAGTGCCTGCGCAACGACAGCAGAGTTGCCCACATTTTAACGTGTGCGGACTACTGGGTTGCCACCCTGCTGGATCCCCGGTACAAAGACAATGTGCCCACCTTACTTCCTGCACTGGAGCGTGATAGGAAAATGCGCGAGTACAAGCGCACATTGGTAGACGCGCTACTGAGAGCATTCCCAAATGTCACAGGGGAACAAGTGGAAGCCCAAGGCGAAGGCAGAGGAGGAGCAAGAGGTCGCCAACGCAGCTGTGTCATGGCCAGCTCCTCTGAGTGCAGGGTTAGCATGGCAGAGATGTGGAAAAGTTTTGTCACCACGCCACAGCTAACTGCACCACCACCTGATATGGAACGTGTTAGCAGGAGGCAACATTTCACTAACATGGTGGAACAGTACGTGTGCACACCCCTCCACGTACTGACTGATGGTTCGGCCCCATTCAACTTTTGGGTCTCCAAATTGTCCACGTGGCCAGAGCTAGCCTTTTATGCCTTGGAGGCCTAAGGCTGTCTGGGTGCCGGGGCCTAAGTCTGACAGTGGCCTGTTCCAGTGGTGGGTGACATGAAGCCTGATTCTCTGCCATGAGACCTCTCTCCAATTGATATTGGTTAATTTTTTATTTTATTCATTTCCCTATCCACATTTGTTTGCAGGGGATTTACCTACATTGTGCTGCCTTTTGCAGCCCTCTAGCCCTTTCCTGGGCTATTTTACAGCCTTTTTAGTGCCGAAAAGTTCGGGTCCCCATTGACTTCAATGGGGTTCGGGGCGAAGTTCGGGTCGAGTTCGGATCCCGAACCCGAACATTTCCGGGAAGTTCGGCCGAACTTCTCGAACCCGAACATCCAGGTGTTCGCTCAACTCTACTCATTACCAAAAAGAAGGCGGAGAAAAGAGTGGTTCTTGCAGAGCCTTCCCTTGCAGGCCAGGCACATTTATTATAAGTTATAATAATTTGTAATACTGAAGTATGTATTATCATGCTCTTCAGCAGATAGGATATATATTATGAGAATCTACAACAGCTGAGATATGTATTATGATGTGTAGATCAAGTTTTACAGTAAGAAACTTTTTTTTTCTTTTGCATTTATATACTTAAGAGCATGCATTAAAGGAATATGTCAGGAGAATCTCCCAACATACTGTACACCTCTGAGGCTGTGACATATTTCCCTGTATAGACATATGGTGGGACGCCCAACTGATAGGCTTACATTTAAGAAAAATGTATACAGTGCAGTTAATCTCTTATAATCTAAAAATTAGTTTCTGTCTGTCTGTCTAGACGTCTGTCTGGACGTTCTTTATGCGCAATCAAACGACTGGACCGATCTTCACCAAATTTGGCACACAGGTACATCAAGTGTCCGGGAAGGTTTAAGCCTGGGTCTCAGCTCTCTAGGATTTTCAGTTCCTGAGATATTTCCAAAAGATTCCATGCATTAGCCAATACAAGCCAGCAAGCCTTTCACTTAAATCCGAACTGCCATTTACCCGGTCACATGTCCCTTATTAGCCAACAGAAGCTTGCAGTCCTAGTCCAGGTTGCCATAACAACTGATCACAGGTTTTAGCAGTTCGCAGGTCCTTAAATATTTAGTCAAATGACATATGACGGCACAACTACACTGCTAAATGCATGGGGGGCAGGGGCCACTATTAAACGGACAGGCGCTGTGGAGTTCACTGTAAAAGGGGCAGGCACTGCGGAGGTCACTGTTAAAGGGGCAGGCATTGTGTAAGTCAATGTTAAAGGGGTGGCCACTATGAAGATTACTGTTAAAGGGGTGGTCAATGTTAAATGGGCGGGCACTGTGGAGGTCACTGTTAAAGGGGTGGGAACTGTAGAAGTCACTTTAAAAGGGTCGGGTACTATGGCGGTCACTGTTAAAGGGGTTGGCACTGTGGAAGTCACTGTTAAAAGGACAGGCACTGTGAATGTCACTGTTGAAGGGACAACCACTCTGAAGGTTACTGTTAAAGGGGTGGTCAATTTTAAAGTGGCGGGCACTGTGAAGGTCCCTGTTAAAGTGGTGGTCAATGTTAAAGGGGAGAGAGCACTGTGGAGATAATTGTTAAAGGGGCAGGCACTGTGTAGGTCACTGTAAAGGGGCAGGCACTGTGGAGGTCACTGTTAAAGTGGTGGGTACTATACAGGTCACTGTTGAAGGAGCTGCTACTATGAAGGTCAGTGTTAAAGGGTGGTCAATGTTAAAGGGGTGGGCACTGTGGAGGTCACTGTTAAAGGGGTGGGCACTATGGAAGTCACTGTTAAAGGGGCGAGCACTGTGAAGGTCTCTGTTAAAAGGGCGGCCACTATGAAGGTCACAGTTAAAGGGGTGGTCAGTGTTAAAGGGGCGGGAACTGTGAAGGTCAATGTTAAAGGGATGGGCACTGTGAAGGTCACTGTTAAAGGGGCAGATACTGTGGAGCTCACTGTTAAAGGGGTGGACACTGTAAAGGTCACTGTTAAAGAGGCGGGCACTGTGGAGGTCACAGTTAAAGGGGCGGTCACTATTAAAGGGACAGGCAATGTGGAGGTCACTGTTAAAGGGACAGGCATTGTGGAGGTCACTGTTAAAGGGGCAGACACTGTGGAGGTCACTGTTAAAGGGCCGGGCATTGTGGAGGTCACTGTTAAAGGGGCGGGCACTGTGGAGGTCACTGTTAAAGGGGTGGACACTATGGAGGTCCCTATTAACCTCTTAAGGACACAGGGCGTACAGGTACGATTTCCGATCAAGAACAAGGTGCCTGCTCAAATCATTGAGCAGGCACCTTGGGTCAATGTGTGCGGGGGTCGCGGGAACCCCCGTGTCGTCAATTCAGACCTGCGGTTTGCAGCTTTTACTGGAGGTTGCAGCGGTGATCGGAGATGCCATCAGGTCCCTGTGCGGCTGTAAGGGGGACCCGATGGCATGGAAGGCAGCGCGATGCCTTCCTTAGGCATCAACGCTGCCTTCTGGTGACGAGCCTGTGTCCAGCCCCCTGGATCTCACAGGCAGAAAGCTGTATGAGTAATACACACTGTATTACTCATACAGCCAATGCATTCCAATACAGAAGTATTGGAATGCATTGTAAAGGGGATCAGACCCCAAAGGTTGAAGTCCCAAAGTGGGACAAAAAATAAAGTGAGAAGAAAGTTGAAAAAATAAAGTTTTCCCCCCCAAGAAAATTAAACATTTCAAGTAAAAAACAAACAAACAAAAAACAGATTTCCCCCAAATAAAGTAAAAAAAAAAAGGTAAAAAATAGAAGGAAAAAAAGACATATTAGGTATCTCCGCGTCCGTATCGACCGCCTCTATAAATCAGATGACCTAACCTTTCAGATGAACACCGTAAAAAATATAAAATAATATACAGTACAGACCAAAAGTTTGGACACACCTTCTCATTCAAAGAGTTTTCTTTATTTTCAAGACTATGAAAATTGTAGATTCACACTGAAGGCATCAAAACTATAAATTAACACACGTGGAATTATATACATAGCAAAAAAGTGTTAAACAACTGAAAATATGTCATATTCTAGGTTCTTCAAAGTAGCCACCTTTTGCTTTGATTACTGCTTTGCACTCTTGGCATTCTCTTGATGAGCTTCAAGAGGTAGTCACTTGAAATGGTTTTCACTTCATAGGTGTGCCCTGTCAGGTTTAATAAGTGGGATTTCTTGCCTTATAAATGGGATTGGGACCATCAGTTGCGTTGTGGAGAAGTCAGGTGGATACACAGCCGATAGTCCTACTGAATAGACTGTTAGAATTTGTATTATGGCAAGAAAAAAGTAGCTAAGTAAAGAAAAACGAGTGGCCATCATTACTTTAAGAAATGAAGGTCAGTCAGTCCGAAAAATTGGGAAAACTTTGAAAGTGTCCCCAAGTGCAGTCACAAAAACCATCAAGCGCTACAAAGAAACTGTCTCACATGCGGACCGCCCCAGGTAAGGAAGACCAAGAGTCACCTCTGCTGCGGAGGATAAGTTCATCCAAGTTACCAGCCTCACAAATCGCAGGTTAACAGCAGCTCAGATTAGTGACCAGGTCAATGCCAGACACAATATTAGCAGCAGACACATCTCTAGAACAACTGTTAAGAGGAGACTGTGTGAATCAGGCCTTCATGGTAGAATATCTGCTAGGAAACCACTGCTAAGGACAGGCAACAAGCAGAAGAGACTTGTTTGGGCTAAAGAACACAAGGAATGGACATTAGACCAGTGGAAATCTGTGCTTTGGTCTGATGAGTCCAAATTTGAGATCTTTGGTTCCAACCACCGTGTCTTTGTGCGACGCAGAAAAGGTGAACGGATGGACTCTACATGCCTGGTTCCCACCGTGAAGTATGGAGGAGGAGGTGTGATGGTGTGGGGGTGCTTTGCTGGTGACACTGTTGCTGAGCAACCCGCCTAAATGCTTTTAGGAAAGCTACTCCTTCAACAAGCCGCTGTCTGAACAATCAGTATCTAACTGTCACGCCTGACATCCCTCTAAGAAAGCAGTGCAACACCAGCATTGTTTTAATATAAAGCCTCATTCACACGTCAGTTTTCAGTCAGTGATTTCCATCAGTGATTGGGAGCCAAAATCAGGATTGGAGCCTCCACAGACATGAGGCATAAGGGAAAGATCTGCACCTGTTCTGTGTTTAGAGCCGCACCTGGTTTTGGCTCAAAATCACTGATGGAAATCACTGACCGAACACTGACTGTGTGAATGAGGCATAAGTGTCATTATTCTAAATATCGATAAAATAAAAGTTATGTTTTAAAATAACTATAACAAAGGTACACTCAGCGCAATACATATATTTATAGACACCTCTGAGTCATAATACACTGGGCCATGACTACCGACTTCTTGACCTTGAGTATTCTTTATTACTGTTGGGAATTTATTCAAAATTGAAGGCATACTGAACCAGCATAGCTACCACAGCATCTTGCAGCGGCATGCTATTCCATCCGGTTTGCGTTTAGTTGAACCATCATTTATTTTTCAACAGGACAATGACCCCAAACACACCTCCAGGCTGTGTAAGGGCTATTTGACCATGAAGGAGAGTGATGGGGTGCTGCGCCAGATGACCTGGCCTCCACAGTCACCGGACCTGAACCCAGATGGTTTGGGGTGAGCTGGACCGCAGAGTGAAGGCAAAAGGGCCAACAAGTGCTAAGCATCTCTGGGAACTCCTTCAAGACTGTTGGAAGACCATTTCAGGTAACTGCCTCTTGAAGCTCATCAAGAGAATGCCAAGAGTGTGCAAAGCAGTAATCAAAGCAAAAGGTGGCTACTTTGAAGAACCTAGAATATGACATATTTTCAGTTGTTTCACACTTTTTTGTTATGTATATAATTCCACATGTGTTAATTCATAGTTTTGATGCCTTCAGTGTGAATCTACAATTTTCATAGTCCTGAAAATAAAGAAAACTCTTTGAATGAGAAGGTGTGTCCAAACCTTTGGTCTGTACTGTATATAACATAATATATATAAATATAAAAAAAATTGTCACCTTACATCGCAAAAAGTACAACATCAAGTGATCAAAAAGGCATATGCCCACCAAAATAGTATAAATCGAACCGTCACCTCATCCCGCAAAAAATTAGCCCCTACTTAAGAATCGCCCAAACAATTCAAAAACTATGGCACAGAATATGGAGACACTAAAACATCATTTATTTTGTTTTAAAAAAGCTGTTATTGTGTAAAACTTAAGTAAATAAAAAAAGTATACATATTAGATATCGCCGGGTCCGTAATAACCTCCTCTATAAAAATATGACATGACCTAACTGCTCAGGTGAACACCGTAAAAAAATAAAAATGGTGAAAAAAAGCAATTTTTTGTCACCTTACGTCACAAAAACTTTAATAGCACGATAAAAAAAGTCATATGCACCCCAAAATAGTGCCAATCAAACAGTCATCTCATCCCGCCAAAAATTTGACCCTACCTAAGATAATCGCCCAAAAACTGAAAAGACTATGGCGACACAAAAGCATATACATTTTTTTTGTTTAAAAAATTATATTATTGTGTAAAGCTTACATAAATAAAAAAAGTATACATATTAGCTATCGCCGCATCCGTAATAACCTGCTCTATAAAAATATGACATGACCTAACCCCTCAGATGAACACCGTAAAAAAAAGTGAAAAAAAATACAATTTTTTGTCACCTTACATTACAAAAAGTGTAATAGCAAGCGATCAAAAAGTCATATGCACCCCGAAATAGTGCCAATCAAACCGTCATCTCACCGCAAAAATCATACCCTACCCAAGATAATCAACCAAAAACAAAAAACTTTGGCTCTCAGACTATGGAGACACTAAAACATGATTTTTTTTTGTTTCAAATATGAAATCAAAGTCTGAAATTTACATAAATAAAAAAAATAGTATACATATTAGGTATTGCCTTGTCCGTGACAACCTGCTCTATAAAAATACCACATAACCTGTCAGATGAATGTTGTAAATAACAAAAAAAAACAGTACCAAAACAGCTATTTCTTGTTACCTTGCCTCACAAACAGTGTAATATAAAGCAACCAAAAATCATATCTACCCTAAACTAGTACCAACAAAACTGCCACCCTATCCCGTAGTTTCTAAAATCAGGTCACTTTTCTATTCTAGGGGTGCATCAGGGGGGCTTTAAATGGGACATGGTGCCCTGCCGTACAGCAGTTTACGACCACATATGGGGTGTTTCTGTAAACTACAGAATCAGGGCCATCAATATTAAGTTTTGTTTAGCTGTTAACCCTTGCTTTGTAACTGGAAAAAAAATATTACAATGGAAAATCTGCCCAAATAGTGAAATTTTTATATTGTATCTCTATTTTCCATTAATTCTTGTGGAACACCTAAAGGGTTAACAACGTTTGTAAAATCAGTTTTGAATACCTTTTAGGGGTGTAGTTTCTAGAATGGAGTCATTTTTGGGTGGTTTCTATTATGTAAGCCTCACAAAGTGACTTCAGACCTGAACTGTTCCTTAATTGTGGGTTTTTGAAAATTTCAGAAAAAATTCTAGATTTTCTTCTAAACTTCTAAGCCTTGTAATATTCCGAAAAAATAAAATATTCCCAAAATGATCCCAACATGAAGTAGACATATGGGGAATGTAAAGTAATAACTACTTTTGGAGGTATTACTATGTATTATAGAAGTAGAGAAATTGAAACTTAATTTTCACAATTTTTGTAAATTTGGTATTTTTTTATAAATAAAAAAGATTTTTTTTTACTTCATTTTACCAGTGTCATGAAGTACAATATGTGGAGAAAAAACAATCTCAGAATGGCCTGGATAATTCAAAGCGTTTTAAAGTTATCACCACATAAAGTGACACTGGTCAGATTTGCAAGAAATTGCCTGGTCTTTAAGGTGAAAATGAGCCCGGTCCCTAAGGGTTTAAAGAGGCAGGCACTGTGGAGGTCTCTGTTAAAGGGGCTGGAACTGTGGAGGTCTCTGTTAAAGGGGCGGGAACTGTGGAGGTCAATGTTAAAGGGGTGGGCACTTTGGAGGTCACTGTTATAGGGGCGGAACTGTTGAGGTCACAGTAAAAGGGGTGGACACTATGAAGGTCACTGTTAAAGGGGCAGACACTGGGAGTCATTGTTAATGGGGCGGGTTCTGTTGAGGTCACTGTTAAAGGGGCGGTCCCTATAAAGGTCACTGTTAAAGATGCAGTCACTGTTAAAGGGGTGGGCACTGTGGAGATGACTATTAAAGGGGCGAGCACTGTGGAGGTCACTGTTAAACGGGTGGGCACTGTGGATGTCACTGTTAAAGGGGCGGGCACTGTGGAGGTCATTGTTAAAGGGGTGGGCACTCTGAAGATTACTGTTTTGGGGTAAACTTTTGATATCTTTTTACGACACACAGAAACATAAAATGAAATATACCCATGCGAAGCCAGGGCCTTCTGCTAGTCTCTTATATTATAAAATTGAGTGTCTGTCTGGACGTTTTTTATGCGCGACCAAATGACTGGACCGATGTTCACCAAATTTGGCACACATTTATATCAGGTGTCTGGGGAGGTTTTAGATTGTATCTCAGCTCTTTAGGTCGTACCGTTACTGAGATATTCCCAAAAAATGACCTGCATTAGCCAATACAAGCCCCCAACTGCCATGCACATGGTCACATGTCCCGTTTCAGCCAATAGAAGCCCTCTTAGTCTCCACATACACACAGTTTTATTCCAGGTTTCCATAACAATCCAGCCATTTTTCTTCACTGCAATAGGTCAGCTTTAGGCCAAGGCTACACGACAACATGCATAGCTCAGCAGACAGTATCACACAATAGACTTAGATGCACAGCAGACAGTATCACACATGACAGGATTAGATACACAGCTCAGCAGACAGTATCACACAGGGTAGGATTACATACACAGCTCAGCAGACAGTATTACACAGGATAGGATTAGATACACAGCTCAGCAGACAGTATCACACTAAAGGCTCATGCACTATGGAAGTCACTGTTAAAGGGGTGGGCACTGACGGTCACTGTTAAAGGGGTGGCCACTATGAAGTTCACTGTTAAAGGGGTGGTCAATGTTAAATGGGCGGGTACTATGGAGGTCATTGTTAACCTTATACGGACACAGTATTTCCGATCACCGGCGGGTGGTGATCGGAAGGGTGTGCTTGCTGAAATCATTCAGCAGGCACCCTGTGACAATGCCGAGGGGGGTCCTGTGACCCCCCTGTATCGGCAATCGCTGCAAACTGAAGGTCAATTTAGACTTGCGGTTTGCAGCATTTCCAGGTCATGACCCGGAATAGGAGGGTTATCGGTGGTGTAAAATACACCAACAATCGCCCTCCGTAGATCCTGTGAGGTGGCGGTGACGCCACCTCTCAGGATCTCCTGCGATTGGCTGGACAGACGGGTGGACGGAGCACCGCTCTCCCCGCCCACAGATTTCCGTGTGAACTAAAAGAGAGGAGCTCCGTGTCGGTCCCTCTGCCTCCCACGCAATCCGCTGCCATCCGTGGCCCCTGAGCCACCATAAAGTGCCAGCTGGCACATAAATATTTAGAGAGAGCTTTAAGTTAGGCAGGGAATGTGAAAAAAAAGTTTTTTTTTGTGTGCAGCACCCGGATCTGAGGGTGTCTGGGGTCCTCAGCACCCCAGGGGTGCTGCAGCTTCCCCCCCACGCACACTTTTAGGGGGGGCAAGCGCATTTTTTTTTTTGTAGGTGTGCTGACTGTGGATTGTGGCCGGAACTCTTAGCCGTAAAAGAGCATCCGTCTACTCTTTAGCACATCGCCCACCGCACCGCAGGGTATACGTAAAAACACACCGTCCCTGTCACGAGGGTATCGAGAACCACGCCTGACTCCGTTATACCCAGGGTCAGGAAGTCGCAGCGGTTGGCTGCACGCTCTATTTAAGATAGGGCTGTTTTCCTTATGGTAGCTTTCTGGGTTTGCTTTGCAAACCCTTTTGGCTCACTCAGGGATCCGTAGGTCCTTCTCCTCAGCTGTTCCTTGTCCAGCACTCCCAACATTGTGGAGGTCACTGTTAAAGGGGAAGGCACTCTGGAGGTCAATGTTAAAAGGGCGGCCATTGTGGAGGTCACTGTTAAAGGGGAAGGCACTGTGGAGGTCATTGTTAAAGGAGCAGGTACTGTAGAGGTCACTGTAATGAAGGAAACTGTTGATATCTTTTTACGACACACGGAAACATAAAATAAAATAGATGAAATATACCCATGCGAAGCCGGGTCCTTCTGCTAGTAGACATGGAAAGTGCATTCAGAAAGTATTCTGACCCTTTCACTTTTCCCATTGTGTTATGTTACTCTTTTGTTCAGATAAAAAAATATATATATATTTTCCCCCATCATTCTGCACTCAATACCCCATAATGAGAACGTGAAAACAGAATATTCTAAATCTTTTCTAATTTATTTAAAAGAAAAACTAAAATATTGCATTTATAAAGTATTCAAGACGTTTACTCAGTACTTAGTTAAGGTACCTTTGGCAGTGATTACAGCCTCCAGTCTTCTTGGGTATGATTCCACAAGGTTTGCACACCTAGATTTGAAGATTTTCTGCCATTCTTCACGGGATGGTGTTGAGCAGGTTTATGAGCAGTGCCTGAATTTCTCCAGACATGACGCTTAGAATTGAGACCAAAAATTCAATCTTTCTTTCATCAGACAAAAGAGTATTGTTTTACCACACTCTGAAAATCCCTTTGGTGTTTTTCTTTGCAAACTTCAGAAGGGCTTTCATGTGTCTTTTACTGAAAAGAGGCTTATTTCTGGCCATTCTGCCATAAAGCCCAGAGTGCTGCAGTGCTGGTTGACCTTTTGGAAGCTTCTCCCATCTGCACACAGAATCTTTGGAGCGAATTATGAAGAGTCTGAATACTTATGTTCATGCAAAATGTTTTTTTTTCCTTTTTATTAAATTTGCTAAAACTTTTTAAAGTGCAGTTTTCAGTTCCTTATTATGGGTAATTTAGTGCTGACTAATGGGGGGGGACTTAATTTTTTTTATTTTAGCACACGGCTGTAACTAAATGTATTTTATGTCATTGTCACTCTGACATTGTTTACTATTGCTGTCTTTGCAATAACCCCTTTGGGAGCCATAGCCACAGGGTTTCAGCAGAGACCTGCAGCAGATGTATGTTATCATCCATAAGGCTGATCTTATACACTTAACTCTTCAGGTGCCATGGTCAAATGTGACCTGGGCACCTGAGCGGCCTGGAAGCGGGAGCCACGCACTGCCGCTCCCATTACAGTGTTCCCTGGCTGAGGTGGGGAACCTGTTAAATTAGCGTGATAGCTGGAAGCCTTAAACAGGCTCCGACCGCTATTACTAAAATATACCAATACAGACCACAAGATGGCAGCACTGTATACTACTATATAGAGCACAATGGGTAATCTAATGATTGCCAGTTATAGTCACCCAGGGTGACTTATGTATAAAAATCAAAGTTCAAATTACCCCCCTTTCCCCAAAATCAAAATACATAACCAATAAAAAAAATACACATCATAGGCATTATCATGTGTCCGAAAACGCCCATACTATTAAAAAATAATTATATTAATCCCATGTGGTGAATGGTGTAATGGGGAAAAAAACGCCAATTCGCCATTCTTTGTCACTTCACCTCCCCAAATTTTTTTATAAAAAGTGATCAAAAAGTCACACACACTTCAAAATGGTATTACTGAAAAGTACAGATCGCCTTGCAAAAAATGAGTCCTCACACAGCTCTGTAGACATAACTACAAAAAGATTATAGGGGATCACAGTATTAAAATGCAAGAAAAACTATACAAGTGTAGTATTGTTGTAATCATACTGACCTGGAGAATGAAGGTAACAGGTCAATTTTACCGCATAATGCTGTAAAAAAATAAATCAAATAAAACTGTGGCCAAATTTAGATTTTTTTTCCAATTCCACCCTATTTGGAAAAAGAAAATCTGCTTTCCACTACATGTAAAAGGAAAGTACAACCAACTAACTACTCTTGTGGGAAGTGAAAAATGAAAACGCTAAAATGGAAGATGACAGGCTCCTCTAAGGGTTAAAGAATTTGAAGGGGGAGGGGGAGAGAAAAAAAGAGAGAAAGACAATAGAGAAAAGGTGAGTTCTGGGAGACCTCAGAGTGTCATTACAATTTTTTAGGCAAATTGGACCACTTTTCATTTGGGTGGAATCAATTCAGACACAAATCTAATTTCTTGACTAATTTGTTAGAATTAGATGTAAAACTAATTTCTTGAAACTCGTTTATCTCTATTCCTGACCACAAAAACCTAGTATTTATTTATATTTGCTATGGTAAGTCATACTGCGAATCGGTTTTCTGCAAGGCAAGGATAGTGGACCTTGTTTTACTGTAGATTTAATTTTATAGTTTCTTATGAGCTGGGTTCAAGAAAAAGAATGTCAAGGAATCTTACTGAACCTAAAGTGGCAATTGACCCAGATTGTACTATTTTGTCTCCAAAAAACTTTCTAGAAGTATTTGATTCCAATTATTTTTAACAGTGTTCAAAGATCATTAACATGACAAATTATTCAATCAATCTTCTCAAGCTGGTCCATGACTCCATACTTGCATGACATTTAGGCCTCTTTCACACGGGCGTGAGTTTTTTTGCCCGGATAAGAGCCGGGTGCGTTGCGGGAAAATGCGCGATTTTTTTCTGCGCAAGTGCAAAACATTGTCATGCGTTGCACTCGCGTGAGAAAAATCGCGCATGTTTGGTACCCAAACCCGAACTTCTTCAGGGCTTGGGATTGATGTTCTGAAGATTGTATTATTTTCCCTTATAACATGGTTATAAGGGAAAATAATAGCATTCTGAATACAGAATGCATAGTAAACCAGCGCTAGAGGGGTTAAAAAAAATAAAAAATAATTTAACTCACCTTAGTCCACTTGATCACGAAGGCCGGCATCTCCTTGTGTCTCCTCTGCGCTGAAGTTGAACAGGACCTGGGGTGAGCTTCTCCATTAAATATCGGTTAAGGACCTTCGATGACGTCACTCCGGTCATCACATGGTCTTTTACCATGGTAAAAGATCATGTGACGTACCATGTGATGACCGGAGTGACGTCATCGAAGGTCCTTAACCGATATTTAATGGAGAAGCTCACCCCAGGTCCTGTTCAACTTCAGCGCAGAGGAGACACAAGGAGATGCCGGCCTTCGTGATCAAGTGGACTAAGGTGAGTTAAATTATTTTTTATTTTTTTTAACCCCTCTAGCGCTGGTTTACTATGCATTCTGTATTCAGAATGCTATTATTTTCCCTTATAACCATGTTATAAGGGAAAATAATAATGATCGGGTCTCCATCCCGATCGTCTCCTAGCAACCGTGCGTGCAAATCGCACGGCATCCGTACTTGCTTGTGGATGCCATCCGATTTTCACACACCCCATTCACTTCTATGGGGCCTGCGTCACGTCAAAATCGGACAATATAGAGCATGCTGCGATTTCAACTGAACGCACAAGTGATGCGTTAAAAACATCGCTCATGTGCACAGCCCCATAGAAATGAATGGGTCAGGATTTAGTGCGGGTGCCATACGTTCGCCGCACGGATCGCACCCGCACGGAAAACTCGCCTGTGTGAAAGGGGCCTTAGAGGTCATGAAATCTTATCAGCTGCTATCCCAGTCATTTTGATGGCGTAAAAAAAAAATTGGTATCCTCATGTACATGAAATAAGACACCACAGTCTCCTCCATTAGGATTTCTTTAACCACCTCTAGTCCCATCTAGGCCATGGGTCTCAATCTGCATGGATTTTATTTTTTATCTACCTCCCTCTAAGGATATGACTACCATCATTGGTGTGGTTGATCAGCTCACAAAATGGTTAATGATCAAAGGATATTTAGGTTACATGGTATGCATGACAATCTGATTTCAGACAGAGGTATACAGTTCACTTTAAGATTTTGGAAAAGTTTCTGTACAGATTTATGATTATCTTCTGCCTTCCATCCTCAGTGTAATGCTCAGACTGAATGGACCAAACTCTTGAGAAATAATATCTCCTCTGCTTTATGTGTTAACTCTAGGATAATTGGGTAGATTATCTACCTACAGCAGAATTCGCCTATAGCAACTCTATACATAGTTCTACTTCTCAAAGTCCATTTTATCCCCATTTTATTTCCTGTATGTATTCCTAACCTTCCATACAATACTTATATCCCGCTGTTACTAACAATGATGCAGGAAACTCAGCAAATACTAATAGAAATTTTATAAGAGGCTTAAAAAGACTTTAAGAGAGCAGCATATAAACATCACAAAGCACCCTCCCACCTTCCATTATGGTGACCAGGTCTGATTGTGCACTAAGAATCAAAAAATACAGGTGCCACCCCACAAGTTGGTTAAAACAGTTATAGGGTCATTTCTAATTTCTGTTCAAATTAACCAAGTTGCCTTTCATTTTGAAATTTTATAACAAAGTGAATATTTATCTTATGTTTCATGTGTCTTTGCTTAAACTGCTTAATAAAAATCCTTTTCCACAGAGAATTCTGCAACCCTCTCCCACTATAAATGTCCATGAAGAAGAATGTATTGTAGGGAAGATTCTGGACTCAAGGGGCCAGATTTATCATTACTCTGACAACTAACTCCACTTTAACATATGGCTAAAGTCAGTTTTAGCCAAGTCAGATTTATGATCGGCCCTTTAAGACTGTAATAAATGTGGTTTGACGATAGCAGTTTATCCGTCAGTAAGCAGCTTTATGAAAAAGTCGCATGTTCTATTAAAAAGTCTCATAAGAAAAGCATGGTCCTCACTGGAGTGAAATTGCAACTTTTTTGCGACTTTTTAAATAGTCCCAATAGTAAATCTGTCTAGAGATTCATTTACATAAGAAAACACGCCTACTTTCAGAAAATTGGCGAGCATAGTGCAGAGCAGAATAAAGTCGCAAATTTGTGCGCAGTTTTAGCGTTTGGGACTTTTTGGGGGACTTTTTCACTCCATTATTCTGACCTGAGCTAATGATAAATCTGGCCCAAGAAGTTTTAGAAAGAAATTGCAATAGCTACAGTTGAAACTCGAAAAATTAGAATATTGTGCAAAGTTCATTTATTTCAGTAATGCAACCTAAAAGGTGAAACTAATATATGAGATAGACTTATTATATTCAAAGCGAGAAATTTCAAGCCTTTATTTGTTATAATTTGGATGATTAAGGTTTACAGCTTATAAAAACCCAAAGTCTCAATTTTGAGGTACCCTTTGCTTAGGGGGTATGGATTAATTAGCTGACTAGAGTGTGACACTTTGAGCCTAGAATATTGAACCTTTTCACAAAATTCTAATTTTAAGCTGCAATTCCTTTTAATTTGCATTACTGAAATAAATGGACTTTTGCACGATATTCTAATTTTTCGAGTTTCACCTGTAGATAAATGGAAGGGATATGAGCCACAAGAGAATTCTTAGGAACCTGAGTATAATGTTCATGCTCCTGGACATAAGCAAACTAACAAATTGAATTGTCTCATCAGCCGGACTTCTTCAACTGTCAGAGGCTATCCCCACAGTTGAAGAACCCACGTGCTTCAAGATTGACATGGCCAGACATTTAGCCTGGCTCTGACAATTTCCAGCCTATGCCACTGCTCCAGTTATCCAAGCAAGGGCAGAAGCACAGAAGCCCGGAGCAGCAACTGCGCAGGCACCTCTACCCAGAAGTATAACAGCATCTGTGCATCTCTGAAGCAGACCTTCTGCCCCAAAAGTTATTAACACATTGAACACCTCAAATAGCTGTTCACAGGGAACGTTCCCGGTTGTTGTTGCAAATTTCTGTGGTTGATAAATTTTTTACCTCAAGAGATATTGCAAATCTGATTGTGGAAATCAATTTTTGAGAAAATCCTGTTCTTCTTTGATATGCTACATGACCCCCTTCCCATTAGAAAAATTGGCAGCTTCCAAGATGGTGGCCATATTTCTAAAGTAGTGGAACATGACGCCCCTCCTAGGGCCTATCGTGTTTCAGATTTATAGGCTTCGAATCAATAAAGGGGAGAGTAATGGTGGAGGTGGAGAAATAGTTGAGTTCAGACTTTTATAAAGATTAACAGCTTTACTTGAATCAACTTGCATCCGTACAAGAAGGGTTTTTTCTCTTGGTTCCAGCAGGTTTTGGCATGAATTGGCATGCAAATTAAAATATTCTGCTTTATCTCTCTGCTGTGCTAAACTCAGCTTTAGTCTGGTACTGGTACCTTTGGAGTGAGGGTGGAGTATGGAGTCAGGGTGATTCTCGTTTTCATCTAACTCTTGACTAGACTAAGACTGACTGAAAACTTCCTGCAGCCCCTCCCTTGGTAAGAATAGGAAAACGGGACTATCCCACTTTGGCCCAAATGGGGCAGAATGAAATGTTAAATTCCATTCTATCTAAAGATATCTCTACCATATACACTGCCACCTACCGGTGAACCAGGCATATAACATACAATACAACAAATAACAGGGTTAATCGCCGGCATCTGAGTTTTCAGTGATGCTGACATATATAGCAGGAGTCTGACTATAACAACCAGAGCCTTGTACTGATTGAGCATAATGCGCAAATGCTTTGTTCGCTGCATCATGTGTATATGGTGCTTATCATTAGGGGATTAAAATAATTCTCTAGTATGAATACATTGAGAGATATTATTTTACGCTAGTCTTTTATACCCCCTGCGCTGCCAAAGGATGCACCTAATTTATGGCAAAGTGCAGTCCTCTTTATAAATTAGGTGCATTCACTGCCAGTCTGTGCACCTAGATTGAAATCTACTCAAGTGGAGTGTATTTCTGTCATATATCTTCTATATAAAAATAATATTCATATAAAAGAGAGGATAAAAAAATATATAAAAAAATGTTTTATCTGATCCTTCAGGCGGACATAAATGCCTCTAAGTTCTTTTATCGTGTATCTTAATTTGATTTGTGCAAGCAGTGAAACAAAGGGACAATTGTATATTCAAAATATATATGTCGTTCATTATAAAACAAAGAATATAAAATCAATACAATTGCAAAACAAACGATGAAGTTACAAAATAATACCCAAAATATGCCACACGATGGTGCTAACACACCGCTATCTCACCAGCACAGAACAACTTAGTTATTTATGACAACCAGTGTCATACCTTTAACAAACAGACCAATAATTTATATACCAAGAGAAACTTAGGATCTTTTGTTTATCAAACAGGTTATAACAATAAAACACGAATTATACAGGAGAATAAATGTTATCCCTTGATTCTGTTTTCCTATGACCAATCAAAAATATATGATATTAATATGATAAAATATTCATCTTTGCAATCAGACTATGGAAAATAACTTTCCAAGGATTTGGTCCTCTTTTCAAATAATGTCAGATCTTCCATTAATAATATGCATCTTTGCTAAGAGAATAATCAGCATTATGGAGACACCTAACACCATATATTCCCATAGTATGGGGACTCTTGGCTATATACCGAGATAAATATCTTATTAATATTATGAGTAGTAAACACAATATACGTTACCGGGTCAAAGGTAGACAGAGACCAGATGAGACCAGTTCTCAAGAACTTTCCTAGTAGTCCAAAAAAAAATCCAAGTTTCTTCTGGTATAGTTTTTCTTTCTGTGTTTTCTTTTTTTCTTGATTGAATGGATGGATCAATGGATCCCTTAATGCTCTGCACATGAGTAATTATTCCCCACATTATCTAAGAATCATCCCCTTCTAGATTAGGGATTTCCAATCAGGTAAGGTGGGTGTATTCACATGCTAATAACAATGATGTCATAATTACCCTTGACATGGTATAAAACAAATGATAAAATAATATAATATTGTCCATCTGGAGGTACTACAGATGAATATTACAACCTTAAACATTAATTCTAAATACCTAATAATAAGTTCACATGACCTTCCTAACATTTTTAATACACATAATTGAGGAAGGTCTTTTCCTGACACTTTTAATTACCTATAACCTAGACTTGTTGGAGTCTTCTCCTATCTTTTTGAATATATGTTAATTGATAACGATTTATAACGGCCTTTATACTCGGCATCGGGACTTGTATATTTTACTTAGCTACATAAATGAATAATTATCGTCTGAAATAACATTCTTCTCAGAAATCCAATTATCAGAAACTTACTTCAGTGTTTCTGTATCTTCTATAGGATACATTCTAAATGATACATACATGGTATAATATATATATACAGTACAGACCAAAAGTTTGGACACACCTCATTCAAAGAGTTTTCTTTATTTTCATGACTATGAAAATTGTAGATTCACACTGAAGGCCTCAAAACTATGAATTAACACATGTGGAATTATATACATAACAAAAAAAGTGTGAAACAACAGAAAATATGTCATATTCTAGGTTCTTCAAAGTAGCCACCTTTTGCTTTGATTACTGCTTTGCACACTCTTGGCATTCTCTTGATGAGCTTCAAGAGATAGTCACCTGAAATGGTCTTCCAACAGTCTTGAAGGAGTTCCCAGAGATGCTTAGCACTTGTTGGCCCTTTTGCCTTCACTCTGCAGTCCAGCTCACCCCAAACCATCTCGATTGGGTTCAGGTCTGGTGACTGTGGAGGCCAGGTCATCTGGCGCAGCACCCCATCACTCTCCTTCATGGTCAAATAGCCCTTACACAGCCTGGAGGTGTGTTTGGGGTCATTGTCCTGTTGAAAAATAAATGATGGCCCAACTAAACGCAAACCGGATGGAATAGCATGCCACTGCAAGATGCTGTGGTAGCCATGCTGGTTCAGTATGCCTTCAATTTTGAATAAATCCCCAACAGTGTCACCAGCAAAGCACCCCCACACCATCACACCTCCTCCTCCATGCTTCACGGTGGGAACCAGGCATGTAGAGTCCATCCGTTCACCTTTTCTGCGTCGCACAAAGACACGGTGGTTGGAACCAAAGATCTCAAATTTGGAATCATCAGACCAAAGCACAGATTTCCACTGGTCTAATGTCCATTCCTTGTGTTCTTTAGCCCAAACAAGTCTCTTCTGCTTGTTAACTGTCCTTAGCAGTGGTTTCCTAGCAGATATTCTACCATGAAGGCCTGATTCACACAGTCTCCTCTTAAGAGTTGTTCTACAGATGTGTCTGCTGCTAGGACTCTGTGTGGCATTGACCTGGTCTCTAATCTGAGCTGCTGTTAACCTGCGATTTCTGAGGCTGGTGACTCGGATGAACTTATCCTCCGCAGCAGAGGTGACTCTTGGTCTTCCTTTCCTGGGGCGGTCCGCATGTGAGCCAGTTTCTTTGTAGCGCTTGATGGTTTTTGTGACCTCACTTGGGGACACTTTCAAAGTTTTCCCAATTTTTCTGACTGACTGACCTTCATTTCTTAAAGTAATGATGGCCACTCGTTTTTCTTTACTTAGCTACTTTTTTCTTGCCATAATACAAATTCTAACAGTCTATTCAGTAGGACTATCGGCTGTGTATCCACCTGACTTCTCCACAACGCAACTGATGGTCCCAATCCCATTTATAAGGCAAGAAATCCCACTTATTAAACCTGACAGGGCACACCTGTGAAGTGAAAACCATTTCAGGTGACTACCTCTTGAAGCTCATCAAGAGAATGTCAAGAGTGTGCAAAGCAGTAATCAAAACAAAAGGTGGCTACTTTGAAGAACCTAGAATATGACATATTTTCAGTTGTTTCACACTTTTTTAATAAGTATATAATTCCACATGTGTTAATTCATAGTTTTGATGCCTTCAGTGTGAATCTATAATTTTCAAAGTCATGAAAATAAAGAAAACTCATATATACAGTACAGACCAAATGTTTGGACACACCTTCTCATTCAAAGAGTTTTCTTTATTTTCATGACTATGAAAATTGAAGATTCACACTGAAGGCATCAAAACTATGAATTAACACATGTGGAATTATATACATAACAAAAAAGTGTGAAACAACAGAAAATATGTCATATTCTAGGTTCTTCAAAGTAGCCACCTTTTGCTTTGATTACTACTTTGCACACTCTTGGCATTCTCTTGATGAGCTTCAAGAGGTAGTCACCTGAAATGGTTTTCACTTCACAGGTGTGCCCTGTCAGGTTTAATAAGTGGGATTTCCTGCCATCAGTTGCATTGTGGAGAAGTCAGGTGGATACACAGCTGATAGTCCTACTGAATAGACTGTTAGAATTTGTATTATGGCAAGAAAAAAGCAGCTAAGTAAAGAAAAACGAGTGGCCATCAATACTTTAAGAAATGAAGGTCAGTCAGTCCGAAAAATTGGGAAAACTTTGAAAGTGTCCCTAAGTGCAGTCACAAAAACCATCAAGTGCTACAAAGAAACTGGCTCACATGCGGACCACCCCAGGAAAGGAAGACCAAGAGTCACCTCTGCTGCAGAGGATAGGTTCATCCGAGTGACCAGCCTCAGAAATCGCAGGTTAACAGCAGCTCAGATTAGAGACCAGGTCAATGCCACACAGAGTTCTAGCAGCAGACACATCTCTAGAACAACTGTTAAGAGGAGACTGTGTGAATCAGGCCTTCATGGTAGAATATCTGCTAGGAAACCACTGCTAAGGACAGGCAACAAGCAGAAGAGACTTGTTTGGGCTAAAGAACACAAGAAATGGACATTAGACCAGTGGAAATCTGTGCTTTGGTCTGATGAGTCCAAATTTGAGATCTTTGGTTCCAACCACTGTGTCTTTGTGCGATGCAGAAAAGGTGAACGGATGGACTCTACATGCCTGGTTCCCAACGTGAAGCATGGAGGAGGAGGTGTGATGGTGTGGGGGTGCTTTGCTGGTGACACTGTTGGGGATTTATTCAAAATTGAAGGCATACTGAACCAGCATGGCTACCACAGCATCTTGCAGCGGCATGCTATTCCATCCGGTTTGCGTTTAGTTGGACCATCATTTATTTTTCAACAGGACAATGACCCCAAACACACCTCCAGGCTGTGTAAGGGCTATTTGACCATGAAGGAGAGTTATGGGGTGCTGCGCCAGATGACCTGGCCTCCAAAGTCACCGGACCTGAACCCAATCGAGATGGTTTGGGGTGAGCTGGACCGCAGAGTGAAGGCAAAAGGGCCAACAAGTGCTAAGCATCTCTGGGAACTCCTTCAAGACTGTTGGAAGACCATTTCAGGTGACTACCTCTTGAAGCTCAGCAAGATTGTGCAAAGCAGTAATCAAAGCAAAAGGTGGCTACTTTGAAGAACCTAGAAAATGACATATTTTCAGTTGTTTTACACTTTTTTGTTATGTATATAATTCCACATGTGTTAATTCATAGTTTTGATGCCTTCAGTGTGAATCTACAATTTTCATAGTCATGCAAATAAAGAAAACTCTTTGAATGAGAAGGTGTGTCCAAACTTTTGGTCTGTACTGTATATACAGTGGGATGTGAAAGTTTGGGCAACCTTGTTAATCATCAGGATTTTCCTGTATAAATCATTGGTTGTTATGATAGAAAAATGTCAGTTAAATATATCATATAGGAGACACACACAGTGATATTTGAGACGTTAAATTAAGTTTATTGGATTTACAGAAAGTGTGCTATAATTGTTTAAACAAAATAAGGCAGGTGCATAAATTTGGGCACCACAAAAAAGAAATGAAATCAATATTTAGTAGAGCCTCCTTTTGCAGAAATTACAGCCTCTAAATGCTTCCTGTAGGTTCAAATGAGAGTCTGGATTCTGGTTGAAGGTATTTTGGACCATTCCTCTTTACAAAACATCTTTAGTTCATTCAGGTTTGATGGCTTCCGAGCATGATTTTCAATTATATTCAGGTCTGGGGACTAAGATGGCCATTCCAGAACATTGTACTTGTTCCTCTGCATAAATGCCTTAGTGGATTTTGTGCATTGTTAAGGGTCGTTGTCTTGTTGAAAGATTCAGCCCCGGCGTAGCTTCAGCTTTGTCACTGATTCCTGGACATTGGTCTCCAGAATCTGCTGATACTGAGTGGAATCCATGCGTCCCTCAACTTTGACAAGATCCACAGCATGATGGAACCACCACCATATTTTACTGTAGGTAGCAGGTGTTTTTCTTGGAATGCTGTATTCTTTTTCCTCCATGCATAAAGCCCCTTGTTATGGCCAAATAACAAAATTTTAGTTTCATCACTCCACAGCACCTTATTCCAAAATGAAGCTGGCTTGTCCAAATGTGCTTTAGCCCACCTCACGCGGCACTTTTTGTGCTGTGGGCGGAGAAAAGGCTTCCTCTGCATCACTCTCGCATACAGCATCTCCTTGTGTAAAGTGCGCCGAATGGTTGAACGATGCACAGTGACTCCATCTGCAGCAAGATTATGTTGTAGGTCTTTGGTGCTGGTCTGTGGGTTGACTCTGACTGTTTCTTACCATTCGTCGCTTCTGTCTATCCGAGATTTTTCTTGGTCTTCCACTTCGAGCCTTAACTTGAACTGAGCCTGTGGTCTTCCATTTCCTCAATATGTTCCTAACTGTGGAAACAGCTAAAATCTCCGAGACAGCTTTCTGTATCCTTCCCCTAAACCATGATGGTGAACAATCTTTGTCTTCAGGCAGGGCTCGAGTCCTGCAGGAACGCGTGGGAACGGCGTTCCTGCACTTTTTTCTTAGCAGGAACGCCGTTCCCTTTCAGCAGGGCAGCGCATTGTGCCCCTCAACACTGTCGGCGCCCCGCTCTGGCGCAGCATGAAGAGAGGGACTGACAGGAGGGAAGCGCCTCAAGTGTATCGTGGCCGAGCTCTGTCCGGTCCGTGGTACAGGAGCTTTTGTTTCCTGTACCCGGCCGGACTGACAGGAAGTGCTCACTTAGTGTGCACTTCCTGTCAGTCCGGCCGGGTACAGCAAATGCTCCTGTATCACGGACCGGACAGAGCTCGGCCACGCTACACCCGAGGTGGGTGGGGAGAAAGAGAGTGACAAGGGAGGGAGGGGGAGAAAGAGAGTGACAAGGGAGGGAGGGGGAGAAAGAGAGTGACAAGGGAGGGAGGGGAGAAAGAGAGTGACAAGGGAGGGAGGGGGAGAAAGAGAGTGACAAGGGAGGGAGGGGGAGAAAGAGAGTGACAAGGGAGGGAGGGAGGTGGGAGAAAGAGAGTGACAAGGGAGGGAGGGAGGGAGAAAGAGAGTGACAAGGGAGGGAGGGGGGAGAAAGAGTGACAAGGGAGGGAGGTGGAGAAAGAGAGTGACAAGGGAGGGAGGTGGGAGAAAGAGAGTGACAAGGGAGGGAGGGGGGAGAAAGAGAGTGACAAGGGAGGGAGGGGGGAGAAAGAGAGTGACAAGGGAGGGAGGGGGGGAGAAAGAGAGTGACAAGGGAGGGAGGGGGGAGAAAGAGAGTGACAAGGGAGGGAGGGGGAGAAAGAGTGAGAAAGAGAGTGACAAGGAGGGAGGAGGGAGGGGAGAAAGAGAGTGACAAGGGAGGGAGGGAGGGGAGAAAGGAGTGACAGAGGGAGGGGGACAAGAGGACAAGGGAGGGGGGGAGAAAGAGAAGTGACAAGGGAGGGAGGGGGGAGAAAGAGAGTGACAAGGGAGGGAGGGAGGGGGGAGAAAGAGAGTGGACAAGGGAGGGAGGGAGGGGGGAGAAAGAGAGTGACAAGGGAGGGAGGGAGGGGGGAGAAAGAGAGTGGACAAGGGAGGGAGGGAGGGGGGAGAAAGAGTGACAAGGGAGGGGGGAGAAAGAGAGTGACAAGGGAGGGGGGAGAAAGAGAGTGACAAGGGAGGGGGGAGAAAGAGAGTGACAAGGGAGGGAGGGAGGGGGGAGAAAGAGAGTGACAAGGGAGGGAGGGAGGGGGGAGAAAGAGAGTGACAAGGGAGGGAGGGAGGGGGGAGAAAGAGAGTGACAAGGGAGGGAGGGAGGGGGGAGAAAGAGAGTGACAAGGGAGGGAGGGAGAAAGAGAGTGACCTTCCCTGCCCTTTGCGTACGCCGCGTGCTGTGACTTCACGCGGACGCACTGGATCTTGGGTGAGTTCCCACACTTTTTTTCCCAGGACTTGACCCCTGTCTTCAGGTCATTTGAGAGTTGTTTTGAGACCCCCATGTTGCTACTCTTCAGAGAAAATTAAAAGAGAAGGGAAACTTACAATTGATCCCCTTAAATACTCTTTCTCATAATTGGATTCACCTGTGTATGTAGGTCAGGGGTCACTGAGCTTACCAAGCCAATTTGAGTTCCAGTAATTAGTTCTAAAGGTTTTGGAAACAATAAAATGACAACAGTGCCCACATTTATGCACCTGCCTAATTTTGTTTAAACAATTATAGCACACTTTCTGTAAATCCAATAAACTTCATTTCACTTCTCAAATATCACTCTGTGTGTCTACTATATGATATATTTAACTGAAATTTTTTATCGTAACAACCCGTGATTTATACAGGAAAATCATGACGATTAACAAGGTCGCCCAAACTTTCGCATCGCATTGTATATATATACAGGGTGGGCCATTTATATGGATACACCTTAATAAAATGGGAATGGTTGGTGATATTAACTTCCTGTTTGTGGCACATTAGTATATGTAAGGGGGGAAACTTTTCAAGATGGGTGGTGACCATGGCGGCCATTTTGAAGTCGGCCATTTTGAATCCAACTTTTGTTTTTTCAATAGGAAGAGGGTCATGTGACACATCAAACCTATTGGGAATTTCACAAGAAAAACAATGGTGTGATTGGTTTTAACGTAACTTTATTCTTTCATGAGTTATTTACAACCATTTCTATTTTATTAAGGTGTATCCAAATAAATGGACCACCCTGTATATACAGTACAGACCAAAAGTTTGGACACACCTTCTTATTCAAAGAATTTTCTTTATTTTCATGACTATGAAAATTGTAGATTCACACTGAAGGCATCAAAACTATGAATTAACACATGTGGAATTATATACATAACAAAAAAGTGTGAAACAACTGAAAATATGTCATATTCTAGGTTCTTCAAAATAGCCACCCTTTGCTTTGATTACTGCTTTGCACACTCTTTGCATTCTCTTGATGAGCTTCAAGAGGTAGTCACCTGAAATGGTCTTCCAACAGTCTTGAAGGAGTTCCCAGAAATGCTTAGCACTTGTTGGCCCTTTTGCCTTTACTCTGCGGTCCAACTCACCCCAAACCATCTCGATTGGGTTCAGGTCCGGTGACTGTGGAGGCCAGGTCATCTGGCGCAGCACCCCATCACTCTCCTTCATGGTCAAATAGCCCTTACACAGCCTGGAGGTGTATTTGGGGTCATTGTCCTGTTGAAAAATAAATGATGGTCCAACTAAACGCAAACCGGATGGAATAGCATGCCGCTGCAAGATGCTGTGGTAGCTATGCTGGTTCAGTATGCCTTCAATTTTGAATAAATCCCCAACAGTGTCACCAGCAAAGCACCCCCACACCATCACACCTCCTCCTCTATGCTTCACGGTGGGAACCAGGCATGTAGAGTCCATCCGTTCACCTTTTCTGCGTCGCACAAAGACACGGTGGTTGGAACCAAAGATCTCAAATTTGGACTCATCAGACCAAAGCACAGATTTCCACGGGTCTAATGTCCATTCCTTGTGTTCTTTAGCCCAAACAAGTCTCTTCTGCTTGTTGCCTGTCCTTAGCAGTGGTTTCCTAGCAGATATTCTACCATGAAGGCTTGATTCACACAGTCTCCTCTTAACAGTTGTTCTAGAGATGTGTCTGCTGTGTGGCATTGACCTGGTCTATAATCTGAGCTGCTGTTAACCTGCGATTTCTGAGGCTGGTGACTCGGATGAACTTATCCTCCGCAGCAGAGGTGACTCATGGTCTTCCTTTCCTGGGGCGGTCCGCATGTGAGCCAGTTTCTTTGTAGCGCTTGATGGTTTTTGTGACTGCACTTAGGGACACTTTCAAAGGTTTTTTAATTTTTCAGACTGACTGACCTTCATTTCTTTAAGTAATGATGGCCACTCGTTTTTCTTTACTTAGCTGCTTTTTTCTTGACATAATACAAATTCTAACAGTCTATTCAGTAGGACTATCAGCTGTGTATCCACCTGACTTCTCCACAACGCAACTGATGGTCCCAATCCCATTTATAAGGCAAGAAATCCCACTTATTAAACCTGGCAGGGCACACCTGTGAAGTGAAAACCATTTCAGGTGACTACCTCCTGAAGCTCAACAAGAGAATGCCAAGAGTGTGCAAAGCAGTAATCAAAGCAAAAGGTGGCTACTTTGAAGAACCTAGAATATGCCATATTTTCAGTTGTTTTACACTTTTTTGTTATGTAAACAATTCCACATGTGTTAATTTATAGTTTTGATGCCTTCAGTGTGAATCTACAATTTTCATAGTCATTAAAATAAAGAAAACTCTTTGAATGAGAAGGTGTGTCCAAACTTTTGGTCTATACTGTATATATATATATATATATCGATACATTGTTACACATAAATGACACATTATACGAATTATTGGTTAAAATGTTGTAAAACTAAATATACTATACAGAAATATATATATTTTAATTATGAATATATGAATCGGACCTCACACAGTAGGTGTGCCTTAAGGATATAAATTCTTATCTTGTCATGGCTTATCCATGAAACAACATTGTTCCCTTGAGACAGACATGTCTGAAGAAGCTAGTGTACTCCTCATAGATAAACCCATATCTTTAGCAATAATTTTTTAAATACAATGGCCGTTCATGAACTCATCTTGGCCTCTTCAGCCACATAACAGAACTTTGGTTCAAGCTGATTTCCTCTTAAAGGCAATGAGCATTCATTTTGGCTATAATATCATTAGATAATATTGTATACTTATGAAAATGAACATTTCAATCATTCATTACGCCAGTTTTCTGTCCTACATGTTAGTGAATTAATGCAGAGTTAATTCCAAGGAAAAGAATTAACCCTCACAACAACTTTCCAAGTTAAGAACACTCTAAAGAAGGTAGGTGGATCTACAATCAAGAGACACCTTTATGAATCTAAATCTAGAGTGGTTATCTCAACCACTGGTAACATTCAATAAGCGAAAGTTCACCTCTCCGTTTCATTTTCTGTTCTTCTGCTCTGACAGAAGAACAGGAAAAAAACAAAACAAGATCCTGTAAAAAAAAAGAAGAAAAAAAAGGATAATAAGAAAGATCAGACACCTATTGTTAATAAGACCCACAATCAGACCTCATTTCAGACCCCAATGTGAATGACAGCCCCCTGCCTCAGCTCAGACAGAATGACGGTAAAAGAATAGTATGAAGAAGGAAAGGAAGGTCTGATGATCCAAAGCATACCACATCATCTAGCAAATGTGGTAGAGGCAGTGTTATAACGTGGACATGTATGACTGACTGCTAATTGAACTGGGTCACCGGTATTTTCTGATAGTTTGAATGTGGCTAGAATTAGCAGTAGCCAGATGAATATACAATTAAGGTGTACATTCTGCTCAGATTCAACCATGTGTTGAGAAACTAATCAGATGGTGCTTGAAAAATACAGATAAATAATGACCGAAACATACCACCACATTCTAAAGGTAAAGTAATGGAATTCTTTTCCATGGACAAGTGAGTCAGCTGCCCTCTACCAGAAAATTAACTTACTGGGAATTGGGCCCCATTCACACAATCATATTTTTGGTCCGCATCCAATTCGCATTTTTTGCGGATTGTATATGGACCCATTCATTTTAATGGATCTACAAAAAATGTGGACACTTCGTATGCTGTCTGCATCCATATGTCCATTCCGTAGTCCCAGAAAAAAAGAAATAGAACATGTCCTATGTCACCCATATTTTTTGCGTATACAGTCGTGTGAATGCACTCTTACTCTGGACTTCCAAGTCATGCTTTGGAGCCTCTATTCCACACAAAATGGGTAACTGAGGTAACAAAGGATAATGAAGTAACTATTATGAAGTACTTCAAGTACCCCAGTAGCAGAAACCTGCAGGTCCAACAGGTTTTTTTCAATTACCTTTTACAACTGGTGCAAAACGCAACTATTATTATATTGGCATTCAGTAAAGGACCTACTAAAACAAGTCCAAACACTAAAAATATAGTAGAAACCGGGGTTGGTTCACCATTCCTGCACTCTAACTGTGGTGCTTGATAATCTTGAATGCTCTGAAGAGACAGGAATTTACTACATTCGCTGTAACAGCAGGATACTACAACAAATTGTGATTCTCCGTCACAAATAAAAGCAAATGCAAATTAGTCAAATAACGTTCATGTGTCCAGAAAGATTCTTACACATTTTAGACAAACATCAGATTCATCCTTGGTCATGGATTTATCAAAGATGGTATAAAGGAAAACTGACTGGAAGTTGGAGATCAGTTGGTGGATCAACAGGAACAGGCAAGTAGCTGGATTAATGTATTTAGAGGGAGTAGAAAGGTATGCAAGAAGAGGAAGGCCAATCCTGTTTCTGAGCTTCCAAGCAAAATTGCCAAGTTGGGCAATGATGCAAGGGTGTCAGTTTCAGAAATGGCAGGCCTAGAGGATACTGTTGTCCCTAGCAGCCGGGAGAACAGCCCAACTAGTAGTCGAGGGGCATGGTAGTGCAGGTAGGCCTAGACACTTAGTGGTTATAGGGGATTCTATAATCAGGAAGACGGATAGAATAATTTGTTGCCAAGACTGCCTCAACCGAATGGTTTGCTGTCTCCCTGGAGCCAAGTTTGGCATGTGGTGCAACAGGTGGATAAATTACTGAAGGGAAGGACCTCCAAGGTAGTGTTCTCTGGAATACCTACACAGGGCTGTCAGCGGGAGCTTAGAAAGTTAAATGCATGTCTTAAGTCTTGGTGTAGAGCAGAAAGTTTGGGTTCCTAGACTATTGAGCTGACTTTTCACTGGGGTACAAACTGTTTTCTTCAGATAATTTGCACCTCAATGGAAGGAGAGCTGCTGTGTTGGGGGAGGGAATTCAGGCTGGGGTGGCAATGCATTTAAACTAGGGATGAGGGGAGAGGATATGGCTATAAATATGGTGGGATACAGGTTAGAAAGGGGTCAGAATATATTGGTGGGGGGAATGTTTGGTGGGGGGAGCATTAGAAAAGTGGATAAGGAGATCCGTCAGTCGCAAACCAAAAAATTATCATAAAGATAAAAAAAATACATTTCCTAAAAGTGTAAAATTTTATGACAACTGAAAATGTATGTTCACAAATGCCAGAAGTCTAGCAAGCAAAATGGGAGAGCTTGAGGCCTTGATACTGGAGAAACATATTGATGGAGTTGGTGTTGCTGAAAGATGGCTGGACTCTTCTTATGATTGGGCTGTAAATCTAAAGTTTTACACTCTTTAGAAACAATAGGGATAAATGCAAAGATGGTGGTGTATGTTTGTATGCCAGGAGTGATATGAAAGTAAGTGTGAAAGAAACAATTGTGGATGAAGGTTGTGAGGGTGTTGAAACCTGGTGGGTGGAAATTCAGAGGGAAAAAAATAATGAAAAAATAATTATTGGTGTTATCTATAGACCCCCAATATCACTGAGTAGATAGAAGATCAACTGTATGTGCAAATGGAGTGTGCGGCTCAGGCTGGCACAGTAGTGATAATGGGAGATTTTAACTATCCAAACATAGATTGGGAACATGGTTCTGCCTCTGCTGCAAAGCTGAGAAAATTCTTGAGCTTTTTGCTGAATAATTTTATGGGCCAGTTTGTAGAAGATCCTACTAGAGGCGGTTCTCTTCTGGATCTAGTAATTTCTAACAATGCAGAGCTTGTGAGAAATGTCACAGTGACTACAATATAATTATATTCCAACTAAACTGTAAAAAACAAACTCAGGTTGGTAGGGCTAAAACACTTAACCTGCTCACGACCGCCGTACGCAGGATTGCGTCTTCTCGGCGGCCGTGCTCTTCTTGGTGGACGCGCCGGTGCATCCTCTCTGGAGACGCGAGATTTCCGGGGAAGCCGGCCGCGCATGCGCATTGCGGGCCGGCAAAATTCAAAGAACAAGTTCGTCATCAAACTGCCAGCCACGATCATTGGCTGGCAGGTTGATGATTTTCAAAAAAACGAATCAGCAGCCAGATAACCCATCATAATAGTAAATATGATGTGGTTATATGGCAACTGTGCTCCTCTGCTCCTTCTTTTGGTCGGTTGGTTCCAGCATAGGAGCAGAGGAGCACACATCACTGTGAGTACCCACCAACACCACACTTAGCCCCCAGATCACCTCCCAGCACCCAATTAACCCTTTGATCACCCCTTCTTGCCCCTGTCAATCACTAGTGAAAAGGAAAAAAGTGATCAGTGCAAACTGTCACTTTTTTTTTTTCACTGGTATTGACCGTTAGGTTTTAGGTATAGTTTAGGCCCCTTGGTTAGGTAGTTTAGCGATCAGTTAACGCCCAGCCCACCGCAGTCCGTTATTCGCTGATTAGCGTATCGCTAATCAGCATTTGTACTTTTATAGTATCTGAAAGTGATCAAAACTGATCACGGTCAGATCTATAATTGTATTAGTGTCACTTTAGTTCGCCCTCCACCCAAAACGCAGTGTTTGCCCGATCAGGCCTGATCGGTCGCCCACACGTGCGTTCGCCCACGCCCGCCCCACCGCAGTGACAAAAAAATTATTATTTTTTGATCACTGCACATTGACTTTACACGCACTGCGGCGATAAAAAAATCTGTTTTGATATTTTTTATCAACCGCAGCGGCCTCCGGTACTTCGCTAGCCTCCCATTTGTAAGACAGGCTTGCTTTTTTTTCTTGGGTAGTCTCAGGAAATACCCCTAAATTTAGTTGCCCAAATGTCTAACAGGGGGTATTCTTCTGAAGAGGCCTACAGGCTTCTGACCCAGTCGGATGAGGAATGGGAACCCTCATCTGACGAATCTAGCGGGTCAGAATACGAACCTGTAGAAAGCAGGGGCTCTCTGACCCAAAGTTCGGACGAGGAGGCTGAGGTCCCTGATAGTACCAGGAGTACCCGGCCCCGTGTCGCTAGACCGCAGGTTGCGCAGGATCTGCTTCAAGAGCAGCAGAGTGGGGCTGGTGCTGTCGGATTACGTGGTGAGGCATACACCAGCAGCCCAGCCCTTCCTGGACCTAGTACCAGCACTGCCGTACAACCTGGTGAAGTGGCGAGCACCAGAATGGCAGTTGAAGCTGGTACAGTGGCACGAGCAGTAGTGACCCCGTCACAGCCACCGCAAAGACGTGCCCGTAGAGCCCCTAGAATCCCTGAGGTGCTGGCAAACCCTGATTGACAGTCCCCAACTTCAGCCGCACCTGTAGTTTTCCCTTTCACTGCCCAGTCTGGAGTTCGGGTTGAGACAGCTCAGATCGGTTTGGCCCTGGGATTTTTTGAGCTGTTCTTGACTGCGGAGCTCTTGGACTTAGTCGTGGCCGAAACAAAACGGTATGCCACACAATTTATATCCGCCAACCCGGGAAGCTCTTATGCCCAGTCTTTTCCTTCCAAGTTTCCGAAATTAAAACTTTTCTGTGCCTCCTCCTCAACATGGGTCTAACTAAAAAGCATGAATTGCGGTCATATTGGTCCACGAACCCAATTCATCACATGCCCATGTTCTCTGCTGCTATGTCCAGGACACGATTTGAGACCATCCTGCGTTTCCTGCACTTTAGTGATAACAGCACCTCCCGTCCCAGAGGCCACCCTGCTTTTGACCGGCTCCACAAAATTCGGCCCCTCATAGACCATTTCAACCTGAAATTTGCAGATTTGTATACCCCTGAACAAAACATCTGCGTAGACGAGTCCCTGATACATTTTACCGGGCGCCTTGGCTTCAAACAATACATCCCAAGCAAGCGCGCCCGGTATGGGGTCAAATTGTATAAGCTCTGTGAAAGGGCCACAGGCTATACCCACAAATTTCGGATCTATGAGGGAAAAGATCAGACCCTGGAGCCGGTCGGTTGCCCTGACTACCTGGGGAGCAGTGGGAAGACAGTTTGGGACTTGGTGTCACCCTTATTCGGCAAGGGGTACCATCTTTATGTGGACAATTTTTACACAAGTGTGGCCCTCTTTAGGCATTTGTTTCTAGAACGGATTGGCGCCTGTGGCACCGCGCGAACTAGTCGCGCGGGCTTCCCCCAACGGCTCGTTACCACCCGTCTTGCAAGGGGGCAGAGGGCCGCACTCTGTAACGAAGAACTGCTCGCGGTGAAATGGAGAGACAAGCGTGACGTTTACATGCTCTCCTCCATTCACGCAGACACGACAATCCAAATTGAGCGAGCAACCCATGTCATTGAAAAGCCCCTCTCAGTCCACGACTATAACCTTCACATGGGAGGGGTGGACTTCAATGACCAGATGTTGGCTCCGTATTTAGTGTCCCGCAGAACCAGACGCTGGTATAAGAAGGTGTCTGTATATTTAATACAATTGGCTCTGTATAATAGTTTTGTTCTCTACAGTAAGGCTGGGAGAACTGGATCCTTCCTCAAATTTCAGGAAGAGATCATCGCGAACCTCCTGTACCCAGGAGGTTCCGTGGCCCCATCCACCAGTGTAGTTAGCCGTCTACACGAGCGACATTTCCCCAGTGTCGTTCCTGGTACCTCAAACTGACCGCCACCCCGAAAAAAATGTTGTGTCTGTAGCAGGAGTGGAATAAGGCATGACACCCGCTATTTCTGTCCTGACTGTCCTGACCACCCTGCCCTATGCTTTGGAGAGTGTTTCCGGAAGTACCACTCACAGGTACACTATTAGCATAGGGATCATCTCACCAGGACAGGCACACAGGGCTATTAGGGCCCATTCACTCACACAGCTGCTGCAAACGTCTCCTTTCACCTGGGACAAAGTGCATAACGCACTTCGCCACATCTTTGGGCGATTTGCGCTTTGCACATTGACCCATGGGCAAGGAGAGGTTTGTTCTATAAAGGTTAAAAAAAAAAAAACACCAGTAAGCAAAAAGGTTAATGTTTAGTTCAAAAAGTTAAAGTTTAAGTATTCTGTTCCAAAGTTAATAAAATTATTGCGTTGTGGCCTGGTTTTTTCTTTTTTTTTTCTTTTTTTTACCTTCCAGGTGGACCAACCGATCTACTAGCTGCAGCACTGATGTGCATTCTGACAGAAGCATTGCGCTGCTGTCAGATTACACGCAAGTCGGTGTATGCGGCGCTGCAAGACGAGATTTCTCCTCTGCAGTAACAGATACGTTTGCCGAGGCATACGAGCTGAGGAGGAAGCGGAGTTCCTATGTTTTGGCAAACACTTTGTATATAAAAAAAATAAAAATCCCGGCAATGATTTATTCATCCACATCGATTGATGTGAATGGAGAAATCTGGTTTGCCAGGGCATACGAGCTAAGTGGGTTTGGATGTTGGGCGGAGCTCCTATGTCCTGGCAGACGCCTTTCCCCTCCTTTTTTTTTTTTGGCAGAGATTTTTTCATCCACATTGATCGATGCAAATGAAGAAATCTGTGCCGTTCATTTTTTTCTTTCAGCCCAGAGGCTGAACGGGAAAAAAAAATCTCATTACCTGTATGCTCAATATAAGGAGAATAGCAGAAACTCCTAATGCTGGCCATACATGTAATGATTGCGGAGACCCTTAAATGCCAGGGCAGTACAAACACCCCACAACTGACCCCATTTTGGAAAGAAGACACCCCAAGGTATTCGCTGAGGGGCATATTGAGTCCATGAGGCATATAGGACAAGTTAGCATATTGAGGCATATAGGACAAGTTAGCAGAAAGTGAGACTTTGTGAGAAAAAAAATAAAATAAATCAATTTCCGCTAACTTATGCCAAAAAAATACATTTCTATGAACTCGCCATGCCCCTCATTGAATACCTTGGGGTGTCTTCTTTCCAAAGTTGGGTCACATGTGGGGTATTTATACTGCCCTGGCTTTTTAGGGGCCCTAAAGCGTGAGAAAAAGTCTGGGATCCAAATGTCTAAAAATGCCCTCCTAAAAGGAATTTGGGCACTTTTGCAGCCTAGATGCGCAAAAGTGTCACACATGTGGTATCGCCGTACTCAGGAGAAGCTGGGGAATGTGTTTTGGGGTGTCATTTTACATAAACCCATGCTGGGTGAGAGAAATATCTTGGCAAAAGACAACTTTTCCAATTTTTTTATACAAAGTTGGCATTTGACCAAGATATTTTTCTCACCCAGCATGGATATATGTAAAATGACACCCCAAAACACATTGCCCAACTTCTCCTGAGTACGGCGATACCAGATGTATGACACTTTTTTGCAGCCAAGGTGGGCAAAGGGGCACATATTCCAAAGTGCACCTTTCGGATTTCGCTGGTCATTTTTTACACATTTTGATTGCAAAGTACTTCTCACACATTTGGGCCCCTAAATTGCCAGGGCAGTATAACTACGCCACAAGTGACCCCATTTTGGAAAGAAGACACCCCAAGGTATTCCGTGAGGGGCATGGCGAGTTCCCAGAATTTTTTATTTTTTGTCGCAAGTTAGTGGAATATGAGACTTTGTAAGAAAAAAAAAATCATCATTTTCCGCTAACTTGTGACAAAAAATAAAAAATTCTAGGAACTCGCCATGCCCCTCACGGAATACCTTGGGGTGTCTTCTTTCCAAAATGGGGTCACTTGTGGCGTAGTTATACTGCCCTGGCAATTTAGGGGCCCAAATGTGTGAGAAGTACTTTGCAATCAAAATGTGCAAAAAATGGCCTGCGAAATCCGAAAGGTGCACTTTGGAATATGTGCCCCTTTGCCCACCTTGGCTGCAAAAAAGTGTCACACATCTGGTATCGCCGTACTCAGGAGAAGTTGGGGAATGTGTTTTGGGGTGTCATTTTACATATACCCATGCTGGGTGAGAAAAATATCTTGGTCAAATGCCAACTATGTATAAAAAAAATGGAAAAGTTGTCTTTTGCCAAGATATTTCTCTCACCCAGCATGGTTATATGTAAAATGACACCCCAAAACACATTGCCCAACTTCTCCTGAGTACGGCGATACCAGATGTGTGACACTTTTTTGCAGCCTAGGTGGGCAAAGGGACCCACATTCCAAAGTGCACCTTTCGGATTTCACCGGTCATTTTTTACAGATTTTGATTGCAAAGTACTTCTCACACATATGGGCCCCTAAATTGCCAGGGCAGTATAACTACGCCACAAGTGACCCCATTTTGGAAAGAAGACACCCCAAGGTATTCCGTGAGGGGCATGGCGAGTTCCTAGAATTTTTAATTTTTTGTCGCAAGTTAGTGAAATATGAGACTTTGTATGGAAAAAAATAATAATAATAAAAATCATCATTTTCCGCTAACTTGTGACAAAAAATAAAAAGTTCTATGAACTCACTATGCCCATCAGCGAATACCTTAGGGTGTCTACTTTCCGAAATGGGGTCATTTGTGGGGTTTTTCTACTGTTTGGGCATTGTAGAACCTCAGGAATCATGACAGGTGCTCAGAAAGTCAGAGCTGCTTCAAAAAGCGGAAATTCACATTTTTGTACCATAGTGTGTAAACGCTATAACTTTTATCCAAACCATTATTTTTTTTTTTGCCCAAACATTTTTTTTTTATCAAAGACATGTAGAACAATAAATTTGGCGAAAAATTTATATATGGATGTCATTTTTTTTGCAAAATTTTACAGCTGAAAGTGAAAAATGTCATTTTTTTTGCAAAAAAATCGTTACATTTTGATTAATAACAAAAAAAGTAAAAATGTCAGCAGCAATAAAATACCACCAAATGAAAGCTCTATTAGTGAGAAGAAAAGGAGGTAAAATTCATTTGGGTGGTAAGTTGCATGACCGAGCGATAAACGGTGAAAGTAGTGTAGTGCAGAAGTGTAAAAAGTGGCCTGGTCATGAAGGGGGTTTCAGCTAGCGGGGTTGAAGTGGTTAAAGGGTTTGTCCGGGTTCAGAGCTGAACCCGGACATATCCCCATTTTCACCCAGGCAGCCCCCCTGACTTGAGCATCGGAGCAGTTAATGCTCTGATGCTCCCATTTGCCCTGAGCTAAATTGCACAGGGCAAAGACATTTTCTGGAGTTCTGGTGACGTACCGGGTTCTGCATAGGGCTGCCAGGCGGAGGCTTCCGCCCAGCAGTGTGTTCGCTGACGTCACCGGTTCTGATTGGCGGGCTTTAGTGCTGTCCTAGCCGTTTTACTAAAGCCCACCTATCAGTGCCGGTGACATCACCAGTCTCACTGCTGGGCGGCAGTGTGTAATTGTAAATAAAAGAGCCCTTGCCCTGTGCGATCCAGCGCAGGGCAAAGGAGAGCATGCTCCAATGCTAACATCAGGGGGCTGCCTGGCTGAAATTATGGGTATGTTTGGGTTCAGCTCTGAACCCGGACAACCCCTTTAATTTCAAAAAGGCAAATTTCCCAGGGTTGACTTCCGCACTTCAGGACATAGATGGGAGCAACTATTGTCACATAATGACACTAATGCTAAATGGGAGTGCTTTAACCACTTAAGGACCACAGGTTTATACCCCCCTAGTGACCAGGCCCTTTTTTACAAATCGGCACTTCGCAACTTTAACGGTTTATTGCTCGGTCATGCAACTTGGCACCCAAATTAATTTTACCTCCTTTTCTTCTCACAAATACAGCTTTCTTTTGGTGGTATTTGATTGCTGCTGAGATTTTTCTTTTTTTCTGATATCAATCAAAATAGACCGCAATTTTCTGGTAAAATTGTTCAAATATAATTACATTTCTATACAAGTTTGTGTCAGAATTTATTGTGCTACATAAGTGTATATTTACTGGTTTGCGTAAAAGTTATAGCGTTTACAAACTATGGTACAAAAATGTGAATTTCCGCATTTTGAAGCAGCTCTGAGGGGCATGGTGAGTTCATGTATGATTTAATTTTTTTTCACAAGTTAGCGGAAAATTGCACTTTCTGAGGAAAAAAATTAATAATAAAGTTACCATTTCTGCTAACTTCTGGCAAAAAAACTCACTATGCCCTTCAGTGAATACCTTGGGGTGTCTTCTTTCCGAAATGTGGTCATTTGTGGGGTGTGTTTACTGTTCTGGCATTTTGGGTGGGGCTAAATTGTGAGCAACTCTGTAAATCCTAAAGGTATTTGTTGGACTTTTGGCCCCTTTACGCCTAGGCTGCAAAAAAGTGTCACACATGTGGTATTGCTGTACTCAGAAGAAGTAGGGCAATGTGTTTTGGGGTGTATTTTTACATATACCCATGCTGGGTAAGAGAAATATCTCTGTAACTTGACAACTTTGTATAAAAAAATAAAAAAAGTGGTCATTTACAGAGATATTTCTCACACACAGTGTGGGTATATGTAAAAATACACCCCAAAACACATTGCCCTACTTCTTCTGAGTACAGCAATACCACATGTGTGACACTTTTTTGCAGCCTAGGTGCACAAAGGGGCCCAAATTCCAATGAGTACCTTTAGGATTTCACAGGGCATTTTTACACATTTGGATTCCAAACTACTTCTCATGCTTCAGGGCCCCTAAAATGCCAGGGCAGTATAAATACCCCACAAGTGACCCCATTTTGGAAAGAAGACACCCCAAGGTATTTCGTGAGGGGCATGGCGAGTTCATAGAAGATTTGTTTTTGGGCACAAGTTAGCGGAAATTTTTTTTTTATTTTTTTTTTTCTTACAAAGTCTCATATTCCACTAACTTGTGACAAAAAATAAAATTTTACATGAACTCGCCATGCCCCTCACGGAATACCTTGGGGTGTGGGTGTCTTCTTTCCAAAATGGTGTCACTTGTGGGGTATTTATACTGCCCTGGCATTTTAGGGGCCCTTAAGCGTGAGAAGTAGTTTGGCCCCTTTCACACGAGTATTCTGCGCGGATGCGATGCGTGAGTTGAACGCATTGCACCTGCACTGAATGAGGACCCATTCATTTCTATGGGGCTGTGCACATGAGCGGTCATTTTCACGCATCACTTGTGCGTTGCGTGAAAATCACAGCATTCTCTATATTGTGCGTTTTCCACTCAACGCAGGCCCCATAGAAGTGAATGGGGCTGCGTGAAAATCGCAAGCATCCGCAAGCATGTGCGGATGCGGTGCGATTTTCATGCACGGTTGCTAGGAGACGATCGGGATGGAGACCCGATCATTATTATTTTCCCTTATAACATGGTTATAAGGGAAAATAATAGCATTCTGAATACAGAATGCATAGTACAATAGCGCTGGAGGGGTTAAAAAAAAATAAAAAATTTAACTCACCTTAATCCACTTGCTCGCGCAGCCCGGCATCTCTTCTGTCTGTCTTCTGTGCTGTGTGCAGGAAAAGGACCTGTGGTGACATCACTCCGGTCATCACATGATCCATCACCATGGTAAAAGATCATGTGATGACCATAGTGACATCACCACAGGTTCTTTTCCTGCACACAGCAAGAAGACAGACAGAAGAGATGCCGGGCTGCGCGAGCAAGTGGATTAAGGTGAGTTAATTTTTATTTATTTTTTAACCCCTTCAGCGCTATTGTACTATGCATTCTGTATTCAGAATGCTATTATTTTACCTTATAACCATGTTATAAGGGAAAATAATACAATCTACATAACACCGATCCCAAGCCCGAACGTCTGTGAAGAAGTTCGGGTACCAAACATGCCGATTTTTCTCACGCGCGTGCAAAACGCATTACAATGTTTTGCACTCGCGTGGAAAAATCGTGCATGTTCCCGCAACGCACCTTTTCCCGCAACGCCCGTCTGAAAGAGGCCTTTGGAATTCAAATGCGTAAAAATGCCCTGTGAAATCCTAAAGGTACTGATTGGAACTTGGGCCCCTTTGCGCACCTAGGCTGCAAAAAAGTGTCACACATGTGGTATCGCCGTACTCAGAAGAAGTAGGGCAATGTGTTTTGGGGTGTATTTTTACATATACCCATACTGTGTGTGAGAAATATCTCTGTAAATGACAACTTTTTCCATTTTTTTTTTATACAAAGTTGTCAATTTACAGAGATATTTCTCACACCCAGCATGGGTATATGTAAAAATACACCCCAAAACACATTGCCCTACTTGATACCACATGAGTGATACCACATGAGTGACACTTTTATGCAGCCAAGATGCGCAAAGGGGCCCAAATTCCAATGAGTACCTTTAGGATTTCACAGGGCATTTTTACGCATTTGGATTCCTAACTACGTCTCACGCTTTAGGGCCCTTAAAATGCCAGGGCAGTATAAATACCCCACAAGTGACCCCAATTTGGAAAGAAGACACTCCAAGGTATTCCGTGAGGGGTATGGCGAGTTCATAGAAGATTTTTTTTTTTTGCGCGCTTGCTGGTGATGTACTGTTTGATTCCAAGGCGCCTGGTAAAATGTACAAGGGACTCGTCTATGCAGATGTTCTGGTTGGGGGTATACACATCTGCAAACCTGGATGACAAATGGTCTATGAGGGGCTGAATTTTGTGGAGCCGGTCATAAGCAGGGTGGCCTCTTGGATGACAGGTTTTATTGTCAGTGAAATGCATAAAGCGCATGATGACCTCAAAACGTGCCCTGGACATAGCAGCAGAGAACATGGGCATGTAATGTATTGGGTCTTTAGACCAATAGGGCCGCAATACATTTTTTTTTTGTTAGACCCATGCTGAGGATAAGGCCCAAAAATATTTTAAATTCAGAAACTGTGACTGGTTTCCACCGGAAAGGCTGGGCATAGAAGCTTTTCGGATTGGCGGTTATATACTGTGTGGTGTAGCGGTTGGTTTCTGCCACAACAAAGTTATAGAGATCCGCGGTGAAATACAGCTAAAAAAACTGAAGGGCTGATCCTAAATGAGCTGTCTCCACGTGAACTCCAGACTGGGCGGTGAAAGGGGGCAATACAGGTGCGGCGGAAGCAGGGGATTGCCAATTTGGGTTTGCCAGCACCTCTGGGAGACTAAGGGCTCTACGGGCCTGTGAACGTGGTGGCTGCGACGGGGGGGGGATGGTTACTGCACGTGCCACCGTACCAGCTTAAACTGCCCTTCTGGTGCTCGCCACTTCACCAGGGAATACGGCAGTGCTGGTAGAAGGTCCAGGATGTGCTGTGCTGCTGGTGTATGCCGCACCATAAAAAAGATCAGCACTAGCACCACTCTGCTGCAAATGAGGCTCATCACGCGGGGTTGCAGAACACTGACATGGGGTCGGGTACACCTGACCATAGCAGGGACCTCAACCTCGTCATCTTCACTAGCGGTTAGAGTGCCACTGCTATCTACAGGTTCATATTCTGAACCACTGGATTCAGCGGGTGAGGCGTTCCCATCGCTTTCATCCATCAGGGCCAGAATCCTGTAGGCCTCTTCAGCGGAATACCCCTTTTTTTACATTTTGGGCTAACAAAATTTAGGGGATATTCCTCCGAGACTACCCAGGAAAAAGAGCACACCTGCCTAGTAAAAAGGAGTGTTTGCAAAGTAAAGCTGCGATCGCTAATAAAGATCCAGAAAGCTCAAAAGTGATCTTTATAGCGCCACAGCAATTTTACGGTGTTTTTGCAGTGATCAGAGAAAAAAAATTCTGTCACTGCGGTGGGGCGGACTGAACGCAAATGTGGGCACAAGATCAGGCCTGATCGGGCGAACACTGCGTTTTTTGTAGAGCCTAAGGTGACCCTAATGTACTGATATAGATCTGATTGCGACAGCGATGACGCTAATCAGCAACTAATCAGTGACTGCGGTGCGGTAGGCTGGGCGCTAACTACCTAACAAGTAGCTAAGTAACTGGCGGTGATAAGGGACCCTTACAGGGGGGTGATCAATGACCGGGGGGGTGACAGGGGGGTGATCAGGGGGGGGGGGTGTAATGTGTGTGTGGTGTTTGGTGCTACTTACAGAGCTGCCTGTGTCCTCTGGTGGTCGATCCAAGCAAAAGGGACCACCAGAGGAGCAGGTATATCAGACGCTATTTACAAAATAGCTTCTGATATACCTATTTGATTGGTTATTTTAAAAATCTACAGCCTGCCAGCCAATGATCAGCGCTGGCAGGCTGTAGTTCAACTTGTGAACTGCGCAATCCTTTGAACGCGCGCTCCTGTGAGCGGGCGTTCACAGGAAATCTCAGGTCTCATGAGATGCCGCCAATAGGCGTCACTGAGAGCGCTGCCATCCGGACGCCTATCGGCGTTACCGTGATGGCAAGCGGTTAAATCTACTTTGGATAAGTATATTGTTAAATACATTCCTAGAGGTAACAAGTACAAGCGAATGAAATTAAACTCCACATGGCTTACAAATAGTGTAAAAAGTGCAATAAATGACAAAAAGAGGGCCTTTAAGAAATACAAATCGGAGGGATCAGCTGTAGGCTTTAAAAAGTATAAAGAACTAAATAAATTATGTAGGAGGTAATAAAATCAGCGAAAATACGCAATGAAATACAGGTGGCCAAAGAAAGTAAAAACAACCCCAAAACATTCTTCAAATACAAAAAAGCAAGAAAAAAAAACACGAGGTCAGAACATGTAGAACCCCTAAATGATGGTATTGGGGTGTTGGTCACTGCAGATCGAGAGAAGGCAGAGATCCTAAATATTTTTTTAGCTCTGTATATATTAAAGAAGAGGGGGCATCTCATGAGGGTGGTGCCACTGGTGGAAATACCTCAAATACCATACTTACCTGGCTGACTGTAGATATGGTCCTTAATATGCTGGGAAAAAAATAAAAGTGAAGAAGGCCCTAGGTCCAAATAGATTACACCCTAGAGTTCTAAAGGATCTAAACCATGATAGCCAACATGGTTTTACTAAGAACAGAAGCTGTCAAACTCACCTGATTTGTTTTTATGAGGAGGTGAGTAAAAGCCTGGACAGAGGGAAGGCTGTCGATATTGTGTTTTTGGACTTTGCAAAGGCGTTTGATACTGTTCCACACAGACAACTAATGGGTAAATTGAGGTCTTTTGGTTTAGAAAATATAATCTGTAATTGGATTAAAAATTGGCTTTATGATCGTACCCAAGGTTCTGTACTGATTCTTACTCTTAATGGTCCCAGGTTATAAGTGGGATACCCCAAGGATCTGTGCTGGGTCCGCTATTATTTAACTTATTCATTAATTATATAGAGGATGTGATTAATAGTGCTGTTTCTATTTTTGCAGATGACACCAAACTTTGTTATACGATACAGTCTATGGAAGATGTTAACACGTTACTTGCTGACTTGGACAAAATTACTGTTTGGGCCTCCACTTGGCAAATGAGGTTCAATATAGATAAATGTAAAGTTATGCACTTGGAGGCTAATAATCTGCATGCAGCATATGTCCTAGGGGGAGTAAAACTGGGAGAGTCACTTGTTGAGAAGGATCTGGGTGTATTAGTAGATTATAGACTGAATAACAGCATGCAATGCCAGTCAGCTGCCTCTAAGGCCAACAGAATTTTGTCTTGTATTAAGAGGTATGGACTCGCAGGACAGGGATGTAATATTGCCACTATACAAAGCGTTGGTGCGGCCTCACCTGGAATACGCAGTTCAATTCTGGGCACCAGTCCATAAAAAGTATACCCTGGAGTTAGAAAAACTACAGAGCAGAGCAACTAAACTCATAAAGGGCCTGGAAAATCTTAGTTATGAGCAAAGATTAAATTAACTGAATTTGTTTAGCCTTGGGAAGCTATTCTGTGTTAAACGTCCTGAAAAAAACACTCCCTACTACTGGATTAAAAAAAAAGATTCAGTTATAAGAGGCAATAAGCATTCTTTACAGTAAGATCTGTGAATCTCTGGAATAGCCTGCCGCAGGAGCTGGTCACAGCAAATACAGTAGATGGCTTCAAAAAAGGTTTAGATGACTTTTTAATTCAAAATAACATTGAGGCTCATGACAATGTATAGAAATCTTGTTCTACACACCCTTTCCCTTTGGCCCAACCCCTTTTTAAAAGGAAGATGGACATTGCTTAAGGGATCAACATAGCAGGATTGCAAGTTAGACTTGATGGACTTTTGTCTTTTTCCATCCTTAACAACTATGTGGCTTAATTTTACCACAGCAACCAATCAGGTTCCACCTTTCATTTTTGCAAAGGAGCTCTGAAAATTGAAAGGTGGAATCTGATTGGTTGCTATGGGCAATAAAGTGAGTTTTGCTTTCAAAACATAATTTTGACAAATCATCCCCACTGTCTCAATCTGAACTCCTAGCTATAATAGACATGAATACAACATATATCACAGGTGTTAAAGCAGAAGTAAATGTGAATTGTGTCCAATAATTTATCAATACAATTAACTTATTTGAAAATATTATTGCCCAGATTTATTAATGTTTCTATGCCAACAATCTATCTAAAAATTAGATCATACTAGCATAGTTTGGCGCATCTAGGGTTTCTACACTTTTTTCCAACATGCTTGACAAGAGCGCATGGCTTAGTGAAAAGGTTTGAGCATTGCAGGAAAGGGGTGGGCCTAAAACATAAGTCTAAGACCGGGTCATAAGTATTCAGACAGTTTGCCACGACACTTAAATCTAGCTGTGGAGGCCTCCCAGAGACAGGATTGTGTGGAGACAGAGATTTGCAGAAGGGTACAAAAAATTTCTGCTGCAATAAAAGTTTCCCGGAGGACAGTTACCTCCATAATTCTTTTTTTTTTAAATCAGATTCTTTTTATTCAAGATTTTCCATATTAACAACAGACAGAACACTGTCCCCCCCCCCCCCCCACCATTCCCTCCCCCCTCCCCCACCATAACCCATGGGACAAGAGCAATTGTACATCATCACAATGTAAGATGCAACAAATCATTACCGTAATTGAACATATCACAGTACGTTAACTCATATTCGTGCAGCCGTGAACAAGATGTTACCTTCTAGATGAGTATGTGGATATGTAAAAGTATACAAAAGATCCTCCTTTTTCCCTGAGATCCCAAAAGTAGATTATCCCACGTACTTTTATGAATCCTCTCCGCCCCCCCATTCCATTCTTAAATAATCATTCCCCACTCACTCCCACATTCATTCACTCCCTCTCTCATTCCTTTACCTTTGTAGATTGTAATGTTGAATCCATAGTGACCGTATCTTCTCAAACTTCTTTAAGCAGTTCCTTTTTTGGTATACATAGTTCTCAAAACTAATCAGCACGTGTATTCTTTTCTCCAATTCTTCCACTGATGGCAGTTGTCTACTTAACCAGTGAAATGCTATTACTTTCCTAGTCTGATACAATACTCTAATGATGGCTAATCTTTTCTCCGGCATTGAATTTGGAACATCCACACATCCTAACATACATTCCGTCACTTTCATACTAAGTTCCACATCAAAAACAGTTTTCACCAATTTACCTACCCCCACCCAGTATCTCCTCAGCCTAGGGCACTTCCACAACAAGTGAATGAGATCTGCGTTCGCTACATCACACCTCGGGCAGAAATCATCACTCCTGTACCCCATCTTTTTCATCAGAACCGGAGTTTTATATACTCTGTGTAGTAACAAGAGCTGAGACACCCTTTGAGCCTCACTAACCGCAACTTGAGTAAAATCCTCTAGGACAGCATCCCATTGTTCCTCCGTTAAGTCAGGGGCATCCCTCTTCCATTTATCATACAACTGAAATGGTTGCTTCTTAAACTGCGCTTCCATAAGACACGAGTAATTTAAAGATATCACTCCTTTTTTACCTCCACTTGATTTTACCAGGTCTACTACCAAATTTTTCTGCGCAGGGCAGACCGCTATTACTCGGTCCTGAGCGTGAAGCGCGTGTCTAAGTTGTAGACATAAATAGAATTGGGACTTCTGCAGCCCAAAATCCTGCTGCAGACTAGAGAATTCTTTAAGTACGTTATTATCAAACAATTGACCCATATACTTCAGTCCTAAAGTATTCCATACCTTTACCCCACTAACCTTGTTTACCTCAGTATACATAAAATTCGGCCAAATAGGAGTGATATCTGAGTAGCCCTGAATACCTATGATTTCTCTGGCCTTCCACCATGTGTTATGAATGGAATGAAGTGTCTTGAATGCATTACCCTTCGCATGAAAAGTACCCTCCTCCAGAGCAGATCTCAGGTTTTGACAGCCCACGAGAGACTGAATAATTTTGCTAGCAGTTCCCAAGCCATCCGTCGACTCCCATCCTCTCATATGCTGCAATTGTGCCGCCAGGTAATACATCCTTGGATCTGGAACCCCCAAACCTCCCCCAGTCTTTGGTCTGCACAACGTTTCCAATTTAATGCGAGGAGTGCCTTTCTTCCAGATAAGGTCCATGAATATTGCATTAACTACGTAGAATATCCTAAGAGGAAGCCATACAGGGGCATTATGTAGCACATAAAGAAGTTGTGGCATCAGTATCATTTTTATCAGATTCGTCCTGCCTATGATTGATAGTGTTAGTTTTGTCCAAGCATTAACCTGCTGTCTAAACTTCTGTAGCAGCGGGGTAATGTTCAATTTCTCAAACTCTAGCTCACTGCGTGAAACCTGCATACCCAGATATTTAAAAGATTTGACCACCTGTAAACCCTCCACACACGCACTGGTGTTAGTAACATCTTCCTTCAATGGCATCAGCACTGACTTAGTCCAATTGATGCACAGGCCTGACATTTTCCCAAACCCATTGATCACTTCCATTGCCACCGGCAGAGACTCCCTCCAATTATCCATAAATAGTAACAGATCATCTGCATATCGTGCCACTTTCTCCTCTAAGGAACCATATTGGAATCCTTTTATCCCCACCGAAGATCTAATGGCCTCCGCTAGAGGCTCAATGGCTATCGCAAACAGCAAAGGTGACAGAGGACAACCCTGCCTCGTCCCCCTATGGAGTGTGAAGCTATCTGACAAATTGCCATTTACCCTAATCCTACCTGATGGTTTACTATATAAGAGCTGAATCCACCCTATAAATGACTGGCCAAACCCTAACTTCTTTAATACCTTCCACAAATACCTCCATTCTACACTATCAAAGGCTTTGGCCGCATCTAGAGATGCGACTGCCGCCTCCGAGGCCTGCCTCTGACTTTGAATATTTAGGTATAAGCGCCTAATAATGACCACAGTAGACATATTTGGCATAAAGCCAGCCTGATCCGGGTGAATAAGAGTAGCTATAACCGAGTTCAAACGGTTCGCCAGAACTTTAGCCAGTAATTTAATGTCCACCTGAAGTAATGAGATTGGCCTATATGATTCAGCCTCCAAAATATCTTTACCCGGCTTCGGAAGAACCACAATTGTTGCCTCAGTCATACTAGAAGGTAGTGTTTTCTGTGCCATTAAAAACTTCCACTAGTTGAGGTAGCATAACTGAGGTAAAACGTCTGTAGATCTCCACTGGCAAGCTATCTCCACCCGGGGCCTTATTATTAGACATACTCGTCAGTGCCAATTCCACCTCAGTGATTGTTATAGGGGAGTCTAACTTACCACACTCTGAAGTGAGTGTAGGCATATGCAATCCTTCAAGGAAGGAGTCCATGTCCTCATCAGAAGCGGATAAACGAGATACATATAGATCAGAGTAAAATCCCCTCATAATCTCCAGTATGCGCTCCTGAGCAGTACATAGATCTCCAGCTGAGTCCCTAAGAGCTGCTATATAATTAGATGGACGCTGCGCCCTTGAAATCAGAGCCAACATCCTTCCTGTCCTTTCTCCTTCCTCATAATACAGTTGTTTCTGGAAGAACTGCTTGTTCATAGCATTAAGTAATAACCTATCATTCAATTCTTTCTGCGCCCCCTTCCACAATTCTCTGTGTCTATCAATTGGTTCTTTTATATAGTTAGCTTCCGCTGCCTCCACTGCTCGCGATAAAGCCTGCACCTTAGCTCTAGTCTCACTCTTCTTCCTGTTAACCTGTGCTATAAGTATCCCTCTCAAGAAGGCCTTCATGGTATCCCAGACTATTAACCGTGTATTTGTAGGAAAATTAATCCTAAAAAACTCTTCCAATTGTCCTTTGATATCACCTATCTCTGGCAAAATAGATAACCAGAAAGGGTTAAATGACCATAACATACCTTTACCTATTCTAGCTGGCCGAAAGGCTGCAGAAACTAAAAGAGGAGAGTGATCCGTCAGCTGTCGAGGAAGGTATGCAATGTCTTGTATTACTTTTCCCATTTCTGCATTAACTAACGCCAGATCAATTCTAGACAGCGAGTTAAATGTACTAGAACAGCATGAATATTGCCTAACCTGCGGATTCCGCTCCCTCCAAATATCCACTAAAGAAACCTCCCGCAAGAGTCTCCCAAACACCGTAAATTCTCCCGAATCCCTCGTCTGCATCCCCAACCTATCCATTTCAGGACTAATCACATTATTAAAATCTCCCAGCACGATTGTTGGCACTCCTGGGAAGTCCATCATAAAGGCTAGAACTTTCCTAATTACAAGCGGGGAGTATGGGGGAGGAATATACACTCCACATATCACACAGGGCTGGTTATACAGGGTACCGTATATACACACATAGCACCCGTCAACATCCACCTTGCTAGCAAGGCAACAGAACGGTATATTTTTATGTATCAAGATACTGACCCCTCTAGCATATGTAGAATACGTGGAGTGAAATCCCGCCCCCCACCCATGCCATTCCAAGCAAATGTACCTGTTTCGGCAACAGGTGTGTCTCCTCAAGGCAGCATATGAGAGGATGTAGCGGACGAATGCTTTCCAAAATCGCCTTCCTTTTAGTCTTTTCTTTGATCCCTCGTACGTTCCAGCTAAAGATTTTAATACAATCAGCCATTAGTAATATAGCACAATCTCTTATCCAAAATAAGAACCTCAACCTTTACACTGACACTTCTGACAGTATGCTCTGGAGGACGGCACCCCCACATCCATTCCACACTCATCCCTTCATGCATCCACTCATACCGCAACTTGTCTTGTCCCGAACCCCATCCCAGAACTTTCCCAAACTGTAAATCTGCCATTAGGTGGCAGCAACTCAACAGCAACCTACAATTCACTGGGCTAACCGATTGGCCCCACACCTCACCCAACTATTAGGCCCGTGGGAGTATACTGCACCAATCGGTAAGTCCAGCAGTATTCCCCAGCTAACAGATGATAACAGCCGGAGGGACGTAGCCTAAACTAGCTACCTAACTTTTCAGTGACAACCTGGAAACTGTCACTCACACTTTTAGAAATAGCTAGTCTCCATTTAGCTGCCCAGATCTCACCCGGGTGTATATATTTTGTTTAGAGCAGACATAGATCACCCTCAGTGAAATTCAAGATAATCCATTAATTCACCCATAGTATCCTGACCCATTTCCGATTTGTAAACAGTTGAAAACATCCTTTTCTATACCTATGATGGATATATATTCATGTACAGTCAATGCATTATACGGTACCCATGACCTAGCACAGTTACTCCCCCACTTTCACCACCCCCTTAACTGGGGCACACAATACTCCATCATAGACAAATATACATCCTGCAAAATAAAACAGTATGCAACTAAGGCAGTGGTGCCGATATCTGCAAGACAAAGGCAAAGTCTCTTCAAGCAGGAGGCTGGAGATCCATCCTAATTTGACGTTCATTTCTGTCCAGCCATCTCGTCGCCTCTCTTGGATCCTCAAAGAAGCTGGTGGTATTTAAAGCCACAACACGCAGCCTGGCTGGGTATAGCATAGAATAGGGAACCTCCAGGCTCCTCAGCCTTTTCTTGATTTCCAAAAAACTAGCCCTCTTTTTCTGGACTTCCATAGAATAGTCCGGGAATAGAGAGATTCTATGACCGTCAATGGATAAACCTGCAGCTCTCTAGCCTTGCGTAGAAGAATGTCCCGATCTCTATAATGTAGCAACTTAGCCAGGACCGTTCTCGGTTGTGCATCGGGAGGTAGAGGCCTAGTCGGCACCCTATGGGCGCGTTCCACGGCGAACAGCGGAGTTAGAGTATCCTGTCCCACATGCTCTTTCAGCCATGCCTCAAAATATTCTGTGGGATTTCTTCCCTCTACTTTCTCAGGCACTCCAACAATCCGCACGTTATTGCGGCGTAAGCGGTTTTCCATATCATCTTGTTTTGCCGCCAAAACGCTCAACATTCTGGTATGCTCTGCGGCATCTCTTTTCAGAGGCTGTACCTCATCCTCCACCTCCCCCACTCTATCCTCCAGTGCAGTAGTGCGCTCCGCCAACTTTCTAAAGTCGTGTCTAATAATAAAAATGTCCTCTTTAATAGCGCCTACCTGGACCATTAGTGCACTCAAGGACTTGCCACATTTGGAAATGGCATGCAGTACGTCCTTAAGAGTGGGTTCCCCTGAGTCTGATTCACAAGTCTCATGCTCCAGCTCCTCTCCATTCCCTCTCAGAGCCTCATACCTGTTGGCGCTCTGATGCGCGCTTATGCCAGTCACCGGACCTTCAGGTTCCGATTCATCTCCTTGGTCCACTGACCCATTGTCCTGGATCTCCCTGCGCTGTCTGCTGTTACTTGCTTGCGAGGACCTTACAAATTGGCTCAGCTTCACTGCCGCTTCCTTCTGTATCTCTGCAGCGCGTTCCCGCCGCTTCGGCGTGCTGATCCCAGCGCCATCTTGGAGCTCCTTGTTCCTTCCTCTGCCTTCTCTTTTCCTCGACATGGTAGCTGTCTCCGCACTCCAGCGCCCATAGTTCTGTCACCACACTGCTCCCCAACTGTTCAGGCCGTAATTTTTTATAAATCTCAGGGTAATCACAGGATAAATAGCCGGGCAGATGCGGGAGCTCTCACTGCGTGCGACCGCTCACATGCCTAGCTAGCCACGCCCCCATCACCTCCATAATTCTTAAATGGAAGAAGCTTGGAGCAACCTGGACTGTTTCTAGAGCTGGCTGCCCGGCCAAACTAAGTAATTAGGGGAGAAGGGCTTTGGTAAGAGATGTGACCAAGAACCCAATGGTCACTCAGGCTAAACTCCAAAGATCCTGTGTGCAGGTAGGAGAAACCTCTAGAAGGACAAACCAGCACAAAGTCTTTCCTCGATGAAACACACATACAAGCTTACCTTGGTTTGAACAAAAACACCTAAAGGACTCTGAAAATTGTCTGTGCTGATGAAACCAAGATAGAACTATTGGCCTCAATTCTAAGCATTTGTCTGAAGAAAAACATGCATTGCTCATCACCTGCCCAAATCCAGCCTTACAGGGAAGCATGGTGGCGGCAGCATCATGTTGTGGGAGTGTTTTTCAGCAGGTGGGACAAGAGAGACTGGTCGAGGTTGAGGGAGAACTTAATGGAGTACAGTACAGAGATATTCTTAAAGAAAACCTGATCCAGAGTGCTCTGGACCTCAGACTGAGCTGAAGGTTCACCTTCCAACAAGACATTGACCCCAAGTCACCATAGCACAGGAGTGGCTTAGGAAAAGCTCTGTGAAGCTTCTTGCATGGCCCAACCAGAACCCTCTGGAGAGACCTGGAAATAGCTGTCCACTGACAGTCCCCATCCAACCTGACAGAGCTTGAGAGGATCTGCAGAGAAGTATGGCAGATGATGGGAGCCTGTAATTGCTGCCATAGATGCTTCAACTAAGTACTGGGTAAAGGTCCTGAAACAATTATGTCAATGCAATATATTAATTTTTCATTTATAATATATTCATCTATAAATTAATAAAGATTTTAAATATAATATCATTATGAGGTATTGAGTGCAAAATGCTGGGGAAAAACTTGAATTATTTATATTTTAACACAAGGTCGCAGTATAAGAAAACGGCCGGTACCAGATTTGTCATCCATTTGGAGCCACTGTGATAAATCTGCTTCAGGTCTCGACAGCCTGTCTAAGCTTATGCCAAGTTTAGTACTAGTAAATCTGTCAGTAGGAAAGAAACTGATATTTGTAAAAATAGATGAGAGCACTACGGAGATTTAAACCCTGTGGAAACCTTGTTTCCTTGCTAAAAATCAAATAACATTCACAACTGCATACCAGTTGCCTCCCCTCCCCCTGGTTTGAGGACTTTTCCAGACCAGAAGTTTTAAAATCTTCCAAACTACCTACATACGTTTGTACAAAATGTTGTGGTGCCACAGACATGTTTGGGACATAAGTTATTTAATTGTATTGCACAGATTTCAAGCCTGTGGCTCAGATGGTAATTTTTTTTGCCTCCCATACAGAAGGCCATGGGTTCAAAACGAAGCAGTGACAATTTGGTTAAAATACGAATAAAACATTTTAAATACACAGGCGTGTTCTCAAGCACTATTATAATACTGAAAGCCCTAATTATATGGGGGAATGTCTTTACACAGTAGACACCCAGAAGCATTGTCTGTGTTCTGCAATAATGATGATCAAGGATGCTTAACCCCTTACATGCTGTGTGTAATTGTGACCACATCTTAGACATCTTTCTTCTGGGGCTCGAACGGATCCTCTGTGCCAAGATCGAGGTTACTATGGAAGCATTGGGCCTTTGGAAATCTCTGAGGTCTGCCACGGTGATGTTCATGTGGAGGCCTGTCTTTGGCAAGGCTCCATAGGAACACAGTAAATCTCCATAGAGTGCAATGGTAAATCATTGCAGTCTATGGGAGAAATGATAAGCCGATTGCATGTTAAGTCCTCTAGGGAGAAACTATAAAAAAAATTGTAAAAAATCTAATCAGCCCCTTTTCCCATATTAAAAACAAAAATAAACAAAAATTAAAGATCATTCTCATTGTTGCTCACAAAACACCAGTACTGTTAATATATAAACGCAATTATTCTGTACAGTAAATGTTGTATTGGGAAAAAAAAGTGCGGATTTCCCGTTGTTTTGTCACTTACTTTCCCCAAAAAACTGAATAAAAAGTGAACAAAAAGTCACATACATTCCAAAATGGTATCAATACAAACTACAAATTGCCCCACAAAATCCCCGTCTACTTGGCTTGGCCCCTCCTTCTGCCAGTTTTGCTCTGCATACAATGTGGGGCCACATCTACGTTTTTTTCCAAAGTCACTTTGAGTATTTCCAACTAAACTATAGATTTTTTTCATTCCTCCTTGAACTGGATCACTCTCTCTTTTTATCAGTGTGCATAGTCTGATTGGAACAATATATGGGTCTGAAATGGAGGTTCCTTGTTGATGGTGAGCTGGTGTTTTGTTTGTTTTTCATACACAGCCACTTAAATCTACAGAAGATGTTTGGATCATAAAACAGAGAATGGTATAAAAAATTGAATCATCACAAGTGTGTATAGCATTTTGGCAAATTATAATTTATTTGAAATTGACATTAATTCGGTGGCACTGTGCATCTAAATGGGGGTATACATAATATCAAACAACACAAGTACAATAAGTATGAACTTAATACCAGACTGGTACAGAGGGGGAGACGACCCTGCCTGCGAAAGCTTACAATGTACAGGGGAAAGACGCAGTAGGTAAAGGCAAAAGCTACTCATCTGGCTGTGTGGTGGCAGGATACTTAGGCGGTAGACTTTCCTGTAAAGAAGGGTTTTCAGGTTTATTTTGAAGGTTTGTATGTGGGAAAGGAGTCTGATATCCTGGCGTAGTGAGTTCCAGTGTATGAGTGAGAATAATAGATGGGAGGCCACAGAGAAGTATGTGGCAATAATCTAGGCGGGAGATGATCAGAGCATGCACTAGCATTTTAGTTGACTCAGGGGTGAGGAAGTAGTTAATACAAGAGATGTTCTTGAGTTGAAAGCAGCAGGAGGTGGTAATGGTTTGGATGTATGGTTTGAAAGACAAGCCAGAATGAAATGTTATCTCTAGGCAGCAGGCCTGTGATACTGGAGAAGACATGGTGCTGTTAACTGTAATTGCTAGGTCTGGTAGGGGAGCTGAGTGGCATGGGGGAAAGATGATGAATTCTGTTTCCTCCAAGTTAAGTATTTAAGAAGCGGGAGGAGAACGATTATATAGCTGGATTCTGGCTAGAAATGGTGTGACTTTTTATCCACAGAAGTAGATTTCAGTGTCATCAGCATAGAGGTGGTACTATAAGCAATGGGACTTTATGTGCTGTCTCAGGCCGAACGTATAAATGGAGAAAAGTAGAGTAGAGGACCCAGCGCAGAGCTTTGAGGGACACCAACGGAGAGAAGCCATGATAATGAGGTCAGCTGCGAGAAAAGTTCTGTTGGTGAGCTGCGAGAAAATCAAGGAAAGGGAAGGAGTGGGTGAGAATTTGGAAAGTTCAAAATCGTTGGAGAGGAGGGATCATTATTAAAAACCATTCATGTAAAGAGTTTATCTAAAATCTTAATACTGTGTCACTTAATAGATTGAAAGGGTTAATAATATACTCTGTGGGTTGGGAGAGGTTAACATGGTTACATGAGTACAGAGTAATGACTTTTAGCTTTGGCAGTTAGCAGATTAGTGGAGACTTTGGTTAAGACGGTTTCAGTGGAGTGATCGGATTAGAAGCCGGATAGTAGTGGATCAAAAAGTCAGTGGAATGAGAGGTGGAAGGACAGTTTGAGATGGACATGTTGTTCTAGGCATTTTGAAATGGGTTGTGACAATTTTACAAGCTACCCACTATTCACACGTCTGGGGATAACTGATTGGTCCGACTGCTGGCACACCCATGATCCAGAAAATGGCTGTTCCCCGAACTGATGTAGCAGTAGGTCTTTAAGAGGTCAGACAAGTCTTCAGGGATTAGAATATGTAAATAACTTAAAGATTCTTGTGCCCAACTATAATGAGAAGCAGATTTGATTATCTCTGTGTAAATATTTAGTGCATATATTTTAAGTGCCTTAACAGCTGATCCGGGTGTTGGACACCCACCAATCTGATATTGATTACTTATCTTGAGGTATATTGTAACTAAATCAATTTTGATTACAGATTAACAACATTGGGGCAGATTTAACAATTGTGTCTCATTTTAGTTAGATTTGACACAGTGGCAGATAAACCTGGTGCACCTTTGGACTGTGTACACAGTGATTGGAGCGCACTATTCATTCCCGATCATTACCTGAGGGGTGTTGTGGTTACAAACATATACAATGGTGTTATGAATGGTGTTAATTTAAGATGTTTTAAAGGGATATTTTGAGATTAATCTTTTTTATAGCGCTATCTCCCCCTTACTGTGTTAAATTTTTCCTACTGGGCCAGCAATTTGTTTCCCGGTCATGTGTTATGCTGCTGCGACTTCCTCCTAGCTCCCTGATCACATGCTCTGTGCACGTGATCTTGGCTGACTGATTCCATCCCACAATGAAGTGGCACTCATCACTGATCAATGCCTACTCGCTTACTACAGCACATGCACGAAAATTCAGTCCAACTGCTGTCAGAGAAGAGGAAAGTACCTGTCCCCAACCAAGCCAGAGGCGACTGCCCAGTCAGGCTGCCTCCGGTGCTGCCTGCTAAAGTCCTGTAAGTAAGCTGGTTGTGGAGAAGACAGAGGCAAAGTTTCCATAGCCAAGTGCAAATTTATATATTGTGCATGTACTGTAACATTATCCCATTGCCTCCATGCATGTCCCCAACCAACAAAAAAAAAAGAAAGAAAATGAACTTAGTGTTTCCATGAACAAATGTCTCCCATCCAAATAAACTTATATACATGCGAGTCCCTTCTGGTTGAATTGTATTTCTCTCATAACAGCCACAACTTGTCAACTTATGGTAGTCCCCATACACACACACACACACACACACACACAGGTATACATGTATATATATGTGCGCATAACCGAAGGCTGCAGCCAAGTCTCCTCCACTCCCTCGATTTCCCCCCTAATGTGCGTGATCTATAAAGCTTAGGATGGGATGATGGGGTTGGGTGTAAGCTGCAAAATTTTTGACTACGCAGTGAGTGTGACTATTTTGTTGGAGGGAATCTCTTAGTTACTACTAGTGCAAGGTAGATTTTTTTTAACCGTCGCAACCAGAGCACCAATAGTTCTAACTGTAGTACACATACATAGTATCTGCCATAGTACATACATAGTGCCTTCAATAGTACCACCTGTGGTACACACATAGCATCATTGGTGTTTACCCACCAGTGTGTGCCTCATTTACAGCCTTTACAGGAGAAGTCACCAAAGATTTCTAGACAGCTGAATGGCTAATTTGCCTAGTTACTGTCACGGGTAATGGGGAAGGGGAAAACACCAGATACACACAAAAAAATAGACAACAGTCTAGACCTCAAAAGCTAAGGAAGAGGGATGGTGACCTGCTAGTTATCCCTAGGGGTTTGCCTAACTCCTGCCACCAGTATGAGCAGATCCTGATGGTGGAAATGCTCATATGCCATATTCCTACAGTACAGACCAAAAGTTTGGACATACCTTCTCATTCAAAGAGTTTTCTTTATTTTCATGACTATGAAAATTGTAGATTCACACTGAAGGCATCAAAACTATGAATTAGCACATGTGGAATTATATACATAACAAAAAAGTGTGAAACAACTGAAAATATGTCATATTCTAGGTTCTTCAAAGTAGCAACCTTTTGCTTTGATTACTGCTTTGCACACTCTTGGCATTCTCTTGATGAGCTTCAAGAGGTAGTCACCTGAAATGGATTTCACTTCACAGGTGTGCCCCGTCAGGTTTAATAAGTGGGATTTCTTGCCTTATAAATGGGGTTGGGACCATCAGTTGAGTTGTGGAGAAGTCAGGTGGATACACAGCTGATAGTCCTACTGAATAGACTGTTAGAATATGTATTATGGCAAGAAAAACGAGTGGCCATCATTACTTTAAGAAATGAAGGTCAGTCAGTCTGAAAAATTGGGAAAACTTTAAAAGTGTCCCCAAGTGCAGTCCCAAAAACTATCAAGCGCTACAAAGAAACTGGCTCACATGCGGACCGCCCCAGGAAAGAAAGACCAAGAGTCACCTCTGCTGCGGAGGATAAGTTCATCCGAGTCACCAGCCTCAGAAATTGCAGGTTAACAGCAGCTTAGATTAGAGACCAGGTCAATGCCACACAGAGTTCTAGCAGCAGACACATCTCTAGAACAACTGTTAAGAGGAGACTGTGTGAATCAGGCCTTCATGGTAGAATATCTGCTAGGAAACCACTGCTAAGGACAGGCAACAAGCAGAAGAGACTTGTTTGGGCTAAAGAACACAAGGAATGGACATTAGACCAGTGGAAATCTGTGCTTTGGTCTGATGAGTCCAAATTTGAGATCTTTGGTTCCAACCACCGTGTCTTTGTGCGACGCAGAAAAGGTAAACGGATGGACTCTACATGCCTGGTTCCCACCGTGAAGCATGGAGAAGGCGGTGTGATGGTGTGGGGGGGGCTTTGCTGGTGACACTGTTAGGGATTTATTCAAAATTGAAGGCATACTGAACCAGCATGGCTACCACAGCATCTTGCAGCAGCATGATATTCCATCCGGTTTGCATTTAGTTGGACCATCATTCATTTTTCAACAGAACAATGACCCCAAACACACCTCCAGGCTGTATTTGGCCATGAAGGAGAGTGATGGGGTGCTTCGCCAGATGACCTGGCCTCCACAGTCACCGGACCTGAACCCAATTGAGATGGTTTGGGGTGAGCTGGACCGCAGAGTGAAGGCAAAAGGGCCAACAAGTGCTAAGCATCTCTGGGAACTCCTTCAAGACTGTTGGAAGACCATTTCAGGTGACTACCTCTTGAAGCTCATCAAGAGAATGCCAAGAGTGTGCAAAGCAGTAAACAAAGCAAAAGGTGGCTACTTTGAAGAACCTAGAATATGACATATTTTCAGTTGTTTCACACTTTTTTGTTATGTATATAATTCCACATGTGTTAATTCATAGTTTTGATGCCTTCAGTGTAAATGTACAATTTTCATAGTCATGAAAATAAAGAAAACTCTTTGAATGAGAAGGTGTGTCCAAACTTTTGGTCTGTACTTTAGGCCCTGCTGAAACTGGCGATCCCTAGGATAGGTAGCAGGAGACGAGACAGCTGGTTCCTTCCCAGATGAAGGATCCCGCGTCTCCCTGAGGCTAGAGCAAAACACACCAGCGAACAACAAACAGAAAAGGCAACAAGCATTTAGCTTTGGGATGTCTGGAGAAGCAGGAGATCCAAAACAAACAAGCTCTAGCAACTCCAACAGGAAATATCAACCGCCTGGAGATAGCCTCACGTGCAGCAAGTCTATCCGATCTTCTCACCTTTGTCACGGGAGGGACCATGACAGTTACACATTGATAATTCTGACCTTCTATACAGCTGGGTAGTTATGCTGGAAAGCTACCTACATATATTAGTATATACTAATGGCTGTCCCGATACTATATTTGTGGATATAGGTTGTCATTTATGATGTGTTGTATGCCACTTTTTGGCATATTTAGATCACAAATTTTGGTCGCAAATCTGTGGCTTCACCCTGCTCATGCCATTTTTGCAAAGTAGCGGGAAAAGGAGGCATGGTGTGGGTGGGGAAGAGGGTGGGCCAGACGACTCGTCTCATTCATAATTTTCCACTCCAGTTTATGGCATGGAAAATGACCTTAAACTACACCAGCAAATTATGTGGAGGCCTGCCCCGCTTAACTTTGTCACATCCACTGGAAGCGCAGAAAGATTAAGACCTGCGTTTATGTCCCCCATAGTGTGTACTGAATATATTCACCAAGCATGGCCTCCATTACATCAATTTAGAGATTGCTACTCAGCTTTCCCAGACTGAAGGATTCCAGATCAGCTCATTTATGATTTAGTAAATCTCGGGTATTGTAGAATACTTATTAATTTTTTCTGTCCTGAAGCCTGAGAAAGCTGAGTGAGAATCCCACTAAGAAATCCTCCATACTTTAGCATAGCTAGACAGATTTGATATTCATGGTCCCTGAAAACCTGGGTAACAAATTATGTTGACATGTAATATGGACTGCAAAATAATAAATCTACCAAGATAAATCATTTTACTTACTCCAAAATGAGTGCCATAGCTAGTCAAATTTGGTTTTCAGGGCCCTGGGAAAGCTGAGTTACAACCATGTTGAGCTGTGACAGAAACTGCAGAATCAAGAATGTATCTATTGACTAGTTCTACATTAAAGTGTACCAGTTTTTTTGTATTCTCAAAATGGTTCAGTTTCAATAGAGCACTTGCTATACAAATTAAAATACTTATCCCCAGCCATCAACAACGAGTGGAAAAAAGAGATGGACAGTGAGAAAGTCCCGATACTCTGCAAAATATAACATTTACTCATTGCTGGACAGGGAAACAAAGAAAATTTGCTGTTTTGCAGTATAATAGTATTTGAAAAAATGATTAATACACTTTGGGATAATATTGACATGATTATCATAGACAGACAGGTCTCTACTACACATAAAGTACCCTGAAATAAATCATCAGTTTGATCTCTGGCACATTGCTAAATAAATTAGTAATTAGCTTCTGGTGACTTCCAAAATTTTGATTATAAAATTATATCCAATTGGATATCAAAGATTACAAATCATCTATGGTAATGCGCAAGAACTTGTCAGCAAAATAGTTGGTATTGGCCCGATGACTGTCGTTATTGAACCATATCCAAAATATTCACAGCTGGGTGCATGATGTAACTTACAGTGACTGTTTGCATTTTCCCTTCTCAGAAGATGAGATACTAAATGCGAAAGATTAGTGATAAATCTCCAGCTTTTTAAGAATATCAGAAATATTGATATGATACGACCATTGATACGACCCTGGACTCTCCAGATGTTGGGAGATATTCGCATACTGATTTAAAACTAAGATCCAAAAAGTACCCCAGACAGGAAATGAGCGGAGAAATGGTCACCTTTAAGACGAATGTAGAAAAAGAGTTGAGATTATTGAAGGGTCGCACTCGGAATCCTAATCTGACAAGAAAGGAACAAGATGCGATTCAAGAACTACAGGACATGAAAGAGATTACGATCAGACCTGCTGATAAGGGAGGAGCAGTGGTGATTTTAGATACAGAAGCATATAGGGGAGAATGTTTGAGACAGCTGAGTGATGAGATCACTTATCGAAAACTCAAAGGTGATCCCACAGAGGAATACCATAGGGAATTGAGGACGCTCTGTGAGAAGGGAGTGACGGCAGGACTCCTGCGGGACCATGAGGCCAGATATATTACAGAAACACAGAAAAGAATTCCCGTATTCTATTGTCTTCCCAAGATCCATAAAGATCTGAAATGTCCCCCGGGAAGACCAATAGTATCGGGAATTGACTCTATTTCATCTAACCTCTCGCGGTACATTGACCGCTGACTTCAGCCTCTGGTCAGGAGCACTGCCTCTTACTTCAAAGACACCACTGATATTGTCAAACAATTAGAATCTTTGGAATGGCAAGAGGGCTGGCTTTTAGGCACACCTTATGTTAGCTCCCTCTACACTGTGATTGAACACACAATGGGCATTGATGCCCTAATGAAACAGTTTCAAATAAATAACACTCTTAAAAGTGAACAATTGATGTTCATTTTGGAGGGAGTTGACTATATTCTCTCACATAACTATTTCGCATATGAGCAGGACTTCTATCTCCAGCTGACCGGTACCACCATGATCACCAGATTCGCCCCCAGCTATGCCAACCTCTTTTTGGCTCAGTGGGAGTCCGAGTCCATCGCGCCCAGGTTGGGGGGGGGGGATCTGGTGCTGTGGCATAGGTACATTGACGATGTCCTGCTCATATGGGGTATTGATAGAGGGATGCACGATCAAGTGTAGTACCTTTGTGAAGGAGGTAGCTAGGAACATTTTCATACGCTTTTCCAGCTGCCATCTACCCAAATGGTTATTGAATATACCAGTCAGCCAATTCAGACGATTGAAGCGGAATTGCATTGATCACAGACAATTTGAAGAAGAGGCTGTGGTTCTCAGCCTGCAGTTCAAAGAGAGGGAGTACCCAGATCAGATAGTGGAAAAAGCCTTGGTCAAAGTGAGAAATATGAATAGACAGGACTTTTTTGTCCAGAAGTGCACACCCCCATCAGATGAGGTGTTAAGGATGATTCTACCCTACCATTCACAACACCGACAGGTAGAGAGAATTATTAGGAAACACTGGCATCTCCTTTTAGATGACAAGACTATAGGGTCGTCTCTTACTAAAGATCCCAGAATTACTTACACGAGAGCCACTACGTTGGCAGCAAAAGTAGCACCCACATTAAAAATGAATAGGAAGGGCCCGTCGGAAGGTCAGAATTGGCTGGCGACTGGTGGCTTCCATAGATGTGGACGGTGTGGTAATTGTAAGATGACGAAGTTTGCGAGGAAAACTACCAGTGTCACTTCGACTCAGAATTCGTTCAGGTTTGACATCAACGAATGTCTGACCTGTGACTCGACTGATGTCATCTACCTATTACAATGTGGATGCCGCAAACAATATATAGGGAGGACAAAGAGGACACTAAAGAAAAGGGTGGCAGAACACTTGGCCAATATCAAAAAGGGCTATGTGTTACATTCTGTTTCAAAACATTTTAAAGATATACATAATTGTGATCCCTCGTCATTGGCATTCTTTGCACTGGAGAGAGTAAAGAAACCTTGGAGAGGTGGTAATCATGTGGCCGCTATGTCCAGACAGGAGTCCCGCCGTATCTTTGAATTTGAATCCCTGATCCCTAGGGGTCTGAATGCTGAATGGGAACTATTTGGATTCCTCTGAGGGATGGGGGGCGAGCCGGGTGGTGATGCAGATCCAGAGTCGGGCTGTTTACCAGCACTCTGTTCCTTCCTCCCTGCCCGGCTCTCCTTCCCCTTTTCTCCTTGCAACTTATGCTAGGCTGTAGAAGGTTTTTTGGCAGCAATATATGGTCAAATCTGGTCAAAATGATATCTGGATCCCTTAGGAGGAGGATTTTAATATTTTGGAAAAAAACGCATCAGAAACGCATGTGACCGCATGTGCGTTATTTATGCGTTTCTTATAACCATCACATCCTGATTGTTATTTATATGTTCTTAACATGTTCTTATTATTATTTTTGTTTATATGATGTTACATTGCATATCAGAATACTCTATGGACTAATGTTATATAGGAACTGGAAGTGACTGTTGCTTTAAGAATTTGGCTCCTATGTAAACATAAAGGGCAATAGGATTCCATTTCGGACTTTCATGATGTTTCAACTAGATCAGTCCCACCCATGGCTGGTCTCTTGGGAAGGTATAAAATGCTGCAAAGTGCTCACTGTCTCACTGGGACGCCGCGTTTGGGTAAGATCGGCTGAGTTTGTGATCCATTACATCGAGCCAGCGACAGAACAGGGTAAGGCTACTTTCACACTAGCGTTCGGGCGGATCCGTTCTGAACGGATCCGCCCATAATAATGCAGACGGAGGCTCCGTTCAGAACGGATCCGTCTGCATTATATTAGCTAAAAAAAGCTAAGTGTGAAAATAGCCTGGGACGGATCCGTCCAGACTTTCAATGTAAAGTCAATGGGGGACGGATCCGCTTGAAGATTGAGCCACATTGTGGCATCTTCAAACGGATCCGTCCCCATTGACTTACATTGTAAGTCTGGACGGATCCGCACGCCTCCGCACGGCCAGGCGGACACCCGAACGCTGCAAGCAGCGTTCAGCTGTCCGCCTGTCCGTGCGGAGGCGAGCGGAGCGGAGGCTGAACGCCGCCAGACTGATGCAGTCTGAGCGGATCCGCCTCCATTCAGACTGCATCAGGGCTGGACGGCTGCGTTCGGGTCCGCTCGTGAGCTCCTTCAAACGGAGCTCACGAACGGAAACCCGAACGCTAGTGTGAAAGCAGCCTAAGAGATTCCCCTCATAATTACCAATAGATCTGACTATTCGAATTTACTGGAGGATTTAATCGGACAGTACTGAATACGATTTTTCTGACATAGTCAGAGTGTGGATGCGATCCTGAATACGAATTTATGGACTCTCATGCTTGTCTGATGAATTTTCCTCAGGGCGCCTGTTCATTGGGTATTTATTTTATTTTATGCATTTTATCATATTTTATGGATGTTTTTAACATTGTTATTGTTTGATGCATACACAAGCCGTGTATAGGAATAATAAATTCTAGCCATTATTCACTTGCTGCTTGTATTCCCTTATACGGAGTGCCCCTCATTTACCTACTATTGTTAAAAATAAAAAATTACTTTTGGATTTGCTACAGCTAGGCTATTTTTGCCATATTGGGGAGTTAGACATGTACAACAGGATATGTTTCAGGTAGAGGCAAAAGCAGATTCACTTTTACATTGATGCTATGGTGTTATATGAACACAACCTGCTGTGTTGGATCACAATCAAAATGTGTGACAGAGTGAAGGTTGCTGTGAAACATGCTACTACAACTGGAGTTGCTGTGGGAAATATTCTACATCGCATAGTATATTCTAAAGACCACAAGGCATTGGTAGTCAAAGCACTATACAAGTCCACCACCCAATAATTATTTAATGAAGACATTCTAAAAGAAGTATTGTCTTTGGTAAAGACAAAAGGTTGATTGGCTGTCAAAGCTACGAGAACTACCATGAAATATCGCTTCTGTTCCCAAACCAGGCAAACATGAATGTATCCAAAAGTATGAATCCAGATTTTAATCTGGGAACTACATGGGGAAATATTTTTGCTTAAAAATTTTTGCTCTCAAAATTGGTAGATACACTACTCTGAAAAAGTAAGGGATATTTGGCTGTGGGTGAAATTTCAGGATGAACCTAAAATACACTCTAACCTTTACAGGGGAACTTAATGTGACCCTCTCTAAACATTTAGAATGAACATGTCTAAATGCTCAATGTTTCAGTACTTTTTGCACAACTTGCTGTTCTCTAACAAGGAGCTTTAACGGCAGAATTTACAACATGTGTTTGATCCATGAATCACCCAATAAATTTCCTGGTTAAATTAGAATTGGCATTTAAACAGTCCTCCTCATCATGCTGTTTGCAGCAGTACCTCACCATTGCGAGGGTTCAAGCAGGATGTTCTCAGACAGAAGTGGCCACTGATCTTAAATTGTGACAGAATGTCAACAGTAGGTTGCAACAGAGACACTGGAAGAGTCACAGAAAGGCATAGAAGTGGACATCCTTTGGCCACATCCCACACTAATGACCGCTTCATTGTGAACAATGCCCTGCGGAACCGGATGACTAATGCCACACAACTCCAGGAACATTTAAGGAAGGTGAGAGCCACCCAAGTGTCACATCAGTCCATTCTTAACTGTTTACATCAGCGTGGTTTGCGTGCTAGATGACCTGCAAGGGTACCTGACCACAGGTGTCATTGTCTTGCATGGGCCAGGGAGCATCTACACGGGGCAAGGGACCAATGGGCCTCAGTGCTGTTCACTGATGAAAGTCAATTCACGCTGACCAGAAATGATGGCCGCCAACAATATTGGAGGAGAGCGCTATGCATCAGCCACTGGTACAGTGACAAGCCCATACTACTTAAATAACATCATTAATCCAGTCATCGTGTCATGAACGACAATGCGCCAGTTCATCGAGGTCACATTATTAGGGAACGGCTGCTGGAGACTGGGAAACCTCAAATGTAGTGGCCTGCACTTTCTCTAGGCCTGAATCCCATTGAAAACCTATGGGATCAGCTGAGTCGCCATGTAGAGGCTCGTAACTCTGTACCCCAGAACCTCAATGACCTGAGGGCAACCCTTCAAGAAGAGTTGGATGCCATGCCTCAGCAGACAAGTCGACTTGTGAACAGCATGATATGTCGTTGTCAAGCTGTAATTGTGCTCAAGGCCACATGACAAGTGACATAGCGAAGAAGGATCGGCACTCACTTTCTTGACCATATGAAGAGACTTTTATTCAAAGCATAATAACATCATCAGTGACTAGTTTCGGCTCAAGCCTGAGTCTTTTTGAAAAAGGCTCAGGTGTCACGAGGGTATCAAGACCCACGCCTGACTCCGTTATACCCGGAGTCAGGAAGTCGCAGCAGTTGGACCACTTATGCCCCTGCTGACAATGCAATTCAAATGTGTTATGACTTGATCAAGCCATAATAAAGTCATGGTCTAAACTATTGAAAAATAATATCTAGGCTCACTAGAGAAAGAAGAATGGTGTGTTTTTGGATTACTGGCAGCTAAATTGAGAATTTTCATGAGGCCGATTCAATTGAAAATGGAAACAGTTGATGATGTGGTGAAAGCCTGTGTAGTTGTAACTTTTTTAATGGAGCCTCAATGAGTTGACATAGTATCACTCTCTTCAAATTTTGACCTTGCCCTACCCAAGGGTGTTAACCAGATGAGGGACAATCGTTCTGAATTTTTGCAGAATTTCCCATATGCTATTAGTCAACACAATCTTGGTCTCATGAAACTGTTTGAACATCATTTGGTCCATCAAAGGGAGAATAGAAAAAATTATGGGCTAGATGACCCCCTCAGTCTATTTCTTCCTTAAAGAACCTTACAAGATCCTCATAATCACTTTGACTGTTCCTATGGGACCTGTGCCATGCCATCACAACCTCAAAAGAGGCTAGTAAATGCTGTCATGAGTGGTTGGCACATGTTTGCTGTAGAGGACCAGTAGTGTCCTCAGCAGACTTATGACAGAGGGATGAATGTCAGGTGAGCCAGTGGTGAGGGGGCCGGTGGTGGACGGCCCTGGGGTGCGGTCTTTGTGGTCTGCCTCAAGAAGAACTTCTGGCTTCCAATTTCTTGTGGTGGGTCTGCAAAGTTATAAGTGAACAAATTAGAACTATGGAAGTGAATGGCTGGAAAAGTGGATCGACATATTGGACAAATATATTTTTATAGTATTTATAGTTCACAAAGGGATTTTTTTTTTTTTTACAGTAAAGATAGAAGGTAAATGAAAAGTGGAATGAGCTCAACACTTTATGCAAATAGATCAGTTCACATCTTTTAAAATGAATAACCATCCCAGGACTAGCTTCTCTATTGAATGCAATTTTCATGTTCCATCTCTACAACTATTCTGGAAGAATATATTGTATTACATTCCATACACTATGTCTACATAAGGTGGAGCCAAAATCAGGACACGGAAGTACACAAAGGATAATCTTCTTTGGCTTCCAGACAGGAAAAAAAATCTCTGCTTTAGGCCCCATGCACACGGCCGTTGTTCGCGGCCGTGTGCGGGCCGTGGAACCGCGGCCTGGATCCCTCCTGAGAGCAGGAGCACACGGCGTCACTGGTTGCTATGACGCCGTGCGCTCCCTGCTGCCGGCACAGTACAGTAATACACTGGTATAGATCATACCAGTGTATTACTGTATTGCGGCGGCAGCAGGGAGCGCACGGCGTCATAGCAACCAGTGACGCCGTGCGCTCCTGCTCTCAGGAGGGATCCAGGCCGCGGTTCCACGGCCCGCACACGGCCGTGAAACACGGCCGTGTGCATGGGGCCTTAATGTACCCTTTAAAAGATCTTGGTGTACAAGTTGTGGTCTACAGAATAAAATTACTAACTGCATTTCAAGCACATTCTATCATTTTAAATCCATACACTACATTCTATGTTGGAGATGTAGTTTTCAAGTTCTGACAATAAAAAAGGTTGCAATGTAGCCTGCACAAGCATATATATTAAAAAACGTATTGTCATATCTCCTGAGGCCAACTCAGGAACTGTAGGGCTGTCTCATATGGTTATGGATGCCCTGAGGAGGCTGCTGAGACACTCAGGGCCCGTTGTTGGACATTGAGGTCCTTCTTGAATTGATCCATCATTGACTGCCACTGGACTAGAATTCTCTTTTCTTCATAAAACAAAGTAAAAAAAATAAGTAGAGTCAAATTTTTGGGGATACTTATGTGCAACTACCAAAAAGACAACAACCAAAACATACAACTGCTCCTGTGAGTCAATAAATGGTCAGCGTGTTGACAGTGGGTGTTGTTCCTCAATGGTGGTCTAGCTTGCACCAGTTGGATTAGAAGGTTGTTATAAATATAAGGAATGTATTCCTCCTATTCATCTCTGGTGGAGAATCAGGAACCCTAAAAAAAATTGATTATTGACTACAGGATTGCATATTTGTAGTCAATTGGAACGCAGCACCAGTAGAGTGGTCACTGTGTGATGTTATTTTGTAATAATAGTGCTACATCTTATATAACCAGGCAAAAAATGTGGTCAAAATCCAAGGCAAGGCACCAATTTATTTATTCATTTTTTTATGAGGACACATCACATAGGACTAAGCAGGTCACATTAGTGCATATTTTCAACCTCCAACTTTGACAAAAAATGCCAGAAGGGCACAAAACTGTTGTTGCTGGTAGAGTATGAGAATAGCCAGAAATTGGGCAGTCCGAACAGCAGTGTGGTTTTCGAATACACTGCCTGTAACCTGCAATATAATGCCGGCCACAAAATTCGGTACCATTATGGAGATAGTACCTGTCAAGTTTATGCAGGGTATGGGCAGTACAAGAGCCAGGTCAAAACAGTCAGTGGTGAAGGTTCATATACAGCTCTATGAGAAAAAAAAGTATATGAAGTGTTGGTCTGTTTGTGTATTGAATATTTTCCAAAGGTTCCCAGGAGCCAAATCTATGCCCCCTAGAACAGTGACTTCCACCACACCCTCGCCCCTTTAACTGCAAAATCCAGTGTCCTGCCCTCCTTAACAGTACCCCCATAGCACCCCACCCTTTTAGCAGTTAACTGCACAACACCCTGCCTCCTTAACAGTGACCTCTACAGCACCCCACCCCTGTAACAGGGACCTCCTGCCTTAACAGTGACCTCCACAGCACCCTGACCCCTTAAATATGACCTCCACAGCTGATCAGTAATGTCTACAGCACCCCGTCCCCTTAACAGTGATCTCCACAGCGCCATGCCCCGTTAAGTGACCTCCACGGTATCTTGCCCCCTTAACAGTGACCTCACCTTAACAATCACCTTCACAGCACTCCTCCCCCTTAAAGGGTTTCTGTCACCAGATTTAACCCTATTAAGCTAGCTGACATTAGCGATATGCCAATGTAAACTAAGCCTAACTAGTCTATTCCTACTTTTATCTATGCCCCTGTTACGCCAGAAATCTAACTTTTATAGTATGATAATTAGCCTCTAGGGGGAGTATTGTTCCTGCTCCTAGAGGCTCCGTTCTCCCACCTTTGTCGCCTCCCTCCAAGTCCTGATTGACAGGGCCAGGCAGTGCTCGCATCTGTCTGCCAGTCCTGTGCTCTGGTAAAATCTCACGCCGTTCAGAATCGGTACAGGCGCGGTAAGGAAGCTGAGAGCCGGCGATCATCTTTCCCTTACCGCGCCTGCACCGAATGCTGAACGGCGTTAGATTTCACCAGAGCACAGTTCGGTCAGAGTCCTACCTCTGGGACCCCCATCGATCACAAGAATGGGGTCCCTGTAGCCCCATGCAGCTCCCCTGAAATTGCCGGAGAAGCCGGTCGCAGATTTGCTCCGCAAATAATAGGACATGTCCTATCTTTTGCCGTATTTTGCAGATCGCGGATGTATTCAAGTCAATGGGTCCGTATCCGTAGAATGGAGTTCAGCACAGCCGTTGCCCATGTATTGTGGACATGAACATGTGAATGAGCCCTTAGTTGAAGAACTAGCATCTGTAAACAAAAACTATTTCTTATTCATTCTGATTTCTATTTCAGATATAAAAAAAAGCTTTTATTTTCCATTCAACACAAGACAGTGGCATGCAAGTTCATTAGTCACTATTTTATACATCCATATGTGCATGACATACAAAAATAAATGACCTTACCCATCTAGGCACTAACTATACATTAGTTTACCCCACCTACAGTATATACTTCAAATCCAAACACCGGGGGATAAGGCTTTGCACAATTTCCACAGGTCAAACAGCTTCCAGGCATTTACACTGAATGAACCTCTCAGCCTTGTCTTTATCCACTCAGTAATGAGCCCAACAGCTACTCCTGAGTCTTTCTCAGGATAGGGGAGCTTTCTGTACTGGAAGGGAGGGAAAGGCAGATCCTTGTACCAACACCTACCCACCATTCCATAAAAATCCAGACCCACAAAACACTTTGGGATACATTTACTAAGGGATGTAAAAAGTGTTGCAAATCCCCTTTTTTGTCCTGCTGTGCGACCATATTTGTACTGTGTACACCAGTTGGGCATGCTAGGGGTGGGGAGGGTGCATGTCGTGGGCCATGCTGAGGCTGGGACTATATATATATTCATATGTTAATATATATACAGTACAGACCAAAAGTTTGGACACACCTTCTCATTCAAAGAGTTTTCTTTATTTTCATGACTGTGAAAATTGTAGATTCACACTGAAGGCATCAAAACTATGAATTAACACATGTGGAATTATATACATAACAAAAAAGTGTGAAACAACTGAAAATATGTCATATTCTAGGTTCTTCAAAGTAGCCACCTTTTGCTTTGATTACTGCTTTGCACACTCTTGGCATTCTCTTCATGAGCTTCAAGAGGTAGTCACCTGAAATGGTTTTCCAACCGTCTTTAAGGAGTTCCCAGAGATGCTTAGCACTTGTTGGCCCATTTGCCTTCACTCTGCGGTCCAGCTCACCCCAAACCATCTCGATTGTGTTCAGGTCCGGTGACTGTGGAGGCCAGGTCATCTGGCGCAGCACCCCATCACTCTCCTTCATGGTCAAATAGCCCTTACACAGCCTGGAGGTGTGTTTGGGGTAATTGTCCTGTAAATAAATGATGGTCCAACTAAACGCAAACCGGATGGAATAGCATGCCGCTGCAAGATGCTGTGGTAGCCATGCTGGTTCAGTATGCCTTCAATTTTGAATGAATCCCCAACAGTGTCACCAGCAAAGCACCCCCACACCATCACACCTCCTCCTCCATGCTTCACGGTGGGAACTAGGCATGTAGAGTCCATCTGTTCACCTTTTCTGTGTTGCACAAAGACACGGTGGTTGGAACCAAAGATCTCAAATTTGGACTCATCAGACCAAAGCACAGATTTCCACTGGTCTAATGTCCATTCCTTGTGTTCTTTAGCCCAAACAAGTCTCTTCTGCTTGTTGCCTGTCCTTAGCAGTGGTTTCCTAGCAGATATTCTACCATGAAGGCCTGATTCACACAGTCTCCTCTTAACAGTTGTTCTAGAGATGTGTCTTCTGCTAGAACTCTGTGTGGCATTGACCTGGTCTCTAATCTGAGCTGCTGTTAACCTACGATTTCTGAGGCTGGTGACTCGGGTGAACTTATCCTCCGCAGCAGAGGTGACTCTTGGTCTTCCTTTCCTGGGGCGGTCCGCATGTGAGCCAGTTTCTTTGTAGCGCTTGATGGTTTTTGTGATTTCACTTGGGGACACTTTCAAAGTTTTCCCAATTTTTCGGACTGACTGACCTTCATTTCTTAAAGTAATGATGGCCACTGCTTTTTTCTTGACATAATACAAACTCTAACAGTCTATTCAGTAGGACTATCAGCTGTGTATCCACCTGACTTCTCCACAACGCAACTGATTGTCCCAACCCCATTTATAAGGCAAGAAATCCCACTTATTAAACCTGACAGGGCACACCTGTGAAGTGAAAACCATTTCAGATGACTACCTCTTGAAGCTCATCAAGAGAATGCCAAGAGTGTGCAAAGCAGTAATCAAAGCAAAAGGTGGCTACTTTGAAGAACCTAGCCTAGAATATGACATATTTTCAGTTGTTTCACACTTTTTTGTTATGTATATAATTCCACATGTGTTAATTCATAGTTTTGATGCCTTCAGTGTGAATCTACAATTTTCATAGTCATGAAAATAAAGAAAACTCTTTGAATGAGAAGGTGTGTCCAAACTTTTGGTCTGTACTGTATATATGTATATATATATATATATATATATATATATATATATATATATATGTACACACACAGTGGATATAAAAAGTCTACACACCTAAAAATGTCAGGTTTCTGTGATGCCAAAAAATGAGACAAAGATAAATCATTTCAGAACTTTTTCCACCTTTTATGTGACCTATAAACTGTACAACTCAATTGAAAAACACACTGAAATATTTTAGGTAGAGGAAAGAAAAAATATAAAAATAAAATAATATGGTTGCATAAGTGTGCACACCCTTAAACTAATACTTTATTGAAGCATCTTTTGATTTTATTACAGCACTCAGTCTTTTTGGGTATGAGTCTATCAGCCTGGCACATTTTGACTTGGCAAGATTTGCCCACTCTTCTTTGCAAAAACACTCCAAATCTGTCAGATTGCGAGGGTATCTTCTGTGCACAGCACTCTTCAGATCACCCCACAGATTTTCAATCGGATTCAGGTCTGGGCTCTGGCTGGGCCATTCCAAAACTTTAATCTTCTTCTGGTGAAGCCATTCCTTTGTTGATTTGGATGTATGCTTTGGGTCGTTGTCATGCTGAAAGATGAAGTTTCTCCTCATGTTCAGCTTTCTAGCAGAAGCCTGAACTGTTCATAATTCCCTCTAGCTTAACTAAGGCCCCAGTTCCAGCTGAAGAAAAACAGCCCCAAAGCATGATGCTGCCACCACCATGCTTCACTGTGGGTATGGTGTTTTTTTGGTGATGTGCAGTGTTGTTTTTGCACCAAACATACCTTTTAGAATTATGGCCATAAAGTTCAACCTTGGTTTCATCAGACCATAACACCTTTTCCCACATGCTTTTGGGAGACTTCACATGTGTTTTTGCAAAATTTATCCTGGCTTGGATGTTTTTGTTCGTAAGAAAAGACCTTCGTCTTGCCACTCTACCCCACAGCCCAGACATATGAAGAATACAGGAGATTGTTGTCACATGTACCACACAGTCAGTACTTGCCAGATATTCCTGCAGCTCATTTAATGTTGCTGTAGGCCTCTAGATAGCCTCCCAGACCAGTTTTCTTCTCGTCTTTTCATCAATTTTGAGGGGACGTCCAGTTATTGGTAATGTCACTGTTGTGCCATATTTTCTCCACTGTGTTCCATGGTATGTCTAATGCCTTGGACATTCTTTTATACCCTTCTCCTGACTGATACCTTTTTACAATGAGATCCCTATGATGCTTTGGAAGCTCTCTGTGCACCATGGCAGCAATATATATTATTAGCGCAACTTGCGCTAAATAGCTTGCAATTGTTTGGCCGCTGCAGACAGCGACATTATCTGCGCTACATCTCCTGTGTACCGTGTGCGCAGCCTAAAAATATCTGTGACATCCAGTGTTCTCTTTCCGTAGATGCTGCGGACAGTGACATTGCCTGTGCTACATCTCCTGTATAACATTTGCGCATCCTAAAAATATCTGTGACATCCAGTGTACTTTTTTCGTAGACGGTGACTGCTGCAGACAGTTACATTACCTGTGCTACATCTCCTGTATAACGTTTGCGCATCCCAAATAGCTGTGACATTCCCTGTAATTTTTTATTAGCCACTGGTGACAGCAGGGACATTACCTGCGCTACATCTCCTGTATAACGTTTGCGCATCATAAATATCAGTGACATTCAGTTAAAAATTTTTGCCGCTGGCGACAGCAACATTACATTCGCTACATCTCCTGTATAATGTTTGCACATCCCAAATAGCTGTGACATTCCCTGTAATTTTTTATTAGCCGTTGGTCACAGCAGCGACATTACCTGCACTACATCTCCTGTATAACGTTTGCGCATCTGAAATATCAGTGACATTCAGTCTAATTTTTTTGCTGCTGGTGGCAGCGACATTACCTGCACTACATCTCCTGTATAACGTTTGCACATCCTAAATATCAGTGACATTCAGTTTAATTTATTTTCTCATACACTTACAAAACCTGCACTAGTCTACGTGTGACATACTTGCATATACACTATTTAATATGCAGAAGGCGAGCAGTAAGGGACGGGGAAGTGGCCGTGCTGCTGATGGTGCACACAGAGGCCGTGGCCATGGGCGTGGTGAAACTGTGCCTGCTGCGAGAGCACAAGAAACACACTCATCCACGATACCTAGCTTCATGTCCCGGTTTGCAGTCAGACCAATGCGAACAGGTGGTCGGTTTGTATTGCAGCAGATAATGCTTCCAGTCAGTTAAGCACCACCCTGTCTTCCACAATGTCCAGTCTCAGTAGCCAAGAGTCTGGTTAACAGAATCCTCACCCTGATCTTCCTTCCTCCCACCATGGAGAGTCTTGCCAAAAAAAGTGATCCCACACTTGCATATTCGGAGGAGCTCTTTTCATTGCCATCAGTGATGGCCAGTTCGCCGACGAACACATGTGATCTGCCATCTTTATTCCCAAGTCCGGCGATGCAGAGGTAGATCACATGTGTTCGTCGGTTAACACTGCGAACTGGCCATCACTGATCGCCATTCCCTGATTTGAGCCACTCACCAAGCCCGCTTGAAGAGGGACATGAGGAGATCGTGTGCACCGATGCCCAAACTCTTGAGCATCTACAATCACAAGAAGATGACGGTGGGGAACGGCAATTAGTGTTTCACGAGGGGGATGATGATGATGAGACACAGTTGCCAATAAGTCAATGGCAATTAGTGTCTCAAGAGGTTGATGATGAGGATAAGACACAGTTGTCAATAAGTGAGGTTGTTGTTAGGTCAACAAGTCAGGAGGATGACCAGAGTGAGGAAGTGGAAGAGGAGGTGGTAGACGAAGAAATCACTGACCCAACCTGAGAAGGTGGCAAGCTGAGCGAGGACAGCAGTACAGAGGTGGAGGGATCCGCAGCACCGCAACAGGCTGGAAGAGACAGTGGGGTAGCAAAAGGTAGAAGGCAGGCCACACCAAACAGGCCCACAACTGTTCCCCGGAGCACCCCCTTGCAGCACTCTCCCTTGCCAAGTAGTAGGTGTTCCGCAATCTGGCGCTTTTTTTAGGAAAGTGCGGACGATAAAAGAATTGTCATTTGCCGTACCAAAATGAGCAGGGGCGTGAACACTAGCAACCTCACCACCACCAGCATGATCCACCACATGGCATCAAAGCACCCTGATAGGTGTCTGCGGGGTCACACCACTGCCTCCTCTTCCCCTGTGTTACGTGTTGGCCAATCCCATGTCCATGACACAGGCCCGGATGCCTCCTGCCCGGCACCTGGACCTTTTCAAGCACCATCAGCTAGTACATCCACTTCTGTGTCCCAGCGCAGCACACAGATGTCTATACCCCAGGCCTTAGAACGAAAGTGCAAATACCCAGCCACCCACCCACCCACAGGCCATAGCACTAAATGTGCATCTTTCCAAATTGCTAGCCCCGGAAATGTTGCCATTTAAACTTGCGGACACTGAGGCTTTCCGCAGTCTGATGGCGCCGGCGGTCCCTCATTACTCAGTCCCCAGCCTCCATTATTTTTCCTGGTGTGCCGTCCCCGCCTTACACCAGCATGTGTACCGTAAAATCACTCGTGCCCTGACAAACGCAGTTATTGGGAAGGTCCACTTAAGGACTGACACATGGACAAGTGCTTGTGGCCAGGAACGCTACATTTCCCTGACGGCACACTGGGTGAAGGTCGTGGAGGCTGGGAGAAAGTTGTACCCTGGGATGGCACAGGTGCTACCGATGCTAAGAATTGCGGGCCTTCCTTCCATCAGGATTTCCGCCACCACCTACAATAGTGGCTGCAACCCCCCGTTCTCCACCTCCTCCTCCATTTCCATCTCTGAATTCTCATCTTGCAGCACCAGTCAGCCATCAGTCAGTAGCTGGAAGCAGTGTAGCACTGCAGTAGGGAAGCCACAACAGGCCGTCCTGAAACTAATATGTTTAGGTTACAAACAGCACACGGCCGCAGAGCTGTCGCAGGGTATAAGGGATCAGACTGAGCTGTGTCTCTCACCACTCAACCTAGAACCAGGCATGGTTGTGTCTGATAATGGCTGTAACTTGGTGGCGGCTTTGGAGCTTGGCAACTCACACACATACCATGCCTAGCCCACGTGTTCAACTTAGTGGTTCAGCGGTTTCTCTAAACATACCCCAATTTGCCTGAGCTACTGGTGAAGGTGTGCCGTGTGTGTACCCATTTCCAAAAGTCATCTACAGCTGCCGCCGGTCTGGCAACGCTGCAGCAGCGCTTGCAATTGCCAGCTCACCGACTGTTGTGCGACGTGAGCACGCGCTGGAACTCCCTGTTCCATGTGTTGGCCAGGCTTTGTGAACAGCAGAAGGCAGTAGTGGAATACCAGCTGCAACATGGTCGTCGTCTTTCCAGTCAGCTTCTGCTCTTCACAAGCGACGAGTGGGCATGTTATTATCAGCATAACCATCCCACTTCTGTGTCTACTGAAACACTTGCTGCTCACAATGAAGGAGGGTGCTTTGCATGTGGAAGAGGTAGAAATGGGGGAAGACAGTACACAGGGTGATAGCCAGACCACCCTCCGTTCGTCTTCTCAGCGCGAATTGGATGATGATGAGGAGGAGGAGCAAGAGACGGTTGCCTCCGCTACAGAGAGTATTGCCCATAGCAGGTTTATTTCATCTGTTCAGTGTGGATGGGCCGAAGAGGAGGAATAGGATCAGGAGATTGAGAGTCATCCTCCTGATGAGGACTGCAAAGTCTTGTCTGTTGAGACTCTGGCACACATGGCTGACTTTGTTATGCTGCCTTTCCTGTGACCCTTGCGTTATATGCATTTTGGCCAACACCGATTACTGGTTGTTCACCCTTCTCGACCACTGCTACAAAGAAATTCTCATCTCTCATTCATGTGGTGGAGAGAACTAGCAAAATGGTGCAATACCAGAAGGTCCTTGTGGAAAAATTGCTCCAAACATTTCCAGCTGAGAATGCTGGAGGCAGAGTACGTAGTTCCTTGGGCAACCAAGGAGGGGAGACAAGGTAAACACACAGCAGTTCCAACAAAGGCAAGGCTACACTCTCCAAGGCCTAGGACAGTTTCATGACACCCCGCTCGCACCTTCACCCTGATGCGAGGCCTAGTGTCACAAGGAGAGAAAAGTTTTGTAAGATGGTGAAGGAGTACATAGCAGAGCGTCCTCAATGATCCTTCTGTACCTCACACTTATTGGGTGTCTAAGCTGGACACCTGGCACGAACTGGCGCTCTACGCCTTGGAGGTGCTGGCCTGCCCTGCCGCCAACGTTTTGTCAAAGCGGGTATTTAGTGCTGCTGGGGGCATAATAACTGATAAGCGAATTATTCTGAACTTATGCATTTAATAGTACTGGTTGAACAATTATATTTTTGCACTATTTAATACACAGTGCAATGCAATAATGCGTCTGCTACCACCAATATAACAATGCGGTGGTTGATGGTGACATTTCTTTGAACTCTGCTTTCAATATGACTGGTATAAAATGTTGTTAATGCTACAGGGGTGCTATTCTGGCAATAATTAATTATAGAAATTTGAGGTTTTGAAAAAATAAAAGTTGTCTCTCTGTTCATATAAAAATGTTTTTTTACATGTAGGGTTTTGGTTTTGTAATATAGCACTAATAGACTGCATTGTTGTAGCACCAAGCAGCTCTAAGCACAAGGTTACCAGCCTCCTGTGAACACTCATGATCAAATTCCCTAAAATCTACACAATTGTATCTTTCCATTCTTTTTCTATAGTGTCCCTATCACATTACAATAGTTGCTTGTAACTTTGTAATAATTTTTTGAGACAGACACTGCCACACACACTACTTCCAGTTCACAAGCTGAACACACTGTGGCACTTCTACTGACTCAGATAAGCACCTCTCTGCCTACTTCCTACTGCCCGCTCAATAATCCAGGCTGTCTGTCAGCCTATGAACCAATCAGGGCAAGCCCCCCCGCCACTTCCTCCCACTGTCATGTGTTCCCCCCCCCCCCCCACTTCCCCCGTCATGATTTTTCCCCTGCCAAAATTTACAGTAAAATAGCGCTGGCCAGGAGGATAGTTAGAGAGGTGAAAAAGAATCCAAGGATCACCACTGGTGAATCCAACAGACACTGCACAATGCAGACTAAGGAGGACGCCACTACTCCAGATAAGGCACACAAAAGCTTGCTTGGCCTTTGCAAAAGCTCATCTGGACAAAGAAGAAGACTTCTGGTCTTCTGTGTTATGGTCAGATGAAACAAAATTTTTATTGTTTGGTCAAAATGATGTTTCCTTCATTTGGCGTAAAAAAAGGAGACGCCTTCAACCCAAAGAACACCATCCCTACTGTCAAACATGGTGGTGGGAACCTAATGCTTTGGGGGTGTTTTTCAGCCAATCGACCAGGGAACCTAATCACAGTAAACGGCACCATGAAAAAAGAGCAATACACGAGGATTCTCAACGACAACATCAGGCAGTCTGCAGAGAAACTTGGCCTTGGGCACCAGTGGACATTTCAGCATGACAATAACCCAAAACACACAGCAAAAGTGGTGAAGAAATGGTTAGCAGACAACAACATTAATGTTTTGGAGTGGCTCAGCCAGAGTCCAGACTTGAATCCAATTGAGAATCTGTGGAGGGAGCTAAAGATCAGGGTGATGGCAAGAAGACCCTCCAACCTGAAAGATTTGGAGCTCATTGCTAAAGATGAATGGGCAAAAATACCTGTGGGGGCATGCAAAAAGCTGGTCTGCAATTATAGGAAGCGTTTGATTGCTGTAATAGCCAATAAAGGCTTTTCTATTGATTATTGAGAAGGGTATGAATTATTTTGGACTGGACACTTTTTGCTCAAATGTAAATAAAAGCTGAGAGGTTTTTTCCCCCACAATAATGCCTCTTGTACATCGTCTTATTATCTTTTGGGAGACACCTATGTCATTTTCCGTCAAAAAATTACTTGCTGGTTGAATAAAAATAACTTTAAGTCAAAATTTGCCTGGGGTATGAATAATTATGGGCAGCACTGTATGTGTTTCTTACCCCGTTTATAACTCCTTACATTTACACAAGGGAATCATAGAAATTCTGTGTACCTGTGGGGTGTCTATATACAAATTTACATATATATGTATAGGCTCTTACAATATATTTACATCTTTACAATTTATTGTGCCTATATTGGGAAATTTTTGAATATTGTGCCATCATCTATTATTATCTATTTGCTATTTATTCTTTTTTGTACACAGACATCTCTTCTTAATCCTAACTTTAATTTGATAGAACCAGCCTATTTGTCTTAGATATAGCCTTATTATCAATCGATTCCCCTATGAATCCGCATATTGACTCCCTTGGCCGCTACATAGGAGCCAGAACCAGGAACTAGAGCCGCTATGCATTAGCCAAACGACTCTGGAGTTTGTCCTGCCGCGGTGGAACGCATTCTTGCGTTCCATCGGCAGGATATGACGTCCTGATACAACTCCCACACATCTGACTGCCGTGGAGCGCAGGATGCGTTTCACAGGCGAACGGATGTGACTCCTGGTCACTTCAAGATCCGCCCAGCGAGGCCGTCCCTCCATCACACCCGGAAGTAAGCCATCTATTACTGACATTCTTTATGCGATCCTGGCCTTGGGGGTTTTACGTCACAAGTGATATGTGCTTATCCTGATGACTACCCCCAAGCAAAGTGAGTAGACACATGTTTTGGTACTGTTTTTTAATTAATCTATTCCTTTTGTAATAACAGCTTAACTCCATTTTATGGATATTCTCTGTACTTTTATGGCATTCAATAGCACGTTTCTGGGGGGTACTAGCCTGTGACCCTGCACTGTCAGATCAGTATCTTATATAATTATCCACTATCCTGACTACATGGGAGAGCTGGCGCTTAACTACTACCCTACCCCTTTTTTTTGTCCTGAGGTGATATGTGTGCACTATAGGAAACCCCTTCATGAGCACCACCACTTCATCACACTCCCCCTATCATACAGCAGCAGTAGAAACCTTTCCTTGGGCTAGGGGACACTTCAGAGAAGTTCAACAGAATATCACGAAGAGTTGGGATTGCAACATTGCTCATCTTCATTTCCAGATGACCCTAAACAGAGTGAAAAAAGCAAGTCTTGTTTGGTGGTTGAACAAAGAAAATCCTTCCTGAGGGAAGAACAGTGAGCTATAACCACAGATGCTTCATCCCCCGGTTAGGAAGGGTCATTTTTGGAAGTTATAGTTCAGGATTTCTAGAAGATAGGTTTTCTGGAAGAAGGAGGACACACAGAGGTCCTTGTATTTCAAGGAACTCATAGATATTCACCTAGGACGTGTATCAGGGGTAAAGTCTGTCCTGGTCAGCTCCAACAACATAGCAACAGTCTGGGACCTAAACAAGCAAGGCAGCACCAGGAGTCCTCTTCTTATGCAGGAATGCAAGAATATTCTGAATCTGGCCAAAGTTTGACTCTGCAGTTTAAGAGCCAGGCATGTAAAAAGATCTGTCAATACTGTAGCAGAAGAGACTGAAACATGCCACATGGGAGCTCAATTCAATCTAAAGTATTTTAGGGAAGCCAAGATGGATCTTATAGCCAATAGGTCCAGCCGCAAGTTGGACAGCTTTTGTTCCCTTAAAGGATAACTGTCACATTTAGACCCCAATTTCAATTTTCATATATGTAGTTACTAATAACATGATATTCCAGAATCAGTTACTATTAGACTGACTTACCCCATATTTAATAAGATTCAGCCCTTAGCAACCAGTCTGCATAAAACTACAATTTCACTATTCAGTTAAGATGTCCGCCACTGCCCTCACCCTGAGGCTAATCCTGCCTGCCCTCACTAGCCAGTAACAATAGCCCCTCAAAAGTGTCAGTAACCACAGCCCTCCCCCTAAAGGGTTAATCTCCTGCAGTACAAAGGGGTCCTCTTAGAACATGTTGCTTTCATTTATACACTGAGCAGATGGCAGATCTCCCTTCCCTGGTCTGCGCTGCTTCGGCTCTGCATTGTCCAAGTCTGCTGAGTGAGGGAGCGTCTGTCAAGCGCAGGGACAGGGAGAAGTGCACACAGCCCAGGCACTGTTATCAGCTGCCTGGGAGGACTTGGCTTTAATCATTTACTTACAGTCCCTGGCTGTCTGTAGTCTGACCTTGCACGCTGCATGCTTCTGCGTCCTCCGTCCTTCAACACATAGACGGACCATACCTAGCAACCTTATTTTAAGCACAGGTAAAAGCAGGCAGTACAGGGAACTAAACTGTGGAATTAAGGGGTAATTGAATACACAGTGAAAAGTTTAAATAGGGCCACCAAGGAGATATTAATCACCACAATCCAATACAAAAAAAATAAAAATATGACAGTTATACTTTAAGGCAGCAGATCAACTTTCTCAAGGATGCTTTCTCTTTCCTTAAAGTAATCAGTTTCTGCATATCTTCCCTCTGGTGTCATTATTCTCCAGAAGGTTGTGGCAGAAGGTTCATCTGTTATTCTTCTGTCCCTGCAAAGAATGGTTACAGCTTTTTGTTTTCTGGGGGAGGGTTTCGAAGTTGCAACCCTATCAAGTTTTCTTGCTGCAGAACAAAATTACAACTCCTCACCTTAGCAGACTGCACCTACAATGCTTTCGCAAAGTCTTCAGACCCCTTCACTTTTTTTACATTATGTTGAGGCCTTATGCTATAATCAAAAAAGTTCAAGTTTTTTCCACATCAATCTGTGCTCAATATCCCACAATGAGAAAGTGAAAACAGAATTTAAAAGATTTTTGCAAATTTATTAAAAAGGAGAAATTTCGCATTTCGATTTCAATCAAAAGCTTATTGTGTTTTTTTTGTCTTTAAAAATTTGAGCCCAGAAGTGAAAAACAGCTAATACTCTAATAAGATTTGACGCTTGTCCTCAAGAGATTAGTCTTGTCTCAGTTTAAACTGTTATTAAGCTAGTTTCATACTAGCATTAGACATCTCCATCAGGCTGTTCCAGCAGGGGGTAGGTGGCTTAAGGTCAAGCCCAACCCTAACCCTCTACCTTCAACAATAAATAAGATGCTCCCCTTAATTGGAACAAGAGGTGGAAAAATGTGCAAACAATATATAAGAAATGTGCAAAGAAGCAAAACCAGTGATAACCACACAAAGCATGACAGTGAGAGGACAGGAGGAGGAGTGTGACCTACCTGCAGGGTTGCCATCAGGAATTTGTTAACCGTAACAACCATAACTTTTCTTTTTCATTGCGCTGTTTTGCCATACACATAAGTAAGATTTTAATTTATATCAACTTTTGTTATGGGTTAATAAAGGGAAAAATAGTACCATTTTTATTTACCTTGTTTACCAATAACTATAAATAATTTAATAGTTTGTTACGAAAGCACATTTATTATAATGTTTTTTTCTCCATAAATTTTTCTTAGTAACGTTAACTTTCCAGAAAAATAAGTTGTTTGTTCCTTCTGAATTACGTCACAAGGTGTTCGAGGAACATCACTGTACGGTTCTCACATGACACCCTGGGAGCAGATCCACTGTCGATCTCATCTCTCGTAGATTCTGGGGGCCGGGGTTGCGTAAGTGTGTTGAGGACTATGTGTTTGCTTGCCGTACTTATGCACATACTAAGGTGACACATACTCGGCCTTCTGGATCTATTCTTCCATTGCCTGTCCCGTCCCGACCTTGGACTCATTTATCCATGGGTTTTATCATGGATTTACCAAATTCTTCAGGAAAAACTGTGATATTGGTGGTTTTTGATCGCTTTAGTAAGATAGCGCACTTTATAGCATTGCCAGGTCTACCTAATGCTAAAACTCTGGCACAAGTGTTTGTCGATAACATAGTGAAATTACATGGTATTCCTTCTGATGTGGTGACTGATAGGGGGACTCAAATTGTTTCCAAATTCTGGAAGGCGTTCTGTACTCATCTGGGGGTAAAATTGTCCTTCTCTTCGGCCTTTTATCCTCACTCGAACTGACAGACTGAACTCACTAACCAGAATCTGGAGACTTATTTGAGATATTTTGTTTCGAAGAACCAGGAGGAGTGGTTCTCATTTTTGTCTTTAGCCGAGTTTGCCATAAATAACCGTAGACAGGAGTCCACTGATAAGTTGCCGTTTTTGGGTTTCACCCGCAAGTTGGCATATTTTCTGGTATGGAGACTTCTGGTATATCTGAAGAGGAACGATTTTCCTTTTCTTTGTCATATATTTGGCGGAAAATTCAAAATAATCTGAAAAAAAAAATGGGCAAGTATAAACGTGAGAGTGGGTAATTCTGTGTAGCTGTCCACAAGAAACATTAAGTTGAAAGTACCTTCTTGGAAGTTGGGTCCAAGGGTTATTGGTCCATATAAGATCACTGCCATTATTAACCTGGTAGCCTTTCGTCTTGAACTTCCTCAGGCTTTGAAGATTCATAATGTGTTCCATAAGTTGTTGTTGAAAAGATGTCTTGAACCGTCCTCCTTGCCTCCTTCTCCTGTCATGGTGGACAGTAATATGGAATTCCACATCTCCAGGATAGTGGACTCCCGAAGTCTCAGTAGATCACTCCAGTATCTCGTCCACTGGAGGGGTTACGGACCAGAGGAGAGGATATGGGTTACAGCGGCTGACGTTAATGCTAGTCGTCTGGTGAAAGCCTTTCACAGTGCTCATCCAGATAAAGTCGGTCCTGGGTGTCCAGAGGCCACCTGTAGAAGGGGGGTATTGTCACGGTTTCTCCTGTGACAGGAGTCAGAAGATCTAAGAGACTGGCTGTACGTGATGTGATCTTACAGCCTCTCTGATTTCACCTGTTGCTGGGTATGACCACACCCCTTGTCTCAGGTGTTGCCTATGTGGGCATTCCAACTCTTCTATTTAGTCTGGTCTCACCCATCATGCTATGAGGTTGATAGCTCCTTTCATGTTGTGAAGATCTGGTGTCTGGTTCTCCTCTGAGTTTCTGCTCATCTGCATACTGTGGAGTTAAGTGTCTTTTCCCTACTTTTTTTGTTCATGGTTTTCCCCTACCTTTTGGTATTCGGCCTGAGGGTCTCTTGTTCCTTCAGCTTGGAAGGAACAGGTCATCTCTTGTCCTGACACTATTTCCAGGGCCCTTTAGGGTCAGATAGGGCCCTAGGTTCCAGCGTATGAAGATTCCTACCTTCAAGGTCTGTTCATACTTATAGTAGTCAGGGCTCGGTTTAGGGATTCACTAGGTCACCTTTTCCCCTTTCCCTAGTTTCCAGGCCTAGTACCTTTTCCCTTCCCTCTTGTGGTCGGTGTAGAGTTATCTACCCACACCGCCCCATGACACCGAGACCCCCACAAGATTTCTTTCTAGGCCGCAAGGGATGTGTATACCAAGTTTTGTTTAAATCAATGGTTGTGTTTTTGAGTGATCGTGGAACATACATACATACGTATGTCCTCCTTTATTGATATAGAAGTTATTACATAAAAATATAATTTTTACTTTCCAGCTTTTTTCTTTTATGGTAAAAGTTACAATTTAATTTATTTCAAAAAGTTATTGTTACTAAAAAAAATAATGAAGTAAAAACCATTAAAGCTTTTGTCACATACTTAGTATGAAATATCATAAAACAGTATTTGGTATCCATGTAATCATAATAAGCTGTCTATCATAGGCAATATATGTGCGTGCAGCAGAGCTGTGTGGTGCAGGGTTAGCTGTGTATACATACAGTGCATGTAGTAGAGCTGTATAAATGTGTATTTAGTGTGCGTGCTACAGTGCCCTATGTATAATGTGTGTCCTGAAGACCTGTGCAAAAGACATGTGTAAAATGTGCATGCTGCATACTTTTGTTTGTTTATAATGTGCATGTTGCAGAGCTCTGTGCATATAAGGTGCTAGCTGCAGAGCTGTGTGTGTGTCTATAATGTCATGTTAATGGACAGAGTAAAACAAATTACTTTAATAAGCACATGAAAGCAAGCACATTTACTTAAATTTAGGCTCATTCCAAAGGAGCAATGATAACATTGAATGTGTTCCATCCTACGGTCTGAACTCTGACTTCATTTCAATGGATATGCACATGAGCATTGTTTTTCACTGACCATCTGTCCATTCAGGAAAAATCACATTTGCTATCCTCACCTGTTATTTATGCAGGACTGGTCAATTCAAGTCAATGGGTCTGTAAAAATATATTTTTTTTCACATTAAGGCCTCATGCACACAACCGTAAGTGTGCCCTGTTGTATCTTTGTGTGGAACGGACATGTGGTGTACTTTCCACATCCTTTGCAACCCTATAGAAATTAATGAGCCATCATCTGATCCACAAAAAATGCTGATTAGATGCGGATAAAAGTCATGTGCATGAGGCCTAATGGACTATTTTTAACTGATGGTTGTTATGAGATGTAGAGTGGAATTTATCCGATTTTCTTCATGTGTGTGCAAAAAAAAAAACATGAAAAATTGTTGCATTCCTGAGGAAAAAATGCTAGAACTTAACAGCTTTTCACTGACAGAACTCGGCAAAGTTCAGTATCCCTTGTGTGAAAGAGACCTTAGTTAAGTGACCACATGTGTCATAGCTGTTTGTTTTACTGGTGAGAACACAATACGCTACGGTTAACCATAGGTTAGGGTGAATCATAAACTATTTAACCTGTTCTACCCGAGACTATCAAAGTTAGAGGCATTAATCACTCCACTCCATTAAACTACCATAGAAGTTTTAAGTTGTAAGTAGAAATATTTTTTTTTATGATTTTCTATTGTGTAAACCTGGGTCTAAATGTGCATCTTACTGAAATATACAGTCCTCAAGTTTTGTTTAGTGTGGAAAAAAGATGGCTTAGAGAAGATGTACAAATATGAGTCTACAGTACATAGATCTTGCTGATGACCTTTTTATACATGGTCCTGTAGCTGTGACAAGGTCCTCTACATCTAAAGGAAGGAAGGTTTTATCATCAACATAGAAGACGATTCTTTACTGTAAAAACAGTGAGATTATGGAACTCTTTGCCATAGGCAATTGTAATGGCCAATCCAGTGAATGTTTTGCAGGTTAGGGGTACTAGACTTTTCTTATTTTTTCCAACCTTACCAACTATCTTTGAAAGCAGTGTTATTAAATGTAATAATATAATCTGTTCAATGTTTTAACATTTAAGTATTTTTCTCTATTGTAATGTTTTCCAGAGGGAATCCTGAACAATGCCAGAGATACAAGTGTCATGGATACTCTACCACTGAATGGTAACCATGTGAACACCTATAACCTTGCAAGACGGGAATATCTTAGTGATTGTGTAAAAATAATTGACCGTGGCTTTAACCACAAGGAATCTGCCTTAGAAAAAAAGATTTTGAAGGAGCTCACTTCTGACTGTATACCTTCCTATCTGAATAACCATGAAGGCTCATGTGAACAAAGTAGAAATCTAGTAAACAAGTTGATCAATAACATTAACAATTTGAAAGATGATATAGTCCTCAATGATGCTACATGTTTAACTAATCATGAAATTCTTGGTTTAGAACTGATAGAGAAATCTGATGCTCCATTGCTGCCCTCATGGGCCTTGCCTACAGACAGTCTTCAGCCTCTTCATTTTACGAGGAGAAAGATTTCACCAGAAAACAGTGAAAGTGTTTTCCCTTTGTTAACAAAGGAGCACAATGCTCACAGTGAAGCAATGCAATCACCTAACAGAGATTTTCTGTACACCAGCATGCCAATTCTAACAGGCATAGCTGTCACAGGAAACATTACAAATAGTACTCAAATGGATTTCTCGCCAATCAAAACTAGGGATGGAGAAGAATTATACTACAAAAGCATGCCAAACTTGGTTACCCAAAACAACATACATCAACTTCACACATACTATCCTCTAGGAAGGGGAAGCAGTGATGGATTCATAGTTCCATCAAGCAAAGATGGAACACCTTATGATGAAAAACCAGCTCACTTCGTCACAAGTCTATAAAATGTAAAAGAGGAAATTAGTAATGTTAACAAACTCTTTTATGATTTACTATAAAAAGTAATATTGTGTGTGCTCCTAAATCTTTATGCTGTAAGACATTTTTTAAAATGGCATTTTTAGTCCTGTGAACAGGATACAAATGTAATGCTCTGTTTTCTGTTTTTTTTTCTAACTGTTCCAAAAAGAATTCTTTCTTCAAGAAATGATGAAAGAGAAATAATAAGAATGCCAATATTTGTAGTCTTTATTTATTATGTTGGTAACTGAATAACTGGATCATATTTCTTAACAACACGGCAAGATAATTTAGAGTGGTGGCTTGACAATTCAAAATGTTTTATCACGTTCATTACAAACTTTGCTACTGCAGTTGTTATACAATAGCATTGTATATTTAAATCAACATATTGGCCAGGTTTACCACTGTATGACATAAATACAATCAGAAATGCAGCATTTAGTCAAAATGCTATTTATGAAGCCCCATGCTTCTGTGGAAGACAAGTAGGTTGGGTTCGGGAGTTGCATTTACTAATAATCTCAGCTACTTTCCTTGTTAGAGAAGTGTTCGGAAACTCTAGATCTAATTTGATATTGCCGTGCTTACTGCTTAGTCAAGAAATTATAGTGGTAGGCATATCTTCCATAGGAAGTCCTGACAACCCCTTGATAGAGAGGACCTATTTTAGGTTTCTCTTATTCCTATTATAATGAGTGGTGAGAATCTACATATGAATGTTGTTCCCACAATTACTTCACTATTAGCAAACAAGGTGGTGTTAAAGGGGAACTAAACCCTGTGAAACATAACACAAATACATTTAAACCTACCCAGCTATATCTACAAGGTGTTCCCCAAACTGCTGATATAAGCAGGTTAGGAGAGATTTTTACAGACAAATAACTTTTTCATTCCCCTACTCTTCTCTATATTTGGCTACAGAATGACTAGATGAATGCGCCTGATGTCACACACACACACTGAACAGGATGTTCAGAAGAGGGGTGAGCTTAACCACATTAAAATGCAGGCAGACCGATCTGCCCACACTTTTATAGGAGTCCCCATTTTTTGTGCCCAAAGCCACTTTCTCTCCCACTGCCCTCAGCCTCATCAGCCTCTCAGCCTTTTCAACTTGCTCATTCTACAGTACTTCAGCCAGTCTTATTAGACACCATTTACCTATTGAGACAGAGCTTAGTGCAGAGAAGTACCTGTGTGATGTCACAATGTGAGCGGAGTTCCAGTGATGCTCCATAATAACAGTTTGGACATACTGGGAGATGTAGTTCTCACATTTTATATTCCTCTCCATGTAATGGCCACAAATCCCACCTAATAACAGTCTGATCATGCTGGGAGTTGTAGTTTTCTCCTCTTATACCCCTCTCCCTATTATGTCCACTGATGTCCTATAATAACTGCCTGAACATGATGGAAGTTGTAGTTCTCTCCTCATATTTTACTCCCTATAATGTCCACTGATGCCCTATTATAACAATCTGAATATGTGACAAAATGGTCACTCTTGCTGTGTAGACAAAAGTTATCTAGACTAATCCCACCCCTCTCTCCCTATACTTCCTGACTCCAGTGCACTATCATGACAGACCCCTCTTTCTATACTTCCTGGCTCACTTGCATTAGCATGACAGGGGGAAAGGAGAGAGCGCAGTGATATGAAATTGTGATGTCTAATGAAACAAGGGCAAATAACAAAGACACATAAAGATATAATACATTTTGTTGGTTGTTCTTTTTTGTGTTTGGATTCTGGGTTTAGTTCCCCTTTAAATGTGCTTGAGTTTAAAAAATGGAATGGCTTGACCTGGACCTTCTGTTATAGGTGAATAGAAAGTCTGTGATGTCAAATAACAATCTATGAAATTGACCTTAGTGTGTCTCTGAAACAGAAAGGTTAGGCCTCGTTCACACTTCAGTGTTTGGTCAGTGATTTCCATCAGTGATTTGTGAGCCAAAACAAGAAGTGGAGCCTCCACAGACATGAGGTAGAAGGGAAAGATCTGCTCCTGTTCTGTGTTTAGAGTTGCACCTGGTTTTGGCTCACAAATCACTGATGGAAATCACTGACTAAACACTGAAGTGTGAACGAGGCCTTAGATTGTGAGTTCCACTGGGGACAGGAACTGATGAATGATGACAATCTCAGTATGTTGATGTGAAATATATTGACACTATATGGCATTGCTTATTATGTGCAAATTTGTATGTGATTAATCAGCAGCATACTAAAGTACCGGCTAAGTCGATGACATAATAAAAATATACATATAAGGCAGGGTTCACACTGCAGTTGTTTGGTCAGTTATTTCCATCACTGATTTAGAGCCAAAACCAGGTACAAGTCAAAAATACAGAACAGGTTTAATCAAATCAATATACCTGATCTTTGTGGAGGATTCACTGCTGGTTTGGGTTCCCAATAACTGATGGAAAAAATTGACCAAATACCTGTGAACTCAGCGTTAGGGCTCATGCACATCAACGTATTTTTTGTCTGTGTCCATTCCAATTTTTTTCCCTTTCAGTTTTTAACGGTATTCATATTTTGCGGATCCACAATTTGTGGATCACAAAACAACAATGGGTCCTTAGGGTGCATTCACACAACCATATGTATTTTGCGTCCGCAAAACATGGGTCCGCAAAAAATACGGATGGCGTCCGTGTTGCATCCGTTTTTTTGCGGATCCATTTTAACAATGCCTATTTTTGTCCACAAAACAGACAAGAATAGGACATGTTTTATCATTTTGCGGGGCTACGGAATGGATACACAGATGCGGACAGCACACAGTGTGCTGTCCACATTTTTTGCGGACCCATTGAAAATAATGGATCTGCTTCCTATTTGCAAAAAATGCGGATTGGATGTGCACTACAAATACTGTTGTGTGAATGGGACCTTACAGACATTTTGTAAATTGACCCCCAGCTAAGATTTTCCAATGCCTAGAGTGAAAGCTGGGGCAAATTGTCAACCAATGGATTTTGTTGTAGAAGCAGCAAAATCCATATCAAGTTCATTTATGTGGACATGAAGCCTACAAGGAACAGAACAATATACAACAATAAACTGAAAGGGAACAAACTTTTAATCTTTGTGCCCTTTCCTCTAGTACACCACTGGCCAGTATTAATGCATCTCCATCTTTGCGTTGTCAGATTGTCCATTCCCATGTGCAATGACACAGTTATGAAAAAGATTAAAACATGGCCATTTGTATAATCTGAGACATAATTGAAAGAATGCTGCAAACGTGTTGACTTGCTATAAATATATATTTTTTTTTAATTGTTACAGGTGACAAAATGTTGCTATGTGAAAATAAGAAAATAGGCCCTAAATCAATAAAAACTCAACCCTAAAAATTAATAATTTTTAGAATCACATGCTAATTTTATATATTTATGATGTGCTGTATTAACTAACTATACAAACAAATTAAATGAAAAGAAAACTAATGGCATAAAGTATAGAGATTTTATGTGATGTGCACTTACTATCATCCCATCTCTAATGTATGCTTTTTTTCTGAAAGTCGTGTCCCTGTTAATGTAGTGAAAAGAAAAATATAATTTTATTTCTTATGTCTCACAAATTTTGTCTCAGTCAAAAAGTGATTCATGTTTATTTTTTTGCCAAAAAAACAAATACATTGATTTTAGAGGAAAACTTAAATTAACAAAAAAATGTTTTATATTTTTTATATTTGCCCTTCTGATAATCCGCCATGAATGTAAGGGCACCTTCACACATGGCAGATTTTGTAGCAGACATTTATGTTGAAATTCAGTTCCATTCATCCTTTCTGCATCCTTTCTGCAGTGTAGCCCAAGCCTAAGGGTGCCTTCACACACTGTTGATTTTGTTGCAGAACTTTCTGTGGCTGAAAATCTGTTCTATTCATTTGAAAGGGGCAGCAAGCACATGGATTTCTGCAAGCCCCACTCAGCTGAATGAAACAGATTTTCTGTGGTGCAAAATTATGCAACAAAATCTATATCTATAATGCTGACATACTGCTCTCAGTGTTTTACAATACATTGCAGAACTGTAAGTGTTATATAGCATTATAAATCAATATGCTATGCGATCCTATCAGTGCTGGGAGGTCAAGACAGGAGCTGTCTCATACTCATGCTGTGAGTCCGGAGTGTGGAACTTACTCGTCTGAAAGGGGCCTATTAGTTCTGGAATGTATTGGATAACACCGACATAATGCTGTCAGTGTTATCTAATACATTCCAGAACTCTAAGGGCTGTTTCACACGAGCGGATGCCGTGCGTGGCATCCGCTCCGTGAAAGAGTGCCAAGACCCGATGCAGACTGCAGAGGCACGGAGCATTAACATGACTGATAATGCTCCGTGCCTCTGCAGTCTGCATCGGGTCTTGGCACTCTTTCACGGAGCGGATGCCACGCACGGCATCCGCTCGTGTGAAACAGCCCTAAGGGTTACATAGCATTATAAATCAATATAATGCTATGCGACCCCTTCAGTGCTGGGAGGTCAGGACAGGAGCTTCTGCATACTCACTCTGCGAGTCCAGAGCGTGACACTCGCTCATCTGAAAGGGGCCTAACAGGCTGCCAATTTATCAGATTTTCAGATTCTCAGCTTTTTTATAATCTAGAAAATAGTAAGGGGTTGTGCAGGTTTCCTTTTAAATTTCCAAATGTTCTTTAATCATTAACAGTGTCATCCCAGGCTTTCTCCTATAAAAATAAAAAAAATGTCCTTACTCTGTTTATTCCTTATCTGCTCATGCAGGACATAACATCAATAAGGTCAAATAGTGAAGGATAAATATAGGATAAATTCACAATTCAGTTACTTGGTCAGTTACTTCCATCAGTTAGGGCTCGTGCACCGCAAACAGCAGGTCTGCAATATACGGGCACTGGTGGTGTGCACTCAATGTCACAAATGCCTATTGACTATGACTATTGAACCTATTGACTTGAATGGGTCCACAATCCGCAAGATATGGAACGGTGTGGAGGCACGGATCAGAAGTCCATACAAGCACTACAAAGAGCTTCAGTGGAATTTCGGTCTCTGCCTCTGCAAACTGAAAAAATAGAACATGTTCTAAGTATCTTGCAGACCACAAACGGCATGCAGTCGGGGGTATGGGGTGCATATTCTCATGTGCATGAGCCTTAGGGCTCCTGCACACGACCGTCGTTGTTTTGCAGTCCGTTTTTCATGGACCCATTGTTCCATATCTGAGGCGTTTGTTTTCTATGATTTAAGTCCTCTTCCATTCTGTTATTCCACAAAACATTTCTGGATGGTTTCCGTATGCAATCCATTTTTTTGCGGATCAGAAACGGAAACAGTAACTTATTAATCACGAAACACATGAGCAATATGGGCTGGGCATAGCATTTCTACAGTATGGATCCGCAAAATACGGATGACATACGGATGTGTTCCGTATTTTTTGCGGAACCATTGGCTTGAATGGGGTCTCGGACTGTGATTTGCGGACAATAATAGACATGCAATACTTTTCTGTGGAATGGAAATACAGAAACGGAATGCACATGGAGTACCTCAGTTGTTTTTGCGGACCCATTAAAGTGAATGGTTCCGCATACAGTCTGCAAAAAAACAGAACGGAAGCGGAAAGAAAATAAGTTTGTGTGCATGAGCTTTATTGTGAGTCATAACCAGGAGTGAAACCTACACAGAGTTAAGGTAGAAAGGAATAATCTGCACCCGTTCTGTGTCTTTGAACTGTGCTTTTGTTTAGGCTCACAATAACTAATGGAAAAAATGGACTTTTCTAAAATTAGATTAGTGGCATACGAGTCCCTATCAGATTGGAACAGTTTCAGTGGAGTCCAGGCGAAATGGGACTACTTAAAAGTGGCACTATTGAAGGCAACAGATAATTGCATTAGGCTTGTCAGTAAAAGCAAAAAAAGGAAGAGACCACTGTGGTACTCATTAGAAGTGGCCAAAATAATTAAAAACAAAAAGATAGCATTTAGTAATTATAAAAATTTAAAAAACGAGGATGACAGGCAAATTTATAAGATTAGGCATAGAGAGGATAAACAAGTTATAAGAGCTTCTAAAGCACAGGTAGAAGAGAAAGGAGCTCAGTCAGGGAAAAAAGGAAAGACATTCTTCAGATACATAAATGAAAAAAGGCTACCAAATTGTTACCGGACAGAAAAAAATCGCAAAGAATTGCGGACCCACAAGGAGCCTTAACTATCACCAAAGAAATTGCACAAAAGTCTTTGCATAGTAAATATAAATAAACTATATTGACAATGTAAAAATACATACATAAAGATTTTAAAAAAAGGCAGCACAAAGGTGGAACACAAGGGAGAGGAATAGGACTCAAGAAGGGGCTGGGAGGTCAGCACACCAGGAATCAGGGAAAAATATATTAAGATAATCAGATGCTGGTCACCAAGATACCTCAAGACAATAAGCCCCAAACAATGGCAAATGGAGACAAATGTGAGGATAAACAGATTTGGTGAGTAGGAAAAAAGGATAAGCATACCCTGAGTGGTGTGTCGATCTCTCAGCGACCTCCTGACCCAACGCCGTTTCGCCAGTCAATCTGGCTTCTTCCCCAGTTTTTACAAAGGAAAAGGACCTCAGTTAGGAAGGAAGACTAATGAATCTTTTGATGCATGTGTCTTTACAGAGGAAGATGTTCTAAGTCGGTTGTCTAAAATGAATACAAATAAGTCACAGGGGCCTGATGGGATACACCCAAAGCTATTAAAAGAGCTGAGCGGTAAACTAGCAAAACCATTAACAGATTTATTTAACCAATCACTGGTAACAGGAGTCGTCCCAGAAGATTGGAAATTAGCAAATGTTGTGCCCATTCACAAGAAAGGTAGTAGGGAGGAATCGGGCAACTATAGGCCAGTAAGCCTGACATCAATAGTGGGGAAATTAATGGAAACCATACTTAAGGAGAGGATTGTGGAACATCGAAAATCCCATGAATTGAAAGATAAAAAACAGCATGGTTTTACTTCAGGGAGATCATGTCAAACTAATCTTATTGATTTTTTTGATTGCGTGACTAAAATAATAGATGGCGGAGGTGCAGTAGATATCGCTTATCTAGACTTTAGTAAGGCTTTTGATACTGTCCCACATAGAAGGCTTATCAATAAATTGCAAACTTTGTGCTTGGACTCCCATATTGTGGAATGGATTAGGCAGTGGCTGAGGAACAGACAACAGAGGGTTGTAGTTAATGGAGTATAATTAGACCATGGTTTTGTTACCAGTGGGGTACCTCAGGGATCTGTTCTGGGGCCCATATTGTTTAATATCTTTATCAGCGAAATTGCAGAAGGCCTTGGTGGTAAGGTGTGTCTTTTTGCTGATGACACAAATATTTGTAACAGGGTTGATGTTCCTGGAGGGATACACCAAATGGAAAAGGACTTAGGAAAACTAGAGGAATGGTCAAAAATCTGGCAACTAAAATTTAATGTTGAAAAGTGCAAGATAAATGCACCTGGGGCGTAAAAACCCAAGAGCAGAATATAAAATCAGTGATACAGTCCTAACCTCAGTATCTGAGGAAAGGTAGTCAGACTATGTCATAGAGCAGAAGGAAATGCTAGCAGAATGCTTGGGTGTATAGGGAGAGGAATTACCAGTAGAAAGAGGGAGGTGCTCATGCCGCTCTACAGAACACTAGTGAGACCTCGTTTGGACTATTGTGCTCATTACTGGAGACCGTATCTCCAGAAGGATATTGATACATTGGAGAGAGTTCAGAGAAGAGCTACTAAACTAGTACATGGATTGCAGGATAAAACTTACCAGGAAAGATTAAAGGACCTTAACATGTATAGCTTGGAAGAAAGACGAGACAGAGGGTATATGATAGAAACTTTTAAATACAAAAGGGAATCAACAAGGTAAAAGAGGAGAGAATATTTAAAAGAAGAAAAACTGCTGAAATAGGACATAGTTTTAAATTAGAGGGGCAAAGGTTTAAAAGTAATATCAGGAAGCATTACTTTACTGAGAGAGTAGAGAGAGTAGTGGATGCATGGAATAGCCTTCCTGCAGAAGTGGTAGCTGCACATACAGTGGAGGAGATTAAGCATGCATGGGATAGGCATAAGACCATCCTTCATATAAGATAGGTCCAAGGGCTATTCATAGTATTCAGTATATTGGGCAGACTAGATGGGCCAAATGGTTCTTATCTGCCGACACATTCTATGTTTCTATGACCATATAACTGAAGTGTGAACAAAGCCTAAACTAGTGCTAAATGCAGCTGTTTTATGTTTGACACAATAACAAATGTCTGGTGTGGGCTATCTACAGGATCATCTTGTACTCTGTGGAACCAGTATGACCTGATAGTAATATACAATTAAAGATAAATTTGCACTACTCACTAGTACACAAATAACAGCACTGTTACCATACACTTTTATACATACATACATACATACATACATACATACACTGAATTAAAATGTGGCAGATTTGTTGCAGAAATTTTTGTGACTGAAAATCTGTTTGTTATGTAAGCCCTATTCAGATAAATGAGACTCAGAGATTCAGTCTCAGAAATGTCTACAGTATGTGAATATATCCTTTCTAAGGCCTCATGCACACGGCCGTGGAACTTTCATTGGGGTCACAAAACGCAAAAGGTTGCAACAATATAACAAGCCTATGAAGGAGAGGGAAGGGGACCCTTCTTCCTATATTACACCCTAGATGCTCTAAAAAGTGCAAGGCAGCCTCCCCCAAATGGGAAACCTCACCCTAATGCACCTTAATAAATCCCTACACTATCCTTAGGTGTCATTCCTTTTCCCGAGTGTGAGTTCATGATAGGGAAGGAGATAATTGTACAATTGAGGTGCACAATCAAAAACCCTCCGACTAGAAGACCAAACATTAGTGCACCATAAGAACAAGGCATTGATTGCCACAGTGGGGCCACTTACATGACCTATGTGCCGAGGAGATGACAGGAGGCACGTCGGTATCATTCTCAGCCCACACATAAACCCTCTGACAGCCCAAGATCCGGGAAGGGAAAGCTGTGCTGGCACTCAGTGTTGGACTGGGATTTCTGGGGGCCATCAGAGGAAATTATTCTCAAGGCTCAACTCCTTTAACAGCTTTGAATCAAATAAATAGACCTTAGTGGCAAGTGAATGGCTCCAAAAATGGGCAAATGTTTTCTTTCTCTTGGAACTTTGGGGTCTATTATAGTAAGAGCCTAGGCCCACCAAAGGATACTGTGGTGAGCCCATTTAACCTTTTAGGAACTGCAAGAAGAATACACTCCACCACGCAGACACAAAAATGAAGATTTGCTCCACAACAGAATGCACACCTCTCGCCTGTACAATGGAAGTGCACTCCAAGAATGAAGCACACCCATGCCTGTGGTGCAATGCCATAGCTGAAAATAACACTGCACAAGAAACAGTTAACCTTTGGCAGTTCTTGAGAATCCTCAAGTATAAGGCTGCAAGAGCACTACCAAATTTATAATAGTTCTACCTAGGATGTAGTAACAGTATGGTGGAACTGCTGGTGGGTCATTAACCCGTAGGATACCTGTACGGCGCTGATATCCAGGGCTGAAATCCCAGCGCCATACAGCTACGGCTCTGATCGGGCGGGTGCAGGTGCTGCGCCCGTCCGATCAGCTGCAGGGGTCCAGTAGTTATTGATAGTGAAAACACCGATGCCGGCGCATTAACCCTTGCACTGCTGCACGTGCGGGATCTCATCGTGGCTGCCTTCCATGACGGCCTGTGAGATCCAGCCCCCGTTCTATAAAAATATCACATGACCTAACCCCTCAGGTGAACACTGTCCAAAAAATAAAATAAAAACTGTGCTAAAAAAAACATTTTTTATCACCTTACATCACTAAAAGTGCAACACCAAGCGATCAAAAAGGCGTATGCCCCCCAAAATAGTACCAATCTAACCTCATCCCGCAAAAAATGAGCCCCTATCTAAGACATTCGCCTCAGACTATGGAGACACTAAAACATGATATTTTTTTGTTTCAAAAATGATATTATTGTGTAAAACTTAAATAAAATAAAAAAAAGTAAACATATTAGGTATTTCCACATCCATAACAATCTGCTCACAATAAATACTACATAACCTAACCCCTCAGGTAAACACTGTAAAAATAAAATAAAAAAATAAACAAAATATATCACAAAAAATGTAATAGCAAGCGATCAAAAAGTCATATGCACCCCAAAATAGTGCCAATAAAACCATCATCTCATCCCACAAAAATTATACCCTAAAGACACTAAAACATGATTATTATTTTTTTTTAAATGATATTTTTGTGTAAAACGTATATAAATAAAAAAGTAAACATATTAGATATTTCCACTTCTGTAATGACCTGCGCTATAAAAATATCACATGACCTAAACCCTCAGGTGAACGCCGTAAAAAAAATAAAAACTGTGCCAAAAAAGCCATTTTTGTCACCTTACATGAAAAAAAAGTGTAATACCACGGGATCAAAAAGTCTTATGTATCTGAAAATGGTACCAATCAAATCGTCATCTCATCCCCCAAAAATAAACCCCTACCTAAGACAATCGCAAAAAAAAATATATATATATATATTTCTGAGAGAAAATGGCAATACAAAAACAAGATTTTATTCTGTTCATAAATGATTTCACTGTGTAAAACTTAACAATAATAAAAATGATAGACATATTAGGTATCGCTGCGTCCGTAACAACCTGCTCTATAAAAATATCAAGATAATATTCCCCCTCAGGTGAATTCTATAAAAAAAAATATGCCAAAACAGCCATTTTTTTTCACCTTGCCTCACAAAAAGTTTGACCCTGGGTTCAGACCTGAGCGTTCTGAAACGAGCGCTCTGTATGCGCGATTGTACGGGCGTTTACAATCGCGCATACAGAGACAAGCGAACACACATTGTCGCGCGTTCCCGAATATCTCTATGTACGGGAACGTGCGACAAAACGCCCCAAAAAAGCTCAAGAACTTGTTTGAGCGTCGGGCGTTTTACAGCGCGATCGTACGCGCTGTAAAACGCCCAGGTGAGAACCATTCCCATAGGGAATCATTGGTTTCTCCTTGTTGAGTGTTTTACAGCGCGTAGGAACGCGCTGTAAAACGCTCAGGTGTGAACTTAGGGTAATACCAAGCGATAGAAAAGTCTTATGCACCCCAAAATGGTACCAATCAAGCTGTCACCTCATCCCACAAAAATCGAGCCCCCACATAAGACAATCACTTAAAACATTCCATATAACGCTTAGGGGATCAAAGTGCTCAGTACCCCCCTAAATATATTCTTTAAGGGGTATAGTTTCCAAAATGAGGTCACTTTTTTTAGGGTTTCCACTGTAGGGGTATGTCAGAGTCTCTTCAAATACAAAATGGTGCCTAAAAACCATTCAAGCAAAATCTGTCTCCAAAATCCATATTGCGCTCCTTTCCTTCTGACCACTGACACGTGTCCATAGAGCAGTTTACCGCCACATATGGGGTATTTTTGTAAACTGCAGAATCAGAGATATATATAATGAGGTTTATTTTGCTGTCAACCCTTGCTGTTTTGCAAGAAAAAAATGATTAACATAAAAAATCTACCCAAAAAAGTGAAATTTTGAAATTTCCCCTCCATTTTCCTTTAATTCTTATGGAACACTTCAAGGGTTAACAAATTTTTTAACATCAGTTTTGAATAATTTGAGGGGTGTAGTTTCTAAAATGGGGTCATTTATGGGTGGTTTCCATTACGTAAGCCCCTCAAAATCATTTTATAACTTAATTGTTATTAATTGTTTTGGTGCTAAAAAAAAAATGGTTTTGTACATTTTGTGGAAAATTTGAAAAATTGCTTCTAAACTTCTAAACCTTCTATCGTCCTAAAAAAAAGAAATGACATACAAAATGATGCCAACATAAAGCAGACATATGGGGAATGTTAAGTAATAAATATTTTATGGGGTATCACTATCCATCTTACAAGCAGAGAAATAGAAATTTAGAAAATTGCTATTTTTTTTATAATTTTTATTTTTTTTGTCATGAAGTACAATGTGTCATGAGAAAACAGTCTCAGAATGGCTTGGATAAGTAAAAGCGTTCCAAAGTTATTACCACATATACTGACACATGTCAGATTTGCTCAAATCAGCCTGGGATTTAGGCCTCTTTCACACTACCATTTTTCTTTTCCATTTTGTAGCCCGTTTTTTGCGTTTCTTATACGGTCCGTATACGGAGCCATTCATTTCAATGGTTCTGCAAAAAAAAAACTGAATGTACTCCGTATGCATTCCGTATTTCCATTCCGTTGAAAGATAGAACATGTCCTATTATTGCCCGCAAATCACGTTCCGTGGCTCCATTCAAGTCAATGGGTCCGCAAAAAAAAAGGAACACATACGAAATGCATCCGTATGTCTTCCGTATCCATTCCCTTTTAGCGGAACCATCTATTGAAAATGTTATGCCCAGCCCAATTTTTCTATGTAATTACTGTATACTGTAAATGCCATACAGAAAAAAACTGAACCGAAACACAACGGAAACCCAAAAACGTAACAACGGATCCATGAAACGGACCGCAAAACACTGAAATAGCCATACGGTAATGTGAAAGAGGCCTTAAGGTGAAAAGTGGCTCGGTTGGTACTGAAGGGGTTCAAATATAACAATAAAAAACATGAGCAAGTGCCATATACACAGTAGAGACACACGATTATGACCACCAGCTGTCACTGCTGTGTGTAGCATAGATAGGTTGCCTGGGGGTGAATCCTTAGAGTGAACACAATAATTATCCACTGACTATAGACATTCACCACAGCAACATGGGAACAGTTCACAAACTGTGCAGTTTCAGAAATACTACCACCCTTGGCCTGAAAGTGAATATTCATCCCTTTTTACAACTCTGATAAATTGTGCAGAGAGCCTATCAGACATCTTATATACCCACCAAGCCAGCTCACTACGTGTGAATTCCTTTATGATAGATAAACACATGGATAGATACATAACCTACTCCGCTAAACAATATACTAGAGGCTAAATTATACATCATTGGTGTTATCTCACACAGATAAAATAGTCCTTAAACATATGAATTTTACCGACTTCAAGGCAGAACCTAGTGGAAGCAACCAAAACTGCTATTTATAATGTGGCTGCGATACTGGAGCCTCATACATTGAGAATACTTAAACACAATCCAGGTCATGTTTCATTAGTGCAGGGGCTGGGTGCATTTCATTCTTGGAGTGCACTTCCATTGTTCAGGCGTGGGGGTGTTCCAGTGTGGAGCACATTTCTTTATTGTGTCTGCGTGGTGGAGATCAACTTCCTGGCAGCAACTGCACAGCTTTCCCTTCCTGGATCTTCTGGTTTTATGGGGGGGGGGGGGGGGGGGGGGGCAAGGATGATACCAACATGCCTCCCATCATCTCCTAGGCAATGTGGATGATGTAAGTGGCCACATTGCAGGCCTCGAGATGGCTGCCTTGTTGTTCCTATGATGCATCGTTCATTTGTTCATCTAGCCGGAGGGTTTTTGGTTGTGCATCTCAATTATGGAATTATCTCTTTCCCTATCATGAGGTCCCTAATAAACCTGTATTTGGAAAGAAATGCATGGGGGTAGAGGAGGGATGCATTAGGCGGAGGTTTCTCTGAACGATCACTCCTTCGGGGCAGTTGCCTTGAAATTTTTAGGGAAATTAGTGGATGGTGTAGAGCAAGGGGTCCCCTTCACCTCTCCCCCTTCCCACATAGGCTTGCTTTACATTTTTCACCTGCGAGGAGGGTTTGTTATTACCCAGCACCATTGGACCAATTGCCTTTTTACTTCGCTTTTTGTGATATGCTTTCCCCATGAAAGTTACAATATGTTGGTTTTATTATATGTTTATTAAGTTAAGTTGTACCATATTTTCTAGTGATAGTTTATTTCACATTTACAATGTGTCTGTCGGGATACAGTCAGTCAGTTGTTACAATAGATAGCATCCAGACTGAACTCTGACCCATAAATAAACCTACACTGACCCAAAAATAAAACTAAAAATCTTTTATTAAATCGTTAAAATGGTCTGTATGACCCTGTATAATGTCTCAGCATATAGGAAAACATAAAGCACAGGAGATCATAAATAATGCAGACCGACGAGTACAGCTGGTAAGTAGTTTAGGAACAGTAGTTTTTGTAGTGAATCTCTATATTTGTAAGTAATAGCACACAGTAGCTGTGCTACAGTATCAACACTAGACGTTTACTAGGCGGGTTCACAAAAAAAATGGGGCAATATATTTTCATAAACCTGTCCTGTAAACCAATATGCTTTACAGACACAGACTTACCGTACTTTTTGTACTATTAAGACTCAATTTTTTCCCCCAAAAAATGGGGGGAAAGTGGCTATGCGTCTTATACTACACAGTGAGACCTGGAAGGAGCGATGGATCAGTGTGTCCTGGTTCTGCAGTGCTGTCTGGAGCAAGCAAGGTAACTTTATTTATTTTTTTGTAACGTCTCATCTGAGGTCTGATGGGGGCTGGGGGGGCTGATTTCAGGCTGAGTGGGGCTGGGGACTGATCTGAGACCAAGTGGTGCTTGAGGCTGCGATATAAGGCTGATAGGCTCTTATTGGGGGTCTGATACTAGTTTTATGGGGTCCGATCTGATGCTGGTTGGGGCTGGGAGGTCCAATCTGAGGCTGATTGAGGCTTATTGGGTGCTTGATCTTAGTCTGATGGGGCTAATCTGAGACTAATGGAGGCTGGGCTGTCTGATGGGGGTCTGATCTGGGGCTGATGGAAGATGAGGGGTCTGATCTGATGAATAATGGGTGTCTGGTGAGGATTGGGGGTCTGATGAGGGCCTGAGGTCTAATAAAAAATGGGGATCTGATTTTGGGGTCTGCTCTGAGGTCTGATGGATTATTTTTCTTATTTTCCTCCTCCAAATCCCAGTTGCATCTTATAGTCCAGTGTGTCTTATAGTCTGAAAAATACACTAATCACTGAACATACATGCAGCTACAAGTAGCTTGGTTCATGTACCACTAGTTAAAGGGGTTAGGCCCCAGCTTCTAACAGAACATAGGGCTGGTAGCAGTTGAAGATTCAAACTGAGCATGTTCGACCAGCTTAGGCTGCTTACACACTCGCGGTTTGTGCGGATCCGTCTTGTATCTGCACAGACGGATCCGCACGAATAATGCAAACGCTTGTATCCATTCATAATGGATCCATTTGCATTATTCATAAAAAAAAGTCTAAGTCAAAACAGATCCGTCTTGACTTACATTGAAATGGGGGACGGATCCTTTTTCAATTGCACCAAAGTGTGTCAGTAAAAAACTGATCCGTCCCCATTGACTTACGCTGTAAGTCTAGACGGATCCGTTAGGCTTCGCATAGTCCAACGGTCACCAAAACGCTGCAAGCTGCGTTTTAGTGACCGTCCAAAAAACGTAACGGAGACCAAACGCAGCCAAAGGGATGCATTGTGAACGGATCCTTATCCATTCAGAATGCATTGGGGTTTAACTGATCCGTTTTGGGCCGCTTGTGAGAGCCCTGAAATGGATCTCACAAGAGGACCCAGAAACGCCAGTGTGAAAGTAGCCTTAGTGAGATGACAGAAAATAAGGACAAGAACAAACAGCAGGTGGCGCTTTACGGATACATTTTATTGAATAGCTCACTGACTATACTAAATTACATGCAATTACAAAAGTATTCAGATCCAGGTGCTGGTTTGAAAATTGGAAAATATGTTTTGCAACACAATCCCTTTAACCAACCTAATTGGCTAAGTTGGACCATCATTTATTTTTCAACAGGACAATGACCCCAAACACACCTCCAGGCTGTGTAAGGGCTATTTGACCATAAAGGAGAGTGATGGGGTACTGCGCCAGATGACCTGGCCTCCACAGTCACCGGACCTGAACCCAATTGAGATGGTTTGGGGTGAGCTGGACCGCAGAGTGAAGGCAAAAGGGCCAACAAGTGCTAAGCATCTCTGGGAACTCCTTCAAGACTGTTGGAAGACCATTTCAGGTGACTACCTCTTGAAGCTCATCAAGAGAATGCCAAGAGTGTGCAAAGCAGTAATCAAAGCAAAAGGTGGCTACTTTGAAGAACCTAGAATATTACATATTTTCAGTTGTTTTACACTTTTTTGTTATGTATATAATTCCACATGTGTTAATTCATAGTTTTGATGCCTTCAGTGTGAATCTACAATTTTCATAGTCATGAAAATAAAGAAAACTCTTTGAATGAGAAGGTGTGTCCAAACTTTTGGTCTGTACTGTGTATATATATATATATATATATATATATATTTATTAAGTGTGTGTATCACATACTAATACTAATTTACCACATTGCAGGTAGGTATGTATTACATCACAAGTGTAGTTAGTATATGTTTTCCATGTATCTACATCATATATGAGCAGGGCACACAATCAAAAATGTTTCCAAGATTATTAACCCTCTATATCTGTCAATATAATGTAGAACATTACAATAAAAGGATGCACCACCTACACACACCACTCATTAAAAAACATAGCATATATCAAATTACCTCTTTCATTGTTGAAATAGAAAATAAGGGTATTGATCCAAGACATAATAATAGACCTGACTGAGGATTGATGTAGAAGAGGCCAAGATTGAACCCATACATAGCTCAAATGAAACAAGTTAAAGATATTTGCTCTTTAAGGCCTTCAGGATTCACAGTGTGTAATTGAAAGATCCACTCAGGGCCATTTATCAAGGCATGTATGCCACTATTGTGGAATAAATAAGTTATGGTGCATGTCATATCTACTCCATAATTTGCAACTTTTTAAGCTTGGCACTTTTCTGCAATGCCTAGAAAAAGGGGCAGGGCATCGCACCTTCCACTGCATTTACTATAACTTTTCGCAGAAAGTGGCAGAACTTAGAGCTGAAGTCCACAGCAACCCGTAGCTGGCGTAGACTTCAGTTTCTGGCCCACAGCGGGACAGAGTTGCCCCTAAAGTTTTATGGGGCATCTTCCCCTTAATAAATTAGGCGCATCGCATGATAATGCAGGGAGATCAAGATTGGTGTATGGATACGCCAGCCCTAATAAATATATTTAAATGTGCTTCTTTGCACAGCAGTTTATTGTCCCTTGAAATTTTAACATTATCGCATCACCCTGATGACATTCCCACATGTGGTGAATGATAGGTATATCAGTTTTTCTTCTAATACCTAAATGCATCATCTTAGTTTTCTTTTCGTGTTGCCCATATTCTGCGTCATGCCAGATAGATCAATCCTACTGACTTGCCGTTAATGAATGACCTAATTTTGTACGTTACTGGTGGAATAGCCCACAAACTCCTTTCTTACATTAAAGGGTTTCTACCACCACATTTTGACCTAATTAGCTGTCTGACACTAGCGATCTGCTAGTGTCTGCTGTACCTAACCATGCTATTGTAATGGGCGGGCTGGAGGGACAAGCTGGGCGGCAGACATGGTGAGTAGACGGAGCCTCTAGGTGCTGAAAAGACGCCCCCATAGCACCTAGAGGCTCATTTGCATATCAATAAAAGTTTGTTTTTTAAGGTAATGGCTGCAGAGAAAGGTATTACAATAGCATGGTTAGGTACAGCAGACACTAGCAGATCGCTAGTGTCAGACAGCTAATTAGGTCAAAATGTGGTGGTAGAAACCCTTTAAAAGAGTGACATGTGACACAACCACTGCACTTATAGATTCCCACGACGTTATTGAAGAGCTACATTTAAGTTACTAATATTTGAAAAAAAAAAAGCTATGGAACAATCTGTCCCTTATGTTTTAACCCCTGCGATAGATAATTGCTGGCGTCTCACCAACCAGGTGACTCACATAGAGTCCGTTCTAAGGAAACCCCAAAACCTGGTGATACTATCCCTCAACACATTGTGGAAGGCATCATAACTTCCAATGATGCATATTTGACCATCCTCTGCGGCGATATCCTTCTAGTTTAATAGCATATTCAATTGCAGCTTAGGGAATGGTCATGTGCAAACATAAAGATCCTCTGTGGTTACCCCGTAGTACAAATCTGTTGTTTAAAGGGGTTGTGTCACTTCAGCAAATGACATTTATAATGTTGAGAAAGTTAATACAAGCCACTTACTAATGTATTGTTATTATCCATATTGCTTCCTTTGCTGGCTTGATTCATTTTTTCATTGCATTATGCACTGTTTGTATCCAGAGGTTATGACCACCCTGTAATCCATCAGTGGTGGCTGCACTTCCACACTATAGGAAAAGATGCATTTCTGGTGGCGAGGAGCGTATTTTTCTGCAGTGGTGGCCATAACCCTTCTAAATGAGAAGTGCATGTGATGGAAAACTGAATCAAGCCAGAGAAGGAGGCAATATGGAGCATCACAATGCATTAGTAAGTGGCTTGTATTAACTTTCTCTACATGATAAATGTTATTTACTGAAGCGAGACAACCCCTTTATAGAAGCACTCCCGTAAAAATGTGTATTCTCTAGCCATTAGTATCATAGTTTATAAGGCCGAAAAAAGACATTTGTCCATCCAGTTCGGTCTGTCATCCTGCAAGTTGATCCAGAGGAAGGCAACTGAGGTAGAAGCCAATTTTCCCCACTTAAGGGGGAAAGAATACCTTCACGACGCCATTCAGGCAATCAGAATAACTCCCTGGATCAACGACCCCTCTCTAGTAGCTATAACCTGAAATATTATTACACTCCAGAAATACATCCAGGCCCCTCTTGAACTCTTTTAGTGAACTCACCATCACCACCTCCTCAGGCAGAGAGTTCCATAGTCTGACTGCTCTTACCATAAAGAATCCTCTTCTATGTTTGTATACAATAGTACATAGTAATTAAATCTCCCCTCAGTCGTCTTTTTTCTAAAGTGAATAACCCTAATTTTGATAATCTTTCAGGGTACTGCAATTCCCTCATTCCTGTAATTACTTTAGTTGCCCTCCTCTGAACCCTCCCCTGCGCTGCTATGTCTTCCTTGTTCACAGGAGCCTGGAATGGTACACAGTACTCCATATGTGGTCTGACCAGTGATTAGTAGGATTATGTTCTCATCACGGGCATCTATGCCCCTTTTGATGCAACCCATTATCTTATTGGCCTTGGCAGCAGCTGCCTGACACTGGTTTTTACAGCTTAGTTTGCTGTTCACTAAAATTCCTAGGTCTTTTTCCATGTCAGTGTTACCCAGTGTTTTACCATTTAGTATGTACGGGTGACTTGTGTTATTCCTACCCATGTGCATAACCTTACATTTGTCAGTGTTAAACCTCATCTGCCACTTCTCTGCCCAAGCCTCCAATTTATCCAGATCCATCTGTAGCAGCATACTGTCCTCTTCCATGTCAATTACTTTACACAGTTTAGTGTCATCTCAAAAATTGATATTTTACTGTGCAAGCCTTCTACAAGATCATTATTAAATACACTGCCTGTCCCAAAAAAAAAGTTGCCACCAAAAACAAAAAGTTCAAATATTTAGTTGGACCGCCTTTAGCTTTCATTACGGCACGCATTCGCTGTGGCATTGTTTCGATAAACTTCTGCAATGTCACAAGATTTATTTCCATCCAGTGCTGCAATAATCTTTCACCAAGAACTTGCATTGATGATGGTAGAGTCTGACTGCTGTGCAAAGCCTTCTCCAGCACATGCCAAAGATTCTCAATGGGGTTAAGGTCTGGACTCTGTGGTGGCCAATCCATGTGTAAAAATGATGTATCATGTTCCCTGAGCCACTCTCACAATTTGAGCCCGATGAATCCTGGCATTGTCATCTTGGAATATGACCTCATTCTTGGAGCACATACTGTTGCTGAACCTAGACCTGACCAACTGCAGCAACCCCAGATCATAGCACTGCCCCCACAGACTTGTACAGTAGGCACTAGGCATCACTTCGTATGACCCTTGTCACATTTGTTTGACCGTGACGTGGTTACTGTGCAGACTCGTTGCTGGTGGCAACGTGTAGTTTTTGGTTTGCACGTGCAATTCTCCTTTAAGGTGTGCCTCTCTGCTGTTTGGTGAGCTAGGGGTTATTCTTCTAGCTAGTGCGTATTATGGTGTGTCCTGGGTGTAGTCACAAGCTTGATATATACCTGGGGCTTGCTGGCTGCGGGCAGTTGTACTACAGCCTTGTTTGGTGATTGAGCTCTGCTCCTTGCCTGGGTGATTCTGCTCAGTTCTTGAGGGCCACCTTATTGGACATAAATTGTCTTTCCTTATGTTTGCTCCTGATTCCCTACCTTTCTTGTTATTTGTTAGGTGTGGGTTTATGTTCAGGGTGTGTTGTATGTCTTCATGGTTGTTGCATGCCTACATGTATGTTTGACGTTTACCCTGTATTTTGAAGCCTGTATGCAGCAGGGGGGCTCTGGCAGAGTTGGTATGCTGGATTCCTGTGTGGGTTGTTTGTACTGTGACCTGCTATGTGTTCGGGCTCCTGTACTGATGCACGGGTTCCAGTTATGAAGGCTTCGACAGGTAAGTGAATTGTCTTGTTGTTCTTACCTGACGATCCTCTAGTTGTGTATGGGCTTTCCTTTTCCCTGCTTCTAGGCCTTTAGAGACTCCTGTTCCTCCGTGTTGTGGATGAACAGGTCGTCTCTCCCCTGCTCCTAAGTGAGGGATTTTTAGGGCGATTCAGGATTTCAGGTATCCAGACTATGAGCCGTCCCACCATGAGGGTCCGCTCATACGGTTAGGAGTTAGGGAGAGGATTAGGGACGCAATAGGAGGTGAACTCATCCCGGAGTCCTGGCTACCTGTCACCACCAGACATCTGAGAAGCTCTGACAGACGTCCTTCAGAACCTCCTCCTTGAGGTTCCTTTTGTTTTGCTTTCCTTTTCTCATCTCGTTAGCCTCTCTCAGCTGTCATGTAGTTGCACTGATTGCATCCCTTTAAATCCCTTCCCATACTGCATCACTTTGCGGTTTATACAACTTCCTGGAGTGTATGCATGCTGGATGCTACTACTAAGTCTTCTACAGATAAGTTTTGTTCATTCATTTGTGTTTTCCTGTTTGCTGGATCCCAGGTGACCCTGACTCTCTCCGTATCAAGTGTAGGGAGCCGGTGGTCGTGTCCCCTCACTATTATAGGGTGTTCAGGTGTTATACAGTCGAGGTACGAGGATATGCGATCATCTACCATTGAGATTTTTGCATAGGCTGAGCAGTTAGGGAGAGAGCCAGGTCTGTTGCAGGGCTCTCCCTTTTGTTCCTTAGTTTTGGATCCAGTCACTCGGATGTTCATTTTGTGTCTTCTAGTTTTCTATACACCTTCCGTGACACTACCCATATCCTTTACATTGTACGTTGGGGGGTTTTCCCCCCACTCCCCACCGTGACACCTTTCTTCTTACCTTGATGCACCCATCACTCTGGAACAGGGTAAATCTTGACTATCAGACCACATGACCTTCTTCCATTGCTCCAGAGTCCAATCTTTATGCTCCCTAGCAAATTGAAGCCTTTTTTTGTTGTTTGCGTCACTGATTAGTGGTTTTCTTACGGCTACACAGCTGTTCAGTCCCAATCCCTTGTGTTCCCTTCGCATTGTGCGTGTTCAAATGCTCTTACTTTCACTATTAAACATAGCCCTGAGTTCTACTGTTGTTTTTCTTCGATTTGATTTCACCAAACATTTAAGTGATCGCCGATCATGATCATTCAGGATTTTTTTCTCGCCAAATTTCATCCTCAAATACGATGGGTCCCCACTATCCTTCCAGTTTTTAATAATGTGTTGGACAGTTCTTAACCCAATTTTAGTAGTTTCTGCAATCTCCTTAGATGTTTTCTCTGCTTGATGCATGCCAATGATTTGACCCTTTTCAAACAGACTAACATCTTTTCCACAACCAGGAGATGTCTTTCAACATGGTTGTTTAAGAAATGAGTAGAAACTCATTGCACCAGTTGGGGTTAAATAACTTGTTGGCAGCTGAAAGATAATCGCCCATGCAGTAATTATCCAGCTGAAAGATAATCGCCCATGCAGTTAAAACCATGTGGCAACTTTTTTTTGGGACAGGCAGTATATATTGAAGAGGATAGAGCCCAGTACTGACCCCTGAGGTACTCCACTAGTAGCAGTGACCCAATCTGAGTGTGTACCATTAATAACCACCCTCTGTTTTCTATTACTGAGCCAGTTACTTACCCACATACAGACATTTTCTCCCAGTCCGAGCATTCTCATTTTATATACTAAACTAGGGGGGGGGGGGGGGGTGCCATCTGTTTCCTGGCGATTTGTCTATTTTAATCTTTTTAAGACGCCGCTGTACTTCCTTCTGGGTCAGACAGAGCATATTTAATGGTGAATTAAGAGAGTTTATTTTCTTCAGTGAATACAGTGGAGAAAAAAAAATGTATAGCTTTGCTTTCTTCTCATCGCTCTGTGCAACTACCCTCTCATCACTCCGTAAAGGGCCAACACATTTAGATTTATACTTTTTACCATTTATATAATTGAAGAACATTTTAGAGTTAGTTTTACTCTCTTTGGCAATTAATCTCTCTGTCTCTCTCTTTAGTTTGGTGGCTTTTATTTATTTTTTCAATATTAAATTTTTTTCCTTATAGTTTTTCAGTGCTTCCTCACTAACCTCCTGTTTTAGCGATTTAAATGCTTCCTTTTTGTCATTTATTGCCTTCTTTACAGTTCTATTTATCCACATTGGTTTATTCTTGTTCCTTAACCTTTTAATCCTATAAGGTATGTACCTCTCACAATTAGATTTTAGGATGCTTTTAAAAATATCCCATTTTGTGGCTGTATTTTGTGGATTTTGTCCCAGTTAGTTAGGCCTATGTCCTCTCTTAGTTGGCTAAATGTAGCTTTTTTAAAGTTTGGTATTTTTGTTCCTCCCTGAAGAAACACTCTTTTGAATGATAATTGGAAGGTTATTACTTTATGGTCACAATTAGAGATGAGCGAATCGAAGCTGACGAAGTGGAATTCATTTAGAATAAAAAGAAAAATTTGATTCACAACGAATGGGAATTTCGTCGCGTTTCGTGGTAACAAATCACATTTTTCCTAAAATGGCGGCTACACATGTGAGAATTGAGGACATGGGCAAGGAACTTTGGGAAGGCGGGATCACCCAGATTGACATGCCTGCATGTAGCCAACCAGCAGCCAGCCAGCCCTGTGATGTCACAGCCCTATAAACACGGCGGCCATCTTAGAGTCAGACATTTTCCAGCGTTCAGAGTGCAGGGACAGACGTGTGAAGGAGCTAGGGACAGCAATTGGAAAAACCTGATTGTGGAAAAAAAAGACTGAAAAAACTATTTATAAGTGCAGGGAAAGGAAAGGGAGGAATAATGATTCCTCCTTATCCTTTCCCTGCACTTATAAATAGTTTTTTCTGTCTTTTTTTTCCCCACAATCAGGTTTTTCCAATTAACAGCATCTTAGTGCAGGGAGAGACGTCAGAAGGCTCTAGGGACATTGAAAGGAAAGCAATTTACAAGTGCAGGGAAAGATTATTTGGGGATCCAAATAGCCATTAGACAGCTCTGTCATTCCAGCTATTTGTTATTGGGCTGCAAGTGATATGTTGAAAAGCCTTTAATGGCTTATATCTTAGTATCTTTAATATCTTATATCAGTACTACAAGAAAAATATATTCTCAGTTCACTTCTGCAGTTATTTCTGTTGAAAGTGTATAGGGGCGTATTACAGTAAAAAATTAAAAATATATATGCACTGCGCTGTTGCAGTTATTTCTGGTGAAAGCATATAGTGGCTTATTTCAGTACAACAAGAAAAATATATTCTCAGTTCAATCAAGGATGGAATACCCACACTGCCGCCAACAGCCAATGTCGTTATAAATAGCTCTAATTAGAATAATGTTGATGCTGGGTTCTATCTGGGTTATTGCCTATGTCCCAGTATTAGTGTGTAAAAACTAAAAAGGTAGCTCTGAACCAGCGCTGATACAAATCGTGTAGTCCGCTAAATTTAATTGAGCTGTAGCTGGTGAGAGTAGAGAGGGGAATGTGAATAAAATTACAATAACTGCCTCAAAAGTGTGCAAGAAGGGCAATATTATATCACATTCAATCAGTACTTGCCTCCTTGATAATATGGGGGAGATTCAAACCAAGCTGGGTTGTATCTGCTTCTCCGCTTCCTCCGCAAGTGACTTCCAGGCTGCCACAATGTAAATCTCGCTATAGGTTTTTAGCTTCGTACAACTCACATGTGCTCGGCCGGCCGGCCGGCCGCTTGCACGCGTGGGAGAAAGCCATGTTGCTGGATTTCCAGGGAGACGAGTCTTCGGTGGATTTTGAAATACGTTGGTAACAATAGTGGACCTAGGAGGCATTCGTAATCTGTAGAGTGTGACGTGGCTTGGTTTGAATTGTCCCCATATTATCATTGAGGCAAGTGAATTGAATGTGATATAATATTGCCCTTCTTGCGCACTTTTGAGGCAGTTTTTGTAATTTTATTCACATTTCCCTCTCTACTCTCACCAGCTACAGCTCAATCTTGTGAGAGACTAATAAATACATTTTGCAGACTACACGATTTGTATCAGAGCGAGTTCAGAGCTAACTTTTTATATTCTCAGTTCACTTCTGCAATTTAGCTTTTTTTTAAAGTTTTGTATTTTTGTTTATAGGGATGTGACATCACAGGGCTGACTGCACTGTTGCAGTTATTTCTGGTGAAATTGTATAGGGGCGTAATTTCAGTACTACAATAAAAATATATACGCACTACGCACTTCACTGCTGCTGCCATATCCACACTATGTCACCTTGCCACTCTGTGGTATCCCGCTGCTGCCATCTCCACACTATGTCACCTTGCCACTCTGTGGTTTCCTGCTGCTGCCATATCCACACTATGTCACCTTGCCACTCTGTGGTATCCTCCTGCTGCTGCCATACCCACACTATGTCACCTTGACGTTCCGTGGTCTCCTGATGCTGCTGCAATCTCCACACTATGTCAACTTGCCACTCTGTGGTATCCTCCTGCTGCTGCTATCTCCACACTATGTCACCTTGCCACTCTGTATTCTGATGAAGCTGTTGTCTCCACACTATGTTACCTTGCCACTCTGTGGTATCCTCCTGCTGCTGCCATATCCACATTATGTCACCTCCGTGGTCTCCTGATGCTGCTGCTGCCATCTCCACACTATGTCAACTTGCCACTCTCTTGCCTCCTGATGCTGCTGCTGCCATTTCCACACTCTGTCACCTTGCCAGTCTGTACTCAGTGTGGAGATGGCAGCGGCAGCATCATCAGTAACCTTGCCAGCAGTAACCTTGTTCTGTGGTATCCTCCTGCTGATGCCATCTCCACACTATGTCATCTTGCCACTTTGTGGTATCCTCCTGCTGCTGCCATATCTACATTATGTCACCTTGCCACTCTGTGGTATCCTCCTGCTGCTACTGCTGCTGCCATATCCACATTATGTCACCTTGTCACTCTGTGGTCTCCTGATGCTGCTGCTGCCATCTCCACGCTAATCACCTTGCCACTGTGTGGTATCCTCCTGCTGCTGCCATATTCACATTATGTCACCTTGCCACTCCGTGGTCTCCTGATGCTGCTGCTGCCATCTCCACACTAATCACCTTGCCACTGTGTGGTATCCTCCTGCCATATTCACATTATGTCACCTTGCCATTCCGTGGTCTCCTGATGCTGCTGCTGCCATCTCCACACTATGCCAACTTGCCACTATGTGGTATTATCCTGCTGCTGCCATCTCCACACTATGTCAACTTGCCACTCTCTGGTCTCCTGATGCTGCTGCTGCCATCTCCACACTCTGTCACCTTGCCAGTCTGTACTCTGATGATGTTGCCACTGCCGTCTCCACACTGTCATCTTGACACTCTGTGGTATCCTCCTACTGCTGCCATCTCCACACTATGTCATTTTGCCACTCTGTGGTATCCTCCTGCTGCTGCCATATCTACATTATGTCACCTTGCCACTCTGTGGTATCCTCCTGCTGCTACTGCTGCTGCCATATCCACACTATGTCACCTTGCCACTCTGTGGTATCCTCCTGCTGCTGCCATACCCACACTATGTCACCTTGACGTTCTGTGGTCTCCTGATGCTGCTGCCATCTCCACACTATGTCAACTTGCCACTCTGTGGTATCCTCCTGCTGCTGCCATCTCATCACTATGTCACCTTGCCACTCTGTACTCTGATGAAGCTGTTGTCTCCACACTATGTTACCTTGCCACTCTGTGGTATCCTCCTGCTGCTGCCATATCCACATTATGTCACCTCCGTGGTCACCTGATCCTGCTGCTGCCATCTCCACACTATGTCAACTTGCCACGCTCTTGCCTCCTGATGCTGCTGCTGCCATTTCCACACTCTGTCACCTTGCCAGTCTGTACTCAGTGTGGAGATGGCAGCGGCAGCATCATCAGTAACCTTGCCAGCAGTAACCTTGCTCTGTGGTATCCTCCTGCTGATGCCATCTCCACACTATGTCATCTTGCCACTTTGTGATATCCTCCTGCTGCTGCCATATCTACATTATGTCACCTTGCCACTCTGTGGTATCCTCCTGCTGCTACTGCTGCTGCCATATCCACATTATGTCACCTTGCCACCCTGTGGTCTCCTGATGCTGCTGCTGCCATCTCCACACTAATCACCTTGCCACTGTGTGGTATCCTCCTGCTGCTGCCATATTCACATTATGTCACCTTGCCACTCCGTGGTCTCCTGATGCTGCTGCTGCCATCTCCACACTATGTCAACTTGCCACTATGTGGTATTATCCTGCTGCTGCCATCTCCACACTATGTCAACTTGCCACTCTCTGGTCTCCTGATGCTGCTGCTGCCATCTCCACACTCTGTCACCTTGCCAGTCTGTACTCTGATGATGTTGCCGCTGCCGTCTCCACACTGTCACCATGACACTCTGTGGTATCCTCCTACTGCTGCCATCTCCACACTATGTCATTTTGCCACTCTGTGGTATCCTCCTGCTGCTGCCATATCTACATTATGTCACCTTGCCACTCTGTGCTCTCCTGATGTTGCTGCCATTTCCACACTGTGTGATCTTGCTACTCTGTGGTATCCACCTGCTGCCATCTCCATGTTATGTCACCTTGCCACTCTGTGGTCTCCTAATGCTGCTGCTACTGCCATCTCCACACTATGTCACCTTGCCACTCTGTGGTCTCCTAAGCTGCCATCTCCACACTATGTCACCTTGCCACTCTGTGGTCTCCTGATGCAGCTGCTGCTACTGCCATCTCCACACTATGTCACCTTGCCATTCTGTGGTATCCTAATGCTGCTGCTGCCATTTCCACACTATGTCACCTTGCCACTCTGTGGAATCCTCCTGCTGCTGCCATATCCACATAATGTCACCTTGCCACTCTGTTGTCTCCTGCTGCTGCTATCTCCAGACTGTGTGACCTTGCCACTCTGTGGTCTCCTGATGATGCTGCTGCCATCTCTACACTATGTTACCTTGCCACTCTGTGGTCTCCTGATGCTGCCATCTCCACACTATATCACCTTGCCACTCTGTGGTCTCCTGAGGCAGCTGCTGCTACTGCCATCTCCACATTATGTCACCTTCCCATTCTGTGGTATCCTAATGCTGCTGCTGCCATATCCACACTATTTCACCTTGCCACTCTGTGGTATCCTCCTGCTTCTGCTGCCAACTGCACACTATGTTACCTTGCCGCTCAGTGGTTTCTTGACGCTGCGGCCATCTCCACACTATGTCACCTTTCCACTCCATGGTCTCCTGATGCTGCTGCCGTCTCCACACTATGTCACCTTGCCAATCTCCACACTATGTCACCTTGCCACTCTGTGGTATCCTGCTGCTGTTTTCACCTCATCAATATGTTATAGGTCCGGTCCACCCTCCCCACTTCATGACTGGGCCATTATTTTGCCTTTTGGACTGGCTGACATCATGATTTACTTGACCTTTCTTCTGATATGTTAGAAGGAAGGAAAAATGAGATGCACAATGGATTCTGTCTGTGCAACAGCTATAAGGCCTGTATGGTCCCATCAGAATTGGCTTATGATTTGGTAGCCAAAAGCAGGATTGGGTACAAAACACAGATCTGTTTTAGATCCACTCCTGTTTTTTTTTGGCATTAGCAATACTGATGGATTATTGAGCAAATGCTGACCGAGTTAAGGCATATACTCCACAGATAGGATCCGGTTTTTGTGGGTTATTCTTCTGATGGATCAGAGGAAAGGCAAATTAATCAGTGATGTCGACACAAACTTACTGCTGACACCCTCTCCACTCTGTCAGGGGAACTCTACTTGTATAAGTGTTTAATAATACAGGTTCTGTAGACATCTATGTGGAATCAGCTGACGAGGGTGTAAAAGGACTGTGCTTTTTCTTGACGCTAACATTGACCTGTAAGGCTACTTCAGTTATTTGGTCAGTTTTAGCCCCGTGACTGTCCAAATAAGTAAAGTATGCAGGGATTCTAAGAACGACCCCTGTCATCTGCATGTCATACTGACTCACAGTATTATTTCACTACCACAGCATACTCCCTATGCGTGTTACTGCAAGGCACAGTGTTCTACACCACTATAAAGGCTCTCTGCAGCCCGGAAACGGCTGTTTTTTAACGTTAGTCACCGCAAATTAATTTGGATCAAAGCTAATTTTTCCCCAAAAATTATATGAACCAGCGAAACAAATTTTTGAAAAATTCGCTCCTCTCTAGTCACAATTTTCCAGGTGTCCCCCAACCTGCACATCTGTTGTTCTGTCAGGTCTATTGGTTAATACTAGGTCAAGTGTGGCGACCCTCTAGTTGGGTCATGAACCAGTTGGAAAAGGTATTTGTCTTTGGTTATTATTGCCAAGAACCTGTTTCCTTTATGAGATGTACAGGTTTCAGTTTTCCAGTCTATATCTGGGTAGTTGAAGTCCCCCATAATAACAACCTCATTATGATTTGCCACCTCGCCTATTAAGTTTAGAAGTAGATTTTCTGTGGACTCTGGATATTAGGTGGCTTATAATAAGCTCCTATTAGTATTTTATTATTGTTTTTTCCTCCATGTATTTCTACACACATTGACTCCACATGTTCATGTCCCCTATTTATATCTTCCCGGAGTGTGGGTTTTAGACAGTACTTTACATAAAGGCAGACCCCTTCCCCTCTCTGGTTTTGAATATTCTTTCTAAACAGACTGTAACCCTGTACGTTAAGCGCTCAATCATAGCCATGTCCAACCTTCTAGCCATTAGTGATGGCCCGAACTATTCGCAGGCGAACAGTTCCTGGCGAACATGGCTTGTTCGCGTTCGCCGCGGCGGGCGAACATATGCGATGTTCAGTCCGCTCTCTATGATTAAACTTTGACCCTGTACCTCACAGTCAGCACATACATTCCAGCCAATCAGCAGCAGACCCTACATCCCAGACCCTCCCATCCATTTTAGATTAATTCGGAAGCTGCATTCACAGTGAGAGGAGGGACAGTGCTGCTGATTCAATAGGGAAAGCGTTAGCTAGGGCATTGTTCTGTGTCCACAGACTCATCTGCTGTAAGGACAGCGTCCTGACAGCACCCCAAAAAGCCTTTTTCAGGGCTGGTACATCAGTGTACTTTATATATATATATATATACACAGTACAGACCAAAAGTTTGGACACACCTTCTCATTCAAAGAGTATTCTTTATTTTCATGACTATGAAAATTATAGATTCACACTGAAGGCATCAAAACTATGAACTAACAGATGTGGAATTATATACATAACAAAAAAGTGTGAAACAACTGAAAATATGTCATATTCTAGGTTCTTCAAAGTAGCCACCTTTTGCTTTGAAGTGAAAGAAGTGAAAAATAGCCAGCAGCACTCCAAATCAATTCAAATGTTGAAGATTTATTGGACCCAAAATCAGGTGACGTTTCAACAGCTTGTTGCTGTCTTTATCAAGCACAGTGCACATGTGTTACAGACACACTTTAAATAAGAGCATCAATCAAAAATAGATTAACATCAATGAAACATAATACAGTGAATGTACAGTGAACGAACAATACATGTGATCATGAGAAATACATATATCAAATTGGCCACATATGGCAAAAATAGTGCATCGGACTAAAACCACATTAATTCCACATATCGTGATTTATGTGGAATATATCCTAATATGTGTCAGTGATTACCCTAATGAGGTGAATTAAAAAACTCACTGTCAGGTGGGCAGCTGCATGGTTGGCGTTGATCGTGCTCCTTGGCGTCCACATACACGATTTGCGCATGCGCGAAAATACTATACGTAATTAGCGCATGCGCGAAAATATCAAATCTCGCGATATCTCCGTCTTCGAGCGGCTGACTAATACCCACAACTAAGATGGGCGAAACTGAATCAAATGCACTGTGCGCATGTCAGAACGGTACTGGGTGCCGCCCAACACATATCACATGATCAAAGTGATCTCAATAGGGCTGCTAGTCCATGGAACCCGATATTATTAAAGAATTGGGTCCTAGGGCAATGTCGCACGGCCACCCACATGTCAAAGCACGTATGATAGCCGGGCACTTTGCCCCATAGATCCAAAATCTAAGCTATAAAAAATGTTTTACTTTATTTATATGAGAATGTCACATATTGGTTGACAATTCATAATAATGAGATATCGGCGTAAACAATGGGAGAACAAACCTATGTCGCAGGGGGATCCCCACGGAACGCCACTAATCTCTCAAAAAGTAACAACATTGATACCTATAAATGAATATAAGCATTCAATTCAAGGGAAAAAGGGAGGATAACCATAATAATACAGGTACCACGGTCAAATAGATAAAAAAAAATTACTGTATGAACTGTATAAGGGGGCATCCAGCACAATGTACAACAAATTCCGCACAAGTGGTAAAGCACTGAACCAGACATATATTAATTGAATAAAGTGAATAGATATTGGGGAGCCAACCAGAACCAGGGTGAACGTCACATCATGCAGCGCCTCCACCAGGGCAGTGAGGTCAAAATGAATCTAAAAACAAAGAGAGAAAACTTTAGCGATTCTCATAAGAATAAATACTTGATTCAAAAAAATGATTCAAATGCAGATACACACATGTGCATTTGACCTACAGCAAGGGATATGGATCCGGCAGAGTAGAGAAGGCATAGGATATGGGCAGTGCCAGGGCCAAACTACACTAATCCACCCTAAAGTCCACGTTTAACCCATTAGGTTTTAACGTCTTTAGCGTATAAATCCAGTATAACTCGCGTTTTTTAAGGATAGCCTGTCTATCTCCACCACGCCTCCCCAATTCTACCTGTTCCAAAATTCGAAATCTCAAAACTATGAATTAACACATGTGGAATTATATACATAACAAAAAAGTGTGAAACAACTGAAAATATGTCATATTCTAGGTTCTTCAAAGTACCCACCTTTTGCTTTGATTACTGCTTTGCACACTCTTGGCATTCTCTTGATGAGCTTCAAGAAGTAGTCACCTGAAATGGTTTTTACTTCACTGGTGTGCCTTGTCAGGTTTAATAAGTGGGATTTCTTGCCTTATAAATGGGGTTGGGACCATCAGTTGCGTTGTGGAGAAGTCAGGTGGATACACAGCTGATAGTCCTACTGAATAGACTGTTAGAATTTGTATTATGGTGAAAAAAAAGCAGCTAAGTAAAGAAAAATGAGTGGCCATCATTACTTTAAGAAATGAAAGTCAGTCAGTCCGAAAAATTGGGAAAACTTTGATAGTGTCCCCAAGTGCAGTCACAAAAACCATCAAGCGCTACAAAGAAACTGGCTCACATGCGGACCGCCCCAGGAAAGGAAGACCAAGAGTCACCTCTGCTGCGGAGGATAAGTTCATCCGAGTCACCAGCCTCAGAAATCGCAGGTTAACAGCAGCTCAGATTAGAGACCAGGTCAATGCCACACAGAGTTCTAGCAGCAGACACATCTCTAGAACAACTGTTAAGAGGAGACTGTGTGAATCAGGCCTTCATGGTAGAATATCTGCTAGGAAACCACTGCTAAGGACAGGCAGCAAGCAGAAGAGACTTGTTTGGGCTAAAGAACACAAGGAATGGACATTAGACCAGTGGAAATCTGTGCTTTGGTCTGATGAGTCCAAATTTGAGATCTTTGGTTCCAACCACCATGTCTTTGTGCGACACAGAAAAGGTGAACGGATGGACTCTACATGCCTGGTTCCCACCGTGAAGCATGGAGGAGGAGGTGTGATGGTGTGGGGGTGCTTTGCTGGTGACACTGTTGGGGATTTAATCAAAATTGAAGGCATACTGAGCCAGCATGGCTACCACAGCATCTTGTAGCGGCATGCTATTCCATCCGGTTTGCGTTTAGTTGGACCATCATTTATTTTTCAACAGGACAATGACCCCAAACACACCTCCAGGCTGTATAAGGGCTATTTGACCATGAAGGAGAGTGATGGGGTGCTGCGCCAGATGACCTGGCCTCCAGAGTCACCGGACCTGAACCCAATCGAGATGGTTTGGGGTGAGCTGGACCGCAGAGTGAAGGCAAAAGGGCCAACAAGTGCTAAGCATCTCTGGGAACTCCTTCAAGACTGTTGGAAGACCATTTCAGGTGACTACCTCTTGAAGATCATCGAGAGAATGCCAAGAGTGTGCAAAGCAGTAATCAAAGCAAAGGGTCGCTACTTTGAAGAACCTAGAATATGACATATTTTCAGTTGTTTCACACTTTTTTGTTATGTATATAATTCCACATGTGTTAATTCATAGTTTTGATGCCTTCAGTGTGAATCTACAATTTTCATAGTCATGAAAATAAAGAAAACTCTTTGAATGAGAAGGTGTGTCCAAACTTTTGGTCTGTACTGTATATACAAACCGGATTCCCAAAAAGTTGGGACACTATAAAAATCGTAAAAAAAAACTGAATGCAATGATGTGGAGATGGCAAATGTCAATATTTTATTTGTAATAGAACGTAGATGACAGATCAAACATTTAATCCGAGTAAATGTATCATTTTAAAGGAAAAATACGTTGATTCAAAATTTCACGGTGTCAACAAATCCCCAAAAAGTTGGGACAAGTAGCAATCAGAGGCTGGAAAAAGTAAATTTGAGCATAACGAAGAGCTGGAAGACCAATTAACACTAATTAGGTCAATTGGCAACACGATTGGGTATAAAAAGAGCTTCTCAGAGTGGCAGTGTCTCTCAGAAGCCAAGATGGGTAGAGGATCACCAATTCCCACAATGTTGCACAGAAAGATAGTGGAGCAATATCAGAAAGGTGTTACCCAGTGAAAAATTGCAAAGACTTTGCATCTATCATCATCAACTGTGCATAACATCATCCGAAGATTCAGAGAATCTGGAACAATCTCTGTGCGTAAGGGTCAAGGCCGTAAAACCATACTGGATGCCCGTGATCTCCGGGCCCTTAAACGACACTGCACCACAAACAGGAATGCTACTGTAAAGGAAATCACAGAATGGGCTCAGGAATACTTCCATAAACCATTGTCAGTGAACACAATCCACCGCGCCATCCGCCGTTGCCAGCTGAAACTCTACAGTGCAAAGAAGAAGCCGCTTCTAAGCAAGATCCACAAGCTCAGGCGTTTTCACTGGGCCAGGGATCATTTAAAATGGAGTGTGGCAAAATGGAAGACTGTTCTGTGGTCAGACGAGTCACGATTCAAAGTTCTTTTTGGAAATCTGGGATGCCATGTCATCAAGGGGCAACAAAGAAGGCCCAAGACGATTGAACAGTTAGAGGCCTGTATTAGACAAGAATGAGAGAGCATTCCTATTTCTAAACTTGAGAAACTGGTCTCCTCGGTCCCCAGATGTCTGTTGAGTGTTGTAAGAAGAAGGGGAGATGCCACACAGTGGTGAAAATGGCCTTGTCCCAACTTTATGGGGATTTGTTGACACCATGAAATTCTGATTCAACATATTTTCCCCTTAAAATGGTACATTTTCTCAGTTTAAACTTTTGTTCCGTGATTTATGTTCTATTCTGAATAAAATATTAGAAGTTGGCACCTCCACATCATTGCACTCAGTATTTATTCACGATTTGTAAAGTGTCCCAACTTTTTGGGAATCCGGTTTGTATATATATATATTGCAGTTGCCTGGCTGCCCGTGTGTGAGAGGCTGCAGGCTCAGTCACAGACAGCACGTGCACACCTCTCATACAGGGTGTGACAGAAAATACCTTGCAGATAAAAAAAAATTCTATTTAATATTTTTCTGTGACATAATCACATTTGCAAGCCCGTGTGTGTCAGGCCAACACATACTGTATTGTGCCCACTGGCTAGTGGCTAGGCCTGCACTCAAATACCTTGCAGATAAAAAAAATTATATTTAAAATTAGTCTGTGATGTAATCACATTTGCAAGCCCGTGTGTGTGTCAGGCCCACACAGACTGTATTGTGGCCACTAGCTAGGCCTCCACTCATACCGTTACAGGGTGTCATTCACTCAAATACCTTGCAAATAAAAAATTATTATATTTAAAAATTTTCTGTATAATCACATTTGCAAGCCCGTGTGTGTCAGGCCCACACAGACTGTATTGTGGCAACTGGCTAGTGGCTAGGCCGCCACTCATACCGTTACAGGGTGTCATTCACTCAAATACCTTGCAGATAAAAAAATTTATATTTAAAATTTTTCTGTGATATAATCACATTTGCAAGCCCTTGTGTGTGAGGCCCACACAGACTGTATACTGGCTAGTGGCTAGGCCTCCACTCATACCGTTACAGGGTGTCATTCACTCAAATACCTTGCAGATAAAAAAAATCTATTTAAATAGATATAATCACATTTGCAAGCCTGTGTGTGTCAGGCCCACACAGACTGTACTGTGCCCACTACCCACCACTTATATAGGTTGGCACAGTACCTTGCACGCATAGTACCACTTCACATTAAAAAAAAAATGACAGCCAGAGGCAGGCCACCCCGCAGGGGCCGTCGTGGTCGTGGTGCTGTGATTTCCACTGGCCCTGGAATAATACCCAGTGTTCAGAGGCCACGTACCCTGAACCCAAAAAATTTGGAGAAAAAAGTTGACTGGCTTACACAGGACACCCAATTTTCAACAGCTTCCGCAAGAACCTTGACGCACCATCCTCCTCCAGCTCAGCTTTGGTCACCTGCTCTCAAGTTACCACTCTCCCGCCCGCCACCACCACCACTACCACCACAGCCACCACAGCCGCTTCACTTGATCCCTCAGAGGAGTTATTTACACATCAGTTGGATGAAATTAGTGATGCGCAACCATTATTGCCAGGGGATGTAGATAACAGGGATATGTCTCAGTCAGGCAGCATTACACACATGGACGTACAGTGTGATGATGATGATGTTGTACCCGCTTCTACTTCCTTTGCTGAGGTGTCAGATACAAGTGAAGTGGTTGATGATGACGATGTGTCTGTGGATGCCACGTGGGTGCCTGCTCGAAGAGAAGAAGAAGAGGGGGAAAGTTCAGAAGGGGAGACAGAGAGAAGGAGGAGACGAGTTGGAAGCAGGGGGAGGTCATCGCAAGGAGCTAGTGGCACAGTCAGACAGCATGTATCGGCACCCGGGGTCAGCCAGACAGCACGCCAATCAACGCATGCTGTTGCCACCACCAGAATGCCGTCATTGCAAAGCTCAGCAGTATGGCATTTTTTGTGTGTGTCTGCCTCTGACAACAGAGATGCCATTTGCAACCTGTGCCAAAAGAAACTGAGTCGTGGGAAATCCAACACCCACCTAGGTACAACTGCTTTGCGAAGGCACATGATCGCACATCACAAACGCCTATGGGATCAACACATGATGACGAGTAGAAGCAGCACACAAACTCAAAGCCACCATCCTCCTCCTGGTCCAGCATCTTCAGCCACATCAACCACTGGTGTCCTCCTTGCTCCCTCTCAACCACCCACCACTCCGCCTCTCACCTTCAGCAGTTCCATCTCATCTGCCCACAGTCAGGTGTCTGTAAAGGAAATGTTTGAGCATAAGAAGCCAATGTCACAGAGTCACCCCCTTGCCCGACGTCTGACAGCTGGCTTGACGGAACTCTTAGCCCACCAGCTTTTACCATACCAGCTGGTGGAGTCTGAGGCCTTCAAAAAATTTGTCGCTATTGGGACACCACAGTGGAAGGCACCCAGACAAATTCTTTTTTCTAAAAAGGCAATCCCAAACCTCTACTCAGTGATTGCAAAGGAAGTCATGGCATCTCTGGCATACAGTGTTGGGGCAAGGGTCCATCTGACCACTGATACCTGGTCTACACTGCGCATTGGGTCAACCTGCTGACGGCTGCCAAGCATGGAATGCGTGGCTCTGCAGCGGAGTTGTTGACACCGCCACGACTTGCAGGCAGGCCTACTGCCACCTCCTCTACTCCTCCTACTCCATCCTCTTCCATAACATCCTCGGCTGAGTCCTCTTCTGCTGCGGCATCTGGCTGCACATCAACTGAATCCCCCCAGCACCCCAGGGGCTATTCCACATCCCGGATATGACAGTGTCACGCTGTCTTGGGGTTGACTTGCCTGAAAGCAGAGAGCCACACCGGACCAGCACTCCTGTCCGCCCTGAACGCACAGGTGGATCAGTGGCTGATCCCGCACCAACTGGAGATCGGCAAAGTGGTATGTGACAATGGAAGCAATTTGTTTGCGGCATTGAATTTGGGCAAGTTGTCACATGTGCCGTGCATGGCACATGTGTTGAATCTCATCGTACAACGCTTTGTGTCTAACTACCTAGGCTTACAGGACGTCCTCAAGCAGGCCAGGAAGGTGTGTGGCCATTTCAGGCGTTCCTACACGGCTATGGTGCACTTTTCAGACATTCAGCGCCGAAACAACATGCCAGTGAGGCGCTTGATTTGCGACAGCCCGACACGTTGGAATACAACACTCCTAATGTTCGACTGCTCCAACAAGAAAAAGCCGTCAACGAGTATTTGTATGACCGGGGTGCTAGGACAGCCTCTGCGGAGCTGGGAATTTTTTTGCCACGTTATTGGACGCTCATGCGCAATGCCTGTAGGCTCATGCGTCCTTTTGAGGTGACAAACCTAGTCAGTTGCACCGAAGGCACCATCAGCGACCTCATCCCATTTGTTTTCTTCCTGAAGCGTGCCCTGCGAAGAGTGCTGGATCAGGCTGTAGAGGAAGAGGAAGAGTTGTGGTCACCATCACCACCAGAAACAGCCTTGTCATCATCGCTTGCCGGACCTGCAGCAACGCTGGAAGAGGAGTATGAGGAAGAGGAGTCAGAGGAGGTGGCTTTGAGGAGGAGGAAGACCAACCACAGCAGGCATCCCAGGGTGCTTGTTGTTGTCACCTATCTGGGACCCGTGGTCTTGTACGTGGCTAGGGGGGAAGAACAGACCGTCAATGACATCAGTGATGACGAGGAACGGGAAATGAGTAGCTCGGCATCCAACCTTGTGCAAATGGGGTCTTTCATGCTGTCATGTCTGTTGAGGGACCCTTCGTATAAAAAGGATGAAGGAGAACGACCTGTACTGGGTGGGCACGCTACTAGACCCCCGGTATAAGCAGAAAGTGGCGGAAATGTTACCAAATTACCGGAAGTCAGAAAAGATGCAGCAGTTCAAAACCAAACTAAAAAATATACTTTACACAGCTTATAAGGGGGATGTCACAGCACAACGGGAATCTAACAGGGTAAGAGGTGAAAGTAATCCTCCTCCTACCACGACCACGGCGGCAAGGACAGGACGTTTTACAGATGTGTTGTTGATGGAGGACATGCAGAGCTTTTTCAGTCCTACACATTGCCACAGCCCTTCGGGATCCAGCCTTAGAGAACGACTCGACCGTCAGGTAGCAGACTACCTCGCCTTAACTGCAGATATCGACACTCTGAGGAGCGATGAACCCCTTGACTACTGGATGTGCAGGCTTGACCTGTGGCCTGAACTATCCCAGTTTGCGATAGAACTTCTGGCCTACCCCGCTTCAAGTGTCCTGTCAGAAAGGACCTTCAGTGCAGCAGGAGGCATTGTCACTGACAAAAGAAGTCGCCTCGGTCCAAAAAGTGTTGATTACCTAACCTTCATTAAGGTGAATGAGGCATGGATCCTGAAGGGACTGACAGTGGGGGATACGTTTGACTAACAAAAGGCCTGATGACATGCCTTGGCCTCAAAATGGTCCCCACGCTGCTGTATTTAATGTCTGCATACCGGATGACTTTCGTGAATTCTCCGCCACCAACTAGGGTACAGGCCGCAATGTTTTAGTCACCTTTCTGCCTTGAAGACATAAATTTTTCTGGCCGCTGCAACAATGCCTTGTTTTTCTGGCCTCTAGTGCTGCACTGTGGCTGCAAAAACAAAACGAAAAAAAGCACATACATGTGTCACTTCCCCTTCGTGATCGGTACCTTGTTGTGGTGAACGGGCTTGCGTATCACAATGAAGCGATCATCACCTCTATGAGTGTGTTGGCAATGTTGCCACACCCCAGATAAGGCCATTGCTGATGATCAGACTAAAAGCGATCGACTGGATAATTTTTCATAGAAAAAACATTATTTTTCTTTCTTTTTTTTTTTTTTTTTTTAAGTTGTATGGGTTTTTAATACATAAAATAAACTATTAAGGGACTTTATTATGATTTTTTTATTAGAAATAATGCAGACAATTTGAAAAATCTCCATCAATTCCAATACAAAGCAAGTACAGAGCTCAGAACAAAATTATTTCAGGATGTCGTTAATTCGACAATGATTAATCAATTCGACACACGTCCCCGGATATGGGGGATGTAACAGGGATTAAACTGATGAGAATAGTACTACAGAAAATACAACTCATATCGGATGTGACAGTAAATTGCACGGCGCAGACGCAGTGACCGTGGCGTGGATTCAAACAAAGGGGAGAGAGCCAGCGTTTTTTTAACCATCTCCCCGTTCAAAAAATCTATTTAATAAATGGACCCCAGATTGGGGACGTCACGTAACAGGGATTAAACTGATGAGAATAGTACTACAGAAAATACCACTCATATCGGGTGTGACAGTAAATTGCACGGCGCAGATGCAGTGACCGTGGCGTGGATTCAAACAAAGGGGAGGGAGCAAGCATTTTTTTTAACCATCTCCCCGTTGGAAAAATCAATTCAATTCACCTTTCGGGGACCCTTGGTGTTGTACGTGGCTGGATGGAGGAAGAAACCTTCAATGACATCAACGGGACATGGCTAGCTTGGTATCCAACCTTGTGCAAATGGGAAGTTTGCGGTTGGGCAAATGGACTGTTTGCGGTGCATTAAAAGGGGAGTTTGGTCTGTCAATGTCTGTGAAGTGGGCGTAACCCTTACACTACCTGATCGATACAACATCATACCTGATCGTATACACACACTGGATATTTTAAACCACGTTGTTCAAAAAAATTTAGGATTGTTAGGTGATTTATGCCCTTTGTGGATTAAAATCCAACTCTGCGTCAACTATGTAATTTTCCATGGGAGTTTTGCCATGGATCCCCCTCCGGCATGCCACAGTCCAGGTGTTAGTCCCCTTGAAACAACTTTTCCATCACTACTGTGGCTAGAAAGAGTCCCTGTGGGTTTTAAAATTCGCCTGCGTATTGAAGTCAATGGCGGTTCGCCTGTTCGCGAACATTTGCAGAAATCCGCGTTTGCCGTTCGCGAACGGAACATTTTATGTTCGCGACATCTCTTCTAGCCATCTTCTCCCCAAAACAGCTTCCCCTTTCCCATTGAGGTGCAGCCCATTCCTATGATAGAGCCTGTAGTCGACAGAGAAGTTGGCCCAGTTATTCAGGAACCCAAACCCCTCCTTCCTCACCAGTCCTTAAGCCACTTGTTAACCTCCCTAATCTCCCACTGCCTTGCATGTATGTTTCGTGGTACATGCAGTATTTCGGAAAACACTACCTTTGAGCTCCTTCCCTAAGCTTGTGACCTAAATCCTTAAAATCCTTTTTAACCGCTTGCCGCCACGGCATCAGGGAGTGTATATGAGGTGATCACCCCCCTGTCATTGATCACCCCCCTGTAAAGCTCCATTCAGACGTCCGTATGCGTTTTGCGGATCCGATCCATGTATCCGTGGATCCGTAAAACACATACGGACATCTGAATGGAGCCTTTCAGAGGGGTGATCAATGACAGAGGGGTGATCAGTGACAGGGGGGTGATCACCCCATATACACTCCCTGATCACCCCCCTGTCATTGATCACCCCCCTGTAAGGCTCCATTCAGACATTTTTTTGGCCCAAGTTAGCGGAAATATATATATATTTTTTTTTTTTTTTTTTTACAAAGACTCATATTCCACTAACTTGTGTCAAAAAATAAAATCTCACATGAACTCACCATACCCCTCACGGAATCCAAATGCGTAACATTTTTTAGACATTTATATTACAGACTTCTTCTCACGCTTTAGGGCCCCTAAAATGCCAGGGCAGTATAAATACCCCACATGTGACCCTATTTCGGAAAGAAGACACCCCAAGGTATTCCGTGAGGGGCATATTGAGTCCATGAAAGATTGACATTTTTGTCCCAAGTTAGCGGAAAGGTAGACTTTGTGAGAAAAAACTAAAAAAAAAATTTCTGCTAACTTGTGCCCAAATTTTTTTTTTCTATGAACTCGCCATGCCCCTCATTGAATACCTTGGGGTGTCTTCTTTCCAAAATAGGGTCACATGTGGGGTATTTATACTGCCCTGGCTTTTTAGGGGCCCGAAAGCGTGAGAAGTAGTCTGGGATCCAAATTTTAAAAAATGCCCTCCTAAAAGGAATTTGGGCCCCTTTGTGCATCTAGGCTGCAAAAAAGTGTCAATAAATATCTTGGTCAAATGCCAACTTTGTATAAAAAAATGGGAAAAGTTGTCTTTTGCACAGATATTTCTCTCACCCAGCATGGGTATATGTAAAATGACACCCCAAAACACATTGCCCAACTTCTCCTGAGTACGGCGATACCAGATGTATGACACTTTTTTGCAGCCTAGGTGGGCAAAGGGGCCCACATTCCAAAGAGCACCTTTAGGATTTCACAGGTCATTTTTTTTACAGATTTTGATTTCAAACTACTTACCACCCATTTGGGCCCCTAGAATGCCAGGGCAGTACAACTACCCCACAAGTGACCCCATTTTGGAAAGAAGACACCCCAAGGTATTCCGTGAGGGGTATGGTGAGTTCCTAGAATTTATTTATTTTTGTCCCAAGTTAGCGGAAACTGATGATTTTATTTTATTATTTTTTTTCTTACAAAGTCTCATATTCCACTAACTTGTGACAAAAAATAAAAAATTCCATAAACTCACCATACCCCTCACGAAATACCTTAGGGTGTCTTCTTTCCAAAATGGGGTCACTTGTGGGGTAGTTATGCTACTGTCTGGGCATTGTAGAACCTCAGGAAACATGACAGGTGCTCAGAAAGTCAGAGCTGCTTCAAAAAGCGGAAATTCACATTTTTGTACCATAGTTTGTAAACGCTATAACTTTTACCCAAACCATTTTTTTTTTACCCATTTTTTTTTAATCAAAGACATGTTGAACAATAAATTTAGTGAAAAATTTATATATGGATGTCGTTTTTTTTGCAAAATTTTACAACTGAAAGTGAAAAATGTCATTTTTTTGCAAAAAAATCTTAAAATTTTGATTAATAACAAAAAAGTAAAAATGTCAGCAGCAATGAAATACCACCAAATGAAAGCTCTATTAGTGAGAAGAAAAGGAGGTAAAATTCATTTGGGTGGTAAGTTGCATGACCGAGCAATAAACCGCTAAAGTTGTGGAGTGCCGATTTGTAAAAAAGGGCCTGGTCACTAGGGGGGTATAAACCTGTGGTCCTTAAGTGGTTAAGAATGCTCCACCTACCTCTAACTTTGTCCGATATGGACCGTAACTTCTGGATCTTCTCCAGACCCTCTGTCGCGGCCTTTGCTGTGTGCGCCGTGACACTTTTGCCACGCTTGCAGTTGCTGTGGCAATGTGTTGCTATTATGGCATGTCATAGCAGTGCCTCAGCTTTTGCTGTGTGCGCCGTGACATGGTTGCCAAGCATGCTGTTGCCTATGGTAATGTTACTTGTTGGCTGGTGTGTGAACTTCCCCTTTTAGTGGTATCCTCCCTCTGTCTGGTGCTGGAAGGGTTAACTCCCTGACTGGGTGTGGCCACTAGGGTTTTATCCCCTGTACTTCAGCTGTCGTTGGTGCTGGAGCTCTGCTCCAGTCCGGGGTGTTCTATCTGCCCAGTCCTTAAGGGCCACCTTGTAGGACATCGGTCATCTGCGATGTCATCCCTCTGTCTTTTCCTTGTTGTCTGTTTAGTGAGGGTTTGATTTGGGAATTTGCTATGACTAGTTTGTTGATACATGTCTGGTGTGTTGTTTGTGTTGTCCAGTATGCATGCTGGACATTCCCTTGTCTACCTCCGGAAGGGGGCTGGTTTCCCAGAGGGGTGAACCATAAGCCTGTATGCAGCGCTGCCTGGGGCCGCCGTGCACCTTGCGGCATGGGGTCCAGGCAGTATCTGGTGTGCTAGATGTGTGTGTGTGCTGTTTGTACGGTGTCCTATTTGGTGTGTGGGCTCCTGTACCTGTCCACGGGTTTCAGTCATGGTGGCTGCAGCAGGTAAGTGTGTTTCTGTGTGCTTACCTGGCATTCTAGTTACTGTATACAGTCTCCTTCTTTTCCCTGCATCTAGGCCATTTGAGACTCCTGTCCTTCCGTGTCTTTGAAGAACAGGTCGTCTCTCCCCTGCTCCTTTGAGAGGGATTATCAGGGCGACTCAGGGCCAAAGGTATCCTGGTATGAGTCGTCCTACCATCCAGGTCCGCTCATATGGTGAGGAGTTAGGGTGAGGATTAGGGACGCTTTAGGAAGTGACCTGCTCCATGATTCCGGCGTCCTGGCCTAGCTGCTTTACACTTATTCCTGACATTGTTCGTGGGGGGTTTTCCCCACTCTCCACCGTGACACCCTCCCAGTTATCTGTCAACCTGATCCGCGATGTGTCAAACTCGAGCGCCAGGAATACAACACACCGTTTGACATTCCTGGTCTTTGTGACAGATCGCCCTATCCGTACCCCTAATAATTTAGTCTCCCACTACCAGCACCTGTTTTGCCTGACCTGATCTCCTGGTCCCCTGCTTACTGGAGATGACATTCCCCTGACTGGCAGAGTAAGTGTCTGGCTGCAGCAGTGCTCTCCCTGAACTGACATCCCCCTCATCTGCCAACTTTGCAAACTTGTTGGGGTGTGTCAGATCAAAGCTAGTCTCCCTGGCACTCTTACCTCTACCTGCTTTATAATGGTTATCCGGCTACCTACCTCACTTTACTGGGCCTCAATGCTACCACCCTCCTCCACATCTACCCCATAGAGTGCCTGCTTAGTGAGCAGCAAACTCTGTTCCAAATTGCCAACGCTTCTCAGTGTTCAAACTCGCCCAGTTAGATACCCGATGTTCGATTCCAAACAGGCAATTTGCTCACATTTTGAACAAAGGTACACACCCTCAAACGGCTGTTCCTGGACTGCATTCATTAGACAAGATGTGCACTGGACTGCGCTGTCAATAATGGAACACATACTAAATGGGGATTACGCAAGAAAAGAGAACAAAATACAATACAGTGCAGTGATAAGAATCTAATTTACTGTAGTCCCCTCCTAAAGTACCTGAATCTCAAATTCTAATCTGAATCACGTAATCTAAAGTCACACACTTAATACAAACATATACTTGAAATCAAACACGCGAACGTTCACAAAGTCGCGTTGAATGTCTGCTTGTATAAGTGCAGCTCCCAAACAGCTTCAAACCAGACAGCTTTTTTTCCTCTGAATTCACTATATATCCAGCTGTACAAGGTGTAATGTTCAAAATCTGTCTGGAGATGCCTGGACACAGATTTCGAACTAGTATTTCACGTTATCACTCAGAGATTTCAAACGCAACCCACTGTATTATAAGAAACCAAAAATTTAAATGTTACTGTCTGGAGATACCCTGACACAGATTTTGGACTAATATTTCACATTATGACTCCAAGATTTCAAACGCAACCCTCTGTATTATAAGACACAGGTTGCACATTTGTATTCTGTATTGCTATATTTCGCAAGACAAAAAAAAAGTTTAACTGTTTGGACATGCCTTGACACAGATTTCGGACTGGTATTTCACATTTACACTCAACTATGTAAAATGCTACCCTCAGTATTGTAAGACACACATATATTGCTATCCCCCCCTCAATAAAAAAATAAAATAAAAAGGTCTGTTTGGAGATACTCTGACCCAGATTTCAGACCAGTATTTCAGGTGTTTTCCAAATCCTATCTATCCTCTAGATCAGTGATGGCGAACCTATGGCATAGGTGCAAGAGGCGGCACTCAGAGCCCTCTCTGTGGGCACCCGCGCCTTGGAAAAAATCTATGGCGTACCAATATGCTTTAGACTTTTCCTGCCATTCATCAGCACAGGACGCACTATGAACAGCACAGGCAGCGCACTGAATGTAGGCTATTAAGCTATTATAGCTAAATGATAAAGTACATGGATGATATACTATATTGGTATTCAGGTTAAATTGCCATGTTGGCACTTTGCGATAAATAAGTGAGTATTTGGTTGCAGTTTGGCCACTCGGTCTCTAAAAGGTTCACCATCACTGCTCTAGATGATAAAATCCATGTTGTAGTTTTGAGCTTATTCCTCCCACAAAAAGAAAAAGTACTTCTGTTAAAATGGAAAAAAATGTATGTTCTTGCAGGTAGCTGCTTTTGAGGTTCTGTAGCAGCTACAGCTATGTTATAGGGCAATAATTGCAGCTATAAGCCAGGCACACCCAGCCTCAGCTCCTCTCTTCTCACTCCCTGGCTGAAAGCTTCCCCTGCCTATTGTACACAATTCGTCTTTCTAGCCTTTCCCTTCACTGTTCCTGACACTGGAATAGATGCTTGATTGTGGCTGTACACTGTCCCTAAGATCGTTTTCTGTTAGACACTGCTTCACCCATCCACCCTCATTCACAGCCCAACAGAGAATGATGTTCTGCAAGGGCACTGCCCTGCCTGCTGCAGCACTTAGTTACAAACTGATTTGCTCATCGTAAATAGGGAGCATAGGTGATGTCAGACTTTGTAACTTTGCTCCATAGCTGAAGCATGAGGGCACATCTGGAAACCAAATTAGGGCTAATGGATTCACTGTTGTTCAGATTCTATAAGCTTATTGTAGATGATTAGGGAGTGCACATGTAGATAATAATTGGGATAAACGGGTTGCTAAGGCCAGCAACTCCAAGGTGTTAAGGGCAAGCTCAGGTTATGTGCCCAATTTGGAGACCCAAAAGTTAAATAGGGCAGGCTCATCAGTCAGTACGTGCAGACATATGCACACGTAGATAATGAAAGATAGTTCCAGCACTGATTATATAGTTGTGTTGCTCTTTTCTTTATTTTGTGGTAACCAAATAACACATAGGGACAAATCCTTTCACTTCAGAACTGTTGACGCATTTTGAACAGAAAGTTTTTACTTGTAACTGAGTTACGATTAAGACCTTTCTGTTCAAACGCGTCAACTGTTCTGAAGTGAAAGGGTTTGTCCCTATGTGTTATTCGGTTACCACGAAATAAAGAAAAGAGCAACACAACTATATCATGAGTGCTGGAACTATCTTTCATTATCTACAATTAGAGGACTAACCTGTTTTGTTTCACGCACAAGGGGTTGGAAATACAAGGTGAGCTGGAAATTTCTACATTTGGATGTGCACACGTAGTCTTCCACCATGTTGCTGAAACGCTGCCGCCTGATAAAACGGTCCATATCAGAGGGTGGTGCTGGATGTTGTGGTGTGCTGACAAAACTTTTCCACATTTCGGCCATGCTAGCCCTCCCTTCTGAGGTGCTGGTGGTGCCCCAGCTGTGTTGGCAACTACCTCCTCGTAGTTCTATTGTGCCCTCACTGTCAGATGGGAACCCCTTCAGTAGCGCGTCTACCAGTGTGTGCTTGTACTTGAACATATTTCAATCACGCTCAAGTGACTGAAGTAAGGACGGCACGTTGTCCTGGTAGCGGGGATCCAGCAGGGTGGCCAAACAGTAATCAAGACTGGTAACAATGAACGGAACTCCACGGTCGTTGTACAGGTACTACAGCATGTAGTTTCTCATGTGTGCCCAGAGGCAACGACAAGCTGTCCTCGGTGGGAGGTGTATCGTCTGTGTCCTTTGTATCCCCTCAGCCATGCTCCAGTGATGCCCGTGAGCTGATTTGGGTGCCACTCTGCTTAGAACGCAGGTCCTCCTCATCATCATCATTCTCCAAAACCGTGCCCTGGCTGGACAGTTGGCTACCTGGCCGCTGTTGGTGAAGGAAGTTGGAACCCACCCTCCGAGCCACCTGTGGACAACTAGCCTGACAACCATAGGAATTATAACTGATGAACATCCTGTTCCTCCTCTGCCACATCCTTATCCATCGTCGCCTAAAGCGTTCAAGGAGGCATAGAAGTGGGATTGTAATGCTGAAGACGGCGCCATCGGCTTTGGCCATGTTGGTGGAATACTCGAAACAGTGCGATATGGCACACATGTCCCGCATGGAGGCCCACTCGTGCAAAGTGGAGTTCCGACTTGTGGAAGTGTCACATATGAGACAGTGAGCGGGAAGGCAGAAGTTACCCTACAGTGCAGACAGGCGAGCAGCAGCAAGGTGAGAATGCAAAAAGCGTGCACAGACGTCCCACACTTTCTGCAGCAGCTCTGACATCTCAGGGTAACTCTTCAGGAACCTCTGCATCACCAAATTCAGCACATGCGCCAGGTGTCATGGTCTTACCTCCTTGCTGGTCTCCTTCGTTTGACATGTGCTGGCGGCCATCTTGGTTTCTGGGTTTCTTGTAGCCTCCCACCCTGCGGCTCCTCCTTCCCACTGGGAGGAGCTGGATGCCTAGCTCATATATATAGGAGGTCTGTGGCTTCAGTTCCCTGCTTGGTCCTCCTGTGCTCACATGCTTCTAAGACTGCTGCTGCTTCTGGTTCCTGATCCTGGCCTCGTCTGACTACCCCGCTGATTCCTGATCCTGGCTTCGTCTGACTACCCTGTTGGTTCCTGATCCTGGCTTCATCTGACTACCCTTCTGGTTCCTGATCCCTGGTTTCACAAGACCCTGCTTCGGTTTAGCCATCCGTTTGGACTTTTGCCTTACAGCTTTATTTTCAATAAAGCCTTCTTATTTCCACTCATCTCTTGTTGTACGTCTGGTTCATGGTTCCATGACATTAGGACCAAGCCATGAATTCTGACGGTACAGGGCCATCCTCGCTACCTACGCTGGTTGCCAGACTTGATCAGCAGGATCACCTGTTGGGTCGGTTCGCTGTGGCGTTGCAAACCCTGCTTGAACGCACGGCTCATTTAGCTTCCGTTGCCGATGGGTCGGTTGTCGCTCCTGGGCCCGCTCCTACTGCCGCTCCGGTTGTTGCGCCAGAGTCTACCCCGACACCTGTTGCTGCGCCTGCGGTGTTTCGGGGTATGACCGGTTCTGCCCCCCTTCCACAGCGCTTTGGGGGAGAGCCAACTCAGTCCCGAGGTTTCCTTAACCAGGTGGGCATTTACTTTGAGTTGCTGCCACATGCATTTCCTACTGAGAGATCAAAGGTGGGCTTCTTGATCTCGCTGCTCTCGGACAAGGCCTTGGCCTGGGCCAGCCCTTTATGGGAGAACAACAATCCGGTGGTTGCCGAGTTTTCCGGTTTTGTTGCTTCTCTTCGGAAGGTATTCGATGTGCCGGCTCGTGCTGCCTCTGCTGCGAAGCTCCTTATGTCCAGCAGACAGGGTTCACGATCCGTAGCTGAATACGCCATTGAGTTTCGTACCCTGGCAGCAGAGGTGGGCTGGAATAATGAGGCTCTGGTCGCTGCTTTCTCTCATGGTCTCTCGGATGCCTTGAAGGATGAGGTTGCAGCTAAGGACCTACCTGTGGAGCTCGAGTCTCTTATTTCTTTCCTGATTTTGATTGACACCAGACTCAGGGAGAGACCTTCCTTTCAGGAGAGCCTGCGGAGGCCTTCTAACAGATTGGCGCCTACGTTTGCTGTCCCACCCGTGCCTCCCTCTCCTCCCATGCCTCCTGGGGATGACTTGTCTGGGGGTGAACCCATGCAGCTGGGGTTTGCTCGCCTGTCCGAGGGGGAGAGGGTACTCCGGAGACGCGAGGGCCGATGCATGTACTGTGGTCTCGGTGGGCATTTTCGGTTGGCATGCCCGAACCGTCCGGGAAACGCTCGCACCTGAGATCCTGTCGGGGGCAGATCTTGGGTGGAGTCTCCTCGTCCCCGGTTTCCCGTGTTGACAAACCACTGATTACTGTTGTCCTCTCCTGGGTCGGGGGCTCGGTGACGACCCAGGCGTTGGTGGACTCTGGTGCTGGTGGTTTGTTCATTGATAGTGTGTTCGCTGCCGCCAATTCCATTCCTCTGCAGCCTCGAGGTTCCCCACTGGCTCTTGAGGCGATAGACGGCAGACCCCTTCTGCCGCCACACGTGACTCATGAGACCCTTCCAGTGGGGATGGCCATTGGTGCTGTTCACAGAGAGTCGGTCTGTCTCCAGGTTATTTCGTCTCCACACTACTCGGTGGTCTTGGGGTACCCCTGGCTCCAGAAGCATAATCCGACTTTCGATTGGAAATCGGCCGAGATCCTCTCGTGGTCACCGCAGTGTGGGGCTAGTTGCATCCATGGGCCTGTCAAGTTGCTGTGTACTTCCTCGGACTCTCTGTTGCCTCCTGAATACGAGGAGTACCGGGATGTATTCGATAAGGTGCGTGCGGTTGCCCTACCTCCGCACCGCCCATACGATTGTGCCATAGAGTTACAATCTGGTGCCGTTCCTCCTCGTGGCAAAGTCTATCCACTGTCGGTAGCGGAGAATGAGGCCATGGAGGAGTACGTGAGGGAGGCGCTTTCACGCGGACACATTCGCAAATCCTCGTCCCCGGCAGGGGCTGGATTTTTCTTTGTGAAAAAGAAGGGCGGTGAGTTGAGGCCTTGCATCGATTACAGGGGTCTCAATCGCATCACGATCAAGAACGCTTACCCGATACCCTTGATTTCCGAGCTGTTCGATCGCCTCAAAGGGGCCACGGTCTTTACCAAACTCGACCTGAGGGCGGCATATAACCTGGTAAGGATCAAGGCGGGCGATGAGTGGAAGACCGCGTTTAACACCAGGACCGGTCATTATGAATCCTTGGTTATGCCCTTTGGGTTGTGCAATGCGCCCGCAGTCTTCCAGGAATTCATCAACGATGTTTTCCGTGACCTGTTGCAGCAGTGTGTGGTGGTCTATTTGGATGACATCTTGGTATATTCTGAATCCATGGAGGCCCACATTCAGGATGTCAGACGAGTGTTGCAACGGTTACGAGAGAACAAGCTGTTCGGTAAGCTTGAGAAATGCGAATTTCACCGATCCCAGGTAACCTTCTTAGGTTACATCATTTCCGCTGAGGGGTTCTCCATGGATCCTGAGAAGGTTTCGGCTGTCTTACAGTGGCCCCAGCCCAGTGGTCTTCGTGCCCTGCAGCGCTTTTTGGGCTTCGCCAATTATTATCGGAAGTTCATCAGAGACTTTTCCATGCTAGCCAAGCCTCTCACGGATCTGACCAGGAAGGGCAGTAATCCCCAGGTCTTGCCGCCCGAGGCCATCCGAGCTTTTGAGGCTCTTAAGTCCGCCTTTGTGTCGGCTCCGATTCTGTCGCATCCCAACCCTGGGTTGCCGTTTGTCCTCGAGGTGGACGCGTCTGAGACGGGAGTAGGCGCCCTCCTGTCTCAGCGTAGAACACCAGAGGGTCCTCTGCTTCCTTGTGGGTTTTACTCCCGGAAACTATCAGATTGGTGACAGGGAGTTATTGGCCATCGTGCAGGCCCTTAAAGAATGGAGGCACTTGCTCGAGGGCTCGGTGGTTCCGGTTCTCATCCTGACGGACCACAAGAATCTGACCTACCTCTCTGAGGCCAAGAAATTGACACCACGTCAGGCCAGATGGGCTCTGTTCTTGTCACGTTTTAATTACGTGGTCTCCTACCTACCCGGTTCCAAGAACATCAGAGCGGATGCCTTATCACGGCAGTACTCCGAGCTGTCCGGGGAGGAGTCGATTCCGACTTCGGTCATACCTCCGAATCAGATCCTGGCCGCCATTCGCACCAGCCTGACCTCACCCCTGGGTGAGCAGATTTTGGCGGCTCAATCTAGTGCTCCCTCTGGGAGACCCAACGGCAGGTGTTTTGTGCCTGAGGAGTTGCGCACTCGGTTGTTGCGAACCTACCATAACTCCAAGGCCGCGGGGCATCCTGGAAAGAATCAGCTGTCCTGGGCTGTTTCACGTCTGTTCTGGTGGCCTTCTCTACGTTCCGACATCGCCGCATATGTAGCGGCATGCTCCGTTTGTGCCCAGAGTAAGTCCCCTCGGCACCTTCCGTTGGGCCTTTTGCAACCCATAGCCACCGGGGAGCGTCCATGGTCACACCTGGGGATGGATTTCATTGTGGACCTCCCTGCATCCCGAGGCCATACGGTCATTCTCATGATAGTGGATCGGTTTTCCAAAATGTGCCACTGTGTACCTCTCAAGAAGTTACCCTCTGCACAAGAGTTGGCCTCGATTTTTGCCAGGGAGGTCTTCCGGTTGCACGGTTTGCCCAAGGAGATTGTGTCGGATCGGGGGAGTCAGTTTGTGTCCAGGTTCTGGCGCGCCTTTTGCTCCCAGTTGGGGATTCATCTCTCTTTCTCATCGGCCTACCACCCTCAGTCCAATGGGGCCGCAGAACGATCCAATCAGGCCTTGGAGCAATTCCTTCGTTGCTATGTCTCCGATCACCAAGACAATTGGGTTGACCTCCTGCCTTGGGCTGAGTTTGCCAGGAACACGGCGGTGAACTCTTCCTCTGGGACGTCTCCCTTCATGGCCAATTATGGGTTCCAACCTGCCGTGTTACCGGAGGTATTCTCTCCCCAGGATATTCCGGCTGTGGAGGATCACCTTTCCGTCCTACGTGCTTCTTGGGTACAGATCCAGAGGTCCCTTGAGGTCTCTGCGCAGCGCCAGAGACTCCAGGCTGATCGCAGACGAGCGCCCGCTCCTTCCTACCAGGTCGGAGACCGCGTATGGTTGTCCACCCGCAACCTCAACCTTCGAGTGCCCACTCCCAAGCTGGCGCCTCGCTTTGTTGGTCCCTTCCGAGTGCTTCGCAGGGTAAACCCGGTAGCCTATGCCCTTGCGCTTCCTCCTGGCATGCGGATCTCCAACGTGTTTCATGTCTCCCTCTTGAAGCCACTGGTGTGTAATCGTTTCACTTCCTCGATTCCTCGGCCTCGTCCGGTCCAAGTGGGCAATCGTGAGGAGTATGAGGTGAGCAATATCCTGGACTCACGCCTGGTCCGCGGCCGGGTGCAGTTTTTGGTCCATTGGCGTGGTTATGGTCCAGAGGAGCGTTCCTGGGTTCCCTCCGCAGATGTCCATGCTCCTGCCTTGCTCCGAGCCTTCCACGCACGCTTCCCTCAGAAACCGTTCCTTACTCCGCGGAGGAGGGGCCCTTGAGGGGGAGGTACTGTCATGGTCTTACCTCCTTGCTGGTCTCCTTCGTTTGACATGTGCTGGCGGCCATCTTGGTTTCTGGGTTTCTTGTAGCCTCCCACCCTGCGGCTCCTCCTTCCCACTGGGAGGAGCTGGATGCCTAGCTCATATATATAGGAGGTCTGTGGCTTCAGTTCCCTGCTTGGTCCTCCTGTGCTCACATGCTTCTAAGACTGCTGCTGCTTCTGGTTCCTGATCCTGGCCTCGTCTGACTACCCCGCTGATTCCTGATCCTGGCTTCGTCTGACTACCCTGTTGGTTCCTGATCCTGGCTTCATCTGACTATCCTTCTGGTTCCTGATCCCTGGTTTCACAAGACCCTGCTTCGGTTTAGCCATCCGTTTGGACTTTTGCCTTACAGCTTTATTTTCAATAAAGCCTTCTTATTTCCACTCATCTCTTGTTGTACGTCTGGTTCATGGTTCCATGACACCAGGCAAGAGATGTGCGTCAAACCGGCTAGGCCCAGAGCTGCTATGAGATTTCGCCCGTTGTCACACACAAGCGACACCAACCACTCATTGGTCTGTTCTTTGATGCCCTGTGTGGTCTGTCCTACAGTGCAGTGTGGGTTTTTTCCCCCAAACAGAGGAGTTTCAGAACAGCCTGCTGGCTGGCTATGCTGAAGTTGGTGGTGTAGGTGTTACACTGACCAGATGAGGAAACAGAGTAGGAGGAGGCGGACACAGGAGAAACGTAAAACAATCCTCGGTGGCGGTAGTACATGCGCCAAACCGCTTTCCATCTCAGGCCAGGCCACCCCTACATTTACCCAGTGGGCAGTTAGGCAGATATAACATTTCTGCCCGTGCTTACTGGTCCACATATCGGTGGTTATGTGGACATTGATGGCATTGCTCAGTGCACACCTGATTTTTTTTTCCGCCACTTGTTTATGCAGTCATCATATGCCAAGGACGGATCTAAATTCCCCTCCCGGAGAGGGAAACGGAGAGAAAGAAAAAGCGCACAATTGGGTAGTATATTTATTTACATTTAGTCGGAGACTACTTGTTGCCTGCTCTTGACGCGTGCATTTTTTATTGTTGGTATTTTATTTTATTTTATAAAATTTAACTTTTATTGGTTATTTATTTAATATATTGTGAGCACTTTCAGCTAACCTACTGACTTAAAAATCTCCACAGTAGACCCTTAGTGTGCTGGATTAGTGTTAATTTTCTTCTGATGCTGGCTTAATATTGCAGTAGCAATTTATTATAAGACTTGCTGTCTTTTGACTAAATGCTTCTGTCTGCACTCTCTACACTGACTGTAATGGCACTGTTGTTTCTGCTACTGCCTGCTAGCTTTTCAGTGTCTATGCTTGCAGACACATTGTGTGACATTTTGCTCAGCTCTATTGCTGTGATGGTAGCTATTCAGTCGCTACACTTTTCTGCCCACTAAATACTTTCTGTTACTTATTCAATTGCTTGACTCAGTTTCTGATAGCGGCGCAGTCACTCACTATGCTGCCTAATAGCTACTCGGTAGCTTTCACACTAATGCTGGGTCTGCTGTGATCTAAAAACGTAATCGCTGCCCCCCGACATGTTTCACCATATACATGGCGTCTTCAGGGGATCGGGCAGTCTGCACAGAGGTGGCCGTTGTTAGATATATTTATTACCTTCTAATCTATTGACGTAATCGATCGGAAACCAGTGACCTGATTTCTTATTGCATGGTGGCTTGTTGCGTGCGGCTCAGTTGGCTGTTTGATTTGCTCGATCCTGACGTCAGTAAACGCGCGATATTTCTATGTTCTCGCGCATGTCTCTGCACTTAGAGCTTCTGGCTAGTTCACGATTTGCTTTCTATCATACCTAGGTCAGGAATCGCGCGATCATTCTATGTGCGCATGTCACCGTACTTCGAATTTTTTTTGGGGTTGTTTGTTCCGATCGGTACAATGACCCTTAGGAATTCCAGAATACTTCTTGTAAGTTTAAGTTTAAACTATTACCTAGTAGACGCATTTGGCACTTACTATGACACTAATTCACAGTTCCTTATGCTAGTATTTATTTTTAATTTTTAATTTTATTTATTCATTGTTTATTATTATTTGAATATTCGATCTAAGGGAATATTACTGTCAGATAGTGTACATGTCTATGCTGAGTTGTTTTTGGCTCCTTTTCTTTAGAGTCATACCTCTCTCATTTTTGCTCTATTATTATTAATAAAAAGATATGCGCCTTCTCTGATACTTAGCTTGTATATCTCGATTTTTTTCTTTTATTTTTTATTATTTATTTTAAATGTTTAATAATCTGGCTGGTGTTATTTCTCTATTCCTGATTATATTAATTAGTTGGTGTTGCTCTAATTATAGTATTTTATCTCTTTTGTTGTTTTTACAGGTCACTTCATACTGCTCGATCCATTGGGAGGTAATATTTTACAAACCAGATTCCAAAAAAGCTGGGACACTAAACAAATTGTGAATAAAAACTGAATGCAATGATGTGGAGATGGCAAATGTCAATATTTTACTTGTAATAGAACGTAGATGACAGATTAAACGTTTAATCCGAGTAAATGTAACATTTTTAAGGAAAAATACGTTGATTCAAATTTTCACGGTGTCAACAAATCCCCAAAAAGTTGGGGCAAGTAGCAATAAGAGGCTGGAAAAAGTAAATTTGAGCATAACGAAGAGCTGGAAGACCAATTAACACTAATTAGGTCAATTGGCAACATGATTGGGTATAAAAAGAGCTTCTCAGAGTGGCAGTGTCTCTCAGAAGCCAAGATGGGTAGAGGATCACCAATTCCCACAATGTTGCACAGAAAGATAGTGGAGCAATATCAGAAAGGTGTTACCCAGCGAAAAATTGCAAAGACTTTGCATCTATCATAATCAACTGTGCATCATCCAAAGATTCAGAGAATCTGGAACAATCTCTGTGCGTAAGGGTCAAGGCCGTAAAACCATACTGGATGCCTGTGATCTCCGGGCCCTTAAACGACACTGCACCACAAACAGGAATGCTACTGTAAAGGAAATCACAGAATGGGCTCAGGAATACTTCCAGAAACCATTGTCAGTGAACACAATCCACCGTGCCATCCGCCGTTGCCAGCTGAAACTCTACAGTGCAAAGAAGAAGCCATTTCTAAGCAAGATCCACAAGCTCAGGTGTTTTCACTGGGCCAGGGATCATTTAAAATGGAGTGTGGCAAAATGGTAGACTGGTCAGATGAGTCACGATTCGAAGTTCTTTTTGGAAATCTGGGACGCCATGTCATCCGGACCAAAGAGGACAAGGACAACCTGTCATGGAACCATGAACCAGACGTACAACAAGAGATAAGTGGAAATAAGAAGGCTTTATTGAAAATCAAGCTGTAAGCAAAAGTCCAAACGGATGGCTAAACCGAAGCAGGGTCTTGCGTAGCCAGAGGTCAGGAACCAGAAGGGTAGTCAGACGAAGCCAGGATCAGGAACCAGCGGGGTAGTCAGACGAAGCCAGGATCAGGAACCAGCAGGGTAGTCAGACGAGGCCAGGATCAGGAACCAGAAGCAGCAGCAGTCTTAGAAGCATGTGAACACAGGAGGACCAAGCAAGGAACTGAAGCCACAGACCTCCTATATATATGAGCTAGGCATCCAGCTCCTCCCAGTGGGAAGGAGAAGCCGCAGGGTGGGAGGCTACAAGAAACCCAGAAACCAAGATGGCCGCCAGCACATGTCAAACGAAGGAGAACAGCAAGAAGGTAAGACCATGACACAACCCAAGTTGTTATCAACGCTCAGTTCAGAAGCCTGCATCTCTGATGGTATGCGGTTGCATGAGTGCGTGTGGCATGGGCAGCTTGCATGTCTGGAAAGGCACCATCAATGCAGAAAAATATTTTCAGGTTCTAGAACAACATATGCTCACATCCAGACGTCATCTCTTTCAGGGAAGACCCTGCAGTTTTCAACAAGATAATGCCAGACCACATTCTGCATCAATCACAACATCATGGCTGCGTAGGAGAAGGATCCGGGTACTGAAATGGCCAGTCTGCAGTCCAGATCTTTCACCTATAGAGAACATTTGGCGCATCATAAAGAGGAAGGTGCAAAAAAGAAGGCCCAAGACGATTGAACAGTTAGAGGCCTGTATTAGACAAGAATGGAAGAGCATTCCTATTTCTAAACTTGAGAAACTGGTCTCCTCGGTCCCCAGACGTCTGTTGAGTGTTGTTAGAAGAAGGGGAGATGCCACACAGTGGTGAAAATGGCCTTGTCCCAATTTTTGGGGGATTTGTTGACACAATGAAATTCTGATTCAACATATTTTTCCCTTAAAATGGTGCATTTTCTCAGTTTAAACTTTTGTTCCGTGATTTATGTTCTATTCTGAATAAAATATTAGAAGTTGGCACCTCCACATCATTGCATTCAGTTTTTATTCACGATTTGTATAGTGTCCCAACTTTTTTGGAATCCGGTTTGTAGATTTATCTTACTCTCTAATAAATTTTTAATGTTTAAATCTGATTGTTCGCCACTACTCTGTAGTTATGTTCATGAAGGTCAGATTTAATTTCTTTCTTTTAGATTTGTGTTTTCTGCTTTTTCTTTTAATTACTATATTTTACAGGAATGATGCATAAGTGAAACCTTCATTTAGTCCTTGAGGTGAAAGGCTTTTGAGTCTATATATCCAGCGGGTTTCTTCCTGCTGTAATTTTTTGTCTATATCTCCCTGTCTGGGGCCTGGTTTGATTTTTGTTATTCCCCATATTTTCAAGTCACTTTTGCCATTATGTTCTGTTTGTATATGCCTAGATAGGGTGCTATCTGTTTTTAGATTGAGGTCACTGAAGTGTTTTGATATTCTTCTCCGGAGTTCTTGTACAGTTTTGCCAACGATACAACTGCATTGTATCGCGTATACCACTCCTGTTGTTTTGCAGTTTATATAATGGGCAATTGTGTACTTTTTATGATCTACCGGGTTTACAAACTCTTTGCATGCTTGCATTTTGCTGCAGAATTGGCAGTCTCCACATGGGTAAGACCCTTTAGTGGTTAACCATGTGGTTTTTTCTACCGGTTGAGGCTTCCACTGGAAATGGCTATGAACCAGCTGTTCTCTAAGATTGGATCCTCTTCTGTATGTTATTGTAGGATGTTTTGTAATGACATTCTTAATGTCTTCATCTAATCTTAGGATATTCCAGTACTTTTTGAGAATCTTGCTTACCTCTTGATGTTTAATATCATATGTGCCTATACAGCGCACTTTTTTTCCAGTGCTTATTGTTTTCCGGTCCAGTAGAAGGTCATTTCTATCTTTTTCTTTTGCCTTTCGGTATGCTTTGTGTAGCACCTTTTTTGGATATCCTCGTTCTAAGAATTTTTGATATAGTATTTTGCTTTCGCGTTCAAAGCTATCTTCTGTTGAACAATTTCTTCTTGCCCTAATGTATTGGCCTACTGGGATTCCTCTTTTCAGGGGTGTTGGATGGTAAATTGACCAATGGAGGAGACTGTTGCTTGACGTGGGCTTTCTGTAGATTTCTGTCATTATAATTCCATCTTCTTTTTTTAGGGTGGTGGGAGGAAAAAATAGTGTTCACTGAAGCACACAATCAATTCACAAAATACATCACATATTGGGGTCGTTATATTGACGACGTCATAATACTGTGGGAAGGTACACAAGAAGAATTCTATGAATTCACTAAAATTCTTAATCTAAACACAATCGGATTAAAATTCACTGGAGAAATTGACAAAAACAGACTCAACTTTTTAGATATAGCCCTCAGCCTTTCAGAAGATGGAATCATAATGACAGAAATCTACAGAAAGCCCACGTCAAGCAACAGTCTCCTCCATTGGTCAAGTTACCATCCAACACCCCTGAAAAGAGGAATCCCAGTAGGCCAATACGTTAGGGCAAGAAGAAATTGTTCAACAGAAGATAGCTTTGAACGCGAAAGCAAAATACTATATCAAAAATTCTTAGAATGAGGATATCCAAATAGGTGCTACACAAAGCATACCGAAAGGCAAAAGAAAAAGATAGAAATGACCTTCTACTGGACCGGAAAACAATAAGCACTGGAAAAATAGTGCGCTGTATAGGCACTGTAAGGGATCGCCTCTTATTTGGGAGTCATTCTCACAGATACGACTTTAGGACACCAGGTTTCAGGTCCAAACCGTGCATTTATTGTGCACACTCCAACCAATACAGGTTATCATGAAGTCGCAGCTTCACCTTACACATGTGACATCCACATAAAATAATAAACACTTGCCCGGCTAGGCTCTAACTAACACAGAGTTTCCTGACTCACCTAAGTCCTTGTTCACACCCTGTGAACACAAGCGGCTTTCTCAGCCAATGTCCCACAGCCTCCTGGCTGTACAGAGCACAGTACGCCCACTGCCTCCAGTCCAGTGTCTCAGCACACATGGGGAATCGTGGTCACTCAGCCCTCCTGGCTTGGACCACACAGAGCCTCCAGGCCTCTGTCCACAGGCAACACACTCCCCCCTTGCTGACACCCTGGGAGGTGCTTTGTGCCAGCCTGATTACTTCCAGCTGGTCTAACCTGTGGTGGAATAGGGGTGTGGACCAAACTATCCACCCCTTCCTTGCCTCTAACCTGCGTGAGACCTGTCACTGTCTCACATATCCCCCCCCTTTGTTCAAGCCCGTGAGGGTGAACACCTGCATAACCACGGGAGGCTGGTGAGTGGGCATCCACCTGGCCTGGACGTGGGGAACAGCCACCCACCCTGCTCTTTGGCTGCTCCCAATAAGAACCGGCCCAGATTGGCTTTACAGTCACACTAAGTAACCCAGTGTCAGCGAGCACTAGCTGCCGCTGACACAGAAAATTACCGGTTCTTATTTCACCGAGGCCAGGAACCTCGGTGACACGTACCTTCCCTTTGTTCTGCCAGACCCACGCCAGCAGAGCTTGGTTTATCACCAAAACCAACATCTTGCCTAACCGAAACTGCCTAAAGGCCTCATGTGCCCATCTCATGACCAGATACTCTTTTCCTACTTTTTCCCGAGTGATAATGATGCGCTGTCGTATATTTTGATCTCTCTCTCTTTTTAGATCCTCTGGCTCCTGTACATGTGCCTCACGTCCTTTCTTGGACTGCTGCAGCTCTTGCCTGAACTGTTCCCAGTCATGGTCATATCCCGACACTTTCTCCTTTGCTTTGCAGGGCTCCTTCAGCAAAGCATGCTTGCCCCTACTTACTTCTTTTACGTGCATCTGGGTCACTTCTTCCTTCTTTCCAGCAGTAGTTACCCCAGCTACTATGGTAGTTTTAGAGACCTCTGCTTCTTTAGCGGCTTTTTCCACTTCGGCCGCGGCTCCCTTTGGCTTAACTTTGGTCTCTGTATCACCTGGGGACTTCACGTCAACCAGCACATCGGCCTTAACTTTTTCAGTCTTTGTCTTCTTGAAGTCTCCAGTCTCTTTGACCGCCGTTCTCACCCTTCTCGGACATGGCACCATACACTTGCCCTGTTAACCCCTCCCCCTCTTTCTCATCGAGGCAGGAGGCACCAGGGTCTTCAGCAGACTCCTCGTCTTCTGTCATTTTCTCCAGAGGCTCACCCAGGACACTGTTCTCCTTTTGTGGAGGAGTCAGGAGATACAGCCCATCGTAATAGCCCGGATCCGAAAACTGATCGTTCACCTCCTCGTACTTCTTCCCCAGCAGGCTGCTGGCTATTTGGTAGGCCCTGTATGCAGAGGGGACGTCTTCCAGGCCTAGGTTACACGCTACCATGGGTCTGTGGTCTTCGGCATCCACATCAGTCCCATCAACTGGTTTAGCAGAAGCATCTTCCATCTTCTCTGCCACAGCCAGCACCACAGTGCCACCCTCTCCAGTCCCATTTTTAACAGGCTCTGGCTTCTTGACGTCTTCCAGAGGATCTTCCTCTTCCAGTTTCTCACTTTCTTCCACCTGCTGTGCAGGAGCACGCTTAGGCTTCCCCACCTCATAGATGGAAGCTCTCATGAGCTCAAAAGATGCCATCTCTGCTCTGAGTTGCTTGTTCTGCCTCTCTAATTAATTTAGCTCCTCAAGCACTTCTTCAAGGGCTCTAGCCAAGGAGAGGGCCTTGGACTCTTTCTCCCAAGCATCAACCTCCGCTCGGTCACGTTCTTCGGCATATCGAGCCGATATGTATTTCTCTTCAACCAAGAGCTGGTCAAACTTCTTTTGTTTCTTCTCCAATCTAGATACAGTTTGTCTCTGGTGGTCCAGGTCCACCATGCGATCACATAACTCTTGATCAAGTTGAGCCATCCTGGCTTCCAAAAGTATTTTCTCCTCCAAAAGAGCAGATTTTTCTGAGGCGCTGTTTAGAACCTCATCAGCCAGCTATGCATTTCTGCTATGCATGAAGTCTGGATCGCTCAGAAGCTGCAAGTTCCTCTTGAAGTTGGAGAATTTCCGCTTCTATTAGTGACTCTAGTTCCTTCAGTTCATTCATCTCTTTCTGTGACTCCTCTGGAGATTCCTGCAGTTGCTCTGCAAGAACCGCTAGCCCCATCTCTAGTGTATCTAGGGACTGTGCAGAGCGAGCGAAAACATCTTCAAGTTTGTAGCTGTACTGTCCTGTCAGGTCATCTACAACTGTCAGGATATGAGCTTCAGACACTAGGCTGTCACCCGACTGAACTCTCGTCTCGTCAGATATAACTGTCATCTGGTCGCTAGACTCGCTACTAGTAACCACTTTAGTTTTGCTGGGTCTTGACACGGTAGCCTCACTCTCGGAGTTGCTAACTGTCACGGCACATAGGCCACTTATACTGCTCGTGTCATTATTAACCCTGGCCTCTAGGGGCACCCCTGAGTCAATCCCCACCTGGGACATTTTATTAATCATAGAAACCTGTGGAGACTGCACATCCACCTCTGGTCCGTGTGGTACACCCTCTAGCCCCGCCACATTGTCTACAATGGGGTCTCCTAGCGGTGTTTCTTCAACATTTAGCAACACTTTTATATCAGACACATGTTTACCAACAGGGGGAGCTTTTTCCCCAATTACAGCCTGCAAAGGAAAAGGCATGTCATTATTATCACATATTTCATATGACATCACATTTTCCTTATGCATTTCCGCACTTTTGTCACCATCACTTTGCATTTGACCAGCACCATTGTTTCCAATGGTCAATATTCTTTCCCCATGAATAAGCTTATCTGTAACATCAAGTTCATCAGTCTCTGTTCTCATTGGAGTCTCACGCTCAGTGAAAATCAGTGGATAGTCCTTCTCCGCACGACTGTCCAGCACCTTTATTATTTTACCAGTCTCAGGTTTCAATATTGTGCTACCTCTTACCCGAGCTAGCATGGGATCCCGGATCCTTGTCATCCCAAAACTAGCTTTGGTCATGGGCAACTGAGGTACCACAGAAACCTTCTCCCCTGCAGGTTTCTGCGAGGGAGCAATCACAGCAGGCTTATCCGCCTGTTCAGACACAGTTTTTTCTCTGTGTGACTTATCACCTTCCGGCCCAGCAGATATCCCCTACTGCCGGCTCACTGTCACTGGGTCTGCCACATAGTTAATAACAGGAACAGTCTTACCCTTTGTAATCAACCATTCTGGTAAAGCAGTGACATTCTCTCCCGCGGACTCAAGGTTGTGGTTGCTCCTAGCAACAGCTTTACTGCGCCTCCGCACTTCCTCTCTAGGACTCCCGACACAGTCGCAGGGAAGATATGCACTCCTGAGAACCGCACCGCTCTCCACCTCTTTATCTTCCCAACGGTTGCCCTTGGCAACGGCATATCTTTGCTTTTCCCCTGATAGTCCCGGCACACCACCAACCTCTTGGAACTTTGTACAGGGTCCATACAGTGTTGAGAACCCATTTCTCAAGGCCAGCTGCAACTGTGCCTCCAAAGCCTCTCGCTCTGCATCAAATTTCGCCAATTCATTTTTAGTGTAGCCAATGGCTATGGCCATTTCTTCTGCCTGCTGTATGCGCCAGCGCTGCCGGACATACTCTTCCCCGAGACCCATGGAAGCAGGAAAATCTTTCAGCCACAAGTCCACTTTTGCTGGGCTACTGGCCCTTTAATTCACTGCAGTTTTACTTGCACCACAGCAAAATAGTTCACACTCTTATGAGCAGCACCTACTCCACTAGACAAAAAAAAGCTTCTGTTCCTTTAACGCCACACACGGCAAAAAACAGCTTTTAGCAGCACCTGCAGTCTCAGCGTTGCCCCTAGCAACCGACCGTTGCCCTTCTCTCATGGACAACTTGCCCGCATCCGACACCAATTGTACGGGATCGCCTCTTATTTGGGGGTCATTCTCACAGATATGACTTTAGGACACCAGGTTTCAGGTCCAAACCGTGCATTTATTGTGCACACTCCAACCAATACAGGTTATCATGAAGTCGCAGCTTCACCTTACACATGTGACATCCACATAAAATAATAAACACTTGCCCGGCTAGGCTCTAACTAACACAGAGTTTCCTGACTCACCTAAGTCCTTGTTCACACCCTGTGAACACAAGCGGCTTTCTCAGCCAATGTCCCACAGCCTCCTGGCTGTACAGAGCACAGTACGCCCACTGCCTCCAGTCCAGTGTCTCAGCACACATGGGGAATCGTGGTCACTCAGCCCTCCTGGCTTGGACCACACAGAGCCTCCAGGCCTCTGTCCACAGGCAACACACTCCCCCCTTGCTGACACCCTGGGAGGTGCTTTGTGCCAGCCTGATTACTTCCAGCTGGTCTAACCTGTGGTGGAATAGGGGTGTGGACCGAAACTATCCACCCCTTCCTTGCCTCTAACCTGCGTGAGACCTGTCACTGTCTCACAGCACATATGATATTAAACATCAAAAGGTAAGCAAGATTCTCAAAAAGTACTGGAATATCCTAAGATTAGATGAAGACATTAAGAATGTCATTACAAAACATCCTACAATAACATACAGAAGAGGATCCAATCTTAGAGAACAGCTGGTTCATAGCCATTTCCAGTGGAAGCCTCAACCAGTAGAAAAAACCACATGGTTAACCACTAAAGGGTCTTACCCATGTGGAGACTGCCAATTCTGCAGCAAAATGCAAGCATGCAAAGAGTTTGTAAACCCGGAAGATCATAAAAAGTACACAATTGCCCATTATATAAACTGCAAAATAACAGGAGTGGTATACGCGATACAATGCAGTTGTCCCAAAGTATACGTTGGCAAAACTGTAAAAGAACTCCAGAGAAGAATATCAAAACACTTCAGTGACATCAATCTAAAAACAGATACCACCCTATCTAGGCATATACAAACAGAACATAATGGCAAAAGTGACAGTCTGAAAATATGGGGAATAATAAAAATCAAACCAGGCCCCAGACAGGGAGATATAGACAAAAAATTACAGCAGGAAGAAACCCGCTGGATATATAGACTCAAAAGCCTTTCACCTGAAGGACTAAATGAAGGTTTCACTTATGCATCATTCCTGTAAAATATAGTAATTAAAAGAAAAAGCAGAAAACACAAATCTAAAAGAAAGAAATTAAATCTGACCTTCATGAACATAACTACAGAGTAGTGGCGAACAATCAGATTTAAACATTAAAAATTTATTAGAGAGTAAGATAAATCTAAAATATTACCTCCCAATGGATCCAGCAGTATGAATTGACCTGTAAAAACAACAGAAAGAGATAAAATACTATAATTAGAGCAACACCAACGAATTAATATAATCAGGAATAGAGAAATAACACCTGCCAGATTATTAAACATTTAAAATAAATAATAAAAAAGAAAAGAAAAAATCGAGATATACAAGCTAAGTACCAGAGAAGGCGCATATCCGTTTATTAATAATAATAGAGCAAAAATGAGAGAGGTATGACTCTAAAGAAAAGGAGCCAAAAACAACTCAGCATAGACATGTACACTATCTGACAGTAATATTCCCTTAGATCGAATATTCAAATAATAATAAACAATGAATAAATAAAAAAAAAAATTAAAAATAAATACTAGCATAAGGAACTGTGAATTAGTGTCATAGTAAGTGCCAAATGCGTCTACTAGGTAATAGTTTAAACTTAAACTTACAAGAAGTATTCTGGAATTCCTAAGGGTCATTGTACCGATCGGAACAAGCAACCCCAAAAAAATTTCTAAGTACAGTGACATGTGCACATAGAATGATCGCGCGATTCCTGACCTAGGTATGATAGAAAGCAAATCGTGAACTAGCCAGAAGCTCTAAGTGCAGAGACATGCGCGAGAACATAGAAAGATCACGCGATTACTGACGTCAGTATCGAGCAAATCAAACAGCCATCTGAGCCGTACGCAACAAGCCACCATGCAATAAGAAATCATGTCACTGGTTTCCGATCGATTACGTCATTAGAGTAGGAGGTAATAAAAATATCTAACAACGGCCACCTCTGTGCAGACTGCCCGATCCCCCGAAGACGCCATGTATATGGCAAAACATGTCGGGGGGCAGCGATTACGTTTTTAGATCACAGCAGACCCAGCATTAGTGTGAAAGCTACCGAGTAGCTATTAGGCAGCATAGTGAGTGACTGCGCCGCTATCAGAAACTGAGTCAAGCAATTGAATAAGTAACAGAAAGTATTTAGTGGGCAGAAAAGTGTAGCGACTGAATAGCTACCATCACAGCAATAGAGCTGAGCAAAATGTCACACAATGTGTCTGCAAGCATAGACACTGAAAAGCTAGCAGGTAGTAGCAGAAACAACAGTGCCATTACAGTCAGTGTAGAGAGTGCAGACAGAAGCATTTAGTCAAAAGACAGCAAGTCTTATAATAAATTGCTACTGCAATATTAAGCCAGCATCAGAAGAAAATTAACACTAATCCAGCACACTAAGGGTCTACTGTGGAGATTTTTAAGTCAGTAGGTTAGATGAAAGTGCTCACAATATATTAAATAAATAACCAATAAAAGTTAAATTTTATAAAATAAAATACCAACAATAAAAAATGCACGCGTCAAGAGCAGGCAACCAGTAGTCTCCGACTAAATGTAAATAAATATATAACAAGTGCCTCTACACGTGCAGGGTATACAAAAGTATAATATATACAATAGGGTAGTATGTTCAACCAGATAATATTATCAAGTGAGGAATATCTAAACTCACCTTACAGAGTTGTGCTCCAGCAGGCACAACTCTACTGTAGACTTAATATAAATAAGACCTTTATACCAGGACTGCAGCCGCAGATTGTGTAATCTCTTGGATAGGATGTCCAATTCCCCCAAACAAAATTCGTAGTAAAAGAAAGAGGTTCATCGTAGGTGCGAAATCACTAGTAGAGACGGTCTTAATGGATGAATTCTTCTTGTTTAATAGAAACAACGCGTTTCGGGGATCAGGATCTCCCCTTCATCAGGTTTCACAATAGTATAACGGATAATAGAAATAAATCAATACCAATCCCATGGTTTATACATCAGATCACATCATAATTTAAATAAAACTTAACATAATATTTAAGATCGTTTTCATATTAGGTGTAGTTCCCAGTCATGTGATGGCTAGTACAAGCGTCACATGACTCGGGAACCCGGAAGTGTTCTCTGCACAGCCAAGCAAGGAAAGAGAGGGCGAAAGTCGCGGTACTGTGATCGCTAGAGGCGCGCATGCTCAGATTGATATTCTGAGCCGATGGCTACAATTGGTGACATAAGGTGTGTGTGTTTCTCTCCTTATTTTGGATTTGTGGACTCCTGTTTTGTCAAAGGAAATGTGGGATGAGAGATCTAAAGTCATAGATTGGATAAATAAGGGAAGGGGGGGGGGGTAGGGTGGAATAGGGAAAAGGTGCAAACAGAGGGTTCGGTGTATAGCTAGTGGGAGAATGATGCCTTCCTTGATTTTAATTTTTATTTATATTTTATATTTTATTATCATCTTTTCCCTTTATAAATTGATTTCAAAGGCTTCATTAAGTCCATACGGATTAAGGCTATTGAGTTTGAAGATCAAATACATCTCCCGACGTCTGATGTATTGGACGTCTTTTTGGAGATGTGTTGGAATGAGCTCAATCGGTGTTATAGTAAACCCTACAGAATTGCCTTCATGGTGTTCGGCCGCATGTCTGGACACACTGTGTTTCATATACTTTTTTCTAATGTTCGAATGGTGTTTGTTGAAACAATTACGTAGGGTCTGTATTGTGCGGCCTACATATTGTAGCTGATAGGGGCACTCAAGTAAATAAATAACATAGTTAGAATTGCAGGTTAGGTGGTATTGGATTTGAAATGAATCTCCTGTACTCTTACTATAAAAAGATGTTCTTTGGTTGATACTTATGCAACAGAGGCATCTTGAGTGACCACATTTGAAACAACCTTTGGGGGCCTTGGTGTCCTTATCCTCATTAGAGGGATATGTTGTCGCTCTCATTTTACTAGGCGCTAGGATATTTTTCAGAGTTTTTGCTCTCCTATACGTGAAGCGAGGGATCTCTGGAATGATTTGGCTGAGTATAGGATCTCTTTTTAAGATGTGCCAATGTTTCCCCAGTGTCGCCTTGATGGCATTATGGTTTTGGTTATATGTTGTTATAAAGTTATAGCAGTAGGAGCTGATATCAGTGTTTGCCCCTATCTTCTGTACTGGGGCTAGGCTTTCCGATTGTGTTAGCTTGTTAGCTTTTTCTCTGGCGCCCACAATGATGTTGCTTGGGTACCCCTTTTGGTTGAACCTAGATGTAAGGATGTTGCATTGTGAATTGAAGTCTGTGTCTAATGTGCAATTTCGCCGAATGCGTTTAAACTGGCTAAACGGAACATTTGACTTCCACTTTCTATAGTGTGTACTGCCAAAATCAAAATAGCTGTTGCTATCTACCTTTTTAAAAAAGGTTTGGGTTTTAATTTCGTTGTTCAAGATGAAAATCTCTAGGTCTAGGAATTCTGTTATTTTTTTTATCATACGTTCCTATGAATTTGATACCCCAGTTGTTGGTATTTAAGTCAGGTATGAACTCCTCTATTGTGGACTGCTCACCATCCCAAATGAAAATCAGGTCGTCAATGTATCTTTTGAAATAGATGATGTTTTTGTGCCAGAACTTGGTTTGATATATAAAAGATTCTTCAAACCTACCCATAAACAAATTCGCAAAACTTGGCGCGAAACGTGTCCCCACCACGGTGCCCCGTATCTGTTTATAGGTCTGGTCTTGGAAAGTGAATATATTATGAGTGAGGATGAATTCCATGCTTTTGCTGATAAAGGTTTTTTGTTCCATAGGCATTTCTTGGTCATTGTTTAAAAAGACAGATACACATTCCAGTCCCAAATTGTGAGGTATATTTGTATATAGGGCTGATATATCTAAAGTCAACCAATGATGGCTTTCTTTCCATTTGATATCTTATAAGGATGTTATTAACAATGCAGAGTCTTTAAGATGTGATTTTAGGTCATGAACATATTTTTGGAGATGTACATCGATGTAATGGGAGAGGTTCCTGTTTAGAGAGGACACCCCAGAGATTATTGGTCTACCGGGGGAATTTTTTAGGGCCTTGTGAATTTTAGGGAGGTGATAGAAAGTCGCAAGGGTTGCTTCTTTCACTAAAATGTATTCCTTTTCCTTTTTATCTAAAACTGTTTCTGATGATTTTATTAGTTTTTAAAATTCATCTCTATATTGACTGGAAGGGTCACTATATAGCGGTTTATAATAGTTTGTATCTGAGAGCTTCCTTTATATAGTCCTCTCTATTCTGGATCACGATTCCACCTCCTTTGTCTGCACTTCTTATTGTAATATTTGTGTTTGATTGTAGGTTTTTAAGGACTACTCTCTCATATGGTTTGAAATTGTGTTTTTTATGACAGGGTGGAAAGGCCTCTTGATTTATTTGTCTAAAATTATTTGATACTAGGGAGTAGAACGTATCAAGGAAATTGCCCTTATGGTGAATGGGATGGAAACTAGACGGTGGTCTGAGGCCTGATGGAATGGCTCTCAATTCTTTCCCTTCCGGTGTTGAAGTGTTGTTTATTGTTGTCTGTGAGGTTTTTGCTGAGGTTTCTTGCATTTTGAAATGTCGTTTTAGGGTAAGTTTCTTTATGAATCGGTTTAGATCTAGAAACAGATCAAACTCATTAATTTTGCTTGTAGGGCAAAATGACAGTCCTTTAGATAACACTGTAATTTCGGCTTTCTTTAGGGTATAAGATGATAAATTAAAAATACCCAAGGACCTTTCAGTGTTAGTTACCTTGTCAGGGTTATGTTTTGAATTTAGATTTTTCTTTTTAGTTTTGTTCTTGCCTGCTCGGCATCCTCTTCTAGGTTTTTTTCTTTTTGTGGGTTTCTGGCCACCTTTAATCAGCAAAAGCATGGAAATCATCCTCACTCATAATATATTCACTTTCCAAGACCAGACCTATAAACAGATACAGGGCACCGCGATGGGGATGCATTTCGCGCCAAGTTTTGCGAATTTGTTTATGGGTAGGTTTGAAGAATCTTTTATATATCAAACCAAGTTCTGGCACAAAAACATCATCTCAAAAGATACATTGACGACCTGATTTTCATTTGGGATGGTGAGCAGTCCACAATAGAGGAGTTCATATCTGACTTGAATACCAACAACTGGGGTATCAAATTCATAGGAACGTATGATAAAACAAAAACAGAATTCCTAGACCTAGAGATTTTCATCTTGAATAACAAAATTAAAACCCAAACCTTTTTTAAAAAGGTAGATAGCAACAGCTATCTTGATTTTGGCAGTACACACTATAGAAAGTGGAAGTCAAATGTTCAGTTTAGCCAGTTTAAACGCATTTGGCGAAATTGCACATTAGACACAGACTTCAATTCACAATGCAACATCCTTACATCTAGGTTCAACCAAAAGGGGTACTCAAGGAACATCATTGTGGGCGCCAGAGAAAAAGCTAACAAGCTAACACAATCAGAAAGCCTAGCCCCAGTACAGAAGATAGGGGCAAACACTGATATCAGCTCCTACTCCTACTTTATAACAACATATAACCAAAACCATAATGCCATCAAGGGGACACTGGGGAAACATTGGCACATCTTAAAAAGAGATCCTATACTCAGCCAAATCATTCCGGAGATCCCTCGCTTCACGTATAGGAGAGCAAAAACTCTGAAAAATATCCTAGCGCCTAGTATAATGAGAGCGACAACATATCCCTCTAATGAGGATAAGGACACCAAGGCCCCCAAAGGTCGTTTCAAATGTGGTCACTCAAGATGCCTCTGTTGCATAAGTATCAACCAAAGAACATCTTTTTATAGTAAGAGTACCGGAGATTCATTTCAAATCCAATACCACCTAACCTGCAATTCTAACTATATTATATTTTTTACTTGAGTGCCCCTCTCAGCTACAATATGTAGGCCGCACAATACAGACCCTACGTAATCGTTTCAACAAACACCATTCGAACATTAGAAAAAAGTATATGAAACACAGTGTGTCCAGACATGCGGCCGAACACCATGAAGGCAATTCTGTAGGGTTTACTATAACACCAATTGAGCTCATTCCAACACATCTCCAAAAAGATGTCCAATACATCAGATGTCGGGAGATGTATTGGATATTCAAACTCAATAGCCTTAATCCGTGTGGGCTTAATGAGGCCTTTGAAATCAATTTATAAAGGGAAAAGATGATAATAAAATATAAAATATAAATAAAAATTAAAATCAAGGAAGGCATCATTCTCCCACTAGCTATACACCGAACCCTCTGTTTGCACCTTTTCCCTATTCCACCCTACCCCCCCCCCCTTCCCTTATTTATCCCATCTATGACTTTAGACCTCTCATCCCACATTTCCTTTGACAAAACAGGAGTCCACAAATCCAAAATAAGGAGAGAAACACATGCTGGAACGAGAAGTTACATTAGACAGGTTGCAGAGTATTTACCTTATATATTATAGTTGAGATTTTTCATATATCTGAGATTTTATATATATATATATATATAAATATAAAAAAGAAAAACAACAGGCAGCACCACCCTCCAAATATAGCGTAAAAAATGGGTGCAAAATCCAAGTACGGCAGCAGGTGCTTACCCAGTAATGAAGATATAAAAATCGGACTGCACTCCAAGCAATTCTTTGAAAATCTGTGTTTATTCACCCATCAATGGCAAAGCAACGTTTCGGCTCCAACTGAGCCTTTCTCAAGCATTGGTGAACAGTAAATGGCAGGTATATAAAGGTGTATCCCATATACAATCAATTAATCCACATGATTGATACTTTACAAATAGTATCTGTATACAATACATAAGTGTGCAAAAAACGCAAATCATTCATATTACATAAAGTGACATGTGCTTAATCTATTGACAAAATTCCAAATTGTGTCATGTTACATATAAAAATACCGACTGGTACATAATTGATTGCACCTGTGGCTTATCACCATATCGTTTGAATATCAGCTGCAATAGTAACCATGTGCAAAAAATACAAGGGACTAATGAATTTTAACCTGATAGACGGATGGGGCCCACGTATACTGTAGCGCCGATCGGCGCGTCCTGTGTAATCCAGTGCGCATGTACCAGCCTGTCAGCGTCATCAGCGGGGGACACGTCCAAGTGCCAAGTCGCCGCCTACTGATGACATCAGCCGCACCTTGGTAACGCCCATCGATGACAGCAGAAGGCCGCGTCTGCGCAATGACCTCATTGCAGTCCAGCCGCCATGTTGCTTAAGGGAATCCTCTGTGGGAAATAATTTTATTCCTTATCTAGGTGGCCAGGCATCGTTCTACAGTATCAGTTGCTGTGGTCGCTTACCACTGTATTGCCGGTGGGCAGCGCCACCATCTTTTTCAAAATGATAGACGCAGCTCCAATGTTCCCACAACAGCCACCGGCACGTCAGTGTCGCTGGCGCCGTGGGATCATACCCGGCTTCACTATGCAACTGCGAGGGTACTCCTCATTATAATAGAACGATGCCCACATAAGGACAAAAGCCGGCCACATAGAAGGATGGTTAAGTCGCTCCCCCTTTTTTTTTATATATTGCAGCTGGATGGAACATACGTCTGGATTCCACAAAAATAAAAATGTACATCACAAAACAGTCATTTTTCTGGGGCTTGTCATCCACTTTCAGGTTCATCCATCTTCCAGAGTACCTTCGGTATAAGATTTATCTACAGAAACAATAAATAGTGTGTTAGTGACTGTGTGAATCAAAAATTGTGTTTAAATATTACAATATTTCTTTTTTCTCTTTTTTCTCTATATAAAACCAATGAATCAGTCTTGCACAGAAGATGATACATAGCGCTCATAATGATGCATAGGGGCAAACTGCTAACCTCACAAAGCCCCACCATATCTGTAGTCAATATTTAAGCCAGTAGGGTGAAGGCTTTTCAAAGTTTGAATCCACTGCATTTCTTTTTTCTTTAATAAAGCTATCCGATCCCCTCCTCTCTGAGGCATTGGGACATGATCTACGATCCAGCACCTAAGGTCTTTTTCTTTATGTTTAAGTAACCCAAAATGTCTCGGGACTGGTAAGTCCTTGCGACCTTTTCTAATTGTGTGACGATGGTTATTCAACCTGGTTTTCAAATCTGTGGATGTTTCGCCTACGTACAGTAATTGACATGGACAGGATAACACATAGATTACGAATGGGGTATCGCAAGTCAAATGGAATTTTATGGGGAATACTTGTCCCGTCTCAGGGTGTGTGAATGTTTTGGACCTCCGGATCAGACCACAGTTGACACAATGTAGGCACGGATAACAGCCAGTGCCCGCTGGTGCCAACGTGGTCTGTGTCACCCTAGATTTGGAACCCACATCGGCCCTTACTAGTTGATCTCTAATATTCTGAGGTCTACGGTAGGCACACAAAGGGGAAGTTGCAAATTCAGGTATCGTTTTGAGGCAACTGCCTAATATAGACCAATGTCTTTTTAAGATTTTACTAATCGAGTCACTATACTCTGTATACGTGGAGACAAACGTAATTTTTTTCTGTTTCGTCTTATTAGCATTATCCTGCAATATAGAATCACGGTCCATAGCCAACACCTTCTGTTTCTGTTCAAAAAGTAATTTATTGGGATAGCCCCGTTGTCTAAATTTAATGACCATGTTGTCAACGGTCTGCTCAAGAGCGTCACTGTCGGCTACAATTCGTTTAGCTCTTAAAAATTGCGAGTGTGGGAGGTGTTTCACCATACTGTGGGGGTGGCAGCTTTCGTACCTCAGTATTATGTTCCTATCTGTGGGCTTCGTATACAATAATGTGGTAAGCTTACCATTGGAGATCACCACATTAGTATCAAGGAACTGAACTGAGGTACCAGAGTATGTCACGGTGAATTGTAGTTCACTATCTATCCCATTTAGGTAGTGGTGAAAGTCCAACAATTGTTCTTCCGTGCCTGTCCAGATGAGGAAGATGTCGTCTATGTATCGCCACCAGCCCAATAGATGCTGGGCATGGTGGGACCCATAGACGACATCTTCCTCAAAGCGGCGCATGAATATGTTGGCATACGTTGGGGCCACATTGGACCCCATCGCCACGCCGCGTTTCTGGACATAAAACGTATCCTGAAAAAGAAAATAATTGTGTTCAAGTACTATCCTCAGGAGCGAGATGATAAACGAGCTCGCCTCAGGCGTCATAGATGACGTATCCAACATATTTTGTACCGCTGTGATGCCCTTATGATGGTTTATAGAAGTATATAAAGACACCACGTCAAATGATGCCAAAGTGATCTCGTTCACCATATCCAAGTTTACAGCATTAAGCTTCATCAAAAAGTCAGATGTGTCCCTAATGTAGGACTGACCCCCTGTGGAGAAATTACGCAACACTTTGTCCAGGAAGATAGATACATGGCAAAACACTGAATCAGTGCCAGAAACAATGGGGCGCCCGGGTGGGTCCACCATTGTTTTGTGCACTTTCGGCAGGACATAGATCACTGGAGTGATGGGGTGGGAGACTGTAAGATATTCCCTGAGGCCCTCATCTATAATACCTGCTTGTGTTGCATCTGTCAAACATTCCTCAATAAGACGCATAATACAAAATTTGGGATCATATGCTATCTTGCTATATACATTTACATCACTAAGTTGCCTTAGGATCTCTTTGGTATATTTGGAGGTGTCAAGCACCACAACGGCACCGCCTTTATCGGCTGGTTTTATCGTGAGCTCAGTATCCTTCTTCAATTCCGTCAATGCATGTATCTCAGCCGTGGTTAGATTGGGGAACCTGAAGCTCTCAGTACGTGGAAGAGCCCTCAGGGCACCAATCTCATTTTTAACAGCTGAGATATATGCATCGATGGCTGGTTCATTTACTGTTGGGTTAAAATAACTTTTCTTTGACAAATTGAACATTTTACATGAAAATTCACTGGACCTTGTTGCCTGTTCACCACCCTTCCCTTGGAACCACACCTTAAGCTTGATAGAGCGGAAAAAATTACACAAGTCAGACTCAACATCTAACCAATTAATCTTTGCATTGGGGCAAAAGGATAATCCTTTTGATAAAACAGATAACTGTGCAGGTGTCAATATTTTAGAGGAAAGGTTAATTACCGCTATTTCTTCTTTTTTTGTATCTGAGTCCTGGTTTTCATATCGCAGACGAGACCAACAGAAGTCGCAATATGATAACCAGGACTCAGATACAAAAAGAAGAAATAGCGGTAATTAACCTTTCCTCTAAAATATTGACACCTGCACAGTTATCTGTTTTATCAAAAGGATTATCCTTTTGCCCCAATGCAAAGATTAATTGGTTAGATGTTGAGTCTGACTTGTGTAATTTTTTCCGCTCTATCAAGCTTAAGGTGTGGTTCCAAGGGAAGGGTGGTGAACAGGCAACAAGGTCCAGTGAATTTTCATGTAAAATGTTCAATTTGTCAAAGAAAAGTTATTTTAACCCAACAGTAAATGAACCAGCCATCGATGCATATATCTCAGCTGTTAAAAATGAGATTGGTGCCCTGAGGGCTCTTCCACGTACTGAGAGCTTCAGGTTCCCCAATCTAACCACGGCTGAGATACATGCATTGACGGAATTGAAGAAGGATACTGAGCTCACAATAAAACCAGCCGATAAAGGCGGTGCCGTTGTGGTGCTTGACACCTCCAAATATACCAAAGAGATCCTAAGGCAACTTAGTGATGTAAATGTATATAGCAAGATAGCATATGATCCCAAATTTTGTATTATGCGTCTTATTGAGGAATGTTTGACAGATGCAACACAAGCAGGTATTATAGATGAGGGCCTCAGGGAATATCTTACAGTCTCCCACCCCATCACTCCAGTGATCTATGTCCTGCCGAAAGTGCACAAAACAATGGTGGACCCACCCGGGCGCCCCATTGTTTCTGGCACTGATTCAGTGTTTTGCCATGTATCTATCTTCCTGGACAAAGTGTTGCGTAATTTCTCCACAGGAGGTCAGTCCTACATTAGGGACACATCTGACTTTTTGATGAAGCTTAATGCTGTAAACTTGGATATGGTGAACGAGATCACTTTGGCATCATTTGACGTGGTGTCTTTATATACTTCTATAAACTCTCCTATTACAGTAAGACTAATGCAAATGTGGAGTTTGGAACCCAAAAAAATGGCTCCAGGTCACATAGAGCCCGATTAGGTATTGTATTTCTGTCACTGGTACCAAGGTGTTGTATTGCACCCACAAAAGGTCACTGACAGAGTTTTCAGTGACATTAAAACCCTAACACTGTCCCTCAGTGCAGCAGCATCCTGTCCCTACACTAGTCAGAGCAGAATGGTAGGGCAACACGTGATCCAGCATTAATGCATGCTGGGTCATGTGAGCGCAGGCCAATCACAGCCATGTTAATATTAGGCATGACTGTGATTGCTTCCAAGTGCCAACAGCTTAAAAGCTTGTTGATTGGCTGTGCTGCAGCCTTTCAACAAGCTTTATTTAAAATCCAAAGAACGGACACGGACTTTCGCGCCAATGTCCTTGTTCGAGTGACCGGACACTGCAATGTTCGGTACGAACCAGAACATTACAGTCTGGGTTCACTCATTCCTAGTACTGAGAGACCACTCACTTTCTTAAGCAGATGCATAACCGGTCGGGATATGCCAGGGCATTTATATACTCAGATAAACCCAAAAGGGTTTAAGGGAAGAGCCCAAGACAGGTATGAGGAGTGATTGAAAATAATACCACATTCGGGACCTTTTTAACAGTGTGGTCTTTTCCCATACCCCTATGAGGTATGGAAATTGTAAGTAGTTAATTCATAGTGTAGTTTAGGAATACTTGGTGCATAATTCCAGGTAAAAAATGAGTCAAAGGATTTTGATATATAAACCCCTAAATATGGAAGATTGTGCTCTCAAGTTATAAAGCCAAAGTTAAGCATAATTAATTCTCATGTCGATGACAGGTTATTACAATACCAATTTTTTTATTGAGCGGTATTGATCCAATAGCTGGAAATGCAACAAAAAATTGTCAGCCGATCCAGCAAAATCTAATGTCATTAGGGAGAGAGGCTGAGACTTCCACGTGTTAGGTGCTTGCCGGCCAGGGATAAATCCCACCTGGTCAGAATGTACCAAGGTTGAGAGATAGCAATTTAGGCAGTTAGCCAATATGGAGGTAAAGATTTCCAGGTCAATATTAAGAAGTGAAAGAGGATGATAGTTTGTGGGATCAGAATGGTCTTTATTGTGTTTAGGTATTACTGTAATTAAAGCAGTGAGCATGTCTGTAGGTAAAGGGCTGCCTTGAAGAACATAACTGCAGAGCATTTTTAAGTGTGGCAGGATAATATATTTAAACTTTTTGAAGTAAAGAACGCACCTGGGCCTGGTGATTTGCCATTTTTCAATTACATTATTGCTAAGTCTAATTCTTTATCAGAAATAGGAAGATTAACCACCTCAGCTCCCCTAGCTTAAACACCCTTAATGACCAGACCACTTCTTACAATTCTGCACTACACTACTTTCACCGTTTATTGCTCGGTCATACAACTTACCACCCAAATGAATTTTACCTCCTTTTCTTCTCACTAATAGATCTTTCATTTGGTGGTATTTTATTGCTGCTGACATTTTTACTTTTTTTGTTATTAATCGAAATTTACTGATTTTTTTTGCAAAAAAAATGACATTTTTCACTTTCAGTTGTAAAGTTTTTTAAAAAAAAAATACATTTCTATATAAATTTTTCTCTTAATTTATTGTTCTACATGTCTTTGATAAAAAAAATGTTTGGGCAAAAAAAATGGTTTGGGTAAAAGTTATAGCGTTTACAGACTATGGTACAAAAATGTGAATTTTCGCATTTGGAAGCAGCTCTGACTTTCTGAGCACCTGTCATGTTTTCTGAGGTTCTACAATGCCCAGACAGTAGAAAACCCCCACAAATGACCCCATTTCGGAAAATAGACACCCTAAGGTATTCACTGATGGGCATACTGAGTTCATAGAACTTTTTATTTTTTGTCACAAGTTAGTGGAAAATGATGATATATATTTTTTTTCTTACAAAGTCTCATATTCCACTAACTTGTGACAAAAAATGAAAACTTCCATGAACTCACTATGCCCATCACGAAATACCTTGGGGTGTCTTTTTTCCAAAATGGGGTCACTTGTGGGGTAGTTATACTGCCTTGGCATTTTAGGGGCCCTAATGCGTGAGAAGTAGTTTGAAATTCAAATGTGTAAAAAATGTCCTGTGAAATCCTAAAGGCGCTCTTTAGAATTTGTGCCCCTTTGCCCACCTGGGCTGCAAAAAAGTGTCACACATGTGGTATCGCCGTACTCAGAAGAAGTAGGGCAACATGTTTTGGGTTGTCTTTTTACATATACCCATGCTGGGTGAGAGAAATATCTCTCTAAAAGTCAACTTTTCACTTTTTTTTTTATACAAAGTTGTCATTTTAGAGAGATATTTCTCTCACCTAGCATGGGTATATGTAAAAAGACACCCCAAAACACATTGCTCAACTTCTCCTGAGTACGGTGATACCTGTGTGACACTTTTTTGCAGCCAAGATGCGCAAAGGGGCCCAATTTCCAATGAGTACTTTTAGGATTTCAAAGGGGATTTTTTACAAATTTGGATTCCAAACTACTTCTCACGCATTAGGGCCCCTAAAATGCCAGGGCAGTATAACTACCCCACAATTTTGTAAAGAACACACCCTAAGGTATTCACTGATGGGCATAGTGAGTTCATAGAAGTTTTTATTTTTTGTCACAAGTTAGCAGAAAATTATGAATTATTTTTTTCTTATGAAGTCTCATATTCCACTAACTTGTGACAAAAAATAAAAACTTCCATGAACTCACTATGCCCATCACGAAATACCTTGGGGTGTCTTTTTTCCAAAATGGGGTCACTTGTGGGGTATTTATACTGCCTTTTTTTTTTTACGGGCCCTAATGCGTGAGAAGTAAAGTAATTTGAAATCCAAATGTGTAAAAAATGCCCTGTGAAATCCTAAAGGTGCTCTTTAGAATTTGTGCCCCTTTGCCCACCTAGGCTGCAAAAAAGTGTCACACATGTGGTATCGCCGTACTCAGAAGAAGTAGGGCAACGTGTTTTGGGGTATATTTTTACATATACCCATGCTGAGTGAGAGAAATATCTCTCTAAAAGTAAACTTTTCCCATTTTTTTATACAAAGTTGTCATTTGACACAGATATTTATCTCACCCAGCATGGGTATATGTAAAAAGACACCCCAAAACACATTGCCCAACTTCTCCTGAGTACGGCGATACCACATGTGTGACACTTTTTTGCAGCCTAGTGGCGCAAAAGGGCACAAATTCCTTTTAGGAGGGCATTTTTAGACATTTGAAAAGAAGACACTCCAAGGTATTTCGTGATGGGCATAGTGAGTTCATGGAAGTTTTTATTTTTTGTCACAAGTTAGTGGAATATGAGACTTTGTAAAAAAAAAACAAAAAAAAAAAACAAACAAACATAATTTTCCGCTAACTTGTGACAAAAAATAAAAACTTCTATGAATTCACTATGCCCATCAGTGAAGACCTTAGGGTGTCTTCTTTCCAAAATGGGGTCATTTGTGGTGTGTTTGTACTGCCCTGGCATTTGAGGGTCTCCGCAATCATTACATTAGGAGTTTCTGCTATTCTCCTTATATTGAGCATACAGGTAATGAGATTTTTTTTTTCGTTCAGCCTCTGGGCTGAAAGAAAAACTGAACGACACAGATTTCTTCATTTGCATCGATCAATGTGGATGAAAAAATCTCTGCCAAAAAAAAAAAAAAGGAGGGGAAAGGCGTCTGCCAGGACATAGGAGCTCCGCCCAACATCCATACCCACTTAGCTCGTATGCCCTGGCAAACCCGATTTCTCCATTCGCATCAATCGATGTGGATGAATAAATCCTTGCCGTGTTTTTTTTGTTTTGTTTTTTATATACAAAGTGCTTGCCAAAGCATATGAACACCACCGCCCCCTCAGCTCATAAGCATCGGCAAACATATTTTTTACTGCAGAGGAGAAATCTCGTCTTGCAGCGCCGCATACACCGACTTTGTGTAATCTGACAGCAGCGCAATGCTTCTGTCAGAATCCATATCAGTGCTGCAGCTGGTCGATCGTTTGGTCCACCTAGAAGGTAAAAAAAAAAAAAACAGGCCGCAATGCAATAAATTTATTAACATGAACTTTTTAACATTTGAACAGAACATTAACTTTTATGAACTTTGGAAACAGAACATGAACTTTTTTGCTTACCGGCGATTTTTTTTTTTTTTTTTTACCTTTATAGGACAAACCTCTCATTCCCCATGGGACAATGTGCAAAGCGCAAATCGCCCAGACATGTGGCGAAGTACATTTTGCACTTTGTCCCAGGTGAAAGGAGAGGTTTGCAGCAGCTCTGTGTGAATGGGCCCTAATAGCCCTGTGTGCCTGTCCTGTGAGATGCAATCCCTATGCTAAGTGTACCTGTGTGTGGTACTTCTGGAAACACTCCCCTAAGTATAGGGCAGGGTGGTCAGGGCAGTCAGGACAGAAATAGCGGGTGTCACGCCTTATTCCACTCCTGCTACAGACACAACATATTTTTCGGGGTGGCGGTTGGTTTGATGTACCGGCAACGACACTGGGGAAATGTCGCTCGTGTAGACGGCTCACTACACTGGTGGTCGGGGCCACGGAACCTCCTGGATACAGGAGGTTTTTGATGATCTCTTCCTGAAATTTGAAGAAGGATCTTGTTCTCCCAGCCTTACTGTAGAGAACAAAACTATTATATACAGCCAATTGAATCAAATATACAGACACCTTCTTATACCAGCGTCTGGTTCTGCAGGAAAGTAAATAGGGAGCCAACATCTGGTCATTGAAGTCCACCCCTCCCATGAGCGAATTATAGTCGTGGACACAGAGGGGCTTTTCAATGACACTGGTTGCTCGTTCAGTTTGGATTGTCGTGTCTGCGTGAATGGTGGAGAGCATGTAAACGTCACGCTTGTCTCTCCATTTCACCGCGAGCAGTTCTTGGTTACACAAGGCAGCCCTCTCCCCCCTCGCAACACGGGTGGTAATGAGCCATTGGGGGAAGCCCTGGCGACTAGATCGCGCAGTGCCACAGCAGCCAATCTGTTCTAGGAACAAATGCCTAGAACAGATGTGTAGAAATTGTCCACATAAAGATGGTACCCCTTGCCAAATAAGGGTGACACCAAGTCCCAGACTGTCTTCCCACTGCTCCCCAGGTAGTCAGGGCAACCGACCGGCTCCAGGGTCTGATCTTTACCCTCATAGATCCGAAATTTGTGGGTATAGCTTGAGCTTATACAATTTGACCCCATACCGGGCGCGCTTGCTTGGGATGTATTGTTTGAAGCCAAGGCGCCCGGTAAAATGTATCAGGGACTCGTCTACGCAGATGTTTTGCTCAGGGGTATACAAATCTGCAAATTTGGTGTTAAAGTGGTCTATGAGGGGACGAATTTTGTGGAGCCGGTCAAAAGCTGGGTGGCCTCTGGGATGGGAGGCGCTGTTGTCACTAAAGTGCAGGAAATGCAGTATTGTCTCAAATCGTGTCCTGGACATGGCAGCAGAGAACATGGGCATGTTATGAATTGGATTCATGGACCAATATGACCGCAATTCATGCTTTTTTGTTAGGCCCATGTTGAGGAGAAGGCCCAGAAAAGTTTTAATTTCGGAAACTTGGACTGGGCATAAAAGCTTCCTGGGTTGGTGGCTATAAATTGAGTGGAATATCGATGTTGTTTCTGCCACAACTAAGTCCAACAGCTCCGCAGTCAAGAACAGCTAAAAAAAAACTGGTACGCCTGGTGGTATCAGGGACCTCAACCTCCTCGTCCGAACTTTGGGTCAGACTGCCACTGCTTTCTACAGGTTCATATTCTGACCTGCTGGATTCGTCAGATGAGGGTTCCCATTCCTCATCCGACTGGGTCAGAAGCCTGTAGGCCTCTTCAGAAGAATACCCCTTATTTGCCATTTGGACTACTAAATTTAGGGGGTATTCCCTGAGACTACCCAAGAAAAAAAGCAAGCCTGTCTTACAAATGGGAGGCTAGCAAAGTACCGGAGGCCGCTGCGATTGATAAAAAATATCAAAACATTTTTTTTTTTATCGCTGCATCGCTTGTAAAGTGATTGTGCAGTGATCAAAAAATAATTTATTTGTCACTGCGGCGGGGCGGCCGTGGGTAAACGCACGTGTGGGCGACCGATCAGGCCTGATCGGGCAAAGACTGCGTTTTGGGTGGAGGGCGAGCTGAGGTGACACTAATACTATTATAGATCTGACTGTGATCAGTTCTGATCACTTACAGATACTATAACAGTACAAATGCTGATTAGCGATACGCTAATCAGCGAATCAGTGACTGCGGTGCGGTGGGCTGGGCGCTAAACGATCGCTAACTACCTAACCAAGGGGCCTAAACTATCCTAAAACTATCAGTCAATTCCTTGCCTAGTAATTAGATTTTTGTTGGATTTTGTTATCACATCCGTTTAAATCAGTAGCTATTTAGAATTAGTGACTTTTAAAAATACCTTTATTAGTGATATTGTGGGTATAGGTATGTATATACCAACAGAGTGTACTACAATTTCAAAAGGGATTATATATACATTTCTTTTGACAGGGGAGTAGTGACCCCTACTAGTGATACAATGCTGTCCATAGACTTATACGGTTCGAGGATCATATAAAAAAATAAGAATAAGACAGGGTCTGAGAAAAGGGCAGGGCAGACACAATGCTTACCCTAAATAGCCCTAAAAGCTGCTCAGCCCAGGGTGACCTCCTAATGGTGGGGGTTCCCTGTCCTGGGCCCGGAAGAGACTGCTACCTCTGCACCCCCTATAACTATGCCCCTGCCTTCAGCTGCACAGACTCAGGGCTGAAGTGTTTACTGCAGGCAGTGAGGAGACCAATGCTGGGCACAGGAGCTGAAAGAGAAGTTCTGCAGAGAATTGCAGGTAGGGGGAAGATCCTGTGTATCAGCAGTGTTATTGTACAGCTGGGACTTGTAGTCCTACACATACAACATGCTGCTGAGTCTCCCAGAGGCAGACATGTCACTTAGGGCAGCACTTGTATTCACTCCCTTAGCAGTGCAGGGGGAGGGGCACAGATTGTTGTTTTTACAAGTACATAAGGGGCCATAAGAGAACCAGGGTGATGAGGAAATAGATTTATTTTTTTGCCTAAAACTTGCTTAGCTTAGTTATATATCAGTGACCATCAGATTTACAGTGCTATATTATTATTTTTTCCATAACTCGGACAACCCCTTTAAGAGCATTAGCATCAGATGGTGACATTGTCAGGATGGGAAAACTAGTTAGAATGGAGGTTATGTTAGAAACAGGGATGTCCACAGGGGGAGAGTATAGCTTTTGATAAAAAGCGTGAAATTATATATATATCTTCACAGTATTAGAGATAACCTGTGCCTTCACATCCTTTATATTATAAATGGTGTTAATTCCTTGGCAAGCACGTAACCTGGCAGTAAGTATTTCATCCAGTTTGTTAGCCAACATAAAATTTTGCCTGGGTCCATCAAGTATTTTTTTAGTACGGGTATCAGTAACAGTTTTCAGTATCGAGCTGAAGCTTGACATCATAAATAACTTTAATTAGATACAGTGAGGGTTGTCTTTGATTAGCTAGTTCTATACGGAATAATTTATTTTCCAAGTGTGCTGCACTTTGGTACATTCCTATTTTGGATGACTAGTGATTATTATGGTGACTGCTGTGTTCCCCCTTACAGCAGTAGCACCTTGATTGTCCAAAACAACTTAAGGATGAAAAAATGAAATAGAGATCCAGGTGACTGCCGCAGCCAACAGGAATGTACAGTATGTCAACAAAGTGACAAGCTAAACCCTAAAGAAGCTATATCTTCAACTCCAAAGGGACTGTCAACAATAGAGGAAATAGGTATATAAAATGTAGCATGTCATAAAGGTAACTGTGGTTAACCCCATACACCCACACTAAAATACTAGACTGGGCATAAAAGAAGATGCCTATCACAATATCATGTTATTCCGCTATATAAGGGAGGTGCACCAATATAATAAGCCAATGATATAAGAAAATTCAAATAAGCAACCATTCTCGTAGGTAAGAGGCCTGATGCTACACTGAACAGAATAAATGTATGGTTTTGTAGAACTAAGTCTTCCGGGGTAGAAGTAAAGAGAGAACGAGATGCAAATTATGAATTTGTCAGGAGTGAAGTTGGAATAAAAACATGTGGGAATTATACAAAAAGGGCTCTCTCTTACACCTCCGCCCTGCTTTGACTGTTTTATATGGGTAAAAGATGTCATCCTTTTTGCCCAGAAATTGGCATTATATAAATAATTTAAATTGAAAGAAAGGGATACAAAAGAAAGTCAGGAAAAAGAGGAGATAGCCCTACAGATACTGGAAGAACTGACCATTGAGAGAGAAGGTTATCCATCTGAATTAGTAGCCCCCTTCACTATGTTGGCCCCAAAGTCTAAATTTACCCCTCCATTTGCACAGTATGCCAATATTTCGTCATTTTTGGTCTCGTCACAGTGTAGCTACAAAAATTTGCTGTAATTTAACATAGGATGAGAAGAAGGCAAAAAAAAACTAACAAATAATGATGATCTAATAATTAAACCCTCAGACAAAGGCCTTTTATACCAGTATTCAACACAACTTGAGTATTAAAGCAGGAGATATTAGCAGTAGAGTTTTGACACCATTAGAGTTCCTTTTGACACATATTTATATTTAATATATTTATATATTCAATCAGGGCCGGCGTCATAACCCGGCAATCCCGGGGCCCAATGCTCCTTGGGGGGGGGGGGCCCACTGAGCTGCTATGAGCACTTCCATCAATACAGATGGAAGCTCTCCTTGCTGTCATTTCACTTACGCAGTATCCCTTTGGTGGACACTCTGAGTCACATGAGGCCAGCTGCTGCAGACACTCAGACACGCCCCTTCTACACAGGACACCGGCAGGGCTGGAGCAGAAGTGTGAACACAGGTTGTCAGTGAGTCTGCACTGTGACTGTCTCTTCTTTGTGGGACAGGAGGTGGAGGGAACTCTTCCATCTGCTGCTGGATGCTGCTTGATTCTATTTAGTTGTTTTACTGTTTCATTAAGCAGTTTGCCTCCATGACACCTGCCCCCCATATCCTGTTCTATCTCATCCTCATGGAGCCCCTGCTGTCTCCTTTCCTCCCTCGTGTATCCAGAGCTCCTGTTCCACCCTCCTATCTCCTATTGCTGCCCTGCACAGACCTCCTGCCACTACTTGTTGTATGAATCCCCCTCAGAGTCCCTTCCACCTACTTGCTGTGTCCACCCCTCCTGTCCATCCAGGGACCCTGTCTCACTCCTCTGCCTTTCATTATGGTGGCATCTGAACCGCATTCACCATAAGGACCTTCTAACGTCACAGGGTCATGTGACTGTGCCCCCCACCCTGTACTGTTCCCCTTTATACCCTGCATTGTGCCCTCTTACCACACCCTGTACAGTGCCCCTAGTCATTCCCTGTACTGTGCCCTCTCATACCCTTTTATCCGGTCACTGTATGGTGGTTTTATCATTGTATGGTGGTGTTATCACTGTATGGTGGTGGTATCCAATAACTTTATGGCCATAACTGTATCCCCTTCCCTGCCCACTCCACTTTTTTTTTAGATCTGGCATGAGCGGGAAAAGATACAGATTGCGGTGCTAAGGACTTTTGCGCCACAATCTGTGTCAGAAATACGCCTAATATAGATGTATTTCTATATAATAAATGACCACCTAATTGTATTATTATTCGGGGGTAGGGCTAATATCTTTATATTATATAGATTCTAGTGTATTATACTGTGCCCTGTATTTCCCAATAGATAAATGATCCTTGGGAAACACAGTCCTCATCCCTGACCACCAGGACCAGGTAGCCCTCTGTCAGTACATGGCGGCCTCTCCTATCCGCCACACTGCTCCGATGTGTACTGGTGCTTATTCTGACACTAGGACTGGGTTCACATCCCATTTTTGCCAACCATTTAATGCATACAAAAAATGTATGCGTTAGCAAATGCCTCAGACTGATGCCGTACAGTGGCGTCCGTTCACCATACAGTTCCATTGTAAAAAAAACATATACATTAACATATACTTTTTTATTGGACTCTGCAGGATACAAAAACGTGGAGTGCTGCACATTTGTATACATCAAACCGATAGGAAAAACGTGATGTGAACCCACTGAAGGGGGGGGGGTACTAAAATTGGCCTTGGGGCACAGTCAGTTCTAGCTACATTGCTGCACATCTCCTTCTCTCCTCCAGGCCCGGCCCAGGGGTGATTTCATGACGTCTGTTTCACTGCTGCAGCAGGCCTGAGGAGAGAAGGAACGCAGGGAGCTGGGGTTAGTGAATTACAGGACCGCCGGCTCCCCTGCCCCCCAGCAATGATAGGTATGTGAGAGGGCCACTGGGGGGGGGGGGGGGAGGAGTCATTACACTGTCAGGGCCCCTTACACAATATAATGATCCCCAGTGCCCCCCATTTAGTATAATGATCCCCATTGACCCTCCATTTAGTATAATGACCACCAGAGCCCCCATTCAATATAATGACCACCAGTGCCCCCTCCATACAGTATAACCCCCAGTGTGAGGGCGACTGGGGGTCATTATTCTGAATGGAGGGCCACTGTGAGGTCATTATACTGTGAGGTCCCTTTACATAGTATAATGACCACCAGTGTATAATGATCCCCAATGACCCTCCATTCAGTATAATGACCCCCAGTGCCCCCTCCATACAGTATTCCCCCAGTGTGGGGGCTACTAGGGGTCATTATTCTGAATGGGGGATGACTGGGGGTTATTATTCTGAATGGAGGGCCGCTGTGGGGTCATTATACTGTGTGTGGGGCCACTGGGAGTCATTATACCGTGTGGGAGCCACAGGGGGGCATGTAAATGTAAAAAAATGCCTCAAGGGGGCCCACTGGGATTTATCGCCCAAGGGCCCACATGAACCTGGAGCCGGCCCTGTATTCAATGGCAAATATTATTTACAGATCACAGGTACTGCGATGGGGACAGTATGAGCACTGAGTTTTTCAAATTTATTTCTAGGGTTGTGAGTGGATAGAGTAGTTTTCACTGACACCCACAATCAATACGCAAATCTCATTTTGTTTTGGGGGAGGTACATTATTTTATTTCAGTACTCAACTCCAATACATTGGGTCTAAAATGTAAAGCAGAAAAACACAAAGATATTATACATTTTCTGGACTTGAAGATTGTCCTGGCACCTGATGGTACACTACAAACTGCAATCTTTAGGAAATCAATATCAACAAATAACTTCCTACACTTGGGAAGCTACCACGCACCAGACTTAAAGAAAGGAATTCCAGTAGGGCAATACATAAAAGCAAGAGGAAATTGCTCAAGTGAGGAAGCTTTTGAAGAACAGAGTGCCCTACTATATCAGAGATTTACAGCTAGGGGTTACCCCAAAACAAATTCTTCATAAAGCGTATGCCCAAGTGAAAAAACTGAGAGAATTGAGCTTCTTAAAGGGAAAAAGAAGAGTAAAGACTCCAAAACAATAAGATGTATTGGTACATTTGACATTCGGTATCAGAAAGTACATAAAATACTCAAGTGCATATTCTGTAGGTGGATGGGGATTTAAAAGAAGTAATTACCAAAGATCCCATAATCACAGTTAGGAGGGGGAAAAAACTTAAAGGAGGATTAGGTTTATAGCAAGAAAAAAAAAGAACCATATAGATCTACATGGCTAGCAACAAAATAATCTTACCCGGGATTAATAGCACCATATCTATTTTTGCAGATAACACCAAGCTATGTAGTACTGTAGTCTATGGAAGATGTCCATATACTACAAGCTGACTTGAACCCTGGGTGTTTGGGCATGAACTTGGCAAATGAGGTTCAATGTGGATAGATGTAAAGTTATGTATTTTGGTAGTAATAATCTCCGTGCTTCGTATGTCCTAGGTGATGTAGCACTGGGAGAGTCACTTAGAGAAGGATTTGGGTGTCCTTGTAGATGGTAGATCAAATAACAGCATGCAATGTCAATCAGCTGCTTCTAATGCCACCAGGGTATTGTCATGCATTAAACGAGGCATAGACTCGCAGAGCCGTGATGTAATATTACCACTTTACAAAGCGTTGGTGTGGCCTTATCTGGAATATGCAGTTCAGTTCTGAGCAGCAGTCCATAGAAAGGATGCACTACAGCTGAAAAAAGTACAGAGGAGAGCGACTAAACTGATAAGGGGCATGGAGGGTCTTAGTTATGAAGAAAGATTAAAAGAATTACATTTATTTAGTCTTGAGGAGACGTCTAAGGGGGGACATGATTAACATATACAAACATATAAATGGGCCATAGAAAAAATACGGTGAATAAGTGTTCCATGTAAAATGCCTTCAAAAGACAAAGGGGCACTGCCTTGGATTGGAGAGGAAAAACTTAAAGGGAACCTGTCACCAGTTTTATGGTGTCCTAACTAAGGGCAACATAAATAAGTGACTGATTCTCTTCAAAATGCTGGGTCACTTTCTATAATTGACCCAGTCAATCTGCCAAAATATTGTATCGAAAAGCTCCAGCTGATAATGATGAGTAATGAATATTTATGAGCTCCTGACTCTCCCCGCCCATCTGCTGCTGAATGACAGTTTTTTTCCATAGGAATCAGCAGCAGGTAGGCAGGGGAGTGGCTATAGCTCTGAATTAAATATACGCTGGACTCTATGACATCACGCCGGACTCGAATCAGCTCATTAGCATGCGGCATCTTTGTGTGTATATTATGAGGTAACCATCTGTCACACCAGTAAGTGAATACATCTAAGGTACTTTTTAGTAGTTAATGATATATAATGATATAATTAGTTAGATTATAATCAAATATCCACATGACAGGTTCCCTTTAAGTCTCCAGAAGCGTCATAGCTTCTTTATTGTAAGAACTGTGAATCTGTGGAATAGAACTTCTTCAGGACGTGGTCACAGCAGGAACAGTGGACAGTTTTAAAAAGGGTTTAGATGAATTCTTAAAAGTAAACAATATTAATGCTTATGAAAATGTGTATAAACTCACTTCTGGGATTCGCGTCCCCACCTATCCATTGGTTGAACTTGATGGACTTATGTCTTTTTTTCAACCATATTAACTATGTAACTATGTGGCTCATGTACCTTTTGTAACTATATGGTACCAACAAACAAATTTACTAAGGCCCCATGCACACGGCCGTGTTTCACAGCCGTGTGCGGGCCGTGGAACCGCGGCCTGGATCCCTCCTGAGAGCAGGAGCGCACGGCGTCACTGGTTGCTATGACGCCGTGCGCTCCCTGCTGCCGCCGCAATACAGTAATACACTGGTATGATCTATACCAGTGTATTACTGTACTGTGCCGGCAGCAGGGAGCGCACGGCGTCATAGCAACCAGTGACGCCGTGCGCTCCTGCTCTCAGAAGGGATCCAGGCCGCGGTTCCACGGACCGCACACGGCTGTGAAACACGGCCGTGTGCATGGGGCCTAACCCAGTGGATGGGAAGAAATATGTTGATGAATATACAAATATGTCGGCAAGACAGTACAAGAATTTCGTAGACACATTTCAAAGCACCTGAGCAGTATTAATACCAAAGCTGACACCAATTTCCAAACACATTGGACAAGAGCATCAAGAAAATAGCAAAAATCTGGGGCATTAGTCAGGTAAAAAGGGTTTACAGACAAGGTAACTTAGATAATAGACTACAGCAGGAGGAAACCAGGTGGTTCTACCGCCTGCAAAATTTAAATTCTAAGGGACTGAATGAAGGATTTACTTTTAAATTCTTTCTATAAAGTTGTAGATTGGATAGCTCCAATACTTTCAGGTTGAAAAAATAATTCACTATAATGAAGAATAACATAGCGAAATAGAATAAATAGGAGGAAACCACAATCAATATAACTGCTATAGATTCAGAATAAAATTGGAACTACACTATTATAGTAAGAGGATTACAATGGGATAAGGGGCCACCTAGTGGCAGCAAATATATGTTGTATAACAAGGAAGAATATATCTATAAATTATTTAACTATAAAAATAAGAAAAACATTAATACTTACCGAAAGTTGGTGTCTGGTGCTAAGGTCTGTCAGTTAGGGACCATTCTGGTACTGTAATGACATCTAAGGCTACTTTCACACTAGCGTTCGGGGCTCCCCTTGTGAGTTCCGTTTGAAGGCTCTCACAAGCGGCCCCGAACGGATCCGTACGGCCCCAATGCATTCTGAGTGGATGCGGATCTGCTCAGAATGCATCAGTCTGGCAGCGTTTGGCCTCCGCTCCGCTCAGCAGGCGGACACCCGAACGCTGCTTGCAGCATTCGGGTGTCCGCCTGGCCGTGTGGAGGCAAACGGATCCGTCCAGACTTACAATGTAAGTCAATGGGGATGGATCCGTTTGACGTTGACACAATATGGCTCAATTTTCAAACGGATCCGTCCCCCATTGACTTTCAATGTAAAGTCAAAACGGATCCGTTTGCATTATCATGAACAAAAAAAAATAATTTTTTTTTTTGTTCCTGGTAACGCAAACGGATCCGTTCTGAACGGATCTAAGCGTTTGCATTATAGGTGCGGATCCATCTGTGCAGATACCAGACGGATCCGCACCTAAACGCAGGTGTGAAAGTAGCCTTAGTCAACCAAAAATGTTTCCCATCCACTGGTAATTAATCAATATACATTATTAATCACACAACCAATAGAGATATATGGATCCACAGATTATCACAAAAAATACAAATACAGAAATATAATTAATAATTGAATATTTTATTAATAGCAACATAAAAACACAATAAAAATGTAGTAATAGGACTGGTAGTGCATGATTGATGGACAGTACAAGTAAAGTACAAGTGCAAAAGGGCCAGTGATCAGTACATCTAAATATGCTGATAGAGAGCTGCGCACACTGAGTGCGCAGTCCGCGTCATCACGGAACAGGGGGTGCGTCACCCCCACGGCCCCAGCGCACCAGAAGCCCCAGCGCACCCCGGCCGCTATATTAGGTATGGTATCGAGACCTGGCTATGGTACGTTATAAAAAGGAATGCCAACCAAGCCGCATTGTTAGAAGGCATATCTATCTAAATATATATATATATATATATACATATACAGTACAGACCAAAAGTTTGGACACACCTTCTCATTCAAAGTCATATTCTAGGTTCTTCAAAGTAGCCACCTTTTGCTTTGATTACTGCTTTGCACACTCTTGATGAGCTTCAAGAGGTAGTCACCTGAAATGGTCTTCCAACAGTCTTGAAGGAGTTCCCAGAGATGCTTAGCACTTGTTGGCCCTTTTGCCTTCACTCTGCGGTCCAGCTCACCCCAAACCATCTCTATTGGGCTCAGGTCCGGTGACTGTGGAGGCCAGGTCATCTGGCGCAGCACCCCATCACTCTCCTTCGTGGTCAAATAGCCCTTACACAGCCTGGAGGGGTGTTTGGGGTCATTGTCCTGTTGAAAAATAAATGATGGTCCAACTAAACGCAAACCGGATGGAATAGCATGCTGCTGCAAGATGCTGTGGTAGCCATGCTGGTTCAGGTTGCCTTCAATTTTGAATAAATCCCCAACAGTGTCACCAACAAAGCACCCCCACACCATCACACCTCCTCCTCCATGCTTCACGGTGGGAACCAGGCATGTAGAGTCCATCCGTTCACCTTTTCTGCGTCGCACAAAGACACTGTGGTTGGAACCAAAGATCTCAAATTTGGACTCATCAGACCAAAGCACAGATTTCCACTGGTCTAATGTCCATTCCTTGTGTTCTTTAGCCCAAACCAGATATTCTACCATGAAGACCTGATTCACACAGTCCCCTCTTAACAGTTGTTCTAGAGATGTGTCTGCTGTTAGAACTCTGTGTGGCATTGGCCTGGTTTCTAATCTGAGCTGCTGTTAACCTGCGATTTCTGAGGCAGGTGACTCGGATGAACTTATCCTCCACAGCAGAGGTGACTCTTGGTCTTCCTTTCCTGGGGCGGTCCGCATGTGAGCCAGTTTCTTTGTAGCGCTTGATGGTTTTTGTGACTGCACTTGGGGACACTTTCAAAGTTTTCCCAATTTTTCGGACTGACTGGCCTTCATTTCTTAAAGTAATGATGGCCACTCGTTTTTCTTTACTTAGAATTTGTATTATGGCAAGAAAAAAGCAGCTAACAGTCTATTCAGTAGGACTATCAGCTGTGTATCCACCTGACTTCTCCACAACGCAACTGATGGTCCCAACCCCATTTATAAGGCAAGAAATCCCACTTATTAAACCTGACAGGGCACACCTGTGAAGTGAAAACCATTTCAGGTGACTACCTCTTGAAGCTCATCAAGAGAATGCCAAGACTGTGCAAAGCAGTAATCAAAGCAAAAGGTGGCTACTTTGAAGAACCTAGAATATGACATATTTTCAGTTGTTTCACACTTTTTGTTATGTATATAATTCCACATATTGTTAATTCATAGTTTTGATGCCTTCAGTGTGAATCTACAATTTTCATAGTCATGAAAATAAAGAAAACTCTTTGAATGAGAAGGTGTGTCCAAACTTTTGGTCTGTACTGTATATATATATATATATATATTATCTCTTATCTCTTATATATGTAAAAATGAGTTTCTGTCTGTCTGTCTGTCTAGACGTTCTTTATTCGTGACCAAATGACTGGACCGATCTTCACCAAATTTGGCACACAGGTACATCAGGTGTCCGGGAAGGTTTTAGACTGGGTCTTAGCTCTCTAGGACGTACCGTTCCTGAGATATTCCCCAAAAATGACCCCCCCTACCCCAAATACAAGCCTGCAATTCTTTCTCTTCAAATCCCAACTGCCATAAACACAGTTTTATTCCAGGTTTCCATAACAACCCAGCTATATTTAATTACTGCCTAAAGGGGCGGTCACTGTAAAAGTCACAGTTAAAGGGGCGGTCACAGTGAAAGTCACAGTTAAAGGGGCATCATAGTAAAAGTCACAGTTAAAGGGACGGTCACAGTGAAAGTCGCAGTTAAAGGGGCGGTCACTGTGAAAGTCACAGTTAAAGGGACGGTCACAGTGAAAGTCACAGTTAAAAGGGCGGTCACTGTGAAAGTCACAGTTAAAGGGACGGTCACTATGAAAGTCACAGTTAAAGGGGCGATCACTGTGAAAGTCACAGTTAAAGGGGCGGTCAAAGTGAAAGTCACAGTTAAAGGGGCGGTCACTATGAAAGTCACAATTAAAGGGGTGGTCACAGTTAAAGGGGCGGTCACAGTGAAAGTCACTGTTAAAGGGGCGGTCACAGTGAAAGTCACTGTTAAAGGGGCGGTCACTGTGAAAGTCACTGTTAAAGGGGCGGTCACTGTTAAAGTCACAGGTAAAGGGGCAGTCACAGTGAAAGTCACAGTTAAAGGGGCGGTTACAGTTAAAGGGGCAGTCACAGTGAAAGTCACAGTTAAAGGGGCGGGCACTGTAGAGGTCACTGTTGAAGGGGCGGACACTGTTAAAGGGACGGTCTTTGTGAAAGTCACAGTTAAAGGAGCGGTCACAGTTAAAGGGGCGGTTACAGTGAAAGTCACTGTTAAACGGGCAGTCACTGTGAAAGTCACTGTTAAAAAGGCGGTCTCTGTGAAAGTCACAGTTAAAGGGGCGGTTACAGTGAAAGTCACAGTTAATGGGGCGGTCACAGTTAAAGGGGCGGTCACAGTGAAAGTCACAGTTCAAGGGGCAGTCACAGTTAAAGGGGCAGGCACTGTAGCGGTCACTGTTATGGGGGAAACTGTTGATATTTTTTTACGACACACGGAAACATAAAATGAAATAGATGAAATATACCCGTGCAAAGCTGGGTCCTTCTGCTAAATATATATATATATATAATGACATTGCATCTATATGTAGAATGACATTACATACAGGGACTCCCAATTGTACCGAAGTTGATCACAACATGAAACATGATTATGCCAAATATATGTAAATAAAAAACATGATCGCAGGGCGGGCAGTGATCGGAACCCGATGCCTGCTGAAATCATTCAGCAGGAACCGTGGGACAATGCCCAGGGGGGTCCTGCGACCCCCTCCGTGCCGGCGATCGCAGCAAACCGCAGGTCAATTCAGACCTGCAGTTTGCAGTGTTTAAACAGGTTATTCGGGTCTCTGATTACCCGATAACCTGGAAAGGACGGTGATCGGTAGTGTGATAATACGCTGGGCCGGTGAAGCGGCAAATTTGAATTGCCGGAGCTCCTCTCCCCGCTCATACTGGTCCGTGGAGTGGGGAGAGAGGAGCTTTTTGTGCCACCAGGCACTGTAGTCTGTAGGGACAGGTAGGGATAGGCGGATTTAGGCAGGAATAGTGAGGGATAGATAGGGGGAATTTTTTTTTTCTTGAGCACTTTTAGCACCCTGATCGGGTGTCTTGGGTCCACAGCACTTAGCTGTGTGACCCTAGACCTTTCCCCCCAGGGGTGCTGCAGCTTGCCCCCCCTCCCCCAAACACTTATTATTATTATTTTTGCATGCGCTGACTGTGGCCGGCATGCTTTGCGTCCGGCCATTGTTAGCGCATCACCATTCCACCCCACAGCGTATTTGTTTATGGTTTTTGTTTAAACTTTTTTTATTTTTTATTTTAGTTAGCTTTTCTTTATTTTTTTATTTTTTTAGCTGTAGGGAAAAATTCGCGAACACCCGTGCCCCCACGCACACTGAATAAAAATTTACATGCACGCACGCACGCACGCACGCACGCACACACAATCCCCTATTGCCCGCTGGACGTTCTCGGCCAAGGAGGCATACGCCCTGCGTGCCTCCGAGTCCGAGAGCCCCAGTGAGGACAAGGATGACCCCACTTTCCGGTTGTCATCCACATATTCCTCATCATCTAGCGATGATGATGAGCCATCAAGGTGGCAGAGACACTGCCAGGCGGATCAAGAGGACCTCCATGCCAGGGACCCTGTGGCCCACGCTAGTTTGAGCAGCTTTGTGGCTCGTACTAGTTTTCTGGCCCACCAGATCAGTCCATCTGAGCCCCCTGCCGGTGAAATTGTCTGGTGTACCCCAGAAAATTTTGAGCCCGCGATTCCTGATTATTGGCCAACCAGGAATCCAGATTTCCACAGTGGGCTTCACTGAATATGAATACTTTAGTCTAGGGCTGCAACGATTAATCGATGTAATCGATTATATTCGATAACTGGATTCGTTGTCGACGAATCCAGTTATCGAATAATCGCCGATTCGTTGCTATGCGGGCGGTCGCTGCATCTTTATTTTACCTTTTTACAATGACGCTCCTGTAACAGCCAGGCAGAGCGGACGGCGGCGTAACGTCACTCACTCACGTGACGCCCCTGCTCCGCCTCCTTCATTCATGAGGTGGGCGGAGCAGGTGCGTCACGTGAGTGAGTGACGTTATGCCGCCGTCCGCTCTGCCTGGCTGTTACAGGAGCGTCGTTGTAAAAAGGTAAAATAAAGATGCAGACGTGATTAGTCCGACTTTATAAGCATCGGGGCCGGGGCTGTTATGGGGAGGGGGGAGGATCTGTCTATGGCACTGCTATGGGGAGGGGGGTCTGTGTATAGCACTGCTATGGGGAGGGGGGAGGATCTGTCTATGGCACTGCTATGGGGAGGGGGGGGTCTGTGTATAGCACTGCTATGGGGTGGAGGGGGGGGGTCTGTGTATGGCACTGCTATGGGAAGGGGGATCTGTGCACTGTTATGAGGAAAGGGATCTGTGCACTGTTATGCACATATCCCCCTCTCCATAACAGCGCCACCCACAGATCCCCCTCTCCATAACTGCGCCACCCACAGATCCCCCTCTCCATAACTGCGCCGCCCACAGATCCCCCTCTCCACAACTGCGCCGCCCACAGATCGCCCTCTCCATAACTGCGCCGCCCACAGATGGCCCTCTCCATAACTGCGCCACCCACAGATCGCCCTCTCCATAACTACGCCGTCCACAGATCCCCCTCTCCATAACTACGCCGTCCACAGATCCCCCTCTCCATAACTACGTCGTCCACAGATCCCCCTCTCCATAACTGCGCCACCCACAGATCCCCCTCTCCATAACTACGTCGTCCACAGATCCCCCTCTCCATAACTGCGCCACCCACAGATCCCCCTCTCCATAACTGCGCCACCCACAGATCCCCGTCTCCATAACTGCGCCACCCACAGATCCCCCTGTCCATAACTGCGCCACCCACAGATCCCCCTGTCCATAACTGCGCCACCCACAGATCCCCCTCTCCATAACTGCGCCGCCCACAGATCCCCCTCTCCATAACTGCGCCGCCCACAGATCCCCCTCTCCATAACTGCGCCGCCCACAGATCCCCCTCTCCATAACTACGCCGTCCACAGATCCCCCCTCTCCATAACTGCGCCACCCACAGATCCCCCATAATAGTGTCATCCACAGATCCCCCATAATAGTGTCGTCCACAGATCCCCCATAATAGTGTCGTCCACAATTTGTTTTAATATGGCCTTTGAACATATTTTTTCAAGTAAGATCATATAAACCTCTGTTTTGTAATTTTGTCGTTTTTGCTGATTAATCGTAGAAATTAATCGGCAACTAATCGATTATTCAAATAATCGTTAGCTGCAGCCCTACTTTAGTCTTTTTTCAGTGACTACTTTGTAAATCTGATGGTGGAGCAAACGAACCTGTACGCCCAACAGTTTGTTGCTCAACACCCGGGCTCCCTTTTGGCTATGGCCGGTGGCTGGACTCCGGTCAGTGCAGCCGAGATGAGGACGTTTTGGGGCCTCGTGCTGCACGTGGGCCTAGTTAAAAACCCAGTGTCAGGCAGTACTCAAGCGGGGACATCCTCTACCAGACCCCACTCTACAATATGGCCATGATACGTACCCGGTTTGAGGCCATCTGGAAATGCCTGCATTATGCAGATAATGCAGCATGTCCCCCTTCAAGGTGATCTTGCCTATGACCGCCTGTACAAAATCAGGCCGGTCATCGATCACTTTGGGGCCAAATCTTTGGAGGCCTATGTACCTGGAAGGGAGGTCGTGGTTGATGAGTCTCTCATTGCTTTCAAGGGGAGACTCATTTTCCGCCAGTATGTTCCCTCTAAGCGGGCGAGGTACAGCGTGAAGCTGTACAAACTTTGTGAGAGTACCTCAGGGCACACTTACAAGTTTCATGTCTACGAGGGGTGAAATTCCCATAATGAACCCCCAGAATGTCCCCCCACTCTGGGTGTTGGCGTAAAAAATTGTGTGGGACCTTATGCACCCACTGCTAGATAAGGGTTACCACCTGTACGTGGATAACTTTTATACTTTTATACCTTGTTTCAGTCCTCCGCCGCAAGATCCACGTCCGCTTGTGGGACCGTGCGGAAAAATCAGCGTGACCTCCCTACCTACCCCCTCCAGGTACCTATCCCCAGGGGTGAGACCCATGCCATTACAAGTGGAAACCTGCTGCTGGTCAGATATAAGGACAAGAGGGATGTCCTTGTACTGTCCACAATTCACGGTAACGGCAGCACCCTGTCCCTGTGCTAGGTACCACGGCACCGGTCATTAAGCCCGATTGTATCCTGGACTACAATCTATATATGGGAGGAGTTGATCTCTCTGATCAAGTTCTCAAGCCATATAATGCCATGCTCAAAACCCGGGCATGGTACAAAAAAGTTGCGGTCTACTTGGTGCAGGTTGCCTTGTACAACTCTTTTGTACTGTCCCATTGCGCTGGCAACACAGGGAAATTCCTTCAGTTCTATGAGGCAGTCCTCAAGGCCCTGATCTTTTCTGACCGGGAAAGAGCAGGCGGGAGTACCTTGGGAACTGGAGGTGCCCTGATCGTCCCTGACCAACACTTTCCAGGTGTGGTCCCCCATAATGGAAAGAAGGGACGGACCCAAAAAAGGTGCATAGTGCGTCACAGGAGGGGGATACAAAAGGACACCCCCACTCAGTGTGACACATGCCCCGATCATCCGGGCCTCTGCATTATTGGTTACTTCAGGGAGTACCACACTTCCATGGAGTACTAAATTTATAATCCCCTTCCCCAATTTAGCCACTGACTATCGGAAAAAAAACTATGGTTCTCAGATTTGAAACACCTCAAAAATGATATTTAGTAAAACAAAAAAAAAAAAAAGTTGACATATTAGATATCGCCACGTCTATAAGAATCTCCTCTATAAAAATACCCCATGACCTAACCCCCCAGATTAACATGGTCAAAAAAAAGTGCAAAAAAAGGTATTTTTTTGTCACCTTACATAACAAAAAGTGTAATAACAAGCAATCAAAAAGTCTTATAGCCCCCAATAGTGCCAATAAAACCGTCCCCTCATCCCGCAAAAAATGAGCCCCTACTTAATACAATCGGCTAAATAAATAAACATAAAAAAAGACTCAGATACTAAAATGTTTTTTTTTGGTTTAAAAAAGGATAATATAGAGTAAAACCGAATTAAATGTAAAAAAGTTGACATATTAGGTATCGCCGCATCCATAAGAATCTCCTCTATAAAACTACCCGCGACCTAACCCCCTAACAGTCCCCAAAATAAAAATAAATTCAAACTGTGCCAAATCAGCTATTTTTGCCACATTTTTCATTTTTATCTGGTAACAAAGCAAGGGTTAACAGCCCAAAAAAAGGTAATATTTATTACCCTGATTCTGCAGTTTACAGAAACGCACCATATGTGGTCGTAAACTGCTGTATGACAAAACGACAGGGTGAAAAAGGAAAGGAACGACATGGTTTCTGGAAGGCAGATTTCGATATCCCATTTGAGGAACCCCTGATGCACCCCTAGATTAGAACCCCATCTAAGAAATTACACCCCTCAAGGTATGCAAAACTGATTTTACAAACTTTATTAACCCTTTAGGTGTTCCTCAACAGTTTATGGCAAATGGAGATGACATTTCAGAATTTCTATTGTTGGTAACCTTACCTCACAAAAATGTAATATAGAGCAACTAAAAATGATATGTACCCTTAAAATAGTCCCAACAAAACCACCACCTTATCCCGTTTCCAAAATGGGGTCACTTTTAGGGAGTTTCTAATGTAGGGGTGCATCAGGGGGGCTTCAAATGGGACATGGTGTTAATAAACCAGTCCATCAAAATTTGCCTTCCAAAAACCACACAGCGCTACTTTCCCTCTACGCCCTGCTGTGTGGCCGTATAGTAGTGTAAGACCACATATGGGGTGTTTCTGTAAACCGCAGAGTCAGGGCAATAAATATTGAGTTTTGTTTGGCTGTTAACCCTTGCTTTATTACTGGAAAAAAATTGATTAAAATTGAAAATTTGGCAAAAAATTTAAATTCTGAAATTTCATCTCCATTTGCCAATAACTCTTGTGGAACACCTAAAGGGTTAATGATGTTTGTAAAAATCAGTTTTGAATACCTTGAGGAGTGTAGTTTCTAGAATGGGGTAATTTTTGGGTGTTTTCTATTATGTAAGCCTCACAGAGTGACTTCAGACCTGAACTGGTCCCTAAAAATTGGGTTTTTGAAAATTTCAGAAAATTTTCAAGATTTGCTTCTAAACTTCTCAAAATGAGTTTTAAAGTTATCACCATATAAAGTGACACTGGTCAGATTTGCAAAAAATGGCCTGGTCCTTAAGGTGAAATATGGCCGTGTCCTTAAGGAGTTAAGTCACATTAAAAGTGCGCACTAACCGAGTGGAAATTGCTTCAAGTTGAGACCTCCAGTGCAGGCCTGAATGGTAGCTTGGTTTTCTTGATGGATGATCCAACGCTGGCCTCAGGGCAGACAGGCCTCAGATCTCCTCAGCTCCTGATTATAAACAAAGACTACAGATCCTCTTTAGCAGGCAGCAGATATTCAACAATCGTCCCTTGCTTGCTGTGGATAAAGCCTTCAATCTCTGGCTGATCACAGGACATCTCAGGTAAACAATTTAGCAGACACGTCTGAATCAGTTGATTTCTAACTGCCAACTTTCTGTCCTCCTGCCACTTCCTTTGTCCAGCCCCTCTAGCTTTTCCCAGAAAGTTAGGGCATGGCAACAAAATGACAAAATGCACAAAATAAAAAAAATAAGCTACTTTGAACAGTCCATTTCAATAAGAAAGCAAATCCTGTGCAGCTATAAGATTACTTTTCTATTTATATTAATTGTCAACATCTCATTAGTTCTAAAGGGGCTGCCCGATTCAGGGCCTCTAGTGGCCAGTCACAAAAAATGCATGTTATGTCACTTATAGCTTATTTACAGATGTATTCAATTGGAGTATCATATGTCTCATCTTGGGGGCCCCAGACGGTGACCCCCTCACAGAGTCAATGAATATGTTTGTTTTAATGATGCCCACACGGGACCGAGCACCCATATTGGGATCTTTTGAATCAAACTAAAACCGTGACTTTGGTGGCACATAATGGCTTTGCACAAGAATATCATTCAGATTTTTGCTCCGTTTGGCCACAAATGCCGGAACAGGTGTCAGAGCTGGTTTCTCACGTTGTGTATTTTTTGCAAGTAAATACCCACGTTATATATCCTGTTGGTGGTATCCACGTTGTTCAAATCATCTTCTCAGAATGTCAGATTCCTTTTCAAAATCCATTATAGAGGTACAAATGCGTTTAGCATATAAGAATTGGCCAGTAGGTATTGACCTCTTTTGATAACTAGGATGAAAAGAAGATGCATGAAGTAGGGTATTTACTGCAGTTTCCTTACAATATACACATGTTTCTAAGTGACCTGTTTTAGACACCGTGATATTAATATCCAAAAAATTGATCTGTTGCACAGAGACAGTTTGGGTCAGAGAAATGTTCCAATTGTTAGCATTGAGTCGCTCCAAAAAGATCAAGATCCCTGCCACACGAACAAAATATTGTCGATATATTGCATCCATGGAAAAACCTGTCCGTTGGCCTCATCCATGGATACCTGTACAAGTTCACGTTCCCAGTAACCCAGAAAGAGGTTTGCATAGGATGGTGCGCATGCCGCACCCATTGCCACCCCTCATAGCTGCAAATAGCTACTATCTTTGAACAGGAAATGATTATGAGTAATAACAAAGTTCAACAATTCCATCAATAAGTCCACCAGTTCATATGGTAAGTTCCTCATCTGTAAAAAGAACCTGGAGGCTTTGAGGCCTTGATCATGCTGAATACAAGTATATAGAGATTCCACATCATAAGAGACCAAAACCATATTGCTCTCCATTTTTATATCTTCTAATTGCTTAAGGACATCTGTCAAGTCTCGAACATAAGATGGTAAGCACTCAATACAAGGTTTTAAATAGTAATCTAAAAAGCGACATATTGGTTCACACAGTCCACCACATCCAGATATAAATGGTCTACCCGGTGGTTTTTGTAATAATTTGTGTACCTTTGGCAACATATATAGTGTGGCCATCGGATACAGTTTTTGTAATCACTCTGGAGTCAACTGCATCCATGAGGATGCAATTCAGTTGGGCCTTAAAGTTTGATATAGGATTACATGATAATCATTTGTAACAGTTGACATCTCGAATTGGCGAAAAACCTCAGCCTTATACATAACGGTAGGCCACACAACCACATTGCCACTCTTATCAGCCAGCTTGAAGACAACACCTTTCATCTCCCTCAGTTGTCTGTGCAGTAGATAATTGGATATTAGACAGGTTAATTACCTTTAGTTCACCATTTTTAGAGTCTCCAGAGTTGTTGTATTTCCTTTTCAGGGGTGTCCGTGGTTGTACTGTTAATTGTCCATTCATAGGCAACTATGTTAAATGTGATGCATTACTAGTAGAGGAAGCTGATGAAGTAGCCCCGGACATATTTGCCTTACGTTGGTGTAAATGTTTTGCTGGAAATCAAGTACATCACGTTGGGGCTCGGTCCTGTGTGGGCATTGTACTACATGTAAAGTCATCATGAAAACAAACAAATTCAGTGACTCCTCGGTCCAACAATGTTTCAACATTGTGCATTTAATCAATTGTAGCACTTCAGGGGTCATTTATTATGCTACCTGCCCTTGCGGACTGATATATGTCGGCATGACCAAACGTGAGTTACATGTCTGGATTCAGGAACATCAAAAAGATATACAAGCAGCATCTAGGATTGATGATTCAGATAGGGACAAAATTGCAAAACTCAAACCGATAGTGATACATTTCTGTTACAAACATAACAATCGGTGGCAAGACCTCAAATTCTGTGGGATTGACAAAGTATGCCTTGGTTCAAGAGGAGGTGACCTGTTTCGACGTTTGGAACAAGTAGAAAGTAAGTGGATAGTGAAACGAAAAACCCAAACACCATATGGTCTCAATGATTTGGCAGCCGTATAGGCTGTTTTTATTCACATATACAATCATGTTTTTATTTACATATACAATCAGTTTTTATTTACATATATTTGGCATAATCATGTTTCATGTGGTGATCAACTTGGGTACGATTGTAAGTCCCTGTATGTAATGTCATTCTACATATAGATGCAATGTTATTCTATGTATATTGTAGGAGGGCGCAAGGGTCTGTCATTGACGTAAGGTACGTGTCACTGAGGTTCCTGGCCTTGGTGAGATAAGAACCGGTAATTTTGTGTGTCAGCGGCAGCTAGTGCTCGCTGACACTGTTTTACTCAGTGTGGCTGTAAAGCCAATCCGGGCCGGTTCTTATTGGGAGCAGCCAAAGTGCAGGGTGGGTGGCTGTTCCCCGCGTGCAGGCCAGGTTTTGGGCTGGGGTTTAAAAACCCAGTCAGCAGCTCAGTTGGGTGTGGTATGTTCCTCCAAGTGAAAGTGGAGCTGGGAAAGCTCTGTGTTATTGGAAGCTGCATGAGAGCCCCCTGCTGGGAGTCCGGCGCCCTAAAGCCTGCCAGGTGATTTATGTCATTTTTGGGAGCTCTTGCTGTGTGAACTAACACCAGGACCCTGTAAAGCATAGTTTTTTTTCTGCCTTTTCTGTGTGAATAAACACGGGACTTTTGTTTTTTCAACCATGGTCTTGCATCTGTATTGCGTCTGCTTACCCTGCCTACCAAAGCAAATCCCTACTATATATACAGTACAGACCAAAAGTTTGGACACACCTTCTCATTCAAAGAGTTTTCTTTATTTCCAGGACTATGAAAATTGTAGATTCACACTGAAGGCATCAAAACTATGAATTAACACATGTGGAATTATATACATAACAAAAAAGTGTGAAACAACTGAAAATATGTCATATTCTAGGTTCTTCAAAGTACCCACCTTTTGCTTTGATTACTGCTTTGCACACTCTTGGCATTCTCTTGATGAGCTTCAAGAGGTAGTCACCTGAAATGGTCTTCCAACAGTCTTGAAGGAGTTCCCAGAGATGCGTAGCACTTGTTGGCCCTTTTGCCTTCACTCTGTGGTCTAGCTCACCCCAAACCATCTCGATTGGGTATAGGTCCGGTGACTGTGGAGGCCAGGTCATCTGGCGCAGCACCCCATCACTCTCCTTCATGGTCGAATAGCCCTTACACAGCCTGGAGGGGGAGCCTTTGATCCCCGAAACGCGTTAATTCTAGATTTTAGGAAGAAGAAACAAAATGGACACCAAAATGGACACCATCCCATTGGCATTAATGGTAGAAACGTGGAGATAGTTCAAAGTTCTAAGTATTGGGAGTTCATATTAGTCAGGACCTGTCATGGATAAAAAACACAACAGAAATTGCCAAAACAGGTCTTCAGAGGCTTCATTTTCTGAGGAGTCTGAAGAAAGCACAACTCCCAAAACAGCTGCTAGTCAATTTTTACAGGTGCACCATAGAATCTGTTATCACATACCGCATTACAGTGTGGTACTCCGGCTGCTTTTCTGAGGACAAGAAGACCCTCAAGCGCATCATCAGAATGGCTGGCAGAATCACTGGTACTCAGTTACCATCACTGGATGACATCTTCACTGCTCGCTGCAGCAGCAGGGCAAAAATGATCTGCGGGGATCCAACTCACCCCGGCCACAGCCTTTTCATTCCCCTACCCTCTGGTAGGCGTCTTAAAGCCCTACATGCCCGCACCACTAGGCTGAAGAACAACTTTTACCCCAAAGCAATCAGTCTCCTAAATGCTCGGAGATTATTGCCCCTTCCTAGGATAGAAACTACCACAGACTGAAAGTGACTGCTGCATTCATGAACCCATGATGACCTCTTGTCTGCAGTGGTGTCTGAATCAGTGTGTATATATATAAGCACTTCCTACTTTGCTCTTGCTATATATATATATATATATATGCTGTGAACTGTGAATAGTAATGCCTTCTAGTGCAATGTTTTGCTTTTTTCTAGTGTAATGCTTTAGTTTAAATGTCAGTTCTTGTTCCTCTGTCCATGGCATCTAGGATTGCTCCAAACAACATTTCATTGTATTACATTGTATTGTACAGTGACAATAAAGGCATCTTATCTTATTGATTTTCTGCAGAAAATATGGTGAATGGACTGCTGAGGACTGGGGCAAAGTCATATTCTCCGATCAAGCCTCTTTCAGATTGTTTGGGCATCAGGAAAAAGGCTTGTCCGGAGAAGAAAAGGTGAGTGCTACTATCAGTCCTGTGTCATGCCAACAGTAAAGCATCCTGAGACCATTCATGTGTGGGGTTGCTTCTCATCCAAGGGAGTGGGCTCACTCGCAATTTTGCCCCAAAACACAGCCATGAATAAAGAATGGTACCAAAACACCCTCCAACAGCAACTTCTTCCAACAATCCAACAACAGTTTGGTGAAGAACAATGCATTTTCCAGCATGATGGAGCACCGTGCCATAAGGCAAAAGTGCTAACTATGTGGCTCGGGGACCAAATAGTTGACATTTTGGGTCCATGGCCTGTAAACTCCCCAGATCTTAATCCCATTGAGAACTTGTGGTCAATCCACAAGAGGCAGGTGGACAAACAAAAACCCACTAATTCTGACAAACTCCAAGAAGTGATTATGAAAGAATGGGTTGCTATCAGTCAGGAATTGGCCCAGAAGTTGATTGAGAGCATGCCCAGTCGAATTGCAGAGGTCCTGAAAAAGAAGGGCCAACACTGCAAATACTGACTCTTTGCATAAATGTCATGTAATTGTCGATAAAAGCTTTTGAAACGTATGAAGTGTGTGTAATTATATTTCACTACATCACAGAAACAACTAAAACAAAGATCTAAAAGCAGTTTAGCAGCAAACTTTGTGAAAACTAATATTTGTGTCATTCTCAAAACTTTTGGCCACGACTGTATACCTAATAAAGAAGAATAATAGGTATAAAATTAAAATGAACTAATAGGAGAGCTGTAAATATAAACAAATTAGCAATAAGGTAAAGTAAAGACTAGTAGTGTAAGGAGACACTAGAGATATAACTACCATAAATATTAGGAGTATATATAAGGGGGTCTACTAATAAAGTAACATGTTTATAAGCAAGTTTATAAATAAGTTTATAAATATAGTTAATACAGAATATGACAGATGACATTGGTTCAAATAATTCTTAATAATATTGTTTCTGAATTAAATTTCCTATGACACTTTCTAACTAATAATAAACAAGTTAGACAAATAGAAGTGTATATAAAAGTACTGGAAGAAATATTAATAGTAAGATACTTATAAAAAGCATATACAGATAGAGACAAATACAGCTAACTTGGAGGCTATGACCGAATATATGCGTGATGAGGCGGGTACAGTAAGTGGAAGGACATGTATGGGAAGTAAGTACATTTAGCAAAAAGTCCCCTGTCATGTGCGAGACTGGCACCAATTCCAACTACATCATCATTGCAAGAAAAGATAAGGAATCGCCCTAATAGGTGTTGAAGCTGACTAAATATACCAGTGGCACATACTGTACAGGGAGTGCAGAATTATTAGGCAAATGAGTATTTTGACCACATCATCCTCTTTATGCATGTTGTCTTACTCCAAGCTGTATAGGCTCGAAAGCCTACTACCAATTAAGCATATTAGGTGATGTGCATCTCTGTAATGAGAAGGGGTGTGGTCTAATGACATCAACACCCTATATCAGGTGTGCATAATTATTAGGCAACTTCCTTTCCTTTGGCAAAATGGGTCAAAAGAAGGACTTGACAGGCTCAGAAAAGTCAAAAATAGTGAGATATCTTGCAGAGGGATGCAGCACTCTTAAAATTGCAAAGCTTCTGAAGCGTGATCATCAAACAATCAAGCGTTTCATTCAAAATAGTCAACAGGGTCGCAAGAAGCGTGTGGAAAAACCAAGGCGCAAAATAACTGCCCATGAACTGAGAAAAGTGCCGCTGCCAAGATGCCACTTGCCACCAGTTTGGCCATATTTCAGAGCTGCAACATCACTGGAGTGCCCAAAAGCACAAGGTGTGCAATACTCAGAGACATGGCCAAGGTAAGAAAGGCTGAAAGACGACCACCACTGAACAAGACACACAAGCTGAAACGTCAAGACTGGGCCAAGAAATATCTCAAGACTGATTTTTCTAAGGTTTTATAGACTGATGAAATGAGAGTGAGTCTTGATGGGCCAGATGGATGGGCCCGTGGCTGGATTGGTAAAGGGCAGAGAGCTCCAGTCCGACTCAGACGCCAGCAAGGTGGAGGTGGAGTACTGGTTTGGGCTGGTATCATCAAAGATGAGCTTGTGGGGCTTTTTTGGGTTGAGGATGGAGTCAAGCTCAACTCCCAGTCCTACTGCCAGTTTCTGGAAGACACCTTCTTCAAGCAGTGGTACAGGAAGAAGTCTGCATCCTATAAGAAAAACATGATTTTCATGCAGGACAATGCTCCATCACACGCGTCCAAGTACTCCACAGCATGGCTGGCAAGAAAGGGTATAAAAGAAGAAAATCTAATGACATGGCCTCCTTGTTCACCTGATCTGAACCCCATTGAGAACCTGTGGTCCCTCATCAAATGTGAGATTTACAAGGAGGGAAAACAGTACACCTCTCTGAACAGTGTCTGGGAGGCTGTGGTTGCTGCTGCACGCAATGTTGATGGTGAACAGATGGTGAACAGATCAAAACACTGACAGAATCCAGATCAAAACACTTTGCAGTGTCCTTGCAAAGAAAGGTGGCTATATTGGTCACTGATTTGTTTTTGTTTTGTTTTTGAATGTCAGAAATGTATATTTGTGAATGTTGAGATGTTATATTGGTTTCACTTGTAAAAATAAATAATTGAAATGGGTATATTTTTGTTTTTTGTTAAGTTGCCTAATAATTATGCACAGTAATAGTCACCTGCACACACAGATATCCCCCTAAAATAGCTAAAACTAAAAACAAACTAAAAACTACTTCCAATAATATTCAGCTTTGATATTAATGAGTTTTTTGGGTTCATTGAGAACATGGTTGTTGTTCAATAATAAAATTAATCCTCAAAAATACAACTTGCCTAATAATTCTGCACTCCCTGTATAGGCGAATGTATGAAGTGATGATTAATGGTCAGAGACCAATTGTAAATAAACTATGTATACAACACCACAACTGGGTTCACTTAGTAATTGTTCACCCTTGGGTAAGGTTGAGCAAACCCGAACTGTAAAGTTCGGTTTCATACCGAACTTTAGGATTTTTGGACCCCGGACCCGAACATTTATGTAAAAGTTTGAGTTCGGTGTTCGGCAATTTAATGGCGCTTTCTGAAAGGCTGCAGGGCAGCCAATCAACAAGCGTTTAACTTGTGTGCCCTTCGAAGCCATCACAGCCATGCCTATTAATGGCATGGCTGTGATTGGCCAGTGCAGCATGTGACCCAGCCTCTATAAAAGCTGGAGTCACGTAGCGCCACACGTCACTCTGCTCCTACTAGTGTAGGGATAGGATGCTGTCGCTGTCAGGGAGAGAATAGGAAAGAATCTATCTGATATCACATCACAACTAATAACTCAGCAATTTTGTTTTGTGGGTGCAGTGCAACATTTTTTACCCTGCCCTGAGCCCAGTGACACAGAAAAAAATGTTTTATCCGTCTGTTAGTTAGGTGGGCGTTGGTGGCCATTTTGTGCAAGTTCAGTGCACCAGCACTACATATGTGCCAGGGACAATAATTTAACCCTGTTCTTTTAGTTCGGTGGCAACATATACCCATTTTTTAAGTGCACCTGCACTGCATATGAGCCAGGGGAAGGGAAAATAATATAGGGAATCCGTCTGAGAGTTCAGGGACCCAGGGGGTGACATATTAAAAAAATAAATCTGTAAAGTACAATGCAAGCAAATCCATCTGGTAGATTCTGTGGGGACAATTTATTATTTGTTTTGCTAAAAAGTACATTTGCGCCCTGCACTGCATTTGTGATAGTGAAAAAAAATCAGTTAAATGCATCTGTTAAATTGTGGATGAAAAAAATCTTATGTTTTTTTTTTCCATTAAGTACCTTTGCGGCCTTTGCTGCATTTGTGACAGTTCAATACAAGCGTTAAATACTGCTGTTATATTCTGGTTTAAAAAAAAACACCCATTTTGTGCAAGATGTTAAATAAGGGCTGTTTCACACGAGCGGATGCCGTGCGTGGCATCCGCTCCGTGAAAGAGTGCCAAGACCCGATGCAGACTGCAGAGGCACGGAGCATTAACATGACTGATAATGCTCCGTGCCTCTCTGTGAGATAAAGTTGTCACTGTGATTTCGCAGTAAAGAGATCACAGAGAGGCACGGAGCATTATCAGTCATGTTAATGCTCCGTGCCTCTGCAGTCTGCATCGGGTCTTGGCACTCTTTCACGGAGCGGATGCCACGCACGGCATCCGCTCGTGTGAAACAGCCCTAACGCTGTTATATTCTGGTTTAAAAAAAACACCCATTTTATCCCAGATACTATATTTGGGGCCTTTAACATTTGTATTGGCCTGTCACAAATGCAGCAAATACCGCTGTTATATTCTGCGATAAAATAAATGGAATTCAGCTTTAAAAAAAACACCCATTTTGCGGCCTTTGCCTATATTTATGCTGCATTTGTGACAGTCCAATACATGCGTTAAACTCCACGGTTATATTATGGTTTTAAAAAAACACCCATTTTGTGCAAGATACTACAAACCTGATTCCAAAAAAGTTGGGACACTAAAATTGTGAATAAAAACTGAATGCAATGATGTGGAGATGGCAAATGTCAATATTTTATTTGTAATAGAACGTAGATGACAGATCAAACGTTTAATCCGAGTAAATGTATCATTTTAAAGGGAAAAAAACGTTGATTCAGATTTTCACGGTGTCAACAAATTCCCAAAAAGTTGGGACAAGTAGCAATAAGAGGCTGGAAAAAGTAAATTTGAGCATAACGAAGAGCTGGAAGACCAATTAACACTAATTAGGTCAATTGGCAACATGATTGGGTATAAAAAGAGCTTCTCAGAATGGCAGTGTCTCTCAGAAGCCAAGATGGGTAGAGGAACACCAATTCCCACAATGTTGCGCAGAAAGATAGTGGAGCAATATCAGAAAGGTGTTACCCAGCGAAAAATTGCAAAGACTTTGCATCTATCATCATCATCAACTGTGCATAACATCATCCGAAGATTCAGAGAATCTGGAACAATCTCTGTGCGTAAGGGTCAAGGCCGTAAAACCATACTGGATGCCCGTGATCTCCGGGCCCTTAAACGACACTGCACCACAAACAGGAATGCTACTGTAAAGGAAATCACAGAATGGGCTCAGGCATACTTCCATAAACCATTGTCAGTGAACACAATCCACCGTGCCATCCGCCGTTGCCAGCTGAAACTCTACAGTGCAAAGAAGGAGCCATTTCTAAGCAAGATCCACAAGCTCAGGTGTTTTCACTGGGCCAGGGATCATTTAAAATGGAGTGTGGCAAAATGGAAGACTGTTCTGTGGTCAGACGAGTCACGATTCGAAGTTCTTTTTGGAAATCTGGGACGCCATGTCATCCGGACCAAAGAGGACAAGGACAACCCAAGTTGTTATCAACGCTCAGTTCAGAAGCCTGCATCTCTGATGGTATGGGGTTGCATGAGTGCGTGTGGCATGGGCAACTTGCATGTCTGGAAAGGCACCATCAATGCAGAAAAATATATTCAGGTTCTATAACAACATATGCTTCCATCCAGACGTCATCTCTTTCAGGGAAGACCCTGCATTTTTCAACAAGATAATGCCAGACCACATTCTGCATCAATCACAACATCATGGCTGCGTAGGAGAAGGATCCGGGTACTGAAATGGCCAGTCTGCAGTCCAGATCTTTCACCTTTAGAGAACATTTGGCGCATTATAAAGAGGAAGGTGCAACAAAGAAGGCCGAAGATGATTGAACAGTTAGAGGCCTGTATTAGACTAGAATGGGAGAGCATTCCTATTTCTAAACTTGAGAAACTGGTCTCCTCGGTCCCCAGATGTCTGTTGAGTGTTGTTAGAAGAAGGGGAGATGCCACACAGTGGTGAAAATGGCCTTGTCCCAACTTTTGGGGGATTTGTTGACACCATGAAATTCTGATTCAACATATTTTTCCCTAAATTGGTACATTTTCTCAGTTTAAACTTTTGTTCCGTGATTTATGTTCTATTCTGAATAAAATATTAGAAGTTGGCACCTCCACATCATTGCATTCGGTTTTTATTCACGATTTGTATAGTGTCCCAACTTTTTTGGAATCCGGTTTGTACATTTGGGGCCTTTGCTGCATTTGTGACAGTCCAATACAACGAGTCAATACTGCTGTTACATTGTTGGTTGACAAATTAACATTTTTTGTGACCGTGAAGTAATTGTACAGAATTCGCACTGTTGTGTGATCTCAAGAAATTTTTCCTCTTTATGACACCGACACTGCCTTACTGTCAGTGAACTTAATTGTTGACTATTGGTGGTTACATTGTCGCCTGACAAAAACCATCTGTTAGTTTTGTGGGTGAATGCAAAGAATGAGGAGAGCGTCAAATAAGGGACGTGGCCCCGATCGTCGTGCTGCCGGTGTTGGTGGAGCTCCTGTTGCAGGGAGAGGACGTGGTCAATTTGTGCCAGCTACACGCACAAGTGAAACACCTTCATCAGGTGCGAGTAGGCGACAGAACCTTCAGCGCTATTTGGTAGGGCCGAATGCGGCTCTACAAATGGTGAAGCCAGAACAAGTACAGGCGATAGTAGATTGGGTGGCTGACAGTGCCTCCAGTTCCTTCACATTGTCTCCCACCCAGTCCCTTGCTGAAAGATCAGAGTTGGCATCTGCAACCCATGGCCATCAGCTTTTCACCAGTGGACCAGTAAGCACGTTATATCTCCCTAACAGCACACTGGGTAAATGCAGTGGCAGCTGGGCCTGAGGTGGATAGCAGTTTGGTGCATGTCCTTCCACCACCGAGGATTGCAGGGTATTTCTCTTTGCCTCCTGTTGCTTCCTCCTCCTACTCCACTTCCTCATCCGGTACCTCCTCCTCATCCGATCAGCGTAACACCTTTACAACCAACTTCAGCACAGCCAGGGGTAAACGACAGCAGGCAGTTTAGAAACTTCTGTTTGGGGGACAAACCCCACACCGCGCAGAAGTTGTGCCCAGGCATGGAACAACAGACCGATGAGTGGTTGGTACCAGTGAGCCTCAATCCCGGCCTGGTGGTGTGCGATAATGGGCGAAATCTCGTAGCAGCTCTGGGACTAGCCAGTTTGATGTACATCCCTTGCCTGGCGCATGTACTGAATTTGGTGGTGCAGAGGTTCCTGAAAAATTACCCCAATATGTCAGAGCTGCTGCAGAAAGTGCTGCGTTCTCACCCTGCTGCTGCTCGCCTGTCAGCGCTGCAATGTAACTTCGGCCTTCCCGCTCACCGCCTCATATGCAACATGCCAAAAAGTTGGAACTCCACCTTGCACATGCTGGCCAGACTGTGCGAGCAGCAGCAGGCGATAGTGGAGTTTCAGCTGCAGCACACATGGGTGAGTCGCTCTGCGGAACAGCACCACTTCACCACCAATGAGTGGGCCTCCTTGCGAGACCTTGTTTACTGTGTTTAGATCTGCTCCCACCAAAACGAGTCCTTGTGTCTCCAATGTATGAAAAGAAAAAAAAGGATTAGCATGTTCATTCAGTGCATATGTTATACACTCACCTAAAGAATTATTAGGAACACCATACTAATACGGTGTTGGACCCTCTTTTGCCTTCAGAACTGCCTTAATTCTACATGGCATTGATTCAACAAGGTGCTGATAGCATTCTTTAGAAATGTTGGCCCATATTGATAGGATAGCATTTTGCAGTTGATGGAGATTTGAGGGATGCACATCCAGGGCACGAAGCTCCTGTTCCACCACATCCCAAAGATGCTCTATTGGGTTGAGATCTGGTGACTGTGGGGGGCTATTTTAGTACAGTGAACTCATTGTCATGTTCAAGAAACCAATTTGAAATGATTCGAGCTTTGTGACATGGTGCATTATCCTGCTGGAAGTAGCCATCAGAGGATGGGTACATGGTGGTCATGAAGGGATGGACATGTTCAGAAACAATGCTCAGGTAGCCTGTGGCATTTAAACGATGGCCAATTGGCACTAAGGGGCCTAAAGTGTGCCCAGAAAACATCCCCCACACCATTACACCACCACCACCACCAGCCTGCACAGTGGTAACAAAGCATGATGGATACATGTTCTCATTCTGTTTACGCCAAAATCGAGACTCATCAGACCAGGCAACATTTTTCCAGTCTTCAACAGTCCAATTTTGGGGAGCTCGTGCAAATTGTAGCCTCTTTTTCCTATTTGTAGTGGAGATGAGTGGTACCCGGTGGGGTCTTCTGCTGTTGTAGCCCATCCGCCTCAAGGTTGTGGCTTCACAAATGCTTTGCTGCATACCTCGGTTGTAACGAGTGGTTATTTCAGTCAACGTTGCTCTTCTATGAGCTTGAATCAGTCGACCAATTCTCCTCTGACCTCTAGCATCAACAAGGCATTTTCGCCCACAGGACTGCCGCATACTGGATGTTTTCCCTTTTCACACCATTCTTTGTAAACCCTAGAAATGGTTGTGCTTGAAAATCCCAGAAACTGAGCAGATTGTGAAATACTCAGAGCGGCCCGTCTGGCACCAACAACCATGCAACGCTCAAAATTGCTTAAATCACCTTTCTTTCCCATTCTGACATTCAGTTTGGAGTTCAGTTGTCTTGACCAGGACCACAACCCTACATGCATTGAAGCACCTGCCATGTGACTGGTTGACTAGATAATCCCATTAATGAGAAATAGAACAGGTGTTCCTAATAATTCTTTAGGTGTGTATATCACAATATATACCCACCGGGGTTTCCATGGTGTTCCTAAGAAGTCATCCTGCAGAGATAAGTTTATACCGTAGTTTGTAATGCAATAGAAGTAGCACCCCTGCCTGTTGCCTGCCTCACCTATCCATAACCGTTTCCTCTAAAAGTCACTTTTCTCTAGATGGGTCTCTTGTAGTAAAGCTATGTCCGCTTTAAGCCTTTTTAGGTGTCTGAGCACCATTAGTCTTTTACGAGGTGATCTTAATCCCTTCACATTCCACATGACGATGCGCACCACCTCCTATACATAACACAGTTATATCTCGCATAATTTCTTTCCCTGGTCTCCCCCACAGTGCTTTAACCTGTTAGGGACATATGACGTACCGGTACAGCATGATGTCCCGGTACTTAAGGACACATGACGTACCGATACGTCATGTGTAATTCCGATCACCGCTGCGAGGCAGGCGGTGATCGGAACTGGGTGCCTGCTCAAATAATTGTGTCTCCGTGCAGCTGTAATGGGGACCCGATGGCATGGAAGGCAGCGTGATGCGGTGTTAAAAAAAAAAAAAAAAAAAAAAAAAAGCCATTTTATGTCACCTTACAAAGAGTGTAATAGCAAGCGATCAAAAAGTTATTCGTACCCCAAAATAGTGCCAGTCATCTTATCCCGCAAAAATCATACCCTACCCAAGATAATCGCCCAAAAACTGAAAACTATAGCTCTCAGACTATAGAAATACTAAAACATGATTATTTTTTTTTGTTTCAAAAATGAAATCATTGCATAAAACTTACAGAAATGAAAAAATTGTATACATATTAGGTATCGTTGCGTCCGTGAAAACCTGCTCTATAAAAATACCACATGATCTAACCTTTCAGATGCCAAAACGGCTATTTCTTGTTACCTTGCCTCACAAAAAGTGTAATATAGAGCAACCAAAAATCATATGTACCCTAAACTAGTACCAACAAAACTGCCACCCTATCCCGTAGTTTCTAAAATGAGGTCACTTTATTGGAGTTTCTACTCTAGGGGTGCATCAGGGGGGCTTCAAATGGGACATGGTGTAAAAAAAAAAAAACTGTCCAGCAAAATCTGCCTTCCAAAACCCGTATGGCATTCCTTTCCTTCTGCGCCCTGCCGTGTGCCCGTACAGCGGTTTACGACCACATATGGGGTGTTTCTGTAAACTACAGAATTTGCAAAAAAAAATGGCCTGGTCCTTAAGGTGGAATATGGCCGTGTCCTTAAGGGGTTACATTAAAGACAACAAACTGCCCCCCCCCCCCCCCCCCCCAACAACATCTGGCCCACAAAATCTCTTATCCACTCTTCCTTATGAAAGCATTTTACTTAATTTTTTCCACGCATCCTCTCACAGACTTCGCTATCTCCTCACCTCTTCCTAATTATTTTCTTTATATCCTCCACCGTCACACCCAATAAAGTAGTGATTAGCTACAATTTCTCAGAGATCTTCCTCCATTTTCCCTATCTCCACCATCCTGTCCCTCCCCCAATGGTATCAGCAATCTGTCTTGACTATAACAGTCATCTCTGCAGTCCCTCTGAAGCTGCACAGATCCATATATAAATAATAATAAATAAAAGAGAAGATGGGGGACCCACTTACGCAAATCACTCCTAAAAGATAAAGGTTATTAAGCCCCAGTCTCTATTGGTGGTCTGTTCTTCACCACGTCATCCTGTGTGCGATCTTGAGGACTTGGATGAGCCAGGATAATTTTGTTGCTGATGCCGTATGGTTGGTGATGAAAGTCCACGTGGAGAGAGGCCCATATGGTTAGATATAAGACAGCATGGCTTCCTCAGTAGTCTTATAAATGTCAGTTTGACCCTCGTCTCTGAACATCTTCTAGACCGCAGCTTTTCTCGAAACTACTGCTGAGTAGTCCCCAAATAAAAGCAATTTGTGTACTCTGACCACTATGGACCTTCCTTCTCTTTTAAACTTGCCCAAAATAGCAGCATTATCTGCATGATTCAGATACTTCACGATGGTTGGGGCGAGGCTTTGGGTCCCCATTGTTGTTTTGTAAGTCCTTTGGTGGTCCTATATGGTGTGCTCTTTCCAAAGTACATGAACCATTAATGCCCAAGGCTTGAGGGATCTCTATGGAGCAGATCAGAGAGCTGCCCGGGGGAACAGATTCCAGAAGGCCTATAATTCTCACATTACTCCTTCTGGATGTATTTTCTAAGTCTTCCACTTGTAGAGATTTGTTAGATTTCAGAATGTGCTGCATTTGGGTCTGGGACTTTTCTAGTTCATCCTCTAGCAGGCTCAGGCGTTGTTCTAGCTCAGTTATCTGAGATGAGTGCAGGTCAATGTCTGCCTGGAGCTACGTCAGAGTTGCAGCCAGTCGCCTTGGCTGTCTTATGCTCTAAAAGCCTGGATTGCCAGAACCACAGATCAAAGCTGCTAAACCTTAGATGCTGCAGTCGCTTCTGACCTTGATATCTAAGTGGTTTCAGAGGGAGGGGGCTTCCTCTGTCACCCATTGGCTAATTCAATTGTGGGATGCCAATGTCTTAACATGGCAGCCAGGGGTCTAATGGAGGGCCCAAGGTCTGACTATTAATATGTGCTACACCAGAGCTATAATTAAGGGAGTAGGCCACTTTCTGGCTACTGTTGACAAATGTTGATATTATGTACCATTTGATATCTTTCCCAAGCCATGTCCCCTTGTCGGGCAAATCTTCTGTGCTCTTTGTATAGAGGTCCTATGAATAGGATGGCCAACTGAACAGACACGCAACTCAGGCTAGTCCACTCAAAACCTGTACTAAACTCCCAACAGTGCAAGTGCAGATGGCAGATGCAGTGTATTGGAACAAAGGAGGCCGAGTGATTTGCCTGGTCACATGACCCTCCATAAACAGCCATTTTTAAGGACAGGACGTATGTGTGGACAGCACAAAAGACTTGACCAACCAGAGGTCATATCTTATCAAATATAGAAAATAGTGCAGAATATAAGCAAAGGCTATATTATTAAGTGCCAAACAGTCATTTTACAAACATATTGATCAACAGTAGTCAGAAAGTGGTTAACTCCTTTAAGGGGTTTGAATGAAGCTGTGGACATGCATGAGCACTGTCTCTATTCTACTCTAGGAGGCTGCCTAGATAGCTGAATTTAACAATCGGCAATCTATGGCAGTCCCATAAAGTTGATTAAACAGAACACAGTCCCTCATTCTAGTGATCGTCAGGGGCCCCAGAGGTCAGACCTTACTGATTAGAAACATCCCCTATCCTGTTAGGAAAGGACAACCCCTGTAAATAAAAAGCTGTATTTAACTCCTTAAAGACCAGGCTCATTTTCAACTTAAAGACCAGGCCATTTTTTGCAAATCTGACCAGTGTCACTTTAAGTGGTGATAACTTTAAAATGCTTTGACTTATCCAGGCCATTCTGAGATTGTTTTTTCAACACATATTGTATTTCATGACAATGGTAAAATGGAGTAAAAAATATTCATTTTTATCTATAAAAAATACCAAATTTGTCAAAAAATTTGAAAAATTAGCAAATTTCCAAGTTTCAATTTCTCTACTTCTATAATACATAGTAATACCTACAAAAATAGCTATTATTTTACATTTCCCATATGTCTACTTCATGTTAGGATCATTTTGGGAATTACATTTTATTTTGTGGGATGTTACAAGCAAAAACCCACTTTTTAAGGACCAGTTCAGGTCTGAAGTCACTTTGTAAGGCTTACATAATAGAAACCACCCAAAAATGACCCCATTTTAGAAACTACAGTCCTCAAGGTATTCAAAACTGATGATTTTACAAACTTTGTTTACCCTTTAGGTGTTCAACAAGAATTAATGGAAAATAGAGATACAATTTCAAAATTTCACTTTTTTTGGCAGATTTTCCATTTTAATCATTTTTTTTTTCCAGTTACAAAGCAAGGGTTAACAGCCAAACAAAACTCAATATTTATGGCCCCGATTCTGTAGTTTACAGAAACACCCCATATGTGGTCGTAAACCGCTGTACGGGCACACGGCAGGGTGCAGAAGGAAAGTAATGCCATACGGTTTTTGGAAGGCAGATTTTGCTGGACTGTTTTTTTGTTTGTTTTTTTGACACCATGTCCCATTTGAAGCCCCCCTGATGCACCCCTAGAGTAGAAACTCCAATAAAGTGACCCCATTTTAGAAACTACGGGATAGGGTGGCATTTTTGTTGGTACTAGGGTACATATGATTTTTGGTTGCTCTATATTACACTTTTTGTGAGGCAAGGTAACAAGAAATAGCTGTTTTGGCACAGTTTTTATATTTTTTTGCTATTTACAACATTTATCTGACAGGTTAGATGAGGTGATATTTTTATAGACCAGGTTGTCACAGATGCGGCGATACCTAATATGTATACGTTTTTTATTTTATTTATGTAAGTTTTACACAATTTGATTTTTGAAACAAAACTTAAAAAAAATCATGTTTTAGTGTCTCCATAGTCTGAGAGACTTTTTTCAGTTTTTGGGCGATTATCTTGGGTAGGTTATGATTTTTGCTGGATGAGATGGCGGTTTGATTGGCACTATTTTGGGGTGCGTATGACTTTTTGATCGCTTGCTATTACACTTTATTTTGTAAGGTGACAAAAAAAATAGCTTTTTTTTTTGTCGCCGTTTGTATTTTTTACGGTGTTCACCTGAAAGGATAGGTCACGTGGTATTTTTTATAGAGCAAGTTATTACAGATGCGGCGATACCCAATATGTATACTTTTTATTTTTATTTATGTAAGTTTTACACAATTATTTCAAAATTTTCCAGAATTTTAACAATTTTTTTTTTTCACTTTATTTTTAGTCCACTTTGGGACTTCAACTTTTGGGCGTCTAATCCCCTTTACAATGCATTCCAATACTTCTGTATTGGAATGTATTGGCTGTATGAGTAATGCAGTGTGTATTATTCATACAGCTTCCTGAATTGACCTGCGGTTTGCGGCGATCACCGACGTGTGTGAATTGACCTGCAGTTCCTGAATTGACCAGTCAGAGGCAGTGACTCCATGTCTTTTGAGGGCATTTTACGTGGAACAGTTTTTCAATGTATTTTTTGTATTTTTCTATTAATGTTTCTTCATAACTAAGACCCTCCAGACCCCTTATCAGTTTAGTAGCCATACAAAAACAAAAAAAAGCCAGAATTGTCATTTTTTTTCTACGAATATTAAGTTACCACATAACTTTTTTTTTTTTTTTTTTTTAATTAAACAAAGAAACGTTATTGGTCTTGAGATGCAGTGAAACATAAAAACGATATAGGTCTTGGCACGCGGTGAGCAAAGAACATTTTCTTAAAAATGTATTTTTTTTTTTATTGTGCAAAAGTAGTAAAAGTCTTTAACCCCTTAAGGACAGGGACACTATTTGTTGTTTCCCTCCACCTTCCAAAAGCCAAGACCGTCACATAAGGGTTTATTTTTTGCAGGACAAAAATTTTAATAAATAATTTACCATTTAATAAAAAAAATATATAAAAAAAAAAAAAGTTTTGTGTTTTGATATGCTATTCACTATAATCAAAAAATGACATGAGGTCTTTATTCTGCAAGTCAGTGATTACAGTATAGTATAGTTGTATAGCTCTGATGTTTTACTTTAAAAAATAAACACCTTTAAAAAGAAAATAAAAATTTGCTTTGCATCACCATTTTTGGACACCGATAACTTATATATTTCTGTCTACAGAGCCTTGTTTTTTACAAGGCGAACTGGAGTTTTTATTGGTACGTATGACCTTTTTATTTTATTTTTTATAAAAAAGTGATGTAAAATTGTATTCATTGCGACCAAAAAATTGATTTTTTTTGTCCATTACGCATTCACCATAAAGGAAAAATATATATTTTTTATTTTAATAATTCAGACATTTTTGAATTTGGCTATACCTTTTGGGGGAAATTTATCAAACTCATTACGCCACTTATCTGGCGGTAAAATTTTGGCACACATTTTTTTTTGCATGAAATCCTATTATATCTAAGCACCTATTCCACACTTTGCCACTTTTCAAAGTAGTCCATGTATGACACATTCACTATATGCGACTTTTACAAAAGTCACATCTCCATGCCAGGTAGCCCCCTGGTGTACTTGTAAACATAGGTGTAAAATACATTGCAATCACACCAAATATATTAAGGTACAGCATTTCATAAATTTGGTGCAGGCAGAAAAAGTAAAAACAGATGTAAAATGACAAAAAAAAAAGTGACAGATGTCTAAAAGTGATATATGTAAAATTTGGAAAGGGGGTGATTTGAATATATTTTTGCCTTTTTTTTTTATGTCTCCTAAACCCTTTTGAGACATTTCGTAATTTAACTTTTTCATTTTTACTTCTCCACAGGATTTCTCTGCAGAAGTGGCAAGAAAGTATTGAGGATATTTCGTGAAGATGGCACAGTCTCATCTTACAAATCAGCAGATAACTCAAGTGAGGGAAGAGCTTCTTCTAAGAGATCGGGTGGTAACAACAGAAAGGATCGGAGATCTAGTACCCCAAGAAAATCCATTTAGCAGGATTCCTTTTGGAACCTTTTCTACCGACGAAGGTGGTGAGGCAGGGAAACCCCCCCCCCCCCCCCCAACCTTATTTAGCCCTAGAACCCATGGTGAGATTTAGAAGATTCAACTATCTACATATTCAAATAGGAGGCAGGGAGGTGTTGTTCGCAGAGTACGTCACTTTATTTTTTAATAAGCCGCTACACCACCTAGAGAAACTGTTTTTCTTTTATTGTTCAATTTGGGAGCTTTTCTGGGTACCAAGTGAACACACAAGAGAATTATTAACTTTAGGCTCAGGAGTCTCCCGATCTACATTATTATCTTGAGGAATCTTGCTTTCTTTGGCATCTATCCCTATCAATTATCCAGATTTCAAGATCTGAAAATGTCTAGAATCCATTTATAACCCAAATCTTTATTGAAACACACTATATGAATGCAGAAATACAAGAATTGATGACTACTTTTAGATACATATTATTAATTATTAAGGGGTCTTTAGGTAAATTGAAACTTTGAAATAAACCATATGCAAGTAGAGGAAGGGGGAGTAATTTTGGCTACGGTAGCAGGAAATTTCAGGTTTTTTACGTTCTCTTCCCTAGATCTGCATTACCTCCTGAAGAGATATCAGGGATCGTCAAGGAATATGTCCTTTTGGTGTAGCGATGATGGCGTAGGTGGTTGACTGATACATCCCGGTTGTAATTCTGTTATAATATATATTATGTTCTATATATAATATATATTATGTTCTATATAATTACATATTTGTATTCTTCATATAATTGTATTCTATGTTTATCAGCATATCGCATTACATGAGATATGCCGATAAAGAATTGATTAGCTCAGCTTGTGAGCTACCTACATAAACAACCTATACAATAAGGCAATACATGTAAGACGTTATACGGTTTCCCATTACCCTCAAAAACATTTTCCAAACTCTGGTTCGGTCCTAAGTGGCATCTTGGAACCAAACCAGAGTTTGGGAAATGTTTTTTCCAGTACAAATTTATTAAGTTATTACTCGAAGTCTCGCGAGCAATAACTTCGGCTCATTGTACAGTATTGAAACCAAGTTTCATCCCAGGTCGATTTGCTCATCCCTACATGTAACTATCTAGCCATTTTCAGAAGTCTGTATGATGTTTTCTGACTGCTTGATGTATATACAGGTCCTTCTAAAAAAATTAGCATATTGTGATAAAGTTCATTATTTTCTGTAATGTACTGATAAACATTAGACTTTCATATATTTTTGATTCATTACACACCAACTGAAGTAGTTCAAGCCTTTTATTGTTTTAATATTGATGATTTTGGCATACAGCTCATGAAAATCCAAAACTCCTATCTAAAAAAAATTAGCATATCATGAAAAGGTTCTCTAAACGAGCTATTAACCTAATCATCTGAATCAACTAATTAACTCTAAACACCTGCAAAAGATTCCTGAGGCTTTTAAAAACTCCCAGCCTGGTTCATTACTCAAAACCGCAATCATGGGTAAGACTGCCGACCTGACTGCTGTCCAGAAGGCCATCATTGATACCCTCAAGCAAGAGGGTAAGACACAAAGAAATTTCTGAACGAATAGGCTGTTCCCAGAGTGCTGTATCAAGGCACCTCAGTTGGAAGTCTGTGGAAAGGAAAAAGTGTGGCAGAAAACGCTGCACAACGAGAAGAGGTGACCGGACCCTGAGGAAGATTGTGGAGAAGGACCGATTCCAGACCTTGGGGGACCTGCGGAAGCAGTGGACTGAGTCTGGAGTAGAAACATCCAGAGCCACCGTGTACAGGCGTGTGCAGGAAATGGGCTACAGGTGCCGCATTCCCCAGGTCAAGCCACTTTTGAACCAGAAACAGCGGCAGAAGCGCCTGACCTGGGCTACAGAGAAGCAGCACTGGACTGTTGCTCAGTGGTCCAAAGTACTTTTTTCGGTTGAAAGCAAATTTTGCATGTCATTCAGAAATCAAGGTGCCAGAGTCTGGAGGAAGACTGGGGAGAGGAAAATGCCTGAAGTCCAGTGTCAAGTACCCACAGTCAGTGATGGTCTGGGGTGCCATGTCAGCTGTTGGTGTTGGTCCAGTGTGTTTTATCAAGGGCAGGGTCAATGCAGCTAGCTATCAGGAGATTTTGGAGCACTTCATGCTTCCATCTGCTGAAAAGCTTTATGGAGATGAAGATTTCATTTTTTTCAGCACGACCTGGCATTTGCTCACAGTGCCAAAACCACTGGTAAATGGTTTACTGACCATGGCATTACTGTGCTCAATTGGCCTGCCAACTCTCCTGACCTGAACCCCATAGAGAATCTGTGGGATATTGGGAAGAGAAAGTTGAGAGACGCAAGACCTAACACTCTGGATGAGCTTAAGGCCGCTAACGAAGCATCCTGGGCCTCCATAACACCTCAGCAGTGCCACAGGCTGATTGCCTCCATGCCACGCCGCATTGAAGCAGTCATTTCTGCAAAAGGATTCCTGACTAAGTATTGAGTGCATAACTGAACATAATTATTTGAAGGTTGACTTTTTTTTGTATTAAAAACACTTTTCTTTTATTGGTCGAATGAAATATGCTAATTTTTTTAGATAGGAAATCTGGGTTTTCATGAGCTGTATGCCAAAATCATCAATATTAAAACAATAAAAGGCTTGCACTACTTCAGTTGGTGTGTAATGAATCTAAAATATATGAAAGTCTAATGTTTATCAGTACATTACAGAAAATAATGAACTTTATCACAATATGCTAATTTTTTTAGAAGGACCTGTATATGTTTAAAAGGGAGAGATGATTTTCTTTGGTCCAGGAGACTATTCTGACTTCTAATTTTTGCAGAAGTGGAGATGTGTTCTGTCCCAAATAGCAAACATTATCAGTTATCACATGTCAGTACTTTAACATGTTTTTTCTCATTGCATCAAAAAAAGAAAAAAAAAGGACTTCCTTCAAAAACAGCTTCCCACACTGGAGTGATTTTATCATATGAACTGAAACTGAATGTTAGCAGCTTCTCCTTTTCCAAGAAAGAGAAAAAATAATACAAATTTGGTTCACAATCTCAGTCTAGTAAGTCATTTTTTTTATTTAATTTTTTGTTTAATTAAAAACCATATCAACCATCTGCACAGAAATGTCTGCTTGTACCTAAATTATCATGAAAGTTTGGCTCCATCAAGAAATAGTTTTCGAAAGGGATAAGTACTAAATGGAAATAAAATATATATGCTTCCGATTGCGTACAGCCATCTTGCCCAACTTTCTTCAACAGTAGCAGCAGATTGCTTTAGAGCAGGGACCTGGCCATAAAAACAAAACAAAAAAACTTTACTGCAGTGGGAAAGAGCATGCTTATCTGACAATTACATAAATCGCTGTGCAGTGAAGGAAAGACGGTAACTGCTCAGTAGCTTTCATCGATATAATGATTGTGTTTTCTGCCCACTGCTTTAGAAGTGGTAACTTTCATTAGAATCCTGGTTTGAGTTCATGAGAAATGAGGGGTAAGGCCTCATGCACATAACCGTGAAAAAGAAACATCCGTTAAAAACAGACAGTTTTTCATGGCCATTTTGCATCAGTGTGTGCATCCATTTTGTGGCCCTTTTTGCATCAGTTTTTCATGTCCATTAAAAGCAGACATGAAAAATTGATAAATTTTGCAGTTATTTCTACACCCACCCTTCTGAGAACACCCACAGGATGGTAGGCCCCCAGCTAAAATAATGTTCCCCATAGTGTAGGATTTTTTTATATGCTGCCCCAGCTTTAAAGGGCTTCTGTCACCCCACTAAAGTCTTTTTTTTGGGCTAGTTACATTCGTTATAGTGCAATATATGAGAATATAGTGTTACTTACTTTCATTCGGCCGTTTAAGAAAACGAAGTTTTATAATATGCAAATCAGGTCTCTACCAGCAAGTAGGGCGTCTACTTGCTGGTAGCAGCCGCAAAATACCGCCCTCTCGTCGTGTTGATTGACAGGGCCAGCCGTGATCTCCTCCTCCGGCCTGCCCTGTCAGCATTTAAAAAATCGTGCGCCTCTGTTCATTCGGCGCAGCCGCTCTGAGATGAGGAGGCTCGTCTCCTCAGAACTCCCTCAGTGCGCCTGCGCCGATGACGTCTTAGGAGTTCTGAGGAGACGAGCCTCCTCATCTCAGAGCACCTGCGCCGAATGAACAGAGGCGCCCCGATTTTTGAAATGCTGACAGGGCCGGCCGGAGATCGCGGCTGGCCCTGTCAATCAACACAACGAGGGGGCGGTTTTTTGCGGCGGCTTCCAGCAAGTAGACGCCCTACTTGCTGGTAGAGACCTGATATACATATTATAAAACTTCGTTTTCTTAAGAAACGGCCGAATGAAAGTAACATTCATATATCGCACTATAAGGAATGTAACTAGCCCAAAAAAAAAAAAAAAATGACTTTAGTGGGGTGACAGAAGCCCTTTAATAATACCCCCAGATAAATAAATGTCCCCCACAGTGTATATAATTTATTTATTGCTGCCCCCAGCTTTAATAATGCCCCCAATGTAGGGATCCATCTTAAATAATGTCCCCCATAGTGTGGGTTATATATTTTTTTTTTTTAGGGCCCCAGCTTTATAATGTCCACCATGGTTTATATAATGCCCCATGCCACAAGCAAGTGGATGAGGTGGTTTTTTTTTTAACCACAAAATGGCCTGTGTACCCATTTAACAGCCATTAGACGGGTGCACTCCTATCAAGCGGCCATTAAAACCGGTCCATTTGATTTCAATGGGGTCCATCCGGCCGTGAATACGGCCAAAGATAGGACATGTCCTATTTTTGGACAGACGCTATTCACTGGCAGTTAAAATAACGGCCATGTGAATGGCCCCATAGACTTTCACTGGTGCTAAAAATGGCTGTGTGACAGACATCTAATGGCCATTTTTCACTGTCTTGTATATGTAGCCTTGAGCCTCATGCACACGTCCGTGGAAAACATACCGTGTGATACCGGCCTGGATTTCTTCTGAGTGCAGGAGCGCACGGCATCATTAGTTGCTTTGACGCCGTGTACTTCCTGCTGCTGCCGTAATACAGTAATACACTGGTATAGATCATACCAGTGTCACCGTACTGTGGCGGCGGCAGCAGGAAGCGCACAGCGTCATAGCAACCAATGATGCTGCGCGCTCCTGCACTCAGAAGAAATCCAGGCCAGTATCACACAGTCAGTGTTCCACAGACGTGTGCATGAGGCTTTAATCAGTAAAACTTGTTATATATCACTAGCGTTCCAATGCTGTGCTTCCGCAAACAAGAAGTAAATTGCATAGAGAACTTTGAGCCCTCCTTATTATCTGCATTAGCTCAGCAGGCAGAGCATTTTAGTGCTGGTTTGTTATCTGAACTGACAGATTCCCTTTAAATCAAAATTAAAGGGAAGACTTCCTTCCTCCGAAATGTCAAATCGGTAGAGGTTGTTGCACCTGCCCAATAGTTAAGGCTACTTTCACACTAGTGGCATGGACCTCCGGAAGGCTGTTCTGTCAGGTGAACAGCCTGTCTGATCCGCCCCCATTGACTATAATGGGGGGGCGGAAATTCCAGCGAGAGTCAGTTTTATTCAGACAGCCTCATGCCGGAACTCCGCCCCCATTACAGTAAGTCAATGGGGATGGAGCAGCAGTCCGTAGGCACACGGTCACTAGCAGCAGGACGGATCCGACAGGCTGTTCATCCGACTGAACAGCCTGCCGGATGTCGGTACCACTAGTGTGAAAGTAGCCTAAAGCAAATAGTATGCGACACACAGAAAGAGGCTTAAGGGGTTTTCCAAGAATTTTATACTTATGACCCATCCTCTGCATAGATCATCAGGATCTGATTGTGAGGGTCCAACATCTGTGACCCTACTGACCAGCTGTTTAAGGCACCAACGCATGCAGTAGCACTGAGGCTCAGTCTCTGCTCACCAAGCAGTGGCGTACATTGTACAGCGGCTGTGTACTGCATTCGCAGCCCACCTTCATTCACTTTGAGAAGCTGTGAGAAACCCATGCTACTGCGAGCGCTGGTGCTTTTTGTAGCAGCTGATCATTGGGGGTCTCATGTGGCAGACCCCAGCCGATCAGATACTCATCATAGGTCATAAGTATAAATGGACAGGGCATAAGCATAAATCTCTCAAAACATACCTTTAATGGCCACAGCTTTTTTTTCTAGTGATTGATGAGCACATAGATACTTACCTCTATCATTTGAAATATTTCGGTCACATTGGGGTCTATAAGCACCGGGATCTGTTGAGAATGTGTTACATGCTTCAGAATATGGGGGGGATGGCACTGAGGTGCTTTCATTACATAAATAACAAGATTATGGTTATGCAGCCAAGTTCAAAATGATGTCTGATCCATTTGGAAAGCAGTGTTATACTTTATTTTAAATAAAACCATGTAAAAACAATGTTTGAAAGAAAAAAAAAATGCCTGAAAAATAACTTCATATAAAAAAATAAAATAAACACTGAATATACAAAATATTTAAACATACAATATGGGAAACAAAGCCTTTTCAACAGACTCCAACAGTGTACATCAGATACAAACAGTCAAAATATGATTTAAGTTAACACGGTGAGATGTCTTTCAAATGAAAAGATTTCGGATCTTAAAAGGTCTTGATGGTGTTAAATACAAGTTGAATAAAATATATATATATATATATATATATATATATATATATATATATATATATATATATTAATCAATCTTCACAGGAACACAAGTATTACTTCTGTAATAATAGACATGAAATGCACAAGGTTGAACTTTATAAGATTTAGTAACTGGTTAGTAGTGAAACACCTGCCACAATGCCTTCTGTATTAGTCACCATAATTCTGTCACCACCATTCAAAACAAAATCACAACTCAAAAAGTAGACCTAAAATAAATAGAGCTAAGTTAGTTTACCAATACATGGCGTTCAAACCACATTCTGTTCAATTAAACATTTAATAAGTGTTTACCTGTATTACCTGCATCGGAGGACCCTCAATAACATTGCCTAGCTGGCAAATAAGATTAGTGCCTTCAATAGTTTTTGAATTTCTTTAAAATAAGTTAGGTAGCCAAAATATAACCACAGCCGTAGACAGGAGCTTATACAGTGAACATAAAAATAACAAAAAACAAAAATAAAACACTGAAAGCATTTTGATTGAACCAACTGATACATGGGAAACACTAACCTATATATAGCTTTTTTTGGAAACCTGGAAGAGCACCTCTATAGTCTATACAGTTCATAAGCATTATACTTTAAATCATGAACATGCACATATTTGTTAAAACTGCAACGTCTCAGCAAATGTGTCATTAATTTACAAAACTCAATCAGGAACTTAATATTTCACTTTCTGGATCAGCCTTTAGCTAGTGCCTGAAGGATTTAATGTATAGGCCTGCAGGAGTTTAAAATTTCCTTAAAAAATATAAATAATTTGAGACATTATGGGATAAAGCCAAAACGGCAAAGAATGTAGACAGATTTTAAAAGAATGATTCCAGGTCATTTGTTGAAAGGAAATAAATAAATAGCTTTACCAAAGGCTGTATGTAGTATATGAAAATAGAGAGGAATCTTATTGTAGAGTTCTTCATGTCAAAAGTTTTATTGTTAAATACTTGCATGCTAACAAACATTCATGTACTGTGTGCATTACATCAAATAAATGAAATGATGCAGCAGCAATTCCATAAATAAAACGGAATGGAGAAGTTTGCATGCAGAATTTGTGTTTTACTGGACATATGTTAAATAAGTACAGATTACGAAAAAAGTTTGCTGATCCCTTAAAAATTAAGCAGTGCATCTTTCTCAAAATTCTTGTAAACCAATTTTCATTTTCGGGGATTCTTCTTTTTCAGGTAGCTGCTAGGGGTTGATAGTTGATCTCCAGACTTCTCAGTGCTTATTATAGAGCAGAATAGTTGCAGAGAGAGAGAAAAAAAAAAAAAAAAAAGCTACAAGACCAAACACTTAAACACCAGTTCATGAACTAAAACTTTGTACAGCAATTAACTAAAATTAAACCTTACACTTAAGTATATTACACTTCGTATATCAAAATCTCAAATATGTATAAGTGTGTACATAAGTATACATACACACAAAACTTAGTTTAACATCGATAGCTTCCAATATATACATAATGCCAAAATTATGACTTGCAGAAATGTCATTCTGCACTACACAGAAGCCAGACATACAAGCAAAAGAACCTTCTATAGATGAATGTGTCCAAGAGCACACATGTTCAAGATATTTGAAGCCTTTAAAATATGTTTCTACAGTCTAACACCGCTATTATAAGCATGTGCTTTTAAAGTACAGTGTGTGCTCCCTATTCAGAGGACTGATGGTAACAAGAGTACATATACACAAACTTCACATTACATGTTTAAATTACAACAATTGGTGCCATGGCACAGAGAAAGATCTTGAACATTAAGGGGAGAATGCTATAAAACATGAAATCCCGATTATTTCAATTCATACTTTGTGCTTGCAAAACTTGATTTTAGAAAGCAAATCTTCTCTTTGCTGATGGATGGAAAGATGTAAAACATGAATGGCAATGGTGGGCAGTCATCTAGTTTGAGAGAGGCTTAAGGCACAGACACCATCACACAACAAATGCTAGCAGTTTTCAACAGACAATATTTTAAATATATATACACACACACCCAGCCTCATGAATACGCATTGCAGACAAAATGGCACTCTACTTACTAACCTGCTTTGAGCAAATGCAATTACCATGGACCAATAGTGTTTGTCACATTTTAAACCAATTCACCTGAACATCCAATAGAAATGCACAATACATATTTTCTTATCCTCTGTAAAAGGGAACCTGTAACATCACACATGCAGTCTCAGGTGTGGGTATGTTACAGAGCAGGAGGATCCTAGAAGATTGATAAACAGGGTAACCTGTAAGGCGTAGTTTTAAATCCCTAACCGGTCAGCAAACTTCGAATAAATCAATAGTAGAGATAAATAGAAGTGAAACTTTGTAATGTATTTCATCAGAGAAAAATGCTCTTTTCTAGTTTAGGAGGGATGAGGGGTAGAGTAAAGGTGTTAAGATCATTTAAACTCCTGGCAATGTAGGGCGGCTTAACAAATGGCAGATTTTGATGTAGAAAATTTTCTGCAACCAATAATCAGCAAAATCTTCTGCAACAAATACTGCCGTAAGAGTCCAGTGGACAATGCTATTCAATGACTGATACAAGGCTGTCAACTAATGGCTGAGACTGCCCAGTGGGCTCTTCAGCCCGTAAACCAGGGATTTAAAAATCTTGAATCTTTTTGCACAAAACTAATCAGCTCAGATCTTCTTGCTGTATTGCATGGTCAACATGACAGGTTTCCTTTAAATGTTATCCAAACAACCGACATTGCTGATGCAACGTGAACAAAAACTTAAATCTCACCGCCCGGGAAAAAAATTAAAAATAAAAATAAAATAAAATAAAAAATGGATAAAGGGGGTTGCCTTTTGGAAGAGTAAGACTACTTTCACACTGGCGTTTTGGTTTCAGTTTGCGAGATCCGTTTCAGGGCTCTCACAAGCGGTCTAAAATGGATCAGTTTTGCCCTAATGCATTCTGAATGGATAAGGATCCATTCAGAATGCATCAGTTTGCCTCCGTTCCGCCTCCTTTGCGCTCTGGAGGAGGACCCCAAAACGCTGCTTGCAGCATTTTAATGTCCGCCCGACGATGCGGAGGCAAACGGATCCGTCCTGACATACAATGCAAGTCAATTGGGACGGATACGTTTTGACTAACAATGCAAAACTGATCCGCCCCCTATTGACTTTCAGTGGTGTTCAAGACTGATCCGTTTGGCCAATGTTAAAGATGATACAAACTGATTTGTTCTGAATTGATGCATGCGGTTGTATTACCGGTGCGGATCCGTGCAGATACATGACAGTTCCGCACCAAACGCGAGTGTAAAAGTAACCTAACTCGATGATATAAAAATGTAAAGTTCATGTTTTTTTAAAGGGGTTGGTACAATTATGATGACCTAGCCTCAGTATACATCAATATTAGATCAGCAGGCGTCAGACTCCTGGCACCCCACCGTTCAGCTGATTGAAGGGGGTCGCTGCTCTTGTGTGAACATCCTATTAAAATATTGACCTGCATGCTGCCTCTATTGTAGTGGCAGTGCTATTACAACTGCTCATCCCATTCAAGTGAGGATAGGTCTTTATTTTAGCACTGCACAATCCTTTAACTTGGACCTGGATATTTTTCGTTTTTGTGTTTTAGCTTCTTACTCTGCCTTCCTGAAGCCATAAGTTAATTTTTCCATTCACATAGCTTTATGATTATTTTTTGAGAAAAGTTGTACTTTTTAAAAGGGAGTCTGTCACCACCATATGGCCATATACAGCGCTTGTCCTACAGCACACCTATACATGAAATGTAGTGTTTTCTAATGCTTGCTTACAGAAGCTGGAAAAACAAGGTTTAATTCAAATGCAAATTAGCCTAGCAAGTGCCCAGAGATGGCGTTCACTGTGTTGAAGCTCAGGCTGCTCTGCCTTTTTTCATTGTTTCGCCAGCACATGCGCAGTAGTTAAAGTGATGCAGTGCCTACAATGGGCATCGCAGTTCGCATGCCCCGGCGAGGAAGTAAGCAGGATCTCGGCCGGACCGAAGGATGACGCAAGGGAATAGGAGGGCAGGCATAAGTAGAGACGGGAAAAGTGAAAAAAAAAAAAAAAAAAAAAAAGGTAGAACAGCCTGGGCTCCAACGTCGTGAACACCGCCCCTGGGCACTTGCGAGTGCTCATTTGCATACGAATTAAACTTAGGTTTTGCCAACTTCTGCAAGTGTAAAGAAAAAGAAAGTTACTACTACATTCATGTGTAGATGTGCTATAGGACAATGTAAGCACTGTATATGGCCATTTAAAGCCACCATTTATTGTTGCATGCAATGGGGTGGAACTGGGCAAAATAAAATAATTTCCACCACAGTTTTAGGGCGTTTAGCTTTTACGGTGTTCCCTATACGGTAGAACTGGCCTTCAGTCAAGTATGATTACAATGATACTTTGGGGGGAATTTTTTTTTCTCTTTTCATCTCCATATTCTGACCACCATATCTTCTACAGAGCAAATTTTTTTTGCAGAACACTTAAATTTTTGGGGAGGTGAAGCGAATACACCGTATGAGAAAATATTTTATATTTTATCAGTGGGTTGCATTTTGGGATTCGGTGATTCCTATGATTTTTATTTATTCTATTCTGGGAAAATAGGGGGCAATTTGCATTTAAAAAACTGCTCAAGGGCCTAACCTGGAATTGTCAGATTAACGCCTATTGCAGATATTAGCCCCAGGTGCCTGCAGTTTAAAAAAAAGCAGAAACCCAGTAGCTATAGCGACTGCTGCACTTTCAAGCAGGTGCCATAAAGCCAGACATCTGGCATACATGTATGGTTGAGGTCTGGAAAGGGTTATGTCATTTTCACATTTAGTTTGGAATAACCTTTGGTCCAAGGAGGAGTGAAGGCACCCCTCTAGTCTTTTACTAAAACGATATCTCAAGGTTTGTGAACAATGTACACAAGGAAGGATTTATCAAGTCCTGAACATCAGAATTCTGGCTTCAAAAAGTCCTAAAAGGCTGATTTAGCAAAATTTTGGGGGCTTAGCAGTGCAAAAATGTGCGACTTTGCTATTTGAGAGATTTAAAAAGAACCTGTCTACACAATCTCTATTATGCTGCCTTCATTGAGCCCTTTTGAGCTGAGAGTCAGTACTACTTTTATAGTAGTGACATGCCAAACCTTGCAGCGCATGTCAGTGATGAGAGGGAGACAAATACGAGGAGAAAAGTTGGACGAGCCAACCTCCTGATGACGACTGGCAGGTTTCTTTCCTAGGCTTAACATGAAAGAAAACAGACATGGCCAGGAAGTGGGTGCTGCGAGTCTAAGGCTAGGTCTACACGACGACATTTGTTGCGCGACAAAAAGTCGCGCGACAGATAGGGCGCAACAGTTGTCGCGCGACATTTTGTTGCACCAATGTCGCGCGACAATTTTTATAATGGCAGTCTATGGTGTCGCACTGCAACATGCGACATGTTGCGACTGCGACGCGACAGTCGCAGAAAAATCCATCTTGAATGGATTTTCTGCGACTGTCGCGTCGCAGTCGCAGCATGTCGCATGTTGCAGTGCGACACCATAGACTGCCATTATAAAAATTGTCGCGCGACATTGGTGCAACAAAATGTCGCGCGACAACTGTCGTCGTGTAGACCTAGCCTAAGACTAGTCTCCCCCGCTGTGCTGGTGAGCACTGAGAGGTTCAGCAGGTTAGGACTATAAAAGTACTGACTGCTAGAAAAAAAGTGAGAGACTACAGAAATCAACAAATCAGTTGAGGGCAGCATAGTACAGTCTATTTTAAAAGATGCCCCAAACTTAACTTGTGACATGATAAATTTGGTGCAAATATTTGCAATGCACACAAATATTTCCCTCATGATTTCCCCCCATAATGTTTTGAAAATTGTATCAGAGCCAGTAAGCTGCTGCTAAAGTAAATGGGGTTTAAGACGCATCAAGGGGCTTCTAGATGCACCTCTAAATTACAAAAAATAAAAAGTGCAATAAATATAAGAAATATTACACAGCGATTAAGAAAAAGCTGGACAGCATTCCAAAGTTGGCAACCAAATTGATGTTAGATAGTTCTCAAATAGGAAAATGCATAATTGTATCACCATGTGGTGTTTACTATTAGTTGCCAGTTCTGCAAATCAAAATGTAAGAAAATAAAGGCACCATCTTTAATTAAATCAAACATTTACCAGACTAGCCATTTTACACTAATTGTTTTCATTTTAAGTGGAAATGTTCCTCAATTTAAATTAAGCTTGCATGCCTACATTGAAAAACATTACAAGCTATGTTTGTCGGAGTAAAAAAGGCAATTCATCCAGATTTTCATATCTGTAGTCAGAAAGGACTTATTTCCCCCTTAGGATAAACAGGGATTTTCTTTGTGCCCTGGATGAATGAAGCACAAACAGCTTTTACCGTATTCTCCCCATAAGACGCACTTTTTCTCCCCCCAAAATGGGGGGGAAAATGCCCCTGCGTCGTCTTATGAGGCGAATGCTGGCAGTTTTACATCGCAGGCTGCGATGTATATGCGAGAGCGGAGGAGGGACTGGGAGGAGGAGCTGGGGGTCGGCAATAGCGACGGGGCAGTGCAGTCAGTGTACTATAGTCCCGTCCCGGTATACTAATCTAAAATGTCTTATTCAATTAATAGTTATTAAACATGCTCCCTCACTCCTAATACTACCTTACATCCTAACCGCTTCAGTAGAATGCAGGCCGGCAGCGTAACTCCCTGATGTCATGTGCCTGCGCCGCCTACTTTATGAATGAAGCAGGCGGCACAGGCAAGTGACGCGCCGCCCGCCCTGCGTTGTACTGAAGCGGTTAGGATGTACGGTACTATTAGGAGTTGGGGGGCATGTGTAATAACTTTTAATTGAATAAGACATTTGTATACTGGAGCTGCAGGGGGAGGGGGTGGGGGAAGGGGGGGGGATCTGTGGATGACTTTTTTTGGGGACCTCTGTGGATGGCACAGTTATGGGCTGGGTCTGTGGATTGCACATCCATAACAGTGTCAGTCATCCACAGATCCCCACATAACTGTCAGTCATCCACAGATCCCCAGTAATAGTGCCATCCACAGACCACCATTAGCTCCAAACCCACCAAAAGCACACCTTTTGGTTAAAAAAATTAATCTTATTTTCCTCCCCAAAAACCTAGGTGTGTCTTATGGGCTGGTGCGTCTTATAGGGCGAAAAATACGGTACATAAAAAGACATGTCTATTAAGTTCAACCAGGGAACTGTACAATCTAGGAAATAACCCATACGACACGAGTCAATCTGCCATACAGGGAACAATGTTCTTCCTGGTCTGATTTTGATTGGACCGTATCAAAAATGTATGATTACTTATATTACTCATTGACTTGCACATAGAAAGCAAATTTTTGAATGGGGAGGTGGAGATAACTTGGAATTTTCTGAAATTAGGTAGACATTGTAAACAAATATTTCAACTTTGAACACTAAACAACAACAAAAACCACCTCTCTAAAAAGCCCCAGCAATAGAATTTTAAATGGGCATACACCAGAGTGAAGGAAATACGCTTAATTACGCAGGTTATATTTGGCACAAATTGTGACAGTTTTTTTTTAGCTAGACTGAGCTAGAGGAACCTTAAGGCCTTCTTACTTTTTTGAAGGATGGTGTAGAGGCCCAAATAACAGTTTTGTAATAAGACTAAACCTATGTTTCTAAAATAAGATACAATGAGTTTTAAGACCAAAACTACTGATATTTTCTTTTTAGATGTTGTACTATTGTGTTATGCGCAGAAGTCACAGAGGAGCTATTGCAAAAAAGCATTGCTAGAAATGTAGGCGTGGTGTTCTTGCAAGCGCTGAACCTTAAGTAAAACATAAGGCTAGTGTGCCATATTCTGCATATACCATTTTGATAAACTGCTTAGTCTTAAACACAATTTTTCATTGACCCGGTAGATCTTAAATAAATTAAAATGAAGCAACATTGCAAAAGGTAGTCTAAAGACAACAAACTAAATTTGTTGACTATGTACAATATATTTGCTATAGGCAAATATGCATTTCAAGAATATGGAGAAGGCACAGCTAACCCCCTGCATATAATGTAAAAACTCACAATTTTCTATGCCAATAAACTCCCAAAATGGCAAAAGTGAAGAGACATGGCCAAGGTAAAATAGCTTGAAATGTGACATTCGCTTGGAATTTACCAGCAAACGCTACATCATCGATTTTGTTAGAAGACTAGTTGCCAGTAAATTTTTTTTTTTTTTTTTTTTACATTTCTACATGTAAAGCCTACAAACACTGAAAAGAAAAAGAAAAAAAATAAACAAAACAAAATTTGAGCAAAACAAAATCAAATTTAATGGTCGTAAATTCTAAAGTAAAACAAACAAAAAACACCAAAAAAGCAAAAGAAAATCAAGAGAAACAAAATTGAAAATTCAAGGCAGTCTGTAGAAAACTTAGGAAGGGGATTAATTTTACTTTAAGAATCAAATACTCTTAATATTTTTATGAAATTAAACTTTTACATACTACTACAAAAGAAATTCAAGAAAAAAGGGATGCGAAAAAGCACAATGCTCAAATGTTTATAAGTATTATTAAAACAGTAATCTTATTTCAAAGTCATATTTTACTTCTACTTGAACAGTATACACATTAACTGAACTATACTGTACCAATACAAATTGCACTACGCACTATGTGACGCAACGAAAAATAGTAAAAGCAAAAAAAAATTTATATGAACAAAAACATGTTTTATAGAGTTCACTTATTGAACTCTTTGGTCCTTCCCTGCCTCTCATATGGACTAATAATGAGAAAAAAGAAAGCGAGTGTGGGAGAGCTTGGGTATTAGAAAAAAATAATTTCTAGTTGAGGCCTGACTTAACTGTCTATAATAATTATTTAAAGGGAACCGGTCATAACAAGATCAAGTGCAACGTGCATACAGCATTTTATAGAGCAGGAGTGGTACAGATATATAGTTTTATGGGAAAAGAACCAGCAAAATTACAAGTATGATAAATCTCTGTCCTTTCAGAGCTCAGATGTGAGCTGTCTTACCAGTGATCGACAGCTATCTACTTAAGGGTGCATTCACGCGACCGTAGGTTTCATTTATAGGGTCATGTGAATGCACCCTTATTCACTGTTTCACATGAGTGGGCGATATCCGCTGCATGAATGACAGCCAAGACCCGCTGCGGACAGAAGAAGCACGGAGCAGCAACATGATTGATAATGCTCCGTGCCTCTCTGATCTCTTTACTACGAAATCACAGTGAGATAAAGTTGTCATTGTGATTTCGAAGTAATGAGATCACAGAGAGGCACGGAGCATTATCAATCATGTTACTGCTCCATGCTTCTGCTGTCCGCATCGGGTCTTGGCTGTCATTCACGGAGCGGATGTCACGCAAGGCATCTGCTCGTGTGAAACAGCCCTTATACTCACAGGAGAGGAAGTCAATTACTCATAAGATGGCCTACTTGGGCAACTGAGCACAAAAAGATTTAACAGGACAGATCACAAATTTTACTGAATCTTTTCCAACAAAATGATGTATCAACCAGCTCCGCTTATTACGCTCTATAAACACGCTGCCTGGAGACTGCACTGCAATTTGTGGCGACTGGTCCTCTTTAAACCAAGCTGAGTAAATTAATGTAAAGCCTGAGTAAATGACAGATTTTACGTTTTTCAATGGCTCTAAAGCACAAGCATAACTCATTTGACTTTGGAAGGAACTCAGGGGCATACTTTACTTTCAAAGATGACAGTAACATACGATAAAAAGGGCACAGAATACTGTAGCCCCCTGGAAACATGGTGCAAATATGGGCATATTAGTTAAACACTAAAGGGATTCTACAGGAATTATTTAAATTGGCTGCCAGCAACGTGTCCTAGAATGTCAGAAGGATTGGTTTGCACCATTTGCAGACATGCCTAGGGGTTAAGGGTGCAGGCCTTACTACACTGCCCTACAATAGATGGCAACAATGTGATTCTACCTAGAGTATGCAATCATGGCTGAGCAGCCCGACAGGAAAACTCACCAACATGTAGTGTATTCAATTGCCAGAGGCCTTGCCCCCTCACCCCATTGGCAGCTCCGCAGGTGAAGGCAATCCGTCTTCCTCACATTCTAGAATAGGTTGCTGGCAGCCATTTTAAATCATTCCCGGAGAACCCCCTTTTACGTAGGCAGCTACACACAGTAACAGAACTGTTAATGCATCTCCATTTTGAGTAAACTGAAATTATAAGCTTTTAGAAAACAAAGGATCAGGCTGTATAAATCAGTGAGAAGAGGGATGGTAAAAAACCGAAAAAAAAAAAAAAAAATGTATATATATATTTATACACACATACAAGTACTTAAGCTGGCATCCTGACAGCTTGATTAAAAAAACGCAATTTCCAGAGTCTGGAAAATAGAAACCCACAGAGCAAACCTTCTTGAAGTCTTTAAGGTTAGTGCATGCTTAACGTTATCTTTGTCCATAGGGTATACTTAATGTTATTTAGTCATATTTTATTTGTATATTTAAAGTAAATAACTTAAGGAACTTAAAATTGGCCTAACATGTTGGGATCTCAAACATTTGAACATGTAAGTTGCATCCCTAGAGTATAAAAAATCTTTTATCCACATTTCATTTAGACTAAGACAAAAACACACTTGTGAAAATTGGCGCAAATGAGTTTTACACTAACAAAGAAAAGAAAAAAGTCTTCCCCCCAACTTTGTCAAATCTTATTTCCTCTATTCCATACAAAAGACAAGAGCAAGTTATTTGTGGGACTTGCTGGTTTTGAACGAAACTTGTAATGTCTTGTCCCCTAAACGATAGCCATTCAAACTTGCAATGGCCATGGCTGCTTCTTCATAGTTTGTCATGGTCACAAAGCCAAACCCTTTGCACTTGTTGGTGTTGAAATCACGGATAACCTTCACATTAGTGACAGCGCCAAATGGACCAAACATCTGCCAAAGTATTCCTTCATCTGCGTCTTGGCCAAGATTGTAGATGAAGATGCACCATCCAGACGAAGCACTGCTGGCAACATTCACACCAGATATACTACTCATGTGATCTACCCCCATAGGTGAAAACCTATTTAAAAGAGAAGAGGAAGACAAAATTATAATGGAGCTACTTCATCAGACCATTGCAAATTGTGGAATTTGGTTAAAGGGTAACAGTCATTTTATTTTATCATCTAATTGGATTGGTCTGACTACGTTTACCTTAGTTCCCTAGTTAATACTTTCGTATAGGTATTAAATTACCTAGCAATTGCAGCATGATTTTTCCTCCCCCAGGCATTTCAGTGGTGCGCGGCTAAAACAGCGTTGCTAGGTGTATATTCTATATACAGAAGACGGAGGACGTAGTAGTGGGCAGTCCAGAATGCTGCGTGCGTGCTCCGGTTGGACCGGGATAGTGCAGATATATGCGATAAAAATTTGCGATCAACTACTCAGGAGGAAGAGGGGGTGTTTAAGTCTGGAGAAAGCCGATTAGTTGGGGTGAGGCTGCGCGTTGCCGAGATAAGCCGAATTAATTCTGGGTAGTTAGGGAGAGAGGTCTTAGCCTCAAGGTAAGGGCCTCGGCGGCCATCTTGAGAAGATAGTCAGAAAAGTCTTGTGAGCAGCGGTTGCTATGGACGGAATCTTATTAAACAAAAAAGGTATGTGACCACAGTTTGCGATTATGGATTATCACCACAGCAGCAACAACATATGAAAATTTAATTTTGAGTGAAAATATGACCATTATCCTTTAAAGGGGTATTCTGCTATTACATATACATATATGCAAGCTCTACCCAACATATACATTTTGCAATTCACATTCAAACATTTAAGGCTACTTTCACACTTGCGGCAGAACGTATCCGACAGGCTGTTCACCATGTCGGATCTGTCCTGTGGCTATTTCGCTGTGCCGCCGCTCCGTCCCTATTGACTATAATGGGGACGGGGGCGGAGCTCCGGCGCAGCACAGCAAAAGCCGCCGGACTAAAAAGCCTGACATGCAGTAGTTTTAGTCCGGCGGCCTTTCGCCGTGCTGCGCCGGAGCACCACCCCCGTCCCCATTATAGTCAATGGGGACGGAGCGGCAGTCCGGCAAAAAAGCCGCAGGATGGATCCGACATGGTGAACAGCCTGTCGGATCGGATCCATCCTGCAAGTGTGAAAGTTGACTAAGTTTTCCCTCACTTCTAGTACACTGTACCAGAGACTGGAAGTCTGGGTCTGTTGAACACATTTGTTTGTCCTTCCCCCTCAGTCATTGGAGAATTATTGTAATGAGCCAACCACTAGCTGTGCTACATATCACCTGACTGCAGCTATATCGCAATCTCAATGCCACCAAAATAATTCAAAACTGAATTACCGGTAGATCCTTTTTACACGTGCTCTGCAATAGCACTGTGCAACCAACTGGGTTAGCTTACAGTTTTTGTAACGCCAGTCAGTCAGGTGTTTTCACACCAAGTTAAAGTCCATGGGGCTATTCCACAGGAGGGCACCCATCTAAAAAGGCAGTTACAAATGGCTGCTAGGGATCTTCAGGAGTAAAAGTGGTAAAAGCACAACAGATTTGGTTCCCCCCCCTTATTTTGGCCAAACTTAAAAGGAACACCGACAGTCCGAATAAGCATAATTAGCTGTATATATGTATGCACAGGTCTTCTATTGTGTATTAAAAACATACAAGTCTAACCCCTGTCTACCTTATGAAGACTGTAAAATGATGTTTTATAACCTGATAGAATTGCTCGTCTTTTTGCCCAAGGGGCGGTGTTTCAGCTTTACTTCTGCCCAGGCAGCCTCCCTGGAGGCAAACCGGTCTATATCTGGTAGTCCCCACCTGGCGGTGATCTCGTGAAAAATGTCACGGTTTAATGTCCATTCTCCTGGATCTATTTTTCTTCAGCTTAGGAAGTCAGCCTCTAGGTTCTCCGACCCCTTTAGGTGGACCGCTGTTAAGGAGAGAACATTTACTTCTGCCCAGAAAAATATATTCTTCTTGCTACTGCCACCAACAGATTGGATTTTGCGCCCCTCTGGTGTTTCAGGTACGCCACTGTCACGATGTTGTCCGAGAGGACCTTCAGATGCCAATTTATTTTATTTTTTATTGGTCTACTGCCTCTCTAAATGTCATAAGGACTGCATTCAGCTCTTTTATGCCGTTTGGCCAGTCTCCCTGGAAAAACTGGTTGCCTACCTTTGCACCCCAACCTGAAGAGCTGGCATCGGTTGTGACTTGAGCTTTTGGGATTCTGAGCCATTCTATACCCTGGAGCAGATTTTCCTCTTCCTTCCCCCAGTCTAGGACTATTTTGACTGTTGAAGGCACCTGTATAGTCATGTCTAAGGAGGAGGACTGTTTCCTATACTATTTATTCAAGATCTATGGACTGCAGGATTCTTGTGTGGGCCAGACTCCATGGAACAGAGTTTATGCATGCGGTTAAGTTCCCTAACAGGCTCATTGCCCTCAGAATGTAACACTTGTGGTAATTTTCAGAGACTTATCTAGTCTCTTAAGAGTTCTTACTTTGTCTTGGGGTAAATAGGTTCTCTGGGATACTGAATGTAACTACACCCAGGAACCTTATTTTTGCACATGGAATGAGTAGATTTTTTTTAGATTTAATCAGCCATCCTATACTTGAAAGGGTACTTATAACCTCTTCTGTAGTCCTGTAGGTTTCTTCTTTTGCATTGCTTATTAGGAAATAGTCTAGGTAAGGGATTATATTGGTTCCCTTCCTGCGTAGAAAGGCAATAATTTCCACCACCAGCTTGGTGAATGAGATACCAAAGGCGAGAGCTACGTACTGAAAAAGGAGTCCCCCAGGATCTCTTATTGCAAACCTTAGATATTTCTAGAAGGCCTGATGAACTGGTATGCGATAGTAGGCATCCTTTAGCGGAATCGTAGATGCAATTGACTCAAGCTTGAACCTTCTGTATACTATAGATCTGTTCAAAAGGTTTTAGATTTATTATTGTGCGGAATATGTGGTCGGGTTTTTGTACTAGAAAGAGGCCTGAGGAGAACCCCTTCCTCTTTTAGGAGTCTGGTACTTCTGACTACCCCCGATTTGATTAAGTCCTGAATTCCCTGCCCAAATTTTTCCTATATACCTCTTTTGTGGGTGGTAACAAATTTCTAGAGGTTTTGAAGAAAATTCTATTCTGTATCCCTGGGCTAAGATGTTTAGTGCCTATGGATTGGACGTAACCATATGCCATTGGTTTTGAAAATTCTTCAACCTGCCTCCCACTCTGGCACCAAAGTTTGTTGCTCTGTTTATTTAGGGGATTAAGAATAAATCCTCTACCCCTTCCACCTTTTGGGTAGCTCCAGCAGCCCGTTTTACCCTTTCCTCTGTAGAGCTTAGATTGTGAAGGTAACTGAGAAAAGGGCCTCTATTGTATGTCCTTCTCCTCCAGAAACCCTTTCTTTTTGTCAACCGCTTTCTCCAGTATCTTATCTAACACTGGGCCAAAAACAAACTCCCCTGAGAAGGCAATAAAGCATAGTTTAGACTTGGAGGTTTTATCCCCAGACCATGCTTTCATCCATAAATGGTCTTCTGGCTGCATTGGAAAGGGCTGCATCTTTTGCAGAAAAATGTACAGACTCCGCCGAGGCATCTGCCAAAAAAGCAGTTGCTGATTTTAATAGCGGTATGAAATTTATGATATCCTCCCTGGGAGTTTTGTTCTGTAGGCGATCCTCTGACAACCAGAAGTACATAGCTCTTGCCACGGATGTAGCCGCAATGTTGGTTTTTACACCAAATGCCTTACATGCTTTCCTTAAAGAATCTACTTTGCGTTCCATCGAATCACTTCGTTGTGATGAATTCTCAAATGTTAAGGCAGTCTTTTTCACTACCTTTGCCACCTGAATATAAATTTTTGGTATCTCAAAAATTTTACATTCAGCCTGATCAAAGAGTTCAGGAACAGATTACTATTTGGACACCCCTAGTCTTTTTTCAGGTTTAATCCACTCATCCAATATCATCTCTGACATTCTCATTAATGGGGAATACTTTATCTCATCCTGGATTTCATTTCGGACAGGATAGATGGGTGCTCCTCTTTTAAGGAATCAGAAATGCATTGCTTGCACAACTTCATAGTTATCAGGTAGTCTCTTGGCACAGGTAGCGCACTTTAGAGATCTAGAATTAGACTAAGGCTACTTTCACACTTGCGTTCGGAGCGGATCCGTCTGGTATCTGCACAGACGGATCCGCACCTATAATGCAAACGCTTAGATCCGTTCAGAACGGATCCGTTTGCATTACCATGAACACAGATTTTTTTTTTGTTCATGATAATGCAAACGGATCCGTTTTGACTTTACATTGAAAGTCAATGGGGGACGGATCCATTTGAAAATTTAGCCATATTGTGTCAACTCCAAACGGATCCGTATCCACTCAGAATGCATTAGGGCTGGATGGATCCGTTCGGGGCCGCTTGTGAGAGCCTTCAAACGGAACTCACAAGCGGACACCCGAACGCTAGTGTGAAAGTAGCCTTAGTATCCCTTGATCCCTAAGGAACAGAGAAGAGCAACCAAATAGCCTTTAAGCTGTTATATCTAAACAAAAAGATAAACATACCGCCCTTAGGGGAACTCAGAGTAGGTGCAGCCGGGGAGGGGTCAAAACCCTCCTGGCGGGATGCAGGAGCCTCAGGAGTAGACATCGTGGCAGCTCCATGCTGCTTGAGCACCACTTTTTAACACTTCCTGGCATCTGAGTTCATCCAGGAGTGCCTCCCAGTACTGTGTGCCCTGGTTTTTCCGGCCAGCCGTAGAACCAAAGGGAGGCCACGCATCTAGCTCGCGCGTCCCACGTGGATCCGGCTTCAGCAGTCTGCTTCTGACCCGCAGTGGAAGGGAGACAGTGATATGAGAGAAAGCGCAGGTGCCAGCATGAGTGAGCGTCCACGTTGCCCACTGCTGCCCAGCCTTAGGCACCTGCCAGGGAATGAAGGTAACTTCTATGCTGATCTTCACCTCCCCACAGGGAGGACTCTCCCTGCGTGCGAACCCCGTAGAGGCAGGAAAAACAGAGGGGGAGGAAGGGTGGTGGCAATTTAATCAGAGGTCAAGGGTCATCTCTCATTGTGGCAGTCATAGTGGAAGGAATGGCAATATTTATTCTTCTAATGCCCCCTTGATCATTTGTGGTATCAGTGGGAATAAAGTGCTGGCCAATCAGGCAAATACTTACCATAAAGGAGGATCCAGTAACGCCACAGCTCTCCTTCCTCTTTTCTGCGATGCCGGCTGTATTCAGCGCAGTGCCAGTGACTAAGTTGGTGAGCGTCCTTCACTCACTGCGCTGAATACTAAACGGGACGGCGCAGGCACGAGATTTCGCAGCCTGGCTCTGTCAATCAAGTGAACCAGGGTTGTTGAGGTGGGCAAACTGAGCAGGTGCTAATTAGCATATAATAAAAAGTTAACATTTTGCAGTAAGGGTGGCATAAGAATATGCTAGTTAGGGTCTGCTGACATTAGCACATTGATGTCAGCCAGTTTAATGGGGTTAATTCTGGTGACAGAAACCCTTTAAGTGGAGGAGCGATCACCTCCACAGTACGACTAGCGATGGCTACTGCTCCTGGGCAGCAGAGTGCTGTTAAGACATCACAATCTGTTGCCTGTGAACGATGATTGAGGTTCTGCACCTCTGACCATTTCACCCAATGAATGAGTGTTTAGCTTCAGGTCTGAAGTCACTTTGTGAGGCTTACATAATAGAAACCACCCAAAAATGACCCCATTCTAGAAACTACACCCCTCAAGGTATTCCAAACTGATTTTTACAAACTTTCCAAACCCTTTAGGTGTTCAACAATTAATGGCAAATGGAGATAAAATCTCAGAATTTCAATTTTGGCAAATATTCCATTTGAATCAATTTTTTCCCAGTAACATAGGGTTAACAGCCAAACAAAACAATATTTATTGCCCCGATTCTGTAGTTTGCAGAAACACCCCATATGTGGTGAAGGAAGGGAACGCCATATGGTTTTTGGAAGGCAGATTTTGCTGGACCAGTTTATTTACACCATTCCCATTTCATGCCCCCCTGATGCACCCCTACAGTAGAAAATCCAAAAAAGTGACCCCATATTGGAAACTACAGGATAAGATGGCAGTTTTGTCGGTACTATTTTATATGGTTTTTGTTTGCTCTATTACACTTTTTTTTGAGGCAAGGTAACCAAACAATTGAAATTCTGAAATTGAATCTCCAATAACTTGTGGAACACCTAAAGGGTTAATAAAGTTTGTAAAACCAGTTAATACCTTAAGGGGTGTAGTTTCTTAGATTGAGTCACTTTTTTGGAGTTTCTACTCTAGGGGTAAATCAGAGGGGCTTCAAATTGGACATTGTGTCAAACCAGTCCAGCAAAATGTGCCGTCCTAAAACAATATGGCGTTCCCTTCCTTCTGTGTGCCCTGCCGTTTGGCCATACAGCAGTTTACAACCACATATGGGGTGTTTCAGCAAACTAAAGGTTCGGGGCAATAAAGAGTTTTGTTTGGCCGTTAACCCTTGCTTTCTTACTAGAAAAATTTGATTCAAATAGAAAATTTGTAAAAAGAAATAGCTGCTTTGGGACAGTATTTATTTTTTGTTATTTACATAGTTGATCTGACAGGTTAGATCGTGTGCCATTTCTATAGAGCAGATTATTACGAACTTGACAATACCAAATAGGACTTAGTTTTACATAAAACATTTTTTGGAAAAAAAAATGAATTTTTTTAGTGTCTCCACATTCTGAAAGCCATATTTTTATTAGATTTTTTTGTTAGGCGACTGTCTTATGCAGGGGCTCATTTTTTTGCGGGATGAGATGTCTGGCACCATCTTGGGGTGCATATTACATTTTGGTTTTTATAGAGCAGGTTTTTACGGACACAGCGGTACCTAACATTTATACTTTTACACAATATTTTTGGAAAAAAAATTATGTTTTAATGTCTCCATAGTCAGCCATATTTTTTGGGGCGATTATCCTATGTAGGGGCTCATTTTTTGTGAGACGAGATGGCGGTTTGATTGGTACTATTTTGGGAGGCATATAACTGATCGCTTGCCATTACACTTTTTGTGATGTGAGGTGACAAAAATGGCTTGACACTAAACATTTTTTACGGTATTTAACTGAGGGGGTTAGGTCATGTGATTTTTTTTTTTATAGAGCGGGTTCTTACGGACACGGCGACCCCTAATATGTAGAGTTTTTTTTATTTTACTTTAAACAACAGCATTTTAGAAAGAAAAAATATATAAAAAATTATATATAATTATGTAATTTGTTACATTGGGGATGGGGGCACTATGAGTTAGGATTTATAAGAAAAATTCATCCTTTTTAATGGCCTTTAAATGGCTATGAAAAACTGGTGTTATTAATGGCCCTTTTTATTTAAACTGTTAAATAAAACTCATACGTCTGTACGTTTATCAATTACTAAACAGCAAATAATATTATTAATAATAGAACCAATAAGGGGTTTACTAAGAGGTGGAAAATTTAATTTTTAACCACTGCCCTGCAAATCAGCCTACAGAAAAAAAAAATAATAATTTCTACATTACCTGAATCTTTGAGCCTGATGGTGAACAGGGCCTCCAAACCGTCGCGCTGGAGAATGGCACAGCTGAGAAAGAAGCGCCATGTTTTTATTCTGGTTTGGATTAGCAGCAAACTTTACTGTTATAGGTTCAGATGAGCCTGGTGGTTTATGGCCATTGAAGCTGGCAATTGCCTCCTCCGCTTCTGATCGCTTGTCAAACCGTATAAAAGCAACTCCACGGGATAATCCTAAAAAATAAAAAAATATATTAATAAAAACAGCAACAAAGTATGAAGTAACAGCTTAGACATTTACATTGAAACATTTCATATCATCAATTAAAAAGAACTGAATGAAATGTATTCTTAACCCTGCAAAGGAAAGTTAGTTTTCACATCTTTCTGCTTGGATATCTTCAAGCTGCTAAAAGTAGTTTTAAGATATTTGTAAGATAAGTCTTCATTGCTCCCACCCCCTCTATGTTCAGCTGGGTAGAGGCTGTTATCCCTTTACAAGAACTCTGACCTCACAGTTCAGGAAAGGAGTAGGACTTAAAGGAGCATTTGTAGTGTAGAGAATGTTACAAGGCACTTACCAAGTATTGTGATAGCTGAAATGGATTTTAAGAACCAAACTATAATTTTTTGTTGACTTTGCAGTATGAGGGCTTATATTTTGCTGGACAGGCTGTAGTTTTTGTTGGAACCATTTCAGGGTACATTGACTGACGTGGCAATACCAAATACGTCCAATTTTCTGAAGTTTCACAATAACAGTATTTTTAGAAGAAAAAAAAAAGTGTTGCCATTTTCTTAGCTTTATTTTAAAATGTTTCTAGCTTTTTTCCTGGTTTTGTGTGAGGGCTTGTTTTTTGCATGACAACATTTTTTTTATAGGTACCATATTTTTATAGAACGATTGTTACAGACATGGCGATACCAAAATATGGAAAATTCAGGGGTTGGCAGCACTACTCATCCCACTCATTTGGGTACTGACCAGGAAATGGCTTACAAGCCAAATGGTGCGCGCAGATAGGGATCCTGACTGGGGGTCCCAACTCATCCAGACAATTCAATAATCCGCAGCACTCGCCGGTAAATAATGAAAATAGTGGTGATTTATTCACTCAAGCAGCCAGTATATATTATACTGGCTGCTTGAGTGAATAAATCACTATTTTCATTATTTACCGACGAGTGCTGCGGATACCAAAATATGTCCAGTTTATTTTTTTCTACTTTTAAAATTACTTAATTGGGGAAACTATACTTTTTTTTAAATTCAGAACAGGCACTTTATTTTACACTTTGTGTCCCCCATAAAGTCATGCAGGATATTTAACGGTCTAATTTTTTAGGGTTCAATTTGTTTTTATTGAAAACCACATGCTTTGAATGTATGCAACATAAGAAAGTCTTATTGAGCATATGCTGACTCAATATGTAACTTTGTAATTTTCGCATATTGCATAACTGAAATAGGTTCAACCATCATCAATACCAGATGAATGGGGTAAGGGGGGAGAGACAAGACAAAGGATCCAGGGGGGAGGGCAAGGCGGGAGGGAGGGGGGAAGGGAACGAACTAGTAATCCACATATGATATAATTGCAGTCAGACTAGACAGGATATTTTAAATAGCACGACCTGAGGACAACCAAACCGAGAAACCTGTAGATGCACGGAACTGGTACCAGGCCTCCCATTGTTTAAAGTGAGCAACTCCAAGACCCTGGTCTTCTGCCCCCAGTTCTTCCAGCCGTGCCAAAGAATCTAAGGCACCCACCCAAGTAACTCTACGGGGGCTATCTGAAGATCTCCAAGCCCTGGGGATTATTTGACGCATTGCTATGACAAAAAATCTAAGGATACCCTTCCTAATGGCCAAATTTTTTAAACTATTGATTTATTTTCATTTTTTTCTAACTGGTCTTAGGGAAACCCATTTTGAAAAAGAAGCAACACCCCCCCCGCCCCCCCTTCCTTACCGATGTGAAAACCATATGATATTGAACAAAGATTACAAAAATGCAGATATCAGTTTCAAGACTTTGTTTGCACCGAGTGACCCACACAGTACTTACCAGTAGCCTGATCAACAAGAACACGAGAATTGATGATGCGGCCAAAACCTGAAAACATATCTTCAACATCTTTCTGTGTCATTGTCCTTGGTAGTCCACTGATGTACAAGTTTGCATCCTTGATATTTTCTGAACTTGGACGGGCAAACGAAACCTCAAAATTAAAAGGGAGAGAGTTAGAGTGAGTTATTTTTTGAAAACAAAATCAATTGAGGGAGCTTCTGTATCCGTAATGTCAAATCAGAATGTCACCAATCATATTACTGCTACAGAAATCCTGCATGTTATCCTACAGCTATACAGGTAAATATTTAATTGTTAAAATCCACAGCACTCAGCAATCTGATACAATATCATGCATTTAGCAACATTACACGATTTATTGCATGACACTTCCTTACATCCTGAGCAGCTTATTTTCCAGCATCTGATTTAAGCTTTGCGCACACACCCGTTTGTATTTTGCGGTCCACAAAATTTGGATACCTAAAATACAGATGTCAGCGACGTCCATGCTGCATCTGTTCTTATTGCAGACCCACTGACATCAATGGGTCTGTGATTCGCATTCTGTAATGAAAGGCTCTATAAAACCATGTACCCCGTCAGATGAATGTGAAAAATAAAAATCTGTGGCAGAAAAGCCATTTTGGGGTCACCTCGCCCCAGAAAATGCTTAAAAGCAATCAAAAAGTAGGGGGGGGGGGGGGGGGTGTTCGAGGAGATTTATCAAACTGGTGTAAAGTAGAACTGGCTTAGTTGCCCATAGCAACCAGATCCTACCTTTAATTTTCCAAAGAAGCTGTGAAAAATGAAAGATTGAAGGTGTCAAAAAAAACAATTGTACTTTACACCAGTTTGATAAATGACCCCATATGTATATTTTGTCATCAAGTCACAAAAGCCAGCCCTCATGCAAGACCACCCCCACAAAATAAAATATGGCTAATAAAAAATGGCGACAAAACCAGTTTAAAAAAAAAAAAAAAAAAAAAAATGTAAAAGTGGTAAACCAGTAATAAATTTTTTTTTTTTACATTTGGTTTCTGTGTAATAGTCCTGACCAGCAGAATAATAAAAAGAACATTTCTCCTGCACGTGTACGCTGCAACAAAACCCAAAAGACAAATTTGGAATTGCTGCATTTCTTTATCCTGCCTAGAGTTGGGCAATATATAATAAATAAAATAAAAATACACACACACATCAATTTAAAACAAAATAAACACTCAGGGCCACAAGGAAACATACTGTATAGGGGCAGCCACTCGGAGACATACTGATATTTGGACAACAATTTTTGAACAAACCCTCTGCCCAGTATAATAATGACTTGCAGCCACCATACAGTAACGTCTTCTTGTTAGTCGTGTATGCGGGGAGTGGGGAGGGACTCATGACATTACCTAATGCCTGCCATTTCAATGTGCAGTAGTGCGGTGCAGCTTGCAGGCAGGCAGAAAGGAGTAGGCCAAAGTTAGACAAGGCCACAGTAACTTGCAGAAGCAATACATTGTCACCCCGTCATCATAGACAGACATACGGTAACCCCTTTTTTCACTTGGGCTGCCTGGTTGTAATACATAGGGTCTGTCTCTCACACTTCTCTTCCTCCTCCTTGTACAGTGATAGTCACTTGAAGGCAAATTCTGTGGGGGGTCAGAGTAACTTGAGATTCTTCTCGCCAGACTCTCTCCTATCCTGGGCTGCTCGGCAGCATCTCCAGTTATCGGATTTAGACGTTGGTGGGCGGAAACTTCATATTGGGAGAGAGGTGGAGCAGCTGTTGTGGGCAGTAATCATACTGGTGGTAGGCAATCATGCAGGGGTGGGCAGCCGCAGATTTTGAAGAGGTCAGCGCACATGACTGCTTCTATAACGTCACAAAATACCACTTTATTAGGAAACAGCGATATCTCCATAAAACTAGTATATCGCTCAAAAATAATCCTGCCTCCCAAAAAGAGAAATAAAGTGATTTAAATGTTGTAGGTACCGAAAAATAGAACCAAAAGCTAGTGACAAATGAGCCTTCACAGCTCCAATCGACAGAAAAATAAAACACACGGGGGAGATTTATCAAACTGGTGTAAAGTAGATTTAATTTTTCACAGCTCCTTTAGAAAATGAAAGGTGGAATCCGATTGGTTGCTATGGGTAACTAAGGCAGTTCTACTTTAGACCAGTTTGATGAATCTACCCCGTGGTTCTCAAAAAGTGGTTGTACTACAACTACCCCAGAGGTTGTTTAATAGAACATTGTGCCCGTAAACCAGACCATTCAAATATACACTGCAAAAGCCACAAGGTGTCCTTTCCCCTCTGAACCCTGCAAGGTACCCAGACAACAGTTTATGTCCACATTTATGGCTTTTCAGCACCCAGTTAAACCAAATTAAATTCATAGTGTAGTGCAAGGCTGGCTAACCTGCGGCTCTCCAGCTGTTGCAAAACTACAACTCCCAGCATGCCCAGACATCCTACAACTATCAGCCTACAGCAAGGCATGGAGGGAATTGCAGTTTTACAACAGCTGGAGAGCCTCAGGTTGGCCAGCCCTGGTGTAGTGCGTCTTAGGCTACTTTCACACTAGCGTTCATAGGTCCGTTCGTGAGCTCCGTTTGAAGGAGCTCACGAGCGGACCCGAACGCCTCCGTCCAGCCCTGATGCAGTCTGAATGGAGCGGATCTGCTCAGAGTGCATCAGTCTGGCGGCGTTCAGCCTCCGCTCCGCTCGCCTCCGCACGGACAGGCGGACAGCCGAACGCTGCTTGCAGCGTTCAGCTGTCCGCCTGGCCGTGCGGATCCATTCAGACTTACAATGTAAGTCAATGGGAACGAATCCGTTTGAAGATGTCACCATATGGCTCAATCTTCAAGCGGATCCGTCCCCCATTGACTTTACATTGAAAGTCTGAACGGATCCGCTCAGGCTACTTTCACACTTAGAATTTTTTCTAAGTTATTAATGCAGACGGATCCGTACTGAACGTCTGCATTAATATGATCGGATCCGTTCAGAACGGATCCGATCGAACGCTAGTGTGAAAGTAGCCTAAGATGTCTCCAGCTGGGCACAGCATAGTGAACACTGAAATGGCATATGTGGAAACATGAAATTTTCATTTCACAGTCACCTGCTCAGTAATTTGTTAACATATGTGGTTTAAAAATGCTCAATCCACCTTTTAATAAATAACTTGAGGGGAGTAATTTCCAAAATGGGGTCATTTCTAATGGGTTTTAACTGTACAGGAACCTCAGGTGCTCCGCAAGTGTGATATAGCGCATGAAAATCATTCCAACAAAATATGTGCACCAAGACCGCTTCCATTCTGAGGCCTGCCATGTGCACGTACAGAAGTTTGCATCCACATTTAATGGCTTTTCCATACCCAGTAGAACCCACTTATTAATTCACATAGTGTCGTGAGAGTCTCATGGCACCAGCTGGGCACAACATATTGGCCACCGAAATGCCACATCTGCTGTGGAGTCAAAATGCTCACTAAACCCCTTTGTAATCTTTGTGAGGGGTGTAGGTTCTAAAATGGGGTCAATTCTTGAAAGTTTTTTTTTTTTTTACCTCCGAGGCTCTACAGTTGTTGGCCAGTGCTATATAAATGACTAAACTAAGCCTCAAATGCACATGGCGCTTTCCCTTCCGAGCCGTGTGGTGTACCCAAACAGCAATTTATGCCCACATATGGGGAAACAAGTTGGGTAACAAGCTGTTGGTCCTTTTTCATAGCCAAGTGTTTCTAAATTCAGTGGGGTCAAAGCACTTACTACACCCCTTGAAAAATTCCTTGGGGTTGTAGTTTCCAAAATTGGGGTCACTTTTGGGGGGTTTCCCTTAGGGTTGTTTCGATACCAAAATGTTGCAGCACCTGAGGGGTTAACTGCGGCTTATCGCAACGCCCTGTCAGAGGCAGGGTGCCGGCTATGCGATTCTGTCACCACCTGCATTTGAAGTTAACTTTCATTGGTGGCGCAGTGCGCAAGCCCCTCCGCCACCCCTCTTCATTAGCAGCAGCGGCACGAGGGGGGGGGGGGGACGGGACGGGACACGACACTGAGCGTGCTGACAGCAGCAAGCACCAAGTTCTGCGATACAAGACTACGCAGCCCAGTATCGAAAAAACGGAAATCCCTGCATCGTATCAAAACCTGTAAAGTATCGATTGGGTAACGAAATGTCGATACCCGAAACAACCCTTTTTTCCCACTATAGGGGGCATCTCTTCAAATGTGATACTGTGTGCGAAAAACATTCCAGCAAACTCTGCCATCCAAAAGCCATATGGTGCTTCTTCCCTTCCGAGTCCTACAGGAGAAAAATTATGAGGTTTTTTCTCCTATTACCTCCTGTGAAAATGAAAGGTAATCGTCACCTATTTTGAGCATATAAAACTGTTAACATAGCAATGTTCAATAAAGTACCTTCATTGCTGCATGTGTTTTCTTCATTCAAGTTTTCATTTAGATCAAAAATATTTTTCTGATATGCTAATTAAGCTTCAAGGTGCCCACAGGGGCATTACTTTCCTCTAGTGCCCAGCCCAATTTTCTTCCAAGCGCAGCACCACGACTCAGAAATAAATTTACCCCCACATCATTGCCGAACGGCGCCTCCCCCTCAGCTACGTCAATTATTCACCCCATGATCCTTGCATCCTCTTTTCTTGCCCTCAAATCTCACGCAGCTGCAGTATTGCTGACTGCCTGCGCCTGTACGATACTCTGGCTCCTGATGCTCTGCGCATACCCAGTGAAAGTATTGAGGCAGTTGCCGCGCGGGTCCAATGCGTGAGGTGGTTGCATTATCAGTAACTGAAGAGTTTTTGCTGGTCCCTGCCGGTTCCAGCAAAAACGCTAGTGTCAAAGTAGCCCAACATGAAGTACAATGAGTCACAAAAAAAAATAAAAATAAAATCCGAATCGTTCAGATAAGGAAAAGCATTGCAAGAGTTATTACCACGAAGTGTCGGTTTGGGAAAAAAAATAGACTGTCAGGAAGGTGAACAACAACTGTCAGCATGAAACTACAAATTAAACGCTTTCCTAAAAGAGTTAAAAAAATAAAATAAAAATAAAATCAGAAGTGTGGTAGCCAATAAAAGGCCTGTTACTTTTTACATACTGCTATACAGCAAGGATTATCTTGCAGGACCCTAAAGTAATTTATTTTCTGGGTGTCCATTGCCATTTAGAATGTAAAACTTTAGGAATGTTAACATGCCCAAGTGGACAACTGACATAATATGAACCCTACACTCAGAGTTCGCAATAACGCCTGTACAAGCGTCAAACGCCTATTCAGGCCGTTTTACTCTCTGGAGAAAAGAACCAATATGCCTTAGGGCTCTTTCACATGAGCAGAACCCGTGCATGTCTGATCTTTTTACTACAAAATCACAGTCACCTTGACTTTATAGTAAAAAAATCAGAGAGGCACGGATCATTATCAATCATGTAAATACGCCGTGTCTCTGCTGTCCGGAACAGGGCTTGGCTCTTTCACGCAGCGGATTACCCACACCAGGTCCGTTCGTGTGAAAAAGCCCTTAGACTTTTCCCCTACATTCAGCAGCACAGAGAAAGGCACAGGCAGCACAGTGATGCTGCCTGTGACTGAAATAACCAATAGCAAAGCTCTATACAGTAAAGAGCTTTGCTATTGGTTAGTTCGGGGCGGGAGCGATACAGCACCCTGCAGCAAGGGAAGCCGGTGGGAGCTAAAAGGAGGAGGGGCTGGCTCCCGATGTATGAGAGCAGGAGCAGCGCTGCGTAGGCAAACATGGCGTGGAAATAAAGAGGAATGGAGTGCTGGACAACTGCAGGGGAGCCCAGACATCCAGGCTGACCTGCACCACAAGGTGCAGCAATGTATCGCTATGTGTAGTGCAGTGTGTGATTACACACTACATCTCACACGGATGTATGTAGTGCAGGGTATGTGACGATTGTGCTGCAGTGTGTAGTAAATGCACAGCAGGCTATTCTAGCCAAGCAATAAAGTACAGGGAAGATCCGCCATATTGGACTGGACTTTATCACTTCGCCATAATTGCTTCATGTTATTTAGACCAGTAATGGTTTCCTGCATACCCACCTCTCAGGCCCCGTTCACACCACCACTATTTCTATTGTTCTGAGCAGAACAATGAAAATAATGGAAGTGTTTTAAGTCATATGTTTAATATATATATATATATATATATATATATATATATATATATATATATATATATATATATATATATATATATATATATATATATATATATATTACACATACACATATACACACACATATATACACACACATCTACACACATATATACATACACACACCTCAGACAGATGCCATATTGTGGCATCCATCACCATAGAGTTCCACTGTTAGGAGAAAAAAAAAAAAAGTCCAGAAAAATAATTGAACGGACAACGGAACTATGGTGACAGATGCCACAATATAACATTTGTATAAGGCTTCCGTTATAGTACAAGTTTTTCATGTACATTAAACGTATGACCGAAACATGATGTGAACCCAGCCTAACTGACAGGAACAGAGCTGAACAGACTAATGACTATGATGGGATCCGTTCAGTTTCTGTTTGGGATCCTCTTTTTACCAGACAAAAGGGTCCTGCATGTAAGGCTGTATTCACACGTCCGCAATGTGTTTTGCGGATACACGGAGACACGGATCCTCAAAACACGGAAAGCGGCAATGTGCTTTCCGCATTTTGCGGACCGCACATTGCCGACATAATAGAATATGCCTGTTCTTGTCTGCAATTGCGGACAAGAATAGGACATGTTCTATTTTTTTGCGGAAACGGAAGCAAGGATGCGGAAGTGCGGATCCGCAAATGTGGATGCGGACAGCACATTCCGTCCCCATAGAGAATGAATGGGTGCTAAGGATTGTTTTGTCCGGTCTTTTTAACAAAATCTGTAGCGAAGGCTCAGAATGCAGCCGCCAACGCAGATGTGCAGGCTACTTATGTATTTAAAGGGAATCTGTCAACAGGATTTTGGGTATAGAGCTAAGGACAAGGGTTGCTAGATGGCTGCAAGCACATCCGCAATACAGAGTCCCCATAGCTCTGTGTGCTTTTATTATTTGATACATATACAAATTAACCTGAGATGAGTCCTGTATGTGGGATTAGTCAGGGACAGGACTCATCTAGGTTAATTTGCTTATGTATCAAATAGTTTTTTTTTTTTTTTTACACAATAAAAGCACACACAAAAGGCTTCAGTAGTTGGACTATGATTTCCCATTCATGAGTAAGGAAACAGATTGACAATCCATAGAGATGCTGCTATACTGTATGGTTCAGGGTTTAGAAAAAAAATACACAAGAAATAAAACAGAATTTAAGCAGGTTAACAGGGAGACATTAAACGAGTAAACGTCTACCCTCAAATAATATTTAATCTAAATAATAGGCCCAAATTTTTGTGCACATCAGATTGTTAAAATACCCGATTGCAGAGAATAGATACTAAGTAAGGCCCCATGCACACGGCCGTGTTTCACAGCCGTGTGCGGGCCGTGGAACCGCGGCCTGGATCCCTCCTGAGAGCAGGAGCGCACGGCGTCACTGGTTGCTATGACGCCGTGCGCTCCCTGCTGCCGTCACAGTACAGTAATACACTGGTATAGATCATACCAGTGTATTACTGTATTGCGGCGGCAGCAGGGAGCGCACGGCGTCATAGCAACCAGTGACGCCGTGCGCTCCTGCTCTCAGGAGGGATCCAGGCCGCGGTTCCACGGCCGTGTGCATGGGGCCTAAGAATAAGGCGGACAAAGGGAATCAGTCACTGTTCACCTGAATAAAACGCTGTTATTCTTTGGTTGATCTGGAGGTCCCGTTCCAGAGATACACTACTTCCTAATATGCAAATTTGGTATTTGGTGCAAACAGGGTGTCTCTTGTTGCACCCAAGCGTCTCCTTTTTGTGGCCATATTCTCCCTTGCTGCTTTGACTGACCAGGCAGTCACAAAGCAGCAAAGGGCTGGTCGCAGAAACGAGCAGACCTTGGGTGCAACAAGAATAGTGACACACTCATTGCACAATGGCCTAATTTGCATATTAAGATCATGTGAATGTTATGGAAATGGCCCTCAGATAAACAAAAGGAAAAATAAAAAGTGTTTAACCCCTTCGCTACCAATGCCGTAATATACGGCACTGGTGTGGCCTTTTTACATGGTGCACACACGTGCAGCAGGCGCAATAACCAGCGGGTCTCTGCTGTTTTAAATAGAGGCACAAGGCTACTGTCGTAGCCCAGCAATAATGTTGACTGCGGACATTACAGCCTTTAGATGCTGTGATCATGGCATCTAAAAGGGTAATTAATTCTAATAGGCTGGGTCTCTCTGAAGAAACCCAGCATATTAGAGCTGCAATTCCTATGTTGGCCAGCAGGTGACAGGCTAACATAAGAAATCATCAAGCCACATATTACTATACTGCTTTTTGCAGTATGGTAATAGTAAAAATAAAAATTGGAATGTAAAATATAAACATTTAAAATCACCCCTTTCCTTAGAATAAAAAAACAAAAACATGGGCATCAACGCATCCAAAAACGCCAGTTCTATTAAAATATAAAAATATTTTTCCAATACGGCAAATGGCGTAACAGAAAATTCTCAGTTTTCATTTTTTTCAGTATTTAGACATTTAAAGACATTTAAGACCTATACATATGTAGTATTGTTGGAATCATACTGACCCAGAGAATGTATGTTTGCATGTTTTCCCCCCCACTTCCAACCAGTTTGGTGGCAAAAAAAAAAAAAAAAAAAAAAAAATACTCGTCCCACAAAAAAATAAATAAAAAGAAGAAAGCCCTCATATGGATAGGTGAACGGAAAAATAAAAAGTTAAGGCTCCAGGAAGACTGTGGAAGAAAAATGAAAAAAATAAATTAAAAAATCCACTATCCTAAAGGTTTAATCATGTGAACCACAGCTACAGGTCTATGAAACAGTTTGATAGGGAGGACGCTGGTGACATTCCATTAAAATAATGCATGCTGGCTGACAGCAACCACCTCAAGAGGGCACTTAAAAGGGTTGTCCGGGTTCAGAGCTGAATGCGGACATGCCTCCATTTTCACCCAGGCAGCCCCCCTGACAACCATCCGAGCAGTTCATGCTCCGATGCTCTCCTTTGCCTTGCGCTAAATCGAGCAGGGCAAAGGCATTTTCAGGCACGCGGGTGACTAACCGGGCTCTCAAGGAAGCCCGGTGATGTCACCGGCACTGATGGGTGGGCTTTAACACTGCCTTAGCCAGAAAAACGGCCAGGGCAGCGCTAAAGCACGCCCATCAAAGCCGGTGACGTCACCGAACACACTGCTGGGAGGAAGCCTCCGCCCCCGGCAGTGTTTTATTGTAAACAAAAGAGCCCTTGCCCTGCGCGATCTAGAGCGGGGCAAGGGAGCGCATCGGAGCAGGAGATGCTCCGATGCCAACATCAGGGGTGCTACCTGGGTGAAAATATGGGTATGGCTAGGTTCAGCTCTGAACCCGGACAATCCCTTTAAGCAATTTCTACACTGAATTCAATAACGGCAGAAAAGATTGTTAGTGCCTGATTTTTTGCGTGTGATGAGCAGTTTCATCACAACGTGGTTGCCTGCCCCTTATTTTGTGCCAAAAGAAAGTGCTTGTGGCACACTTGACACTTCAGTATCTAAACTTAGCAAATGGGCAATGCAATGATCGCCAATGTGCAATGCAATGATCGCCAATGTATGAGGATGAACAGCTATTATTACGATCATTCATTCCCCATAATTTTGTTGTTTGCTAGCATTTCACAATTAATTTTTTTTTAACAAAGGGCAATGTGCTACTGACAAACTTCAAACTTTGGTACTGCATTAACAAAGTGATAACCCTACAAACATGCATCGGCCAGTTTGTTGGATGATCAGCAACTAATTAACATGGCTCAAATCAATTGGCCAGATCCTGTGTGAAAGGGCCTTCGACACATTTCTTAAAAGCGCATAGTTTGATATTTACTGGTATATAGTTTTGTATCTCTCGTCACAGAAAAAGCAAGCAGAAAGACTGACTTCTTTTAATGGCAACTGCAGGAAGCCAGCATACAGTAGGGAAAAATTAACTATTTGATACACTGGCGATTTTAAAAGTTTTCCCACAAAGAATGGAGAGGTCTGTAATTTTCATCATAAACGTAAAAAAGAAAACGAGGTTATCCCAACTCTATCTAGGGATCAACTGAATGCCCCTGAAGAGGAGGAAAGAAGGGCGCCAACAGGACTGTGATAATATGGATGAAAAGTCACTAAAAAGAAGTAGGCCGCTCAAATCAGTTTAAACAAAGTTTTAACACCAAGTCAATGAAAATGGTATTCTATCATAGGTACACTTCAGAGAATATAAAAATTATATATATATATATATATACACACACACACACACACATTTTTGATACAATAGAAAAAAAAAAAACAACTTAAAAAGGGGTTGTCTCACTTCAGCAAGTGGCATTTATCATGTAGAGAACGTTAATACAAGGCACTTACTAATTTATTGCGATTGTTCTTATTGCTTACTTTGCTGGCTAGATTCATTTTTCCATCACATTACATACTGCTCCTTTCCATGGTGACAGACCACCCTGCAATCAGTGGTGGTCGTGCTTGTACACTATAGGAAAAAGCACTAGACTAAGCTCTCACGGTCCCGGCCACCAGAGGTTGACGCTTTTTCCTAGTGTGCAAGCACGACCACCACTGATGGATTGCGGGGTGGTCTGTAACCATGGAAAAGAGCAGTTTATGCGATAGAAAAATGAATCTAGCCAGCAAAGGAAGTAATATGGACAATCACAATACATTAGTAAGTGGTTTGTATTAACTTCCTCTACATAATTAATGCCACTTGCTGATGTGATGTAATGCCTCCTTTGGGTAAAGAAAACTTTGTTTGCAATTAGAGATTTGGTCAAGCACTACAGGAAACGCCCAGTTTGCGCACACACTGAAGCAGAAATTTTGGCCCACCATACAGATCTCCCCAAGATCTTTCAGTTTTCGGGGTGGTCGCTGGTCTACATTGAGTTTCAGCTCCTTCCAAAGATTTTCAATTGGGTTCAGGTCTGGAGACTGGCTAGGCCACTCCAGGACCTTGAAATGCTTTTTACAGAGCCACTCCTTAGTTGCCCTAGCTGCGTTTTGGGTTATCGTCATGCTGGAAGACCTAGCCACGACCCATCTTCAATGCTCTTACTAAGGGAAGAAGGTTGCTGGCCAAAATCTCACCATACATGGCCCCATCCATCTTCCCTTCAATACGGTGCAGTCATGTCCCCTTTACAGAAAAGTACCCCCAAAGTATGACACTTCCACCCCCATGCTTCATGATTAGCACGGTGTACTTGACGTTATACTCTTCCTTCTTCCTCCAAACACGACAAGTGGAGTTGATACCAATAAGTTCTATTTTAGTCTCCTCTAATGACATGACCTCCCATGCCTCCTGGTGCCATGGTCAGCTCCCTGCTGTTGTGTGCACAGGGCAGCAGGGAGAGTGTAAAGTCCTATTCAACCTAATAGAGATATATTAGGGTGAATATGACAAGGGTTCTAGCCTTTAAGGAGGCCAATAGCTAATAAATAAATAAAGTTTAAACTGGTTCCACAACCAAAATCAATGCAATGCTGAGCTTCTAGTGTACCTGAAATGAAGGTGTCTGGCTATTGCACATTATGCTGCCCAAACCATAATCCAGGAGTAGGACCGGTGCGACGTCCTCTCGTGAAGGCTTCTTTACAGCATTGCCAATGTGGTCACCAGATCTGTCGATGGCTATCATTCCTTCCAAGACAAAAGTGTGACTCAATGCTGAAAAGGATAGTCTTCATTGCAGTCTTGCTGAGCACAGTAATAGCCTTTGAGAGCAGTGGCACGAGGTCAATGTTGCTGGACAGCCAGGCTGCAGCCCAATGTCGTGCAAAATGCCTTCTGATGGTTTGTTTAAATACAGTTTACCACCCTGGGCTTAGGATACGATGTCCAATTTCACTTGCAGCACAGAATGAACCAATCTAGTCTCTCAGTTTGCATCAAGTGGAGACAACTGGCACGTCGAAGAACATACCACACGATTTTGCTTTCAATCTGGCTTTATCCCCTCCCACAGGCCAGTTTAGAACTAGTTGCTTGAAAAATTTGATCTCCAGATTGTAGCAACACCTGCTACTTACGCAATTTGCATAATCTTAGGCCTGTCCTTGGTGTTGGTTTCAGATTTTAGTAGTGTATGTCTTATCTGTGTTGACTGCTACAGACTGACAATACTTTACATTTCATTGGCATAAGCACTGCCAAAATGAGGGGTCCTGGGAAGGGGGAGGCATCAGAATTGCCGTGGCTTTCCCAAACAGTTGATCGGCAGGCGTCCTGGGTGTCCTCCACTGATCAAATTTTGATCACTTATCCAGAGGACAGGTCGGTTACAAAGAGTTAGGCTACTTTCACACTGGCGTTTTGGCTTTCCGTATGTGAGATCCGTTCAGGACTCTTATAAGCGGTCCAAAACGGATCAGTTTGCATTCTAATGCATTCGGATCCGCTCAGAATGCATCAGTTTGCCTCTGTTCTGTCTCCATTCTGCTTGCAGCGTTTTGGTGTCCGTCTGATGAAAACTGAGCCAAACTGGTCCGTTCCGACACACAATGCAAGTCAATGGGGACGGATCCGTTTTCACTAACTGTCACAAAAAACGGATCCGTCCTCCATTGACTTTCACTGATGTTCAAGAAGACTGATCTGTCTTGACTATGTTATAGATAATACAAACTGATCCGTTCTGAACGGATGCAGATGGTTGTATTATCTGAACGGAACAGTCCATGACCGATCCGCGCAAAGTAGCCTTAGACGACCCCTTTAAAAACTTCTCTACAGGATAGGTGATAAGCATATCTGATTAGTGCGGTTACAAGCGTTGGAACCACCCCCGATCAAACAACTATACTCCTCTTCAGCAGTCCCATAAGGTTGAAAGTAACAGATCACAAATTGACTTAAGGACCCTATTCTCATGATCAGTGGGGTTCTCAGTAGTTGGAGCCCCACTGATCAGATAACCATTCTGAGGATAGGCAATAATTTAAAGGCTATATACACCTTAGGTGGCAATTTTATTTTTAATTATTGCATTGTACTTATTTTTAACTAAGCATCATTTTTTCAATTGGTCTTTATTACAAATATCGAGCTCCTTATCTCTGACCTTATAAACCCTGGTTATAGCTCAATTCTCATCTTACTGATAAGAATGTGGCTTAAATAAATACTTATGACATGTTAGTAGTTTAGAGGTTAGGTTTATTAGATGACCTGCACAAATTGAAACTGAAAGTACCAACAACACAGCTAAAAAAAACTGTTAAACCTTTGTGACTGAACAGCTCAATATTTACAATAAAGACAACCCGAAAAAAGATTATCCCCAAAAATTGCCCCTACGGCTGGGTTCACACAGGCGAGATTTCCGCACGGGTGCAACGCAGGAGGTGAACGCATTGCACCTGCACTGAATCCGAACACATTCACTTCTATGGGGCTGTGCACATGAGCAGTGATTTTCACACATCACTTGTGCGTTGCCAAAAAATAAAAAATGCAGGCCCCATAGAAGTGAATGGGGCTGCGTGAAAATCAAGCAAGTGCGGATGCAGTGCAATTTTTGCGCACTGTTCCTAAGATGACAGTCTATTCACTGTATTATTTTCCCTTATAACATAGTTATAAAGGAAAATACCATTCTTTAATACAGAATGCTTAGTAGAAGATCAATTGAGAGTTAAAAAATAAATTCACTCACCTCCTATTCTTGATCGCGTAGTTGCCGATCTATTCTTACTTCAATCATGAGCCCGGCTAAAGGACCTGTGGCGACGTCACATCACATGTTCCATCACTGTGGTGATGGACCATGTGATGAGCTCAGTGACTTCACCATAGGGCCTTTGACAGGTCCTGAAGAAAGAACAGGAGACCAGCAGCTACGCGATCAATTGGAGGCGGCGAGTTTTTTTTTAACCTTGTACTAAGAATTCTGTATTAAAGAATGCTATTATTTTCCCTTATAACCATGTTATAAGGGAAAATAATTACATCTACACAACATCAAACCCAAACTTGAACTTCAGTGAAGTTCAGGTCTGGGTACCACATTCAGTTTTTTTATCTGAACAACGGAACGCAATTGCAGTCAAAACTGACTGCAATTGGTTACATACTCGCAAGGGTTTGCAGCAAGGCACCTGGGACGCATCCTGAGCTAAAACGTGACGCCCGTGTGAACCCAGCCTAAAAGGTGCACATAGCCTTTAAGGAATTATACTATGAGAATATTTCAGTAATTTAGAGCAAAAACTTCACAGCATTAGCATATATTAAAAAATAAATAAATAAAAAACACACACAATTAGGACTTATGCACACAAACGTATTTTGGCCGGTCGGTTCCCTGCGAAAAACAAAAAAGGAAGGTACTCGTGTGCATTCCGTTTTCGTATGTCCGATTCCAATCCAAAAATAAAAATGTTAACATGTCCTACTATTGTCCGCATTACGGACAAGAATAGTACTGTCCTATTAGGGTCCAGCTATTTATTCCGTTCCACAAACTACGGAATGCACATGGATGTCATCCGTATTTTTTGCAGATTTTTTTGTGGACTGCAAAATACATACGGTTGTGTGCATGAGGCCTTAGACAATAACAATGCAAGTAAAAACAAATGACAAATTTGCTGCCAAGTCCACATGTGGATCTGAATATCTGAATGTTTAAAATAGAGTATATGGTAGAGTGGATAGAGCTGTGCCAAAAGGCATTCAAATGTATCACACAAACAATGGGGCAGATTTATTAATACTGTCGAACTTTGCCTAAGAACACAAATCCCAGACTTAATATTAGACAAATTTATGATTCAGGCACACAAAATAAATTTAGCAAATCATAAATCCCATGCTAAAATTTACACCAGAATTGGAACAAAATTTTGTCAGTGTGCCAACATTTTTTCCAAGTTTCAGAACTGGTACTTTTGCCAATAAACTGAAGAGACAGTGAAAAGGTCAGCACATCCATTAGTAAGACTACTTTCACAATGGCATTTTTGGCTTTCCGTTTGCAAGATCCTTTCAGGGCTCTCACAAGTGGTCCAAAACTGATCATTCTGAATGGCAAAGGATCAGCTCAGAATGCATCAGTTTGCCTCCGTTCCGCTTTGGAGGCGGACACCAAAACTCTGCTTGCAGCATTTGTGTCTGACGAAACTGAGAAACGGATCTGTTCTGACACAATGTAAGTCAATGGGAACGGATCCGTTTTCACTAACACAATATGGTGCAACTGAAAACTGATCCGTCCCCCATTGACTTTCAATGTAAGTCAGGATGGATCCATCTAAAAGTAACAGTGTAAACTTAAATGTAGAGCAAACTGCTTCAGACTTACCACAGTTGATGATGCTGGGTGATAAATCTGTCGCATTCTTAGGATGTTTAGTCTAAAGGGCCCTTTACATGGGCAGAGAACCCCAAAGATAATCACTAATGAGCTTTCACAGGACGTTCATTAGCCATTATCTGATGGTGTAAATGTATCACTGATTACCAGATGAACAAGCAAAATACGTATTCATTAGGCAATTCCATCATTTGTGGGCACACAAAAATCATCGGTTACTGGCAGCAGATGTGCAGCGTAAACACAATCTGCTGCCGGCAAACGAGTCAGTATGGGGAAGAGCGATGGCATTAGCGATTGTTCCTACCCACACTCTGGAGGAGATCGATGCATATAAACGCAGCTATCCCCTCCCCTAGAGAGCAGACTATTGTCTGGAAGGAAGTCAATCTGATGCTCTGTTGTCCATGTAAGGAAACACCAAGTTTACACCCACCTACAGAATTTTCACATGAAGCCACATCTAATTTCTGGTAAGCCACGCCCCCTGAAGGGCAAGGCATAAAAAGGTTAGAAAAACCATCTAAAATCACTTGATAAATGTGGTGCAAAGCATGTATGCCAGGCTTTAGGCGCAAATTGTGCCAAAAAACTGCCACATTTTCAATAGTAAATGTGCTCCAATGCTTTTTCATTCAATCTGGTTTTGAAGACCATGATCCGAAGGCAATGTTTTCAGCAAAAGGAGCATAAAAGAATTACGGTACTAAGAATAGAATTGCTATCGACAAAATTAACAAATTGAACCTTAGACCAATCTCACGGTTGTAAAATTAAATGGCGTGCAACATCTTGTTTTAGGGTGTAAACAGCATAGTTCAGGAGAAGGTAATATACCTGGTTTGATCAAGGGAGAACAGAAGCAGGGCCCTAAAACCATGGGAGGCATTGCGTGTCAAAACCAAAAATATCCCATCAAATGGCTCTGCTCTTTGCTGAAGTTTTATAAGATATATATTCACCTTTATAGTTTTTGATTGCAGTCTCAATCCATTAAGTGTGTTTATTGCTCTTTCAGCATCTTTAGCATTTAAGTAATTCACAAAGCCATATCCTAAGCTGTGCCCTGCAAAAGGGAAAAAAAATAAAACAAAAACAAAATAAAAAACACAATTAAGAAAAAAAAAAAAAATAGCCCTAGCAGAAAAATCTGGAAAGGTGAATCCAGTCACCACCCTTTCTAGCCAACACAAGAACTTGTTGCCAAGATGATCCAAGTATTTCTCACACATTCATGTGGTAATGTTTCTCCAGCAACCTGACACTTATCAGTAAGAGTAGCAAGGTGAATTTGGTAAGAAAGGCAAGTTATTTTTTCTCAGTTACATTACTGGTGATAAGATAGTTTTCCCCCAGTAGACATGATCAGTTCTGCAACAAAACTACATAGCAGTGCACACACTGACAGGTTTAGATATGCAAAATGACATCTACAGGATACCCACATAAATTTAGACTGGCATCATAAAAGCTGCACAAAATGAAACAGAACACTTTTTTTTTTTAAAGAAAATCAACACAAAAAAAGCTCATACTGACCTGACAGCGCACACCTCATAGCTGGAAACTGCTGGACACCTTCCCTTGTGAAACGCTTAAAGTGGAATTCCACTTTTAGCAAATATACATTTTTCTATAATGAAGTTATACAGTCTGCCAATATAGGAGTCCTTGTGGTTAAAGGTCTAGGCCTGCTGTTATTACCATCCAGTGGATTAAATTCTGTTCTGGTCATGCAATGAACACAGGTGCTTGGCCTTTTAGAAGACAGACATACCCATTCTTTTGCAATAACCACAGAATTGTGACCAAAAAAAAAAAAAAAACACAGAAGCTGACAGTACTGTGTGAAGGGGCCCTAGTACACATTCTGAAACTACTCTGCACCTATTACCAGAGAGGGGGACCACTACAATTAAGGGTGCATTCACACGACCGTAAGTGTTTTGCGGTCCGCAAAACACAGATACCAGCCGTGTGCGTTCTGCATTTTGCGGACCACACATGGCCGGTACTACATAGAGAATGCCCATTATTGCCCGCAACTGTGGACAAGCTCCATCTTTTTTGCAGGGCAACAGAAGAACGGATGTGGAACAGCACGTGGTGTGCTGTCCACATCTTCTGTGGCCCCATTGAAATGAATGAGTCCAAACCCATTCCACAAATTTGCAGATCCATTTATAGGGTCGTGTGAATGCTCCCTTACAGTGCTGGTGTCCGCTCCTTGACAGAAGAAGAAAAAATAAATAAAAATTAAAAGTTAGGCGCAGACAAAGGAGCCAAGTGTGCACGATTATTGGTAGGTGTTATCCGACACCTCAATTTAACAGTTGGGATTGGAGCTAGCTCCAATTCAGGACTCTTCAGCTCCTTGGATGCCACAGTCAACAGTGACCATGTCATATAACCCATAACTGGCTATTCACATCACAGGTGTATTTTTTCCCCCTCACCTATTTGCTCAGACCCTCCAGAATAGGACATTCTGTAAGTTTCTCAGATTGGGCACACAGATCCATTGACTTCTATGGGTCAGAGCACTATATATTTATATTTTTTTTTGAAAGAACATGGAAGGAAAATAGAAAAAAATAAAATAAAATTTGCATGAATAACCACAGGGAAACCTTTTCATTTATTGGCACAACAGCCATGCTTGTGTGAAAAAAATAAAAATAAAAAACACGGCTTCAACAGAAAAATAAAAAACGCTACGAATTCAAAATCTGGCGACATAGCAATTTGTTGGTTAACCTGTTGAAGAACAGGCCAATCCACCCCGCCCCCGTTTTGTATATACAGTATCTATGCATCACAGAGAATTATCATTTGTCTCACCTGCAACACTAGCTTGTCTCTGTACATCACTTTCATTTTCCAAGGGAGCTGTGGAAAATGATAGGTAGAATCTGATCGGTTGCTATGGGCAACTAAGCCAGTTTTCTTTCATCTCCTCCCATACAACACCCATTGCTAAAGCACCTGAATTCAGACATGCATGCTTCAAGCTGTGTTCACACTGTGATCTTTGTCCAATTTTGTTTCTAAATGTTTTACTGCACATGCTTTAAAAAAAAAAAAAAAAAAAAAAATCCAGCTTGAAGTGTTAGTAAGTCTACTGGAATGATGAAATGTGAGACTCTAGCGCTATATTTTTTTTTTAAACAGGTGTTATGCAAAAAATAAATAGCATTCGGATTTATGGGCTTAAAAAAAAAATTGCAACGAGATGAATGTTGTGTATAAATGGGACAGTGCACCATAGGCTTACAATAACACACAACACCTCTGAAAAGAACCATATAAAATGGGCGATGGTCACAGTTTATAAACTCTTTTTCCCTCAATGACCACTGCACAGGTCACAGAGCATGTCCAAGTAATGTCTTCTAGAAGTTAGAGACCTCTATATGCATGTTTTTACTGTCCATGTGGCTGCTGTAAGGGTATGTTCATGGACAAAACCTATTGGCAGATCAGTACAGTGTGCTTTAACCAGTTCTGGTAATGGGAAGCTGTCTGTGGTGTATCGATACCAGATTCCATGTAAAACAGGTGTATTGTCTGTGTGAACATAGCCTAATGCATCTTTACAGTAGCTGGACCAAGACAGATGCACCCATAAGCATGGACAAAACAATAAAATCATAAAAAGACAAATTGGAGAAATAAAGTGGCTCAGTACCTTGTTATAAGTAGTTAAAAAGAAAAAGTGTGATATTCCCTTTAAAAGACTTTTCTGGTTGTCATCAACATCCTTTATAAAGATAGTTTTTTGTTTATTTTTTAACCTTCCCTACCCGCCCTATCTTCTGCTCTGGGTAGTGGTCAAAACCATACTCATGAAGTATGAAATATTTCCTGTGATGACCATGGGTGTATCAAAGCAGTGATAGGGGAGTATCTATGTAACTAGCGGGTGGGAGGAGCTATAAACTAGCTGGGTATAAAGGATGGTGCTGGAGCTGTACAAGAGAAAGAAGTGCATCATGGGTACTGTTATGTACAGGATCAGAGGAATTTGCACGGTGAAAGCAGGTGGAGAGAGCTTATTAGGGGAAAAAATAAAAGAAAAAGCATGGGGAATATATCTGCTAAAAAACACATTCCTGGGAAACCCCTTTAAAGGCTTTAGGGCATGGCTTAGTGAACGATTCTAGCCAATTAAGCCAACTGATAGATGGTATACAATATCAATTGATCAGATGACTGTCAGCAAGGAAGCACCTTCACGACAATCGGCTGTTTGTCAGCGAAGGAGTTGCTGTATTTACATGCAGCAATCTCCTCCACGGTATGGGGAGGAGCGATTGCTGGCAGCAGAGTGCTGTGTAAAGGACACAATTTGCTGCCAGCAAATGGCGATTTAGGTGACCACATGAAAGATGCGCTTATTAGATGAATGAGTGTTTCGCTCAATTAGGCAATGTGTGCTGTCTGCATCTTTTGCGACCCCATTGAAATTAATGGATCCGCACCCATTCTGCAAAATTGCGTAATGGTTCGGACCCGTTCATAGTGCCTTCTGAATGGGCCCTTAATGTGACTGTTAAGGAGTTAACAGCGTCTGAAGAGACAGTAGTATGGAAGGCCAAAAGTTCATATGTCAGTCAATTAATTTGTCAGGTTACCCTCCAGCTGTTTTATATGTACCCCAAATAGCAGCAGAAAATGATTTCCACTACCTAAATTGAGACACGTCAGTGAAAAGAATAAAAAAAATAACAGCCAAAACAATAACTAAGCTGGTCATTACAGCCCTTAAAGTATTAAAACTTACACACTGGTGTGACTGCCAGAAAATATATCTGCATGTTAGAGCATTATGCTGTTTTTGGGTAACTACTTTTTACATGGGCCAATTATTAAAGGGTTTGTGTCACCACAATTATCCCTATTAGACTGACATTATACATGTGAAAATGTCTGCTGAATCTTAACGCTGCAATTGTTTTACGTATTCCGCCGTTTTTGCGTAATTAAAAAGTTTTCATATATGCAAATTAGCCTCTAGGAGCTAGGGGGGGGGGGGGCACACAGGAAACTGCCCCAGTTACAGTCTCCTGTGTGCAGGGGAAATCTCGTTCCATTCAGTATTGTATTCGGCACAGTGATAGAAGGATGCTCGCCGGCTTACTTACTGCGCCTGTGCCGAATACCTCTGGGAGGGTTGTGATGACAGCAGCCATCGCAGAGAAGGCGAGAGCTGTAACGTCGCTGGATCCTCCTATGTGGTAAGCATTTTCCAAATTGGCCAGCTCTTTATTCCCACTGATACCACCAATGATCAAAAGGGGCATTAAATGAAAATATTTTATATAAAAAATGTATATATTATCTGGAGGCCAAATTAATTTGATTCTTTGGTGATATAGTGGTCAAATCTAATAATTATTAGTATTGCAGTTAGATTCAGCTGATATTTGCACATGTATAATGTCAGCCTGTTTAATATGGATAATTGTGGCGACAAAGAAAAATTATTTTTATTAACTTGAAGTCAGCCACCAAGCAGAGATCAATGAGATTATAGTTTTGACAGATTTGTGAACCTCTGAGGCCCCCCTGGCTGCCACATTTTTATATCGGTTGCATTACAAATCAAGTTACACCTTTGTAGCAAAGGTGAATAGGAAAGGAGACTTATTCTGAAAAAAAGACTGTGTTCAATAAATGTAGAACTTACCTGCAACCTTGTCACGTATTAGCTTGGCAGATTCCACCTCTCCAATGCTGCTGAAAAGGCTGCGCAGCTCATCCTGCGTCATATTTTGAGGCAAGTAGTTGACAATTAAGTTAGTTCTGCCCATGTCGTCCCTGCAGACATCATCCATGTGATCTTCATAACCGTTAGACATCTTAAATTACCTGTTAATTGTAAAATAAAGGTTACACCAATCTATTTATTTACAGTATGGAATAGCATAGCAGGCTGCCAGCACATGATCACTGCACTATAGGAGCAGAACAAAGAAAATAACCAAAGCGCCAAAAGTTGTCAACACCACGGACTAAGTCCTCAGCATGCCACGCTATTAAGTCCCATATCTTTAACAGAATTTGCAGAGGACCCTGTGTGCGTGTATATAAAAATAAAAATTACACACCTCTGGGACACACACACTACAACGAGAACGGAGCGGAGAAATGAATGGAGGGCGCACTGCGCATGCGTAGATGTCCTCCATTCAACTCAATAGCGCTGCTGAAAATAGCTGAGCGCTGGCTCATTTCCATCTGCCACATAGAAATGAATGCGAGCAGGGGCCGCGTGTGCGCGCTCCTATTAACTTGTATGGGAGCAGAGCTTTGCGGTGAATGGACCGTGGAAAACCTGGGGTCCTCCAGCCGCAGCTCTACCCGCTCCCTTCACCTATAAGATAATGGGGGCACATCCTAGCGATATGCCCCCACTGTATGTGATGGGAGTACCCCTTTAAGGGGTTTTCTGAGATGGGAGTGCTGCTGCCCCACAGATACTGATGACCTGTGAGCTCCATGACCTTCTCCATTTTTACTAGGCTGAGTGACGACCCGTTCATGTGTCACGTGGCCTAGGAGCAGCCCAGCCCCATTCACCTGAAGGGCAATACCAAGCACGGCCTCTATACAATGTATGGTGCTTTGCTTGGTGAGCTGCAAGGAGTGCCAGTGCCTTCTCAAACAGCTGTCCCTTGTATCAGACCTCCACTGTTCATGGATAGGTCAGCGAAGAAGAAAAAAAAAAAAAAAAAAAAAAAACACAACAACACCTTTTACTGAAATGTCTAAACCTCATACAACACATTTAAGTAAGGCTGCTTTCGGACACGTAAAATATGGGCGCTTTCTTACTCCTGTGTCATGGACCAAACGCCTGAATCCCCTATAGTTCATCAGAGAATCCAGTAGGGTTCATTTACACGCTTTCAAAATCTGCTGCGTATGCTGTGGCAGAAACCGCTACTGAAGCCCTGGCTGCCATAGTGAGCTCCCCGCTGCTGTGCGCACTATGCACAGGGCAGCAGGGAGAGTGCAAGATCCTGTTCACCCTAATAGAGATGTATCAGGGTGGATAGGACAAGGGTTCTAGCACCTAAGGAGGCTATTTTAAAGAAAAAAAAAAAAAAAGTTTAATCACCCCGAAAATAATAGATGGAGGAGGAGCAGTAGACATTGCTTATCTAGACTTTAGTAAGGCTTTTGACACTGTCCCACATAGAAGGCTCATCAATAAGGTGCAGTCTTTGGGCTTGGACTACCATATTGTTGAATGGATTAGGCAGTGGCTGAGAGACAGACAACAGAGGGTTGTAGTCAATGGAGTATACTCAGACCATGGTCTTGTTACGAGTGGGGTACCTCAGGGATCTGTTCTGGGGCCCATATTGTTTAATATCTTTATCAGCGAAGTTGTAGAAGGCCTCGATGGTAAGGTGTGTCTTTTTGCTGATGACACAAAGATTTGTAACAGGGTTGATGTTCCTGGAGGCATGCACCAAATGGAAAAGGACTTGATGTTCCTGGAGGCATGCACCAAAACAAGAGTAATGGTCAAAAATCTGGCAAATAAAATGTAATGTTGATAAGTGCAAGATAATGCACCTGGGATGTAAAAACCCAAGAGCAGAATATAAAATCAGTGATGCAGTCCTAACCTCAGTATCTGACTAAAGGGATTTAAATGCTAGCAGAATGCTTGGGTGTATAGGGAGAGGCATTACCAGTAGAAAGAGGGAGGTGCTCATGCCGCTCTACAGAACACTAGTGAGACCTCATTTGGAGTATTGTGCTCAGTACTGGAGACCATATCTCCAGAAGGATATTGATACTTTGGAGAGAGTTCAGAGAAGAGCTACTAAACTAGTACATGGATTGCAGGATAAAACTTACCAGGAAAGATTAAAGACCTTAACATGCATGTATAGCTTGGAAGAAAGACGAGACAGAGGGGATATGATAGAAACTTTTAAATACATAAAGGGAATCAACAAGGTAAAAGAGGAGAGAATATTTAAAAGAAGAAAAACTGCTACCAGAGGACATCGTTTTAAATTAGAGGGGCAAAGGTTTAAAAGTAATATCAGGAAGTATTACTTTACTAAGAGAGTAGTGGATGCATGGAATAGCCTTCCTGCAGAAGTGGTAGCTGCACATACAGTGGAGGAGATTAAGCATGCATGGGATAGGCATAAGACCATCCTTCATATAAGATAGGTCCAAGGGCTATTCATAGTATTCAGTATATTGGGCAGACTAGATGGGCCAAATGGTTCTTATCTGCCAACACATTCTATGTTTCTATGTTTCACTGAGCCACCAATGATTTTAATAGCAAATTAGCGGCACTTAGCCCCTCAGGTGCGGCACCTGAGGGGTTAACTGCCACTGATCACAGCTCCCCGTCAGAGGCAAGGTGTCAGCAACGTGATTCTGCTGCAGGTACCTGCCTCCTGTATTAAAAGTTAAAGACTACCTTTTTTTATGAGTTCGGATTTAGTTAAGTTACCAGGCTACATAGAGCAGACCCAGGGATCTCCCTGCACCTACTATTATTCCTGGGCGCCGCTCCGTTCGCCCGCTGTGCCCCAGTTACAGTCTCCTGCTCTGTATGCTAATTACTATGGAGCAATGGGGAGGAGACATCAGCTTCTCTCCTGGGCGTTCCTACTCGCCCTCCGCGGCTCTCTCCCCATTGGTGGCAGCAGCGGGAGGGAGAGAGTGATTCCTTCTCCCCTGTGCTGCTGAGGGAACACGAGGACGCTCACAGCAGCGTGCTCATGTTCAGAGATAGACTGCGCAGCCCAGTATCGGAAAAAATGGAAATCCCGGTATCGTATCGATACCGGGACAAAAGTATTGATTAGGTATCAAAATTTCGATACCAGCAACAACCCTAGTGGGAATCTGATTGGCGCTGTGAGCTGAGGTCCGATAAATATTTTTGTCTTACAGGGTGAAAAATATGGCAATTAAAAAAATAAACATCATGAGTATCACTATGACCGAAAACACCTGTACTATTCAAGTATAAAAATATTTTCCAATATGGCAAATGGCGTAACAGAAAAATGGGTAAAAATGGCTAATTTGTCTTTTTTTCCATTGCTTCTCTTACCCAACAGCTTAGTAGAAATAACTATAAAAAAGTTATGGTGGTCAGAATATGGTGTGCATTTTTACACTGTTTAAACATTTAAAAAAAACTATATACATGTGGTATCGTAATCGTACAGACCCAGAGAATGAAGGGCATCGTTCAGTTTAGCCGCAAACGAAACGCTGTGGGAACAAACCCCATAAAACGCTGGAGAAATTGCATTTTTTCAAATTCCACCCCATTTGGATTTTTTTTTACTGCTTCCCACTACATTGTATGCCATAATTAATGGTGGCATTAGAAAGTACAACTTGTCCTGCAAAAAATAAGCCCTCATACAGCTATGTGAACGGAAATATAAAGTTATGGCTCAAGGTAGATGGGGAATAAAAATGAAAACTAAAACCTCTGGTAGTAAAAGGGGTTAGGGTCCATTCAAACGTCCGCTATTTTGTGTTGCATTTTGCGGAATGGAATTGCGAACACATTCATTACTATGGGTCCGCATGATGTACAGCCCTGATTCACACGTCCGGGACGCAATTCCGATGACGAAAAGAAAAAAAAGAAAATAGAACATGTCCTATTCTTGTCCGCAATTGCGGACAAGAATAGGCATTTTCTACTAAGTACCAGCAATGTGCGGTCCGCTAAATGCGGAACGCACATCGCCGATGCCCGTGTTTTGTGTATCCACGAAACACACACGAACGTGTGAATGGACCCTATCTGGGCTTTTACAATTGATGACCTATCCTTGGGATAAGCCATCAATATCAGATTGGCGGGATCCGACATCCCCGTCCAATCAGCTGTATGAGGAGACAGCACGAACAGTGTACATGTGCCGTCTCCTATCTCTTCCTGTTCACTGCTGTTGTGTATGGCAAAGCAGCAGCAAACAGGAAGAGACGCCAGAAGGCACGTGCACACTCTTTTCATACAGCTGATCAGCAGGGGTGCCAGGTGTCGGACCCCCACCGATCAGATATTGATGATTTATCCTGAAGATAGGCCATCAATAGTAAAAGCCTGGACAAGCCCTTTAACATCTCTCTTCTAATTGAAGTTAGGAGATGTATAAGCCATTCATGCTCCTCTGGAATTCTGGGAGGTAAAGGATGCAAATGAACTCTTACCAAGCTCTGCCTCTAATGCCACCAGATGTAAGGCAGCTGTCCTATAAGTCAATGTTCAGCTCTTTAACTAAGCCTTAAGACATTATCATAAAATAAGCCAGCACCTCATCTGCAGACAGCTGTTTTGGGGTGATTATCTAGTAGCATTAGAGGCAAATCTTGTTATGAGCTCATTTGCATCCGTTTCTCCACATTTATAAATAATTTTTGATAATAGGCTACTTTCACACTAGCGTTTTTACCAGATTCGACAGGGTTCAGCAAAACGCTTTCATTACTGATAATAACCGTTCTGAACGGATCCGGTTGTATTATCTTTAAAGGGGATCCGTCACCTGCTTTTACCATTTTAAGCTGGCACCATCGCTATGTGCACTAAAGTACCTTATTTCCAGCAGTCTTCTTTTTACTTTATTTCGTTTTGTAGTTTTGATATAAAAGCACAGTACCGCCTGCGCGAGTTTTCTGGCCGCAGACAGGAAGAAGGACGGGGCATTTCTATAAGGTAGACTATGACGTGGGGAGGGGGCGGAACCGTTTGCCGGGCTGTGGGAGGTTATTAGAGGATCAGGAGGCGTTCTTGGGCACTGCAGGGGGGCATCACTGGGCACCGGAGAGTGAAAAAAACGCCCCTCTGGGCACCTTGGAGCCTCATTAGCATAACATAAAAAGCGCTTTTATATCAAAACTACAAAACGAAAAAGTAAAAAGACTGCTGGAAATAAGGTACTTTAGTCAACATAGCGATGGTGCCAGCTTAAAATGGTAAAAGCAGGTGACAGATTCCCTTCAACATTGCCAAGACGGATCCATCATAAACTCTATTGAAAGTCAATGGGGGGGGGGGATGGATCCGTTTTCTGTCGTGTCAGTGAAAACGGATCCATCCCAATTGACTTGCATTGGGCGTCTTACTCCGCATCCCAGGACAGAAAGCAAACTACAACATGTTCCGGTTTGCTCTCTGGTCTAGGAACACAATTAAACTGAATGGAACGCATTTTGGAGCATTCTGTTCAGTTTTGTCCCCATTGACAATGAATGGGGATAAAACTGAAGCGTTTTTTCCCCCCCAGTATTGAGCTCCTATGATGGATCTCAATACCGGAAAACTAAAACGCTAGTGTGAAAGTAGCCTTATTTCAAATTTTTCGATGTTACTTTTTAAATTTAAACTAAAACCGAAAATCCTGCAGTTTTTGCACCGGCCAACAATTGGCGCCACTTCTTGGTCTGTACAGATCACTTTACTGCAGTTAGACCCAGTTCACACATCAGTTATTTCCATCAGCGAATGTGAGGCAAAGCCAGGAACGGAGGCTACTCAGAAGATAAGATGGAAAGATCTACACCTGTTCTATGTTATTGACCTGAACCTGGCTCACAATAACTGATCAAATTACTGACGTGTGCACTAGGCCTTAATTAATCATGCCTGTAATGATATCACCTCTGTGTATAGATGAGACAGGATCCACCATTCATAGGGGATTGTTAAATCTTATCTATGCTTTCCCCGTACAATGACCTCTGCACAGGTCACAGCATGTTTAGAAAACTCTCCCATACAAGTCAGTGAGGTCCCTTGCTGTCTCTTGTGTCTATCGCCCATTGTGCTGCCGTAAAGCAATTTTCTTTATGCTTTGTGAATGCTGTAAAGAACGGCTTAGACAAGATGGCTGCCCACACAATTGTGCTCAGGAAATAGAATTAAAATTTAAAAATAAATAAATATCACAATCATAAAATAAAAAAAAAGGTCATGCTACTTTCTGGTTTTAACTGGCAGATAGGTTTTTGGGCAACACATTTCCTTTACATGGAGTGTGTCTACCCCTTTCTCATTCTAATTATTGAACACGATGAGGACAGCCATTTTGTCTGAACCATTCTTAACAGTATTTAGGGATAAGCTTTACAGCAACCACATGGCCCAGACACAATGGGGGACATTTATCATAACTGGTCTAGAAGAAACTGGCTTAGTTACCCATAGCAACCAGATTCCACCTATTTCTTTTTTTTTTTAAAAGTGTTCTGAAGAAATGAAAGGTGAGCTCTGATTGGTTGCTATGGGCAACTAGGCCAGTTTTTATAGATGAGGCCCAAAACTCATATAGGAGAGGTTTCTAGGCAGGCTTTGTGACGTGTACAGAGACCAGGAAGAGCTGTTACCTGTTATTCTAACCCTGCATGTAATAAGCAGATAACTGCAGTAAAGTGATCTGTACATGATTTGACCAAGACTGGGTGCTCATTATTAGACTTAGAGGCCAGTGCAAAAACGGAAGGATCTTGCTATATAGCTAGTGGCATAGGAAACTTAAAACCACCAATACGGTATTTGTAACATAAAAATTATTTCTGATGAGGACAGCGGTCCAGGCAGAGGATGCAGCAATCACTATGGATCCTCCACCGGTAGGGCCTGCAGTAGTGGACCACTGACTCCCATACATTTGTGAACTGCTGAGTGGACGCTTTACCGGACACACATGAGGCGCATAGCTCCCCCCCGCCCATTCTCAACCTTCCACAAACACAGTCCCACCAAACCGCAGCCACCCAGGGCGGTCGGCAGCACTGCGAGTGCGAGGGCCCCGCCACAATGCACCAGGACAGGAGCGGCCCGCGCCGCGGCCTATGCTGAGGGGCCGCCTCTGAAGCCTCCGCGCCAAAGCTTTCCAGAGCTGCCATCTACCACACATCTTTCCCACAAAACAGGCATTTTTACCCTTTTAAGCGTTCCGCCCCAGGCAGACGAATGAGCGGCGCGATCCTTCTCTTGTCCTGCACGTTCCCAGCGCGGAAAAAGCAGCAGCTTCTAGCGTCACAGAGCGAAAAAAAAAAAGAAAAACGAGGAACGCAACATGGCGGTCGACGGCTGCGCATGCGCAGTGGACAGACTAAGCCCCGCCCCTCGTCGCAGTTGATTGGCTGAGCGGAGAAGCGCTGGCTGAGGTATGGCTTCTCGCCCTGCTCGTCATCCGCCGCTCTCCTCACTACACTTCCGGCTGGCTAAATAGGAAAGAGCTTGTGAGGGTGCGCAGGAGAAGAATGGCGCCTAGTGTCTGTCTGCGTGCACTCTATTCTGTGGTCTCCTGTAACACCGGTGTAGTAACTGGATGTGCTCTAGCCCAGGTTGCCCCATTTCCACACAAGAAATGCTGTTGTTTAAGCGGGTAAAAAGGGGGCGTGTCTGGACGAGTTCCTTGACAATGGTTTGGAGTGTTTAAAAGGACACTGTCACCTGGATTTCATAACGTCAGTCTCTACGAGTTACATTAAAATATACTAGTATTACTGCCCTATGTCTTGTAATTTGTCTATAAAATCGCTTTTATTAATATGCTAATTATCTCGATAAGGAGCCCAAGGCCTGCATATTAATGAAAGCAATTTTATAGACAAATTGCAAGACACAGGGCAGTAATACTAGTATATTTTAATGGAAATCATGGAGACTGATGTGGTGATGTTAGTGGCTCAGTAAGTGAAATCCAGGTGACAGTGTCCCTTTAAGAGGAACTTAGCGTGAGGGCACTGCAGTAGATACAGCCTGGCTATCTCTGAAATTCCCATAGAAATGAATGGACTGCAGAGAGATCCGACAGGCTGTTCGCTGCCAGAACCGTAGCACTAGTGTGAAACTAACATCTTAAAGGAATATTCCAATTGTTGCTGGGACCCCACTGATCATGAGAACGGGGACCCCGTAACCCCACAGCTCCCCTGAAATGACTGGAGGGGCCGTTTCGGATACTGCTAGAACCCATGGCCGCAAATTTGAAAGTAGCCCAAAATTACCTCAGGTTTATATCCCTTCTAAATGCAGATGTAAATTTTTTACCTCTGTGGGAGGGGCTTAGCTGTGTGCTCCACCCACTGAAATGTGCACTGCTATCCAGCAGCCTCACTGGCTCTGGAGTCATAGAGATAGTATAGTTACTAACATTTTAGCAAAGCCGATGAACGTTGGCCCAGGAAGAAGCTCCAAGGCTGAGAGTTGGATCCCACCGGTCTGACATTGATGATATCCCGATATCAATATTCAACCCCTTACACTAAGCTGCTGAAAATTGCAAACAGAAGTTGCCAATTTTTGTGTAAAAAACATATAGGATGTTATTTATGCCAGAAAAGTGGCTCAAATTATTTAAAGGCAAAAACAAAAAATTAATCCTTCGGCCAAAGTCATGGTGCTGTACAGGCTCCCAAAGTCTCATTCATCTGAATGGAGCCACTACATTGAGCCCCTGCTTTCCCCTACTAGGCTGCAGCTAAAGCCTGTGCTAAGCAGACAAATACAGACGTGGACAAAATTGTTGGTACCCTTTGGTCAATGAAAGAAAAAGTCACAATGGTCACAGAAATAACTTTAATCTGACAAAAGTAATAATAAATTAAAATTCTATAAATGTTAACCAATGAAAGTCAGACATTGTTTTTCAACCATGCTTCAACAGAATTATGTAAAAAAATAAACTCATGAAACAGGCATGGACAAAAATGATGGTACCCCTAACTTAATATTTTGTTGCGCAACCTTTTGAGGCAATCACTGCAATCAAACGCTTCCTGTAACTGTCAATGAGACATCTGCACCTCTCAGCAGGTATTTTGGCCCACTCCTCATGAGCAAACTGCTCCAGTTGTGTCCGGTTTGAAGGGTGCCTTTTCCAGACTGCATGTTTCAGCTCCTTCCAAAGATGCTCAATAGGATTGAGGTCAGGGCTCATAGAAGGCCACTTTAGAATAGTCCAATTTTTTCCTCTTAGCCATTCTTGGGTGTTTTTAGCGGTGTGTTTTGGGTCATTGTCCTGTTGCAAGACCCATGACCTGCGACTGAGACCAAGCTTTCTGACACTGGCTAGTACATTTCTCTCTAGAATTCCTTGATAGTCTTGAGATTTCATTGTACCCTGCACAGATTCAAGACACCCTGTGCCAGACGCAGCAAAGCAGCCCCAGAACATAACAGAGCCTCCTCCATGTTTCACAGTAGGGACAGTGTTCTTTTCTTGATATGCTTCATTTTTTCGTCTGTGAACATACAGCTGATGTGCCTTGGCAAAAACTTCGATTTTTGTCTCATCTGTCCACAGGACATTCTCCCAGAAGCTTTGTGGCTTGTCAACATGTAGTTTGGCATATTCCAGTCTTGCTTTTTTATGATTCGTTTTCAACAATGGTGTCCTCCTTGGTCGTCTCCCATGTAGTCCACTTTGGCTCAAACAACGACGGATGGTGCGATCTGACACTGATGTTCCTTGAGCATGAAGTTCACCTTGAATCTCTTTAGAAGTCTTTCTAGGCTCTTTTGTTACCATTCGGATTATCCGTCTCTTAGATTTGTCATCAATTTTCCTCCTGCGGCCACGTCCAGGGAGGTTGGCTACAGTCCCATGGATCTTAAACTTATGAATAATATGTGCAACTGTACTCACAGGAACATCTAGTTGCTTGGAGATGGTCTTATAGCCTTTACCTTTAACATGCTTGTCTATAATTTTCTTTCTGATCTCTTGAGACAGCTCTTTCCTTTGCTTCCTCTGGTCCATGTCGAGTGTGGTACACACCATATCACCAAACAACACAGTGATTACCTGGAGCCATATATATAGGCCCAATGGCTGATTACAAGGTTGTAGACACCTGTGATGCTAATTAGTGGACACACCTTGAATTAACATGTCCCTTTGGTCACATTATGTTCTGTGTTTTCTAGGGGTACCATCATTTTTGTCCATGCCTGTTTCATGAGTTTATTTTTTTACATAATTCTGTTGAAGCATGGTTGAAAAACAATGTCTGACTTTCATTGGTTAACATTTATAGAATTTTTATTTATTATTACTTTTGTCAGATTAAAGTTATTTCTGTGACCATTGTGACTTTTTCTTTCATTGACCAAAGGGTACCAACAATTTTGTCCACGTCTGTATATATTTTTTTAACGTACAAAGGGAAAAAGTTGCAGATTGCATCTTCCAGCAAGACAAACTGACGTATCACACAGCTCAAATGTATCGACTTGGTTAAAAGAGCATGACCGAGACTTCAAAGTACTACCTGGGCCCAGTAATTCCCCAACTTGAGCCCATCTACCAGCTGTCTGTGCTACTTCAACCCCTACAACATCCTACAACAATTGCTTCACCCCCTACAACAATTGAGGAATCCAGAAGAAAAAGATGAAATTCACCTTCCCAATTTTGGAATCAACAATTGAGGAATGAACACACACAATTTATGTTTATTTCAAACATCTTTTATAAATAATATATTACCCCTTCCTGACCAGTGCCTGTGGCTGCCCCTGTCAGACCAGCAAAAATTATTTTCTGCCAGGGGTAGTCATGGGGAGTAGGATGAAGCTAGAGTGTGATATTGTCTTGAGCACTGCTTAACTTTACCACCTAAGTTTCAGCATCCTTCTGACGAACTGTAAGGCAGCTTGATACTGGTACGGCCGCCTGTCTGAAGAGCCGGAATATCCTTTTATCAACTTATTTTTTTTTGGGCTGGACAAAATACTGCAGCAACCTGCCAAATTTTTCTGGTGTAATGCCAAATTTTCAACTGAACGGATGCAACCTGATGCATCCGGATTTATTTTTAACCACCCCAGGACAGCCTAACGCAGGATTGCGTCCTGGTGGTGGCCCTGTTATTCCTCCTGGATGTGCCGGTGCGTCATCTCGCGAGAGGCGAGATTTCCTGTGAACGCGCGCACACAGAAGCGCGCGTTCACATGAACCGGAGGTAAACGAGTGGATCTACAGCTTGCCAGCGGCGATCATTCGCTGGCAGGCTGTAGATGCGATTTTTTTAACCCCAAAAAGGTATATTAGACGCTGTTTTGATAACAGCGTCTAATATACCTGCTACCTGGTCCTCTGGTGGTCCCTTTTGCTTGGATCGACCACCAGAGGACACAGGCAGCTCTGTAAGTAGAGATGTCGCGAACATAAAATTTTCTGGTCGCGAACAGCGAACGCAAATGTTCGCGAACGTGCGAACCGCCATTGACTTCAATGGGCAATCGAATTTTAAAAACCACAGGGACTCATTCTGGCCACAATAGTGATGGAAAAGTTGTTTCAAGGGGACTAACACCTGGACTGTGGCATTCCGGAGGGGGATCCATGGCAAAATTCCCATGGAAAATTACATAGTTGACGCAGAGTTGGATTTTAATCCATAAAGGGCATAAATCACCTAACAATCCAATTTTTTTTTGACCAACGTGGTTTAAAACATCCAGTGTGTGTATACGATCAGGTATGATGTTGTATCGATCAGGTAGTGTAAGGGTTACGCCCGCTTCACAGACATTGACAGACCAAACTCCCCTTTTAATGCACCGCAAACAGTCCATTTGCAGAACTGCAAACTTCCCATTTGCACAAGGTTGGATACCAAGCTAGCCATGTCCCGTTGATGTCATTGAAGGTTTCTTCCTCCACCCAGCCACGTACAACACCAAGGGTCCCGGAAAGGTGAATTAAATTGATTTTTCGAATGGGAAGATGGTTAAAAAAACGCTGGCTCCCTCCCCTTTGTTTGAATCCACGGTCCACGGTTTCTATAGTTCTCTCTTCTCATCAGTTTAATCCCTGTTACATCCCATATCAGGGTGGGATTGCCTTTTGTGAAAAAAAATTTAGGCCGGGTATCTTCGACTGCCTTCACAGTGACATACCAAACTCTGATACACCAAACTGAATTGATTTTAGGAACCGGGAGATGGAAAAAGCAGCTTGGTCGGTCCTCTTACTCCCAAGTTGGGGCACTGCCCGTGCACGGAGCAATGTGCTGTGACACCCTATATGAGTGGTGTCTTAACTAGTCCTATTCCTATCAGTTTAATCCCTGTTACGTCCCCTATCTGGGGACGTGTGTCGAATTGATTAACCATTGTCGAATTAACGAACCATTACGACATCCTGGAATAATTTAGTTCTGAGCTTTGTACTTGATTTGTATTGGAATTGTTGGGGATTTTTTAAATTGTCTGCATTATTTCTAATAAACCATTAAGAGCCTTTATTATGATTTTTTTATTTTATGTATTAAAAACCCACCCATACAACTTAAAAAAAGAAAATTAAATTTTTTAAGTTTTTTCTATGAAAAAAACATCCAGCCGTCCCGATTGCTTTTGGTCTGATCATAATGAAGCAACGGCCTTATCATCTGGGGTGTGGCAACATTGCCTACACACTCATAGAGATGATGATGGCTTCATTGTGATATGCAAGCCCCTTCACCACAACAAGGTATCATGAAAGGGGAATTGACACTTGTATGTGCCTTTTTTTTGTTTTGTTTTTGCAGCCACAGTGCAGCACCAGAGGCCAGAAAAATTAAGCATGTACACATGCCTGAAAAACAATGTTATTGTTGCAGCCGCTGTTGTAGCAGCGGCCAGAAAAATTGATGTTTTCAAGGCAGAAAGGTGACTAAAACATTGCGGCTTGAACCCTAGTTGGTGGCGGAGAATTCACGAAAGTCATCCGGTATGCAGACATTAAATACAGCAGCGTGGGGACCATTTTGAGGCCAAGGCATGTCATCAGGCTTTTTGTTAGTTAAACGTATCCCCTACTGTCAGTCCCTTCGGGATCCATGCCTCATTCATCTTAATGAAGGTGAGGTAAACAACACTTTTTTTGACCGAGGCGACTTCTTTTGTCAGTGACAATGCCCCCTGCTGCACTGAAGGTCCTTTCTGACAGGACACTTGAAGCGGGGCAGGCCAGAAGTTCTATCGCAAACTAGGATAGCTCAGGCCACCCAGTAGTCAAGGGGTTCAATGCTCCTCAGAGTGTCGATATCTGCAGTTAAGGCGAGGTAGTCTGCCACCTGTCGGTCGAGTCGTTCTCTAAGGCTGGATCCCGAAGGGCTGTGGCGATGTGTAGGACTGAAAAAGCTCTGCATGTCCTCCATCAACAACACATCTGTAAAGCGTCCTGTCCTTGCCGCCGTGGTCGTGGTAGGAGGAGGATTACTTTCACCTCTTCCCCAGTTAGATTCCCATTGTGCTGAGACATCCCCCTTATAAGCTATGTAAAGCATATTTTTTAGTTTGGTTTTGAACTGCTGCATCCTTTCTGACTTCCGGTAATTTGGTAACATTTCTGCCACTTTCTGCTTATACCGGGGGTCTAGTAGCGTGGCCACCCAGTACAGGTCGTTCTCCTTCATCCTTTTTATACGAGGGTCCCTCAACAGACATGACAGCCTGAAAGACCCCATTTGCACAAGGTTGGATGCCGAGCTACTCATTTCCCGTTCCTCCTCCTCACTGATGTCATTGACGGTCTGTTCTTCCCCCTAGCCACGTACAACACCACGGGTCCCAGATAGGTGACAACAACGAGCACCCTGGGATGCCTGCTGTGGTTGGTCTTCCTCCTCCTCAAAGCCACATTTCTCCTCTGACTCCTCTTCCTCTTGCAGCGTTGCCGCAGGTCCGGCAAGCGATGATGACAAGTATAAGCAAGATATTGCTGCATTTGTGGGAGGGGAGGCTGATTACACGTACCTGTGGGCCCAGGCTGGCTGATTACTAGGCTATTTATAGGCACCTGTGGGGCCAGGCTGACGCCGATTCAGCTGATTTCACTACTTCTGTGTCAGCTCTAGGATACAGCAGCATGGTGTGGAGGCTCCTTACGGCTCGGCGACGGCAGAATGTCTCAGGAGAGCGCTGGTATTCATGGTAGGATCAGAGTTGTTTGCATGGGACCCATGCTGTGGTCAGCAACATGGAGCGCTCTGGGATGAAGCAGAGTTTGAGATCCTGGGGTCGGCAAGGGTAAGAAGCTGCTTCTCCGCAGCATGCAGTATTGGGGGGGGCACCCCCGCATCGGAGTACAATGCCAGGGAGCTGTGCGGCTCCCCACGCAGTATGGGTGCCCAGCCAGCAGGGGGGTCGGCCCCCACGCGGCACGCGATTCAAACCGTTGGGGGGCGGGCCCATGGTAAAGGAAGGGCTCCCCCTGCCCTGGAGCATATTGCCAGGGAGCTGCGCTGCTCCCCACGCGGTACGAGTGTCCAGCCGGCGGTGGGTCGGCCCCTGGCTGAGGGGGGGAGCTCCCCCGCACTGGTGCACTCTGCCAGGGAGCAGCGTGAGCTCCCCACGCAGCTGTGTGTAAAGGGGCAGGGGACACTGTGTCCCCGCTCCTCATCTTCAATAAAGTCTGGCACGGGCCGCCGTGCCGTTAGTCAGGGGAAGGAGTACTAGGCTCTGTCAGGGGGAGCGGATCATAGGCGGTGGCTGGCTTCCTTCTGCCGGCCGTACATAAGGTTTCCAAGGGGGTTACTTAGGCACAGGGTGTTAGTTAGTCCATGCAGGTGATCTGCTTTATACTATGTCAGAGCTGTGCCCATACCATGTTTTTAGGCACCACTCGCATCCAGAGCTGAATGCACCCACTTGTTCTTGCATTATGTGTTATACTCTGCTTCCAATTAAGCTGCATTTCTTTTCATTGCTACATTATGATTACTCAGTATTCTTAATAGGGCAACCAGCACACCGCTCTGATACTGCTCTTCCTATAAGCATAGCTGCTTTCTTTTCAGGCTTGCGACTCTTTCCTCAGTGGTTTGTTACATTCCATAGGTCTACTTTTCTGTTCACTTTGAAAAGGAGAGAAAGGAAAAAAAAAAAAAAAAAAAGTTTTTTTGTGGTTTTCTTTAGTCCTGCTATGTATTCTTTTAGACTGGTCTCCTTTACTTCTGGTTCGCATTCACTCAGATTGGTCCCCTGCCCCAGTTAACCAAATAGCTCCCTAGCGGTTAGTGGGCTAATAGGAGTAAGTTCCTACTATGTTTTCACAGTTGTTCATTCGTTTGTCACGACAAGGGTCTTCTCTTAGCGAACTGCAATGCCTCTGGCTTTTGTTTTCTCCCATCTGTTTCAATTTCGCAGTTGGTTTAATGTTTCGTTTATGCACGTGGTTCGAATCACTAATGTCTATGCATTTTCCTTTAGGTCTGGCTCACGTTATAAAAAAAGAGGAGAAAGGAAAAAATAAATCCAGTTTAGGGTTGCTGGGGTGGTAGGGTGTTTGGGGGAGGTAGTTGTCCAGCAGGAAAATAAATGCATTGACATATGTTTAAAAAAAAACACAGCGTTTGGGTAGCAGGCTTTTGTTGGTGAGTGCAGTTTGTGTACTTAAGTAGTATCGGGGGTGTTGAGACGAGCCACTTAGCGTTGGCGTCAGTTGGTGCTTACACACGCGTGATTCAATGGGTTACTTTCGTCATGCAGCGTCGGCAGGGGTTGTGAGGAGCGCTATTAGGTTAGGGTAGGGGTGCCGCAGCAGTGATACGTTTGGTCACCTATTTGTTATTACTTGTTTAGATTTCAGTTCGGCCAGCTACTCTGCTGTGAAACTGCCGGGGTAGGTTGCTGACATGTCCGCCAGGTGAGTTAGGAGCGTTATGCAGCCCCACTTTTGCTAGTTCCGCGTGGTGGCATTAGTCTGTCACGACTACAGACTCGTTATAAAGCCCTGCCACGACTGCAGGCATTAGTCTGTCACGACTACAGACTCGTTATAAAGTACTGCCATGACTGCAGGCATTAGTCTGTCATGACTACAGACGCGTTAAAAAACAAAACACCAAAAAAACGGCTATTCAGAGGCCTGGTGGGGCCATTGCATACAGTTATTGGGGTAGCACGTGCTTAGAGCAGGTATGATTGTACAGGTCCTTCTAAAAAAATTAGCATTGTGAGGCAGGGACATGCCTCATGGTTGTTAGGGGAGATATATGGCAGGATTTGCTGTGTCTTCCCTCAGAATCGCCAGGTCTGAAGAAAGACCAGGTGCAGTAATCACCTGGGGATAAAGGAATCCTCAGAGTGAGAGGGGGTGGGGACTTGCACACAGAAGGCTGGAGTGGCTCTGTGTGGTCTGAGCCGAGAGGGCTGAGAGACCTCTATCCCCAAGGAGACATTGTTGTGGGAGCAGCAAGGAGGCTGTGGGACATGGGCTGACAAAGCCGCATGGGTTCACAGGGTGTGGACTGTGACTTAGGTGAGTCAGGAACGTCATGTTTAGTTAGAGCCCAGCCGGGCAGGTGTTTATTTTGTATTTATGTTTGGTTTGCTGAGGCGCAATAAATGCACTGTTTGGATCTGAAACCTGGTGTCCTGAAGCCGTATGTGTGAGAATGACCCCGAAGAAGAGCTAAACCCCCACAATTGGTGTCGGATGCGGGCAGGTGTCCCTGCTGATAAGTAAAAGTGCTGGAAGCCTGCTAGTTTGCAGAGCAGAGACTGCTGGTGTTAAACTGGACGTTTTTTTTTCTGTGGTGCAAACAGTGCAGGACTTAAAGGGCCAGTAGTCGAGTAAAAGAGACTGATCAGTGGAAATGGCTGCAAAATGGTATAGCCCGTGGGAGAAATCCTGCGAGTTAGTGATCGGCGGAATCCCGCTGGGGGTCATTCTAGACTCCCGCCAGCAAGTGTCTCGTCCTGCCTGTAATTCTGGACTTTGTAACAAGGGGGCCAGAGACAAAAACTACGGTGTCACTGACCTTTGTGACGAACTATGGCTCTGTGCAATGGGAGCTGTTAAAATGTGAGACACTGGAAGTGGAATTTTTACTGGGCAAGGACTTTCCATTGTTTGGGCAGTTGTGGAGCGGAGTTCCTGATAAAAGGCAAGGATATGCCGTTGCCAAGGGCAACCGTCGGGAAGAAAAGGAGGTGAAGAGCGGTGCGGTTCTCGGGAGTGCATATCTTCCCTGCGACTGTGCCCGGAGTCCTAGAGAGGAAGTGCGGAGGTGCAGTAAAGCTGTTGCTAGGAGCAACCACAACCTTGATGAGTCCACGGGAGAGAATGTCACTGCTTTACCAGAATGGTTGATTACAAAGGGTAAGACTGTTCCTGTTATTAACTATGTGGCAGAGCCAGTGACAGTGAGCCAGCGGCAGGGGATATCTGCTGGGCCAGTAGGTGACAAGTCACACAGAGAAAAAACTGTGTCTGAACAGGCGGATAAGCCTGCTGTGATTGCTCCCTCGCAGAAACCTGCAGGGGAGAAGGTTTGTGTGTTTCCTCAGTTGCCCATGACCAAAGCTAGTTTTGAGATGACAAGGATCCGGGATCCCATGCTAGCCCGGGTAAGAGGTAGCACAATATTGAAACCTGAGACTGGTAAAATAATAAAGGTGCTGGACAGTCGTGCGGAGAAGGACTATCCACTGATTTTCACTAAGCGTGAGACTCCAATGAGAACAGAGACTGATGAACTTGATGTTACAGATAAGCTTATGCATGAGGGAGTGTTGGGGTGTACTTTTCCCTTATACTGGGAGTTGTGGAGTAATGGAGACACTTCTGCAGAGAGTGCAAAAACTCCTGCAGAACTTGTACCTGTACCTTTAAGTGAGGATCTAAGGGAGCTGAACTTTGACCTGCATGGGAAAAGCATATTGACCATTGGAAACAATGGTGCTGGTCAAATACAAAGTGATGGTGACAAAAGTGCGGAAATGCATAAGGAAAATGTGATGTCATATGAAATATGTGATAATAATGACATGCCTTTTCCTTTGCAGGCTGTGATTGGGGAAAAAGCTCCCCCTGTGGGTAAACATGTGTCTGATATAAAAGTGTTGATAAATGTTGAAGAAACACCGCTAGGAGACCCCATTGTAGACAACGTGGCGGGGCTAGAGGGTGTACCACACGGACCAGAGGTGGATGTGCAGTCTCCACAGGTTTCTATGATTAATAAAATGTCCCAGGTGGGGATTGACTCAGGGGTGCACCTAGAGGCCAGGGTTAATAATGACATGAGCTGTATAAGTGGCCTATGTGCCGTGACAGTTAGCAACTCCGAGAGTGAGGCTACCATGTCAAGACCCAGCAAAACTAAAGTCGTTACTAGTAGCAACCAGGTGACAGTTATATCTGACGAGACGAGAGTTCAGTCGGGTGACAGCCTAGTGTCGGAAGCTCATATCCTGACAGTTGTAGATGACCTGACAGGACAGTACAGCTACAAACTTGATGTTTTCGCTCGCTCTGCACAGTCCCTAGATACACTAGAGACGGGGCTAGCGATTCTCGCAGAGCAACTGCAGAAATCTCCAGAGGAGTCACAGAAAGAGATGAATGAACTGAAGGAACTAGAGTCACTAATAGAAGCGGAAATTCTCCAACTTCAAGAGGAACTTGCAGTTTCTGAGCAATCCAGACTTCATGCAGAGCAGGAAATAGATGAGCTGGCTGATGAGGTTCTAAACAGCGCCTCAGAAAAATCTGCTCTCTTGGAGGAGAAAAGACATTTGGAAGCCAGGATGGCTCAACTTGATCAAGAGTTATGTGATCGCATGGTGGACCTGGACCAGAGACAAACTGTGTCTAGATTGGAGAAGAAACAAAAGAAGTTTGACCAGCTCTTGGTTGAAGAGAAATACATATCGGCTCGATATGCCGAAGAACGCGACCGAGCGGAGGCTGATGCTTGGGAGAAAGAGTCTAAGACCCTCTCCTTGGCTTGAGCCCTTGAAGAAGTGCTTGAGGCGCGAAATGAATTAGAGAGGCTGAAAAAGCAACTCAGAGCAAAGATGGAAGCTCTCATGAGCTCAAAAGATGCCATCTATGAGGTGGAGAAGCCTAAGTGTGCTCCTGCACAGCAGGTGGAAGAAAGTGAGAAACCAGAAGAGGAAGATCCTCTGGAAGGTGCCAAGAAGTCAGAGCCTGGTAAGAGTGGGTCTGGAGATAGTGGTGCCAGGGTACTGGCCAAGGCAGAGAAGGTGGAAAAGGTATCAGCTGAACCAGTTGATGGGGCTGATGTCGATGCAGAGGCCAAGAGTCTCATGACAGTGTGTAACCAGGACCAGGTCGCAAAAGACATCCCCTCCGCCTACAAGGCCTCATCCGGGCTATTGCGATGGGCTGTCTCTCCTGACTCCTCCCCAAAAGGAGACCAATGTCCTGGGGAAAACGCCAGAAGACAAGAAGTATGCTGAAGACCCCAGTGCCTCCAACCTTGATGCGAAAGGGAAGGAGGAATTAAGAAACCAAGGATATGATGCCATGTCCCTGAATGGGGAGAAGGCGAATAAAGTAAAGGCCAAAGAGACAGAGGCCAAGGAAGCTAAGACCGAGCTCTTGAAATGGGAGAAAACTTTGGATGTCCCAGAGACCAAGGTTAGGGCGGAAAGAGCGACTGCTGAAGTGGGAAAAGCCACTGAAGACGCAGAAGACTCTGAAGCTGGCTCCAAAACACCTGCTGAGAATAATAGTAAAGGGGTCCAGAGGTGTGGAAAAGGAGCGAGACATAAGAAACCTGCTCTGCTGAAGGAGCCCTGCAAGGCAAACGAGAAAGGGTTGGGACACGACCATGACTGGGACCAGTTCAGTCAAGAGTTACCGCAGTCCAAGAAAGGACGTGAGGGGCCTGTGCAGAAGCCAGGAAATATAAAAAGACAGTACCTGCTCATGAGATGGACAAGAAATACCCAGAGGCCTTGTCAGCTCTGTAATAAACTCATGAGGGTGACAAACCAAGCGCTGTTGTCCTGGGTCTGGAAGAATAAGGGGAAGACTGTAGGCCAGATTAATGCCCGTTCACGTGCATCTGGATTTGATGCTAGTGTTCACCCCTACAGGCTTGAACAAAGGGGGAGGTATGTGAGGCAGGGACATGCCTCATGGTTGTTAGGGGAGATATATGGCAGGATTTGCTGTGTCTTCCCTCAGAATCGCCAGGTCTGAAGAAAGACCAGGTGCAGTAATCACCTGGGGATAAAGGAATCCTCAGAGTGAGAGGGGGTGAGGACTTGCACACAGAAGGCTGGAGTGGCTCTGTGTGGTCTGAGCCGAGAGGGCTGAGAGACCTCTATCCCCAAGGAGACATTGTTGTGGGAGCAGCCAGGAGGCTGTGGGACATGGGCTGACAAAGCCGCATGGGTTCACAGGGTGTGGACTGTGACTTAGGTGAGTCAGGAACGTCATGTTTAGTTAGAGCCCAGCCGGGCAGGTGTTTATTTTGTATTTATGTTTGGTTTGCTGAGGCGCAATAAATGCACTGTTTGGACCTGAAACCTGGTGTCCTGAAGCCGTATCTGTGTGAATGACCCCGAAGAAGAGCTAAACCCCCACAGCATATTGTGATAAAGTTCATTATTTTCTGTAATGTACTGATAAACATTAGACTTTCATATATTTTAGATTCATTACACACAACTGAAGTAGTTCAAGCCTTTTATTGTTTTAATATTGATGATTTTGGCATACAGCTCATGAAAACCCAAAATTCCTATCTAAAAAAATTAGCATATCATGAAAAGGTTCTCTAAACGAGCTATTAACCTAATCATCTGAATCAACTAATTAACTCTAAACACCTGCAAAAGATTCCTGAGGCTTTTAAAAACTCCCAGCCTGGTTCATTACTCAAAACCGCAATCATGGGTAAGACTGCCGACCTGACTGCTGTCCAGAAGGCCATCATTGACACCCTCAAGCAAGAGGGTGAGACACAGAAAGAAATTTCTGAACGAATAGGCTGTTCCCAGAGTGCTGTATCAAGGCACCTCAGTGGGAAGTCTGTGGGAAGGAAAAAGTGTGGCAGAAAACGCTGCACAACGAGAAGAGGTGACCGGACCCTGAGACAGATTGTGGAGAAGGACAGTACCTGCTCATAAGACTGCCGACCTGACTGCTGTCCAGAAGGCCATCATTGACACCCTCAAGCAAGAGGGTGAGACACAGAAAGAAATTTCTGAATGAATAGGCTGTTCCCAGAGTGCTGTATCAAGGCACCTCAGTGGGAAGTCTGTGGGAAGGAAAAAGTGTGGCAGAAAACGCTGCACAACGAGAAGAGGTGACCGGACCCTGAGGAAGATTGTGGAGAAGGACCGATTCCAGACCTTGGGGGACCTGCGGAAGCAGTGGACTGAGTCTGGAGTAGAAACATCCAGAGCCACCGTGTGCAGGAAATGGGCTACAGGTGCCGCATTCCCCAGGTCAAGCCACTTTTGAACCAGAAACAGCGGCAGAAGCGACTGATCTGGGCTAGCAGCACTGGACTGTTGCTCAGTGGTCCAAAGTACTATTTCGGATGGAAGCAAATTTTGCATGTCATTCGGAAATCAAGGTGCCAGTCTGGAGGAAGACTGGGGAGAGGGAAATGCCAAAATGCTCAAAGTCCAGTGTCAAGTTCCCACAGTTAACAGAAGAAAAGACCGGCACTCACTTTATCTTCAAAAATTTCTTTCTTTTTATTCGCCACGCATTGAAATATTCGGTGACGCGCGTTTCGGCTCTATAGCGAGCCTTTCTCAAACCAATGGCATATAACAAAGTCATACAATACAGGTGATTTAAATAGACCGCCACAGCGGAAATGACATCAGGTAGTCATGGTGATTTAGACCAACAAAATAGAAAAAAAAAAGGAGAAAAAAGAAAAAAGAAGAAGCAAAGAGGGAGGGAGCAAAAGAAAAAGGAAAACACAAGGTAACAATTTAGCTAATCAGATACACGTGAGAAACAGCCCAATCGCAACAGCATCAATGAAAATGTAGCAATCCTGAATTCTTATGAAGTTCTCTAGATATTCGTACTAGCTTGCAATTCAGATGATGCGGTTGGGGGGTTCCTCACGTTCTCTGTAAAATACAAAAAAAATAATTAAGTTTAACATACATGAAAAACAGACATCTACAGAAAGCTATGGAGATCGTACTCCCGGTTTAACCCCATGGGTTCCAGTGTCTGGAGTGTATGAATCCAATAAGATTCACGCTTCTTTAGCATTTTTAAACGATTACCACCTCTGCGAGGTTGTTGTACCTGCTCAATGATTTGAAAGCGCAGTTGCGCAATATTGTGTTTACAGCGATCAAAGTGGTGAGGGACGGGTAGGAGTAAATTATTTTTTCTAATAGTGGACTTATGCTTAGAAAAGCGGTCCTTCATGCGCATGGATGTTTCACCTATATATAACAGTCCACAAGGACACTTAAGTAGATATATGATGAAGCTGCTATTGCATGTGAAAAAACCTCGAACTGGAAAGCGCTTACCTGTATGGGGATGCGTAAAATATTCCCCTTTAATAACACTTGAACAGTGTATACACCCTAGACAAGGGAATGTACCCTTTCTAGGAGTTGACAAAGTCTTCTGGCGCTTCTCAGTTTGAGTACTACCCACATCCGCCCTCACCACCATATCGCGAATATTTTTGTTGCGTTTATAACACAATAATGGAGGATTTTTGAATTCCTCAATCGAGGGGTAAGCCCTAGTCAAGATATTCCAATGCTTAGAAAAAATAAATCGACACCTGTTGACCCATGGGTGAAACTTAGTGACAAACGGTATACGTGACCCCCTGGACTCCTGTTTAGGAGCCAAGGAGGTAACCCTACTCCTCTCACTATCCAGCAGTGCTGTGGGATATCCTCTATTCTCGAATCTCATAGACATTTCATCAAGGCGTTTTTCTCTTACTTCAGTATTAGAAACAATCCTACGTACCCTTTGAAATTGAGAATGGGGTAATGCTTTTTTTACAGTGGACGGATGATAGCTTGAGAAATGGAGAAGAGAATTTTTGTCGGTATTCTTGATATACAAATCAGTCACAATTGACCCACCTGTACCCTTAATAACCAGGGTATCCAAAAAATTAATCTCATGATCACTATAATGTAAAGTGAACTGCAACTCGGGCCAAATTGAATTCAAGAATTCTGAAAAGGCACGAAGGGATCGAATGCCGCCCCGCCATACACAAAACACGTCATCGACGAATCTTCGCCAAAAAATACAATGAATTTTAAACAGATCATTGGTGTAAATATATTTGTCTTCAAACCATGACATGTATGAATTTGCATATGGCGGTGCGGCATTCGAGCCCATCGCGGTCCCACAGCACTGCTGGTAGTAGGTGTCCTGAAATAAAAAATAATTTTCAGTTAAAATGATTTCAAGAAGTTTCAAAAAAAATTCTTTGGCACCTTCACTGTAAGAGGAGAGGGATAGAAGCCACTCTACAGCCCGTATACCCTTCCAGTGAACAATAGAAGTGTACAGAGAACAAACATCGAAGGTTACTAACAAATCATCATCCTGCAACACCAGGGTCCCAACCTCACGTAAAAATTGATTCGTATCAAGCAGGAAAGACGGCATATTTTTAGTTAGGGGTGTCATAACCTTTTCAAGCAAAATAGCTGGCGGAGACAGGATAGAGTCAGTTAGGGCCACAATGGGCCGACCCGGTGGCTGAGATAAAGATTTGTGCACTTTGGGCAGTGTATAAAACACTGGTGTTACAGGATGATGATTAATCAGATATTCCCCCAATTTGGGGTCAATAATCTTCTGTGAAGTAAATATATCAACCAGAGTACACAATTTCTTTTTAATAATGTATACCGGATCGCCGTCCAAAGGACGATATACATCGATATTAGCCAACTGGCCCAAGATCTCACTGACGTAATACTCCTTGTCCATAAGGACAAGAGCACCCCCCTTGTCTGCAGGCTTGAAAATCAGGCTATCGTCCCCCAATAAGTTATCGACAGCCTGCCTCTCAAGGCGCGACAAGTTGTGGTTTACATGAAATCCACTTTGCCGTATCTCCTGTAAAGACTTTGACATGTCACGTTGGACCAATAAAATAAACGTTTCAACAGGATGATAACACTTAGGTGGTTGAAAGTGACTCTTGGTTCTCAGTCCAAAATCCTTCAACGATAAGCAAGTGTCACTGGTGGTTGCTGTGGTTGCGCTCTTTTCAACATTAGTGGACTGCAGACCCGAGAAGTGTGCCTTAAGTCGAAGACTTCTAAAGAAGCGCTGGCAGTCCATGTCAAATTCAAAACTATCAAGCGGACTAGTAGGACAAAATGATAGTCCCTTCTCCAGTACCTGCAACTGAAGAGGACTTAAACTTTTAGAGGATATATTGAAAATTAAGGTTTCATCTCTACCTGAGAGCGTGTTGTTCGCGGTGCGTCGATGCCCCCGATAATGGCGTCCTGCTCGTCTGGTGTTTTTCTTTGTTGAGGTCTTTGTCTCCTTCTGCCTAAAAAAGGTGCACGCGGAGGTCCCATAGTGGAATCACTTCCCGATCCGGAGGACATCGAGGTTCCCCGACGTTGCTGCCTGGTGAATAAGGGTATGGCTGTGCCAGATAGATCTTGCCATTTGTATACACGTTTATTCTGATAGTCCTCAAAGTCTCTGATAAATTTTTGGCGTTTAGTGCTTTCTATCCCCCTTTTCAGGTCAGCGCCAATTTTTTCCACTTTAGATTTAAGAGTAATCAATTCCTCAGCTGGTAAGGCATCCTTCAATTGCGTCTCAATGGTGGCAATTTTCTGCCTACTAGTCATGATAGCTTCCGTCAGATATTCGATGGTTAATACCATCAAGTCCATGGAACACTTATTTAGAATATTTGAGAAGTTAGTGCAGTAATCAATGTTGTCACAAAAAAACGTCGGTCTCAGATGGACTCGCAATCCACGTGGGATACGGTGCAAGCGACAATATTCAGCAAGTGTAGATACATGTAGTTCCCAGGAGGTTAATCTCCTCACCTCCTTTTCAAGTTCTCTCCCTCGATACTCCGTGGGAGGTATTTTGAGAAAGTCCACATTAGCGGTTACACCGGACACGATCTCCCGTGCCCGCTCTTCCGTATAGGAGAATGAAGCCATGTAAAAAATGCACAGGTGCTCGCGCTGAAAAGAACTGCAAAATTTCAACGAGGGTCAGCCGGCACTCCGTTTGTAGGCGTGGTGCACGTGTCCAGGGCCGAAGTCCAAGTACAAGTGAACAGAAGAAAAGACCGGCACTTTCAACCACCTAAGTGTTATCATCCTGTTGAAACGTTTATTTTATTGGTCCAACGTGACATGTCAAAGTCTTTACAGGAGATACGGCAAAGTGGATTTCATGTAAACCACAACTTGTCGCGCCTTGAGAGGCAGGCTGTCGATAACTTATTGGGGGACGATAGCCTGATTTTCAAGCCTGCAGACAAGGGGGGTGCTCTTGTCCTTATGGACAAGGAGTATTACGTCAGTGAGATCTTGGGCCAGTTGGCTAATATCGATGTATATCGTCCTTTGGACGGCGATCCGGTATACATTATTAAAAAGAAATTGTGTACTCTGGTTGATATATTTACTTCACAGAAGATTATTGACCCCAAATTGGGGGAATATCTGATTAATCATCATCCTGTAACACCAGTGTTTTATACACTGCCCAAAGTGCACAAATCTTTATCTCAGCCACCGGGTCGGCCCATTGTGGCCCTAACTGACTCTATCCTGTCTCCGCCAGCTATTTTGCTTGAAAAGGTTATGACACCCCTAACTAAAAATATGCCGTCTTTCCTGCTTGATACGAATCAATTTTTACGTGAGGTTGGGACCCTGGTGTTGCAGGATGATGATTTGTTAGTAACCTTCGATGTTTGTTCTCTGTACACTTCTATTGTTCACTGGAAGGGTATACGGGCTGTAGAGTGGCTTCTATCCCTCTCCTCTTACAGTGAAGGTGCCAAAGAATTTTTTTTGAAACTTCTTGAAATCATTTTAACTGAAAATTATTTTTTATTTCAGGACACCTACTACCAGCAGTGCTGTGGGACCGCGATGGGCTCAAATGCCGCACCGCCATATGCAAATTCATACATGTCATGGTTTGAAGACAAATATATTTACACCAATGATCTGTTTAAAATTCATTGTATTTTTTGGCGAAGATTCGTCGATGACGTGTTTTGTGTATGGCGGGGCGGCATTCGATCCCTTCGTGCCTTTTCAGAATTCTTGAATTCAATTTGGCCCGAGTTGCAGTTCACTTTACATTATAGTGATCATGAGATTAATTTTTTGGATACCCTGGTTATTAAGGGTACAGGTGGGTCAATTGTGACTGATTTGTATATCAAGAATACCGACAAAAATTCTCTTCTCCATTTCTCAAGCTATCATCCGTCCACTGTAAAAAAAGCATTACCCCATTCTCAATTTCAAAGGGTACGTAGGATTGTTTCTAATACTGAAGTAAGAGAAAAACGCCTTGATGAAATGTCTATGAGATTCGAGAATAGAGGATATCCCACAGCACTGCTGGATAGTGAGAGGAGTAGGGTTACCTCCTTGGCTCCTAAACAGGAGTCCAGGGGGTCACGTATACCGTTTGTCACTAAGTTTCACCCATGGGTCAACAGGTGTCGATTTATTTTTTCTAAGCATTGGAATATCTTGACTAGGGCTTACCCCTCGATTGAGGAATTCAAAAATCCTCCATTATTGTGTTATAAACGCAACAAAAATATTCGCGATATGGTGGTGAGGGCGGATGTGGGTAGTACTCAAACTGAGAAGCGCCAGAAGACTTTGTCAACTCCTAGAAAGGGTACATTCCCTTGTCTAGGGTGTATACACTGTTCAAGTGTTATTAAAGGGGAATATTTTACGCATCCCCATACAGGTAAGCGCTTTCCAGTTCGAGGTTTTTTCACATGCAATAGCAGCTTCATCATATATCTACTTAAGTGTCCTTGTGGACTGTTATATATAGGTGAAACATCCATGCGCATGAAGGACCGCTTTTCTAAGCATAAGTCCACTATTAGAAAAAATAATTTACTCCTACCCGTCCCTCACCACTTTGATCGCTGTAAACACAATATTGCGCAACTGCGCTTTCAAATCATTGAGCAGGTACAACAACCTCGCAGAGGTGGTAATCGTTTAAAAATGCTAAAGAAGCGTGAATCTTATTGGATTCATACACTCCAGACACTGGAACCCATGGGGTTAAACCGGGAGTACGATCTCCATAGCTTTCTGTAGATGTCTGTTTTTCATGTATGTTAAACTTAATTATTTTTTTTGTATTTTACAGAGAACGTGAGGAACCCCCCAACCGCATCATCTGAATTGCAAGCTAGTACGAATATCTAGAGAACTTCATAAGAATTCAGGATTGCTACATTTTCATTGATGCTGTTGCGATTGGGCTGTTTCTCACGTGTATCTGATTAGCTAAATTGTTACCTTGTGTTTTCCTTTTTCTTTTGCTCCCTCCCTCTTTGCTTCTTCTTTTTTCTTTTTTCTCCTTTTTTTTTTCTATTTTGTTGGTCTAAATCACCATGACTACCTGATGTCATTTCCGCTGTGGCGGTCTATTTAAATCACCTGTATTGTATGACTTTGTTATATGCCATTGGTTTGAGAAAGGCTCGCTATAGAGCCGAAACGCGCGTCACCGAATATTTCAATGCGTGGCGAATAAAAAGAAAGAAATTTTTGAAGATAAAGTGAGTGCCGGTCTTTTCTTCTGTTCACTTGTACTTGGACTTCGGCCCTGGACACGTGCACCACGCCTACAAACGGAGTGCCGGCTGACCCTCGTTGAAAGTTCCCACAGTTAGTGATGGTCTGGGGTGCCATGTCAGTGTCAGGACTCGAACCCGTGGCCAGTCATGTCCCAGGCAGTAGCTCTACCCACTAGGCTACTGTCTCTCCTTGGACTATTCTCTAGCTAACTTCTAACTACCTCTCTTGTCCTTGCCTTGACCTGCTGATTATTCCAATCTCTTGCACCTGCTACTTCCCTATAAAACCCAGCCCTTGAACCCAGCCCTTTGCTGGTTATTGTGCCTCCAAGCCTGTAGCCAGCTTCCTCTCTGCTCCCCCACCACTATTGCTGATTTACCATTGTTGCCAACCCGGACCGTTTGACCTTACTGATTTGCTGCCTGCATTGACTCATTGCCTACCACCGACCACGCCTCCGTCTACTCCTGCTGTTACCTCGCTGCCATCTCTGCTGCCGACCCGGACTGATCGACCACGCTATCTGCCTCCTGCCTCTGTGGGCCTCTGCCACTGGACTCCATACTTCCAGCTCGGGTGTCCTCTGACTCAGGTGAGCCTCAATTGACACTACCATCCGTAACAGAATAACCAGCCCAAAAAAAAATGGAAAATCAAAAAAGAAGGATGGGCACTCTAATATCCGGAACCAAAAAGTTTAATATAATCACAATATTAGTACATATATAAAATAAAGATATGTAAGATTGTTCCAATCAGAAATGTATACGTGGGCAATCTGTTAAATATCTTCAATAAGTATATAGAAAACAGGCCTGTCACCATAAAATAGACTACACAATAAAATCTTACAAAATAATAAATTAAAATACTGATAGTAGCCGCTGGAAATACGTAATGAGCTAGTGCAGGTTAAATGGAAATGGAACCGCTGGTGGTTGCCCAGTCAGATCCACTCAATCTGCAGACAAGTAGAGACTCCTAGGTAGTGGAGTGTTGACCGAGCAATTATATTCAGTATACCTATTGTCTGTAAAATAAATAAATGTGAACAATCACAAAATCCCAATGTGCTAATAATAAAGAAACAGTCCTAATAGTAATGTGAATAATAGAAAAAATTTGAGAAAGGAATCCAAGAAAAATCCAGGAAAAATCCGGAGTGCAATCTCATGTGATTAATCCAAATCCATCTGTATAAATGAATATTCAGCATGCATAAAAATCCTAAGGCATTAAATCTGGTGTGTTGAATTACTGTGCTTGAAATGATAAGTGAATGTTCAATTGCTACAGTCTTTCTTAAATTGCCCACAAACCGCAGAGGTTCAACAGTGTTAGCGATACAATGCTGTTATATCTGTGGCCGCTTGCATATGGATGTAACTTTGTGTTCCAATGTTACAGTCTCGGTGGTTTCAGTTTGCCACTGTAGGCACAATTACCTAGCAGAGGACTATAATGCCGGATGTTCGGTAATATTCGCTACTATCTAAGGTGTCATGCGATGCAATGGTACTCACGCTTGGTAGTGTCCGGTCTGTGGCATGAGTGCAAGGCACGCTTACCTTGCAGGCGCAGATTACGAGATTGCCTTACTATTATATCCCGGATCTGTATAGTCCACTTTGGCTGTTATAGAGGTCCGGTAGCAGGTCACAAGTCTCTCTGTTTTCGCCGTAGTTGGTTCCCAGTTTGCACTTCTCTTTGCAATGGGCGTTTCTCCTATCCTTCACATCGCCCGAGCAGCTAGTTTGATAGCACCGGCTGTGTTGTATTATCCGTAGGTTACCAGACTATGGCCAATAGATCTGGAGTTAGTTTTTTTCGGTGAAAGCGCTTTCTCTAGATAACAGTTCTATTGTTCATCTAGTTTTGCCGGTACATTGCCAGGGTCCAATACTTTATCTTTCCACGCCAGACGCGTTTCGAAGGTTAGGCTACCTTCTTCCTCAGTGGCTTTAGTAAGAACTGTCTGGCTTTCCGGCTTTTATTCCTCTGGCTATCAGAAGGGCTCTCTGTTAACCCTGAAATGGATCTTGTGGATCTGGAACCTTTTTTGTCATGTTGCATTTTCATTATATCTCCTTTGCGGTATTTAAGGGTTCATGCGTTTTTTGCTCCACATTTATTTCAGCTTATCTCCAATAGTTTCGATAGGTTACTTTTGTGAAAGCTAATTATATTCTCACATTTGTTGGGTTCTTATTTCCAGTATATATTGGAGAGTCATGCATCCCAGCAGCAAATGTATATTTGTTATTATATCAATAGTCATGTACAGAATGATCACATAACCATGTTCTAACATATCATTTAAGGTGACCAAGGGAGTATAAGGTCGCTGATAGCACTTGCTTATGTGGTATATATAAGTAATCATAATATACATCACTCGATAATTTTTATACAAAAAGTCAAAAAATAACTACATATTATGTAAGATAAAAACCAATAAAATTTAGAAACTGCACTCCTCAGGACTAATGAAGTATATGGGGTTAGTGATTGTATCCCAGATTTTACACTAAGGGCACCATCCGTCCAGTCCTTCATATATCTCCCTAATTCATTCACATGAATACCTATATATGTCTTTTAATAAGATTTAATATTGTATATTTTATAAAAATTGAATAAATTTTATTGGTTTTTATCTTACATAATATGTAGTTATTTTTTGACTTTTTGTATAAAAATTATCGAGTGATGTATATTATGATTACTTATATATACCACATAAGCAAGTGCTATCAGCGACCTTATACTCCCTTGGTCACCTTAAATGATATGTTAGAACATGGTTATGTGATCATTCTGTACATGACTATTGATATAATAACAAATATACATTTGCTGCTGGGATGCATGACTCTCCAATATATACTGGAAATAAGAACCCAACAAATGTGAGAATATAATTAGCTTTCACAAAAGTAACCTATCGAAACTATTGGAGATAAGCTGAAATAAATGTGGAGCAAAAAACGCATGAACCCTTAAATACCGCAAAGGAAATATAATGAAAATGCAACATGACAAAAAAGGTTCCAGATCCACAAGATCCATTTCAGGGTTAACAGAGAGCCCTTCTGATAGCCAGAGGAATAAAAGCCGGAAAGCCAGACAGTTCTTACTAAAGCCACTGAGGAAGAAGGTAGCCTAACCTTCGAAACGCGTCTGGCGTGGAAAGATAAAGTATTGGACCCTGGCAATGTACCGGCAAAACTAGATGAACAATAGAACTGTTATCTAGAGAAAGCGCTTTCACCGAAAAAAACTAACTCCAGATCTATTGGCCATAGTCTGGTAACCTACGGATAATACAACACAGCCGGTGCTATCAAACTAGCTGCTCGGGCGATGTGAAGGATAGGAGAAACGCCCATTGCAAAGAGAAGTGCAAACTGGGAACCAACTACGGCGAAAACAGAGAGACTTGTGACCTGCTACCGGACCTCTATAACAGCCAAAGTGGACTATACAGATCCGGGATATAATAGTAAGGCAATCTCGTAATCTGCGCCTGCAAGGTAAGCGTGCCTTGCACTCATGCCACAGACCGGACACTACCAAGCGTGAGTACCATTGCATCGCATGACACCTTAGATAGTAGCGAATATTACCGAACATCCGGCATTATAGTCCTCTGCTAGGTAATTGTGCCTACAGTGGCAAACTGAAACCACGAGACTGTAACATTGGAACACAAAGTTACATCCATATGCAAGCGGCCACAGATATAACAGCATTGTATCGCTAACACTGTTGAACCTCTGCGGTTTGTGGGCAATTTAAGAAAGACTGTAGCAATTGAACATTCACTTATCATTTCAAGCACAGTAATTCAACACACCAGATTTAATGCCTTAGGATTTTTATGCATGCTGAATATTCATTTATACAGATGGATTTGGATTAATCACATGAGATTGCACTCCGGATTTTTCCTGGATTTTTCTTGGATTCCTTTCTCAAATTTTTTCTATTATTCACATTACTATTAGGACTGTTTCTTTATTATTAACACATTGGGATTTTGTGATTGTTCACATTTATTTATTTTACAGACAATAGGTATACTGAATATAATTGCTCGGTCAACACTCCACTACCTAGGAGTCTCTACTTGTCTGCAGATTGAGTGGATCTGACTGGGCAACCACCAGCGGTTCCATTTCCATTTAACCTGCACTAGCTCATTACGTATTTCCAGCGGCTACTATCAGTATTTTAATTTATTATTTTGTAAGATTTTATTGTGTAGTCTATTTTATGGTGACAGGCCTGTTTTCTATATACTTATTGAAGATATTTAACAGATTGCCCACGTATACATTTCTGATTGGAACAATCTTACATATCTTTATTTTATATATGTACTAATATTGTGATTATATTAAACTTTTTGGTTCCGGATATTAGAGTGCCCATCCTTCTTTTTTGATTTACTACTTAGGTGCCTTGAGTGCGACATCAGATAGGTGCACCTGGCCATCCCAAACCAGGAGGTAGAGCCGTCCTATACTTGATACAAAAAAAAATGGAGTCCGCAGTGGCCACCCTGCGCAAGCAGGTGTCTGAGCTGCAAGATTTCGGCACCACCTACCAGGAGAAATTTTCGCTACTCCAAGGCCTGGTACAGAGTCAACAGGGGGAGATCATTGAGCTCCAACGGCAACTCCTGGACGTACGCGGCGCGGCGGCAGACACCCGTATGCCACTACCCTCGAAATTCAATGGAGATCGTCACCAGTACCGGGGCTTTCTCAATCAGTGCCGTATCTACTTCCGGATGCATCCGGCCCCCTTTTCCACTGACGAGAAGAAAGTATTGTTCATTGTTAACCTCCTGACGGACGAGGCCCTGGCATGGGCGTCTCCATACGTGGAAATTGATAGCCGTCTACTGCACGATCTGGATGATTTCATCACAGCTATGAGCCAGGTCTTTGATGACCCCAATCGCTGTGCGACAGCTGAGGCAAGACTACACAGTCTTCGACAAGGAAGACGCTCTGTCGCCGAGTACGCCGCCGAGTTCCGCCGCTGGGTCTCAGACACCAACTGGAACCCAGCTGCTCAAAGGAGCCAATTTCGGCGAGGTCTATCTGAGTCGATCAAAGATGAACTTGCCAGACTTGAAGCCCCGGATGATTTGGACGACTTTATTCAGGTGTGTGTCCGTATTGATCAGAGGCTCACCGAGAGAAGGAAAGAAAGGCTCTGGTTCCAAGGCGACAGACCCACTTACTCTACTACCCAGCAGGTCGCCCAACCTCCCATCGAGCCGATGCTGGTTGACGCAGTGCGCAAGACTCTGTCCGCAGCAGAAAAAGAACGACGACTGGCCTCTGCCTCTGCCTCTACTGTGGGGAGCCAGGGCACATTGCCATCAAATGCCCCAACAAATCCCGCAGAACCATTGCCGTCACTAAACTGCGAGAGCAGCGGCAGGCCGCAACCCCACCGGTGACGGCAGAGACAACGGAGTTAGCAGCCACCGGGTCCCACTTCACCGTTCCAATTGTCATTACCATCGGGGATCGACAACTTCTCTGTTCTGCAATGCTCGACTCCGGGGCTGGCGACAATTTTATGGATCTAACTTTTGCTCACGAGAACAACATTCCACTTGTAACCAAGACAGCCCCAATCGATCTGGAAACGGTGGATGGGTCCCCACTCTCCTCGGGACCAGTTACACATCAGATCGCAGATTTACAGCTCCACATTAAAACCGACCACCACGAGACGATCCACTTCTCTTTAATTGCCTCCCCCAAGTTTCCGGTGATCTTGGGCATCCCGTGGTTAGCCACTCACAACCCTTCGGTGGACTGGGAAACCCGCTGTCTACAGTTCACATCCGAGTTCTGCTCTTCGAACTGTCTGCATGAACCTTCTTCCCCAACGCCCAAAGAATCTATCATCTCGGAACCAACTGTCAAGGAGCTGTTGCCTCCACAATATAGCGAGTTTCAGGATGTCTGCGACAAAAAAAATGCAGACAAGCTGCCCCCGCATCGACCATACGACTGCCCAATTGAAGTATTACCTGGGGCTGAAATACCCTTCGGCAGCATCTACTCCCTCTCGGAGCCTGAACTCAAGGCCCTGAAGGACTACTTGGACGAGGACCTAAAGAAGGGCTTCATTCGACCCTCCACCTCCCCCGCGGGAGCACCCTTCTTCTTCGTGGAGAAAAAAGACTCCTCTCTACGCCCTTGCATTGACTACCGCAAGCTGAATGATGTTACAGTAAAGAACCGTTACCCTCTCCCCCTGATTTCGGACCTTCTCGAGAGACTCCGGGCAGCGAAGGTCTTTACGAAGCTCGATCTTCGAGGGGCCTATAATCTGGTTCGCATTCGCCCCGGGGATGAATGGAAGACCGCCTTTCGCACACGATACGGACATTTTGAATACTTAGTTATGCCCTTTGGACTTTGCAATGCCCCAGCCACTTTCCAACATTTCATTAATGACGTCCTTAGGGACATGCTGGATCTGTTCGTAGTGGTATACCTGGACGATATTTTAATTTTCTCGGAAAATCTCGAACAACATCGCGAACATGTCCGCAGGGTGTTACAAAGACTCCGCGAGCAGTCCCTTTACATCAAGCTCGAGAAATGCGAGTTCGAACAGACCACCACCCAGTTTCTCGGTTACATCATCTCCCCGGAAGGGCTGAGTATGCATCCTCGGAAAATTCAGGCTGTAATAGATTGGCCTCCCCCTAAGAATGAAAAGGAAATACAGAGGTTTGTTGGCTTCGCCAACTTTTACCGAAAATTCATTCGGAACTTCTCAAAAATCATTACTCCAATTACCCAGTTAACCAAAAAGACTGTGCCCTTTTCCTGGACACCCGAAGCACAGGAAGCTTTCACTAAGCTTAAATCCCTCTTCACGTCTGCTCCAATTCTGATCCATCCTAATCCCGAACTGCCATTTACAGTCGAAGTGGACGCTTCCGAAACCGCAGTAGGCGCTGTCCTATCACAACGTACGGGAGAAAAGATGCTTTTACACCCGTGCGCCTTCTTCTCTCGCCAAATGTCCCCCGCAGAGAGGAACTATGACATCGGGAATAAGGAATTGCTGGCAATCAAAGATGCCTTCTCGGAGTGGAGACATCTATTGGAGGGGTCCATCAATCCCATAACTGTGTTTACTGACCACCGAAACCTCAAATTCATCCGTTCTGCCAAGAGGCTTTCCGCCAGACAAGCCAGATGGAGCCTTTTTTTTTCTCGATTCAATTTCGTTATCACATATCGCCCGGGGTCGAAGAACCTTCACAGGACAACAAGGGCCAAGCCAGCATTCTACCCGAGAAAAAGGTCTTAGGAGCTACCTATCCAAAGGAACTCCTGGGGTCAATCAAGAAGGCTTATGAAAAAGACCCCTTCCTCATCCACCCAGCAGAAGACGTCAACCTCACCCTCAAGGGTGGCTTCTGGGTATACCTGGATCGACAACTGTACGTACCAGAAACGGCACGGCTCGATGTACTAAAATATAATCACGATACCAAGTTGGCTGGCCATCCAGGTACAAGAAAGACCCAGGAACTCCTGTCCCGCTCCTTCTGGTGGCCGACGTATAAGGAAGACACTAAAAGGTTTGTCTCCTCATGCACGGTCTGTGCCCGCAACAAGACTCCCCGCTCTTCACCCGTGGGGCTGCTGCGACCACTCCCCATCCCCTCCCGCCCTTGGGGTTCAATTTCTGTGGACTTTGTGGTTGACCTACCCCCTTCAAAAGGGATGAACACCATCCTGGTCGTCGTGGACCGCCTTACCAAGATGGCCCATTTTATCCCCTGCAAGGGCCTACCCACCGCCAAACAGACGGCTGACCTGGTATTCCGTGAAATCTTTAGGTTACAAGGGGTTCCAGATAATGTGGTCTCTGACCGAGGAGCCCAATTCACCTCTAAATTCTGGAAAGACTTCTGCCGGGCCCTTGGGATCACGGTAAACCTGTCCTCCGCTTTCCATCCCCAGTCTAATGGGCAGACAGAGAGAACGAACCAGACCCTCGAGCAGTACCTACGTTGTTTCATCACTCATTTGCAGGATGACTGGTTGGACCACCTTCCTACGGCCGAGTTTTCCTACAATAATGCGGAACACAGTTCCACCCATTACAGTCCTTTCTATGCCAACACTGGCCTGCATCCAGCTTTCATCCCACGCCTGCCCATCACCTCCACGCTTCCAGCTGTGGCCGAACGCCTGGCAAATTTACAAGAGGCACAAGAGAACATTTCAAATAATCTCCTTGAGGCTCAGAGGCGCTTTAAGCGGGCGACAGACAAACGTCGTAGACCCGCCCCGGACTTTCAGATAGGAGATCAAGTGTGGCTCTCCACAAGAAACCTAAGACTGAAGGTACCTGCTCAGAAATTGGGCCAAAAATACTTGGGGCCTTTTCGGATCTCTGGCCAGATTAATGAAGTCACCTTCCGGCTGGACCTCCCACATTCCATCAGGGTGCACCCAGTCTTCCATTGCTCCCTTCTCAAACCATTTGTAGAGAACACCTTCCCTGGCCGCCATCCTCCCCTGCCAACCCGGACCGTTTGACCTTGCTGATTTGCCGCCTGCATTGACTCATTGCCTACCACCGACCACGCCTCCGTCTACTCCTGCTGTTACCTCGCTGCCATCTCTGCTGCCGACCCGGACTGATCGACCACGCTATATGCCTCCTGCCTCTGTGGGCCTCTGCCACTGGACTCGATACTTCCAGCTTGGGTGTCCTCTGACTCAGGTGAGCCTCAATTGACACTACCATCCGTAACAGTCAGCTGCTGGTGTTGGTCCACTGTGTTTTATCAAGGGCAGGGTCAATGCAGCTAGCTATCAGGAGATTTTGGAGCACTTCATGCTTCCATCTGCTGAAAAGCTTTATGGAGATGAAGATTTCATTTTTCCACACGACCTGGCACCTGCTCACAGTGCCAAAACCACTGGTAAATGGTTTACTGACCATGGTATTACTGTGCTCAATTGGCCTGCCAACTCTCCTGACCTGAACCCCATAGAGAATCTGTGGGATATTGGGAAGAGAAAGTTGAGAGACGCAAGACCCAACACTCTGGATGAGCTTAAGGCCGCTATTGAAGCATCCTGGGCCTCCATAACACCTCAGCAGTGCCACAGGCTGATTGCCTCCATGCCACGCCGCATTGAAGCAGTCATTTCTGCAAAAGGATTCCCGACCAAGTATTGAGTGCATAACTGAACATAATTATTTGAAGGTTGACTTTTTTTGTATTAGAAACACTTTTCTTTTATTGGTCGGATTAAATATGCTATTTTTTTTAGATAGGAATTTTGGGTTTTCATGAGCTGTATGCCAAAATCATCAATAATAAAACAATAAAAGGCTTGAACTACTTCAGTTGTGTGTAATGAATCTAAAATATTTGAAAGTCTAATGTTTATCAGTACATTGCAGAAAATAATGAACTTTATCACAATATGCAAATCTTTTTAGAAGGACCTGTATGTTTTCTGATACCTGGTTTACATGTGGGGCGCGTGTTTGCAGTTGGCTCAAGCTATGCATGCTGTGTTTAAGTGATGGTAAATGTGGATCAATGGTCGATTTAAAAAAAAAAGAAAACAGCACGTTTACGCCTGGGTGAACAATAAAAGATGCCAGACGAATGCTGGCGCTCACAGTAGGATCGAACTTGCTGCACAGGACTCGCACTGAGGTCCGCGATTTGCAGTGTTCTGGGATGAAGGGGGTTGGGAGCAAATAGTCGGATGTTGGTGGCTAGGATAGTTGCACGGCCGTTTTGGGGGGGGGGGGGGTCTACTGTGTATATAGGTATTGGTATGATAGATGCCTAGGCAGGAATGAGCGAAATAAATAAATAATTGCATGTTTAACTGTCACCTGTTTTACATGTGGGGCGCACGTCCGTAGTTAGCGCCGGACATGCAAGGTGTCGGTAAATGTGTATCAGTGGTCTGTGTATGGGGGCACAAGCAGATTTGGTCAAGGCATCTGTAATTGAGTTCCGATGTTCTTGTATGTAAGTTTGTTTAATCTATAAACATTATTTTATGGGCAAGCATGTGTCTGCGGTTCCGTGCTATGTTTATAGGTGCACTATATGTCTATCAATTGGCGTTGCATAAGGGCTTATGTTCAACCATGTTATGTCTTTCTTAGGCCAATACGAGGTGGTGCTGTGGTGACCATCATTGTAGAAAAAAAAAAAATGCCATTGGAGTCTCTCACGCATGGCTCCGCCATTGGAGTCTCTCACACATGGCTCCGCCATTGGAGTCTCTCACGCATGGCTCCGCCATTGGAGTCTCTCACGCATGGCTCCGCCATTGGAGTCTCTCACGCATGGCTCCGCCATTGGAGTCTCTCACGCATGGCTCCGCCATTGGAGTCTCTCACGCATGGCTCCGCCATTGGAGTCTCTCACGCATGGCTCCGCCATTGGAGTCTCTCACGCATGGCTCCGCCATTGGAGTCTCTCACGCATGGCTCCGCCATTGGAGTCTCTCACGCATGGCTCCGCCATTGGAGTCTCTCACGCATGGCTCCGCCATTGGAGTCTCTCACGCATGGCTCCGCCATTGGAGTCTCTCACGCATGGCTCCGCCATTGGAGTCTCTCACGCATGACTCCGCCATTGGAGTCTCTCACGCATGGCTTCTCCGTTTAAATTTTACACACATAACTCCGCCATTGGAGTCTCTCACGCATGGCTTCTCCGTTTAAATTTTACACACACGCCATTTGAGGCCGGCTGCGTGGTCCCACAACAAGTAGGTTCCATGTCTTTTCTGCCTTCAGACCTGCTCGCATGGCTCGGTCATCTGTGGCTCGCTATACAATTTAGCATACATAGTTTATCACGACCTTAAGCTTATTTTCTGTCACAACTGCAGGTATTATGTGTACAATCTGTCTTTATTACAGGTAACATTAGCTCGTTAATCGAAATAGCCATGTATTCCTGTTTATGGTTCCCCAGGCCTTGTGAGTTTACACATTTCACTTAATCTACTACTACAGTAAAACGGCATACGCCATGTGCTAACTTTTGGGTCATTAATAGGGATGAGCGAACCCGAACTGTATAGTTCGGGTTCGTACCGAATTTTGGGGTGTCCGTGACACGGACCCGAACCCGGACATTTTCGTAAAAGTTCGGGTTCGGTGTTCGTTGCTTTCTTGGCGCTTTTTGAAAGGCTGCAAAGCAGCCAATCAACAAGCGTCATACTACTTGCCCCAAGAGGCCGTCACAGCCATGCCTACTATTGGCATGGCTATGATTGGTCAGAGCACCATGTGACCCAGCCTCTATTTAAGCTGGAGTCACATAGCGCCGCCCGTCACTCTGCTCTGATTAGCGTAGGGAGAGGTTGCAGCTGCGACAGTAGGGCGAGATTAGGCTGATTAACTCCTCCAAAAGACTCCATCCATTGATCGATCTGCAGCTGTGGATGATTGAACTGCTGCTATTGAATTGCTCACTGTTTTTAGGCTGCCCAGAGCGTTTTTCAGTCACTTTTTTCTGGGGTGATCGGCGGCCATTTTGTGTCTTGTGTTGCGCCATCACAAGCTGCCACCAAGTGCATTTAACCCTCAATGGTGTGGTTGTTTTTTGGCTAAAGCCTACATCAGGGTCAAGCTGTCACACCAAGTGCATTTAACCAGCAATAGTCTGTTTATTTTTTGGCCATATGCTACATCAGGGGCAAGCTGCGCCTGTCACCAAGTGCATTTAACCCTCAGTAGTGTGTTTGGTCAATCTGTCACACCAAGTGCATTTAACCAGCAATAGTCTGTTTATTTTTTGGCCATATACTACATCAGGGGCAAGCTGCGCCTGTCACCAAGTGCATTTAACCCTCAGTAGTGTGGTTGGTCAAGCTGTCACACCAAGTGCATTTAACCATCAATAGTGTGGTTATTTTTTGGCCATATCCCAGTCTAATTCTGTCAGTAAACGTATACCTGTCACCCAGCGCCTAAATACTAGGCCTCAAGTTTATATCCAGCTAAATCTGTCGTTACTGGTGTGGCTGGTCAAGTTATTTAGTGTCCGTCAAAGCACAGTTTTTGTTCTGGGTTGAAATACAATTCCCAATTTAGCAATTTCCTAATTTAGTGGTTTCTGCTGTATCAAACCTACTTTAAATACATCCCTAAAAGGGTATATCAGAATCAAGGTGCTGATAGGGTCATTCTCAATAACTTCACACACATGCTACTGTGCATATCCCAGTCTAATTCTGTCCGTAAAACGTATACCTGTCACCCAGCGCCTAAATACTAGGCCTCAAATTCATAGTCAGCTAAATCTGTGGTTACTGCTGTGCCTGTATTAGTGTAATACGGTACCTAAATAGATAGCCAGATAGTGTTAGGTGTCTGTAAAAAAAGGCCTGAATTTGAATTCAATACATTGGGCCAAATAATATTTTTGTTGTTGTGGTGAACGATAACAATGAGGAAAACATCTAGTAAGGGACGCGGACGTGGACATGGTCGTGGTGGTGTTAGTGGACCCTCTGGTGCTGGGAGAGGACGTGGCCGTTCTGCCACATCCACACATCCTAGTGTACCAACTACCTCAGGTCCCAGTAGCCGCCAGAATTTACAGCGATATATGGTAGGGCCCAATGCCGTTCTAAGGATGGTAAGGCCTGAGCCGGTACAGGCATTAGTCAATTGGGTGGCCGACAGTGGATCCAGCACGTTCACATTATCTCCCACCCAGTCTTCTGCAGAAAGCGCACAGATGGCGCCTGAAAACCAACCCCATCAGTCTGTCACATCACCCCCATGCATATCAGGGAAACTGTCTGAGCCTCAAGTTACGCAGCAGTCTCTTATGCTGTTTGAAGGCTCTGCTGGCAGGGTTTCCCAAGGGCATCCACCCAGCGGTGGAAGACATAGAATGCACTGACGCACAACCACTTATGTTTCCTGATGATGAGGACATGGGAATACCACCTCAGCAAGTCTCTGATGACGAAACACAGGTGCCAACTGCTGCATCTTTCTGCAGTGTGCAGACTGAACAGGAGGTCAGGGATCAAGACTGGGTGGAAGACGATGCAGGGGACGATGAGGTCCTAGACCCCACATGGAATGAAGGTCGTGCCACTGACTTTCACAGTTCGGAATGCTAAAAGAGGGCTGTGTACTGGCTTGTACACACTGTGATACCTTTTGGTGCAAAACCACAATAGCACATGTCGTGTTTTTTAGAAATATTTATATGTTCGGATGACAACGCGTTTCGGAGTAAAAACACTCCTTTATCAAGTCTAAAAGAAACAGTGGTATGTGAAGTGATGGTATCAGGGGATAATACATAAGGATAAAACATATCGAAAGAACAAAATATATATATATATGTATATACAGTCATGTGAAAAAATTAGGACACCCTTTGAAAGCATGTGGTTTTTTGTAACATTTTTAATAAAAGGTTATTTCATCTCCGTTTCAACAATACAGAGAGATTAAAGTAATCCAACTAAACAAAGAAAACTGAAGAAAAGTCTTTTCAAGATCTTCTGTAAATGTCATTCTACAAAAATGCCTATTCTAACTGAGGAAAAAGATAGGACACCCTCACATGTATTCCCTCTTAAATTGGCTCAGATCTCACACAGGTATATCACACCAGGTGCACATAATTAGTAGATCGTTACTCTGCATGTTGAATGAGGCTTGCCCTATTTAAACCTCAGACATTTAGTTTGGTGTGCTCCTGACTGTTGAAGTGAGAGTGAGCACCATGGTGAGAGCAAAAGAGCTGTCAGAGGACTTCAGAAAAAAGATTGTAGCAGCCTATGAGTCTGGGAAGGGATTTAAAAAGATCTCAAAAGATTTTGAAATCAGCCATTCCACTGTCCGGAAGATAGTCTACAAGTGGAGGGCTTTCAAAACAACTGCCAACATGCCCAGGACTGGTCGCCCCAGCAAGTTCACCCCAAGAGCAGACCGCAAGATGCTAAAAGAGGTCTCCAAAAACCCTAAAGTGTCATCTCGAGAACTACAGCAGGCTCTGGCTACTGTTGATGTAGAAGTACATGCCTCTACAATCAGAAAGAGACTGTACAAGTTTAACTTGCATGGGAGGTGTGCAAGGAGGAAACCTTTGCTTTCCAAGAGAAACATCGAGGCCAGACTGACATTTGCCAGAGATAAAGTTGACAAAGACCAGGACTTCTGGAATAATGTTCTTTGGACAGATGAGTCCAAAATTGAATTATTTGGACACAACAGCAGAGGACATGTTTGGCGTAAACCAAACACAGCATTCCAAGAAAAGAACCTCATACCAACTGTGAAGCATGGAGGTGGAAGTGTCATGGTTTGGGGCTGCTTTGCTGCAGCAGGACCTGGTCAGCTCACCATCATAGAATCCACGATGAATTCTACTGTGTATCAGAAGGTGCTTGAAGAACATGTGAGACCATCAGTTAGAAAATTAAAGCTGAAGCGGAACTGGACCATGCAACATGACAATGACCCAAAACATACTAGTAAATCAACCAAAGATTGGCTGAAAAAGAAGAAATGGAGAGTCCTGGAATGGCCAAGTCAAAGTCCAGATTTGAATCCCATTGAGATGCTGTGGGGTGACTTGAAAAGGGCTGTACGTGCAAGAAACCCCTCAAACATCTCACAGCTGAAAAAGTTCTGCATTGAGGAGTGGGGTAAAATTTCCTCAGACCGATGTCGAAGACTGGTAGATGGCTACAAGAACCGTCTCACTGCAGTTATTTCAGCCAAAGGAGGTAACACTCGCTATTAGGGGCAAGGGTGTCCTATCTTTTTCCTCAGTTAGAATAGGCATTTTTGTAGAATTACATTTACAGAAGATCTTGAAAAGACTTTTCTTCAGTTTTCTTTGTTTAGTTGGATTACTTTAATCTCTCTGTATTGTTGAAACGGAGATGAAATAACCTTTTATTAAAAATGTTACAAAAAACCACATGCTTTCAAAGGGTGTCCTAATTTTTTCACATGACTGTAGGTATGTAAATGACAATAATAGTAGATCATAACGATAATGGATCAGATAGAGGTGGGATTAAAATTTGCGGTATATAATATATACGGTAAAACAATTTATTAAAAAATGCGAGAGGGAGCCGTGGTTGAATCGGTGGCCTAGGTGCAGAGAGAACGGATGGACTACTATAAGGTAATCAATAATAAATTAAGGATGGAGAATATATTGAATATAAACTGAATTAAAGTGAAATAAAGCTGTAATTTTGGATGTGACTGTGGGATTTATAATTGATTGTATTATTGCTCCAGTTGTGATTGGGCTGACTACAAATGTACTTTTGTTTGAACGATGGTACATATATATATACACGCATATACACACACACCTGCATGTGGAATAGGAAGCAAACTTGAACATATAGATACTTAAATACACATGTACAGTAGTAGAATATGTAATGATATATGTGGGTGGTAAGGGGGAGGCGATGGGGAGAAAGGTGGAGGCAGTTACCTTATGGGCCGGGCAGACACGATTGGCAGGGCTGGTCCAATTGCTAAAGTTAAAAATAAGGGGAAAGACATTATTAAATGTTTAGATTGGTATGGGTGGTTAGTTTAAATGATCAGATTTAGTGGGATATGATAGGAGGATGTGGGGGGGCGGGGCTGTTCACGGACTGCTGCGGTGGAGTTCCTTAGTGTCTGTGCGCTCTGGGGAAGGTGTGGCAGCTTGCTGGCAGTTGATTGGTGGAGGCAGTTACCTGGGGGCGGAGCTATTCTCGGGCTGCTGCGGTGAACTCTGTTGATGTCAGTGCGCTGATGTTGTTGCGCTGATGTCGGCGGTTTGGTGCTGATGTCGGGGAATAGGGTGTGTGGATGTAGGCTGTATGCATGGGATCATTAGTGTGGGTGGTAGGTGAAACCTGGATGGACAATATTAGGATGAGATGTGGTTGATTATGGGGGCAATTTAAGGTTAATGAGGTGTAGTGGTGAATAGTGGGTAACAATGGTGATGATGATAATGACACCTCTGATGTTAAGATGATTGTTATAGTGGTGGTATAGGGGATTGGTTAATGCGACTACATGGTGGATGATTGATGTGTGATGGTGTAGGTGATGGTGTATAATGATATTGAAGGTGATGGACCGAATTGCGTGCTCACCTGTATATGTGTATGTGTGTGTGTGTGTGTGTATGCACTGGTGTGAATGGATAGGGTAACTAGATAAAATTATAAAATTGTAAAATTGTATTATTAAATACTTAAATACACGCATGTTCTCACATGTACATACATACACATACACAAGCAACTGCATGAAAATGTTAATGTGAGTGTGATTGGTATTGTAATGTGTGTTTTGGCGGAAGGGGGAGTTTTGGCTATTAGAAGCAGTTGCTTTCGAGGGATTCGTTAAGACCATACGGCTCTATTGTCTGTAGTTTGAATATCCAAAACATTTCTTTTCTTCTAAATTTTTGGTACCGGTTGGTACAGGTGGTCGGGATTTGCTCTATTGGTGTTATTGAGAGGTCCACAGGATTTTTGTTATGGCAACTGAGAAAATGTCGCGAGACTCCATGTTTTATGAAGCCGTTAGTAATATTCCACCGGTGTTTGTTTGTTCTCTCTCTGAGAGTCATGGTAGTGCGGCCTATATATTGTAATCCGCAGGTGCATTCAAGCAAATAGATGACATAGGAGGACGAGCAGTTTAGGAAATTTTCAATTTTGAATTGTTCTCCGGTGACGTTGCTAGTGAAATTGGTGACCCGGGAGGAGATGTTATCGCAGCATTTGCATCGGCGGTGTCCGCACTTGAAGCTTCCAAGGACTTGGGGGAACATGGTTGCCGTAGATGGTTTGTGTGTCCTTTGGGACCGTAAACGACTGGGGGCGATGAGATTCTTGAGGGTTTGTGCTCTTCTGAAAGTTATTTGGGGTTTTGATTGGATATGTTTTTTTAGGAACGGATCCGCTTGTAGGATGGGCCAGTGTTTTGAAAAAATATTGCGCAAGACATTATGGTTAGTGTTAAATGTGGTGGTGAAGGAGGTTTGATATTTCCTGGTGGTTTTTGAACCGACCTCTTCAGTTTTTGAGGATAAGCAATTTTCTTGTGTGTATCCCTGTGTTCGCTTGAGGGCTGCCTTGATGACTCCACTGGGGTACCCTTTGTTTAAGAATCTCCTTTCAATGATTTGGCTTTGTTGTTTGAAGTCTTCGTCATTAGTACAGTTTCTCCGGATGCGTTTGAACTGACTGAATGGGACGTTGTTCTTCCATTTTTTGTGGTGTGCGCTCTGATAGTCTAAGTAGCTATTTCCAAAAGTTTGTTTCAATGTGGTTGTTCTTGGACGAGAGGACTAGGTCTAAGTATTCAACTGATGTTTTTGAGTAATTTGCTGTGAAGGTGAGGTTGAAGTCGTTATTGTTCAGGTGATTGGTGAATTTGATAATGTCTTCTGTGCTTCCGTCCCAAATGAGTAGTAAGTCGTCGATATAACGTCTATAGAAGATTAATTGATTTCGCCAAGGCTGCCCATTGTGGATATATTGTTCCTCGAAGATCCCCATATATAGATTTGTGTAGCTCGGCGCAAAACGCGTCCCCATTGCGGTCCCTTTTGTCTGCTTGTATATTCTGTCCTCAAAGGTGAAGATGTTGTGGTTGAGTATAAACTCTATGGCATCCAGTACAAACTGGCTTTGTTTGTCTGGAAGGTTTACATCTCTCTGTAGTACCTGCCGTATGGCATTGATTCCTGTGGTGTGTGGAATATTAGAGTACAGGGATGAGACGTCTAGTGTGGCCCAGGTGTAGGATTCCTTCCATTCGATGTCCTTGAGGAGGGTGATGAGGCTGGCTGAGTCCTTTAGGTATGATGGTAATTGTGTGACGTATTTTTGAAGCAGAATGTCTATCTAGTGGGATAGGTTGCATGTTAGAGAGGAAATTCCGGAAATGATAGGTCTTCCTGGTGGATTGGTGATGGATTTGTGAATTTTTGGTAGGTGATAGAATAGTGCTAGATTCGGATGGTCTATTGTGATGTAATCTTTTTCTTTTTTGGATAGTGTTCTTTTTATTTCGGCCGTTTTCAAGAGTGTTGTTAATTTCTTGGCGTCTTCCTTTAGTGGGTTTTCTGCTAGAGTTATATAGTACTCCTTATCGCTAAGTTCGGAGGAAGAGGCAGTGGTGAGACCGAGCCAACAGCGTAGCAAAAGAGGGAGCAGTGGGCAAAAGCAGAACACCCGCCGCCAAGAGACTCCGTCTGCTACTGACCGCCGCCATCTGGGACCGAGCACCCCAAAGGCAGCTTCAAGGAGTTCCCTGGCATGGCACTTCTTCAAACAATGTGCTGACGACAAGACCCGAGTGGTTTGCACGCCGTGCCATCAGAGCCTGAAGCGAGGCATTAACGTTTTGAACCTTAGCACAACCTGCATGACCAGACACCTGCATGCAAAGCATGAACTGCAGTGGAGTAAACACCTTAAAAACAAGGAAGTCACTCAGGCTCCCCCTGCTACCTCTTCTGCTGCTGCCGCCTCAGCCTCTTCTGCTGCTGCCGCCTCGGCCTCTTCCTCCGCCTCTGGAGGAACGTTGGCACCTGCCGCCCAGCAAACAGGGGATGTACCACCAACACCACCACCTCCGTCACCAAGCATCTCAACCATGTCACACGGCAGCGTTCAGCTCTCCATCTCACAAACATTTGAGAGAAAGCGTAAATTCCCACCTAGCCACCCTCGATCCCTGGCCCTGAATGCCAGCATTTCTAAACTACTGGCCTATGAAATGCTGTCATTTAGGCTGGTGGACACAGCTTCAAACAGCTCATGTCGCTTGCTGTCCCACAGTATGTTGTTCCCAGCCGCCACTACTTCTCCAAGAGAGCCGTGCCTTCCCTGCACAACCAAGTATCCGATAAAATCAAGTGTGCACTGCGCAACGCCATCTGTAGCAAGGTCCACCTAACCACAGATACGTGGACCAGTAAGCACGGCCAGGGACGCTATATCTCCCTAACTGCACACTGGGTAAATGTAGTGGCAGCTGGGCCCCAGGCGGAGAGCTGTTTGGTGCACGTCCTTCCGCCGCCATTCTTTGCCTCCTGTTGCCACCTCCTCATTCTCGGCTTCCTCCTCTTCTTCCACCTGCTCATCCAGTCAGCCACACACCTTCACCACCAACTTCAGCACAGCCCGGGGTAAACGTCAGCAGGCCATTCTGAAACTCATATGTTTGGGGGACAGGCCCCACACCGCACAGGAGTTGTGGCGTGGTATAGAACTACAGACCGACGAGTGGTTGCTGCCGGTGAGCCTCAAGCCCGGCCTGGTGGTGTGCGATAATGGGCGAAATCTCGTTGCAGCTCTGGGACTAGCCGATTTGACGCACATCCCTTGCCTGGCGCATGTGCTGAATTTGGTGGTGCAGAAGTTCATTCACAACTACCCCGACATGTCAGAGCTGCTGCATAAAGTGCGGGCCGTCTGTTCGTGCTTCCGGCGTTCACATCCTGCCGCTGCTCGCCTGTCTGCGCTACAGCGTAACTTCGGCCTTCCCGCTCACCGCCTCATATGCGATGTGCCCACCAGGTGGAACTCCACCTTGCACATGCTGGACAGACTGTGCGAGCAGCAGCAGGCCATAGTGGAGTTTCAGTCGCACTGCGGAACAGCACCACTTCACCACCAATGACTGGGCCTCCATGCGAGACCTGTGTGCCCTGTTGCGCTGTTTCGAGTACTCCACCAACATGGCCAGTGGCGATGACGCCGTTATCAGCGTTACAATACCACTTCTATGTCTCCTTGAGAAAACACTTAGGGCGATGATGGAAGAGGAGGTGGCCCAGGAGGAGGAAGAGGGGTCATTTTTAGCACTTTCAGGCCAGTCTCTTCGAAGTGACTCGGAGGTTTTTTGCAACAGCAGAGGCCAGGTACAAATGTGGCCAGCCAGGGCCCACTACTGGAGGACGAGGATGAGGAGGAGGTGGAGGAGGATGAGGATGAAGCATGGTCACAGCGGGTGGCACCCAACGCAGCTCAGGCCCATCACTGGTGCGTGGCTGGGGGGAAAGGCAGGACGATACGCCTCCCACAGAGGACAGCTTGTCCTTACCCCTGGGCAGCCTGGCACACATGAGCGACTACATGCTGCAGTGCCTGGGCAACGACAGCAGAGTTGCCCACATTTTAACGTGTGCGGACTACTGGGTTGCCACCCTGCTGGATCCACGGTACAAAGACAATGTGCCCACCTTACTTCCTGCACTGGAGCGTGATAGGAAGATGCGCAAGTACAAGCGCACGTTGGTAGACGCGCTACTGAGAGCATTCCCAAATGTCACAGGGGAACAAGTGGAAGCCCAATGCCAAGGCAGAGGAGCAGCAAGAGGTCGCCAAGGCAGCTGTGTCACGGCCAGCTCCTCTGAGGGCAGGGTTAGCATGGCAGAGATGTGGAAAAGTTTTGTCAACACGCCACAGCTAACTGCACCACCACCTGATACGCAACGTGTTAGCAGGAGGCAACATTTCACTAACATGGTGGACACAGTACGTGTGCACACCCCTCCACATACTGACTGATGGTTCGGCCCCATTCAACTTCTGGGTCTCTAAATTGTCCACGTGGCCAGAGCTAGCCTTTTATGCCTTGGAGGTGCTGGCCTGCCCGGCGGCCAGCGTTTTGGCTGAACGTGTATTCAGCAGGGTAGGGGGCATCATTACAGACAAACGCAGCCGCCTGTCTACAGCCAATGTGGACAAGCTGACGTTCATAAAAATGAACCAGGCATGGATACCACAGGACCTGTCCATCCCTTGTGCAGATTAGACATTAACTACCTCCCCTTAACCATATATTATTGTACTCCAGGGCACTTCCTCATTCAATCCTATTTTTATTTTCATTTTACCATTATATTGCGAGGCTACCCAAAGTTGAATGAACCTCTCCTCTGTCTGGGTGCCGGGGCCTAAATATATGCCAATGGACTGTTCCAATGTTGGGTGACGTGAAGCCTGATTCTCTGCTATGACATGCAGACTGATTCTCTGCTGACATGAAGACAGATTCTCTGTTACGGGACCTCTCTCCTCTGCCTGGGTGCTGGGCCTAAATATATGACAATGGACTGTTGCAGTAGTGGCTGACGTGAAGCCTGATTCTCTGCTATGACATGCAGACTGATTCTCTGCTGACATGAAGACAGATTCTCTGTTACGGGACCTCTCTCCTCTGCCTGGGTGCTGGGCCTAAATATATGACAATGGACTGTTGCAGTAGTGGTGATATGGCTCTGATTCTGGATCTGACCCAATAGTCAGGGAAGGTTGATGTACTGCTCCGAATGGTATGAAATGATAGGCATACGTACGCCACGAGAGATCACACACAGACTGTCACAGAGAAGTCAATGCTAGATGTTCCGTTTATTATTCAGATTACATGATTTTTTATAGCAGGAAAAGGGGAACTTTATGACTCGGCTAATTTGATCTAATTGTCACATTACTAAGTCCCATGATAACGTATCACATTATCACTCCATACTTTAGCAAGAGTCAGCATTATGTCAGCAATATGTCAGCAATTTCAATATCATAAAGTGATTAGTAAGGGATTATTAAGGGAGCTGGCTGCTACTTCAGGGGCCATTTTGTTAAGCAAACTGTTAGATATAATACAAGCAAGTATACATTTGATACTAGATATATGATTCCACAACAGTCATATGATTCCACAACAGTCCCCCCTTGTAGACTTGATTGTAGACTTTCCCTAAACCTAGCGAATCCCCTGGCATACCATTCGTATCCTCTTCACCCACAGTGGCGACAACTTATCCCTTGTGAATAAGTTCCCGATTGAGCCGACTTCTGGTAATACCCTGGGATTCATTTGTCCCTAATTCTCATCATCTCTTGGATCTTCAGGCCTGGGTAGAGGAGCTTCATCAGCGGGAGTTGGAGAAGGCGGGGGTGTCGGGAATGCAGGGATCACATCCACATCTATTGCGGTGCTAGCCATTTGTTCATAGAGAAGTAGTATGGTTTCCTCAGCAGGCTTCTTTCTGTTGGTGATGCGGTTAATGCAGGAAACAACAACTTTGATAAATATGTAGATTACCATCAATATTAGGGCTATCTGTAATATTCCCTGAATTATTCCCATCGTCCATCCACTAATTCCCTTGAACCAGTTACTGGGATTAAGGAATGAGAAAGTGTCAGACCACCATGTTGACTCATCTGCACTGTGAGCCTCTAGCCATTCATCACGTATCTCACTCATCTTTTCCAAACCAGCTTTTACTTGTAGATTACCTTGTGGATCGATATAATGGCAGCATGCAGTACCTACTACCTGACACATACCTCCATCCTTTGCAGTCAAATAGTCTAATACTAAAGTGTGTTGATTAGTGACTATGATGAGCTGATTCTGGACAACATTAGATGTATTCATCAGTTTCATAATTTCCCAAATCTGATCTAGCCATTACTAGTTTGTCATATGTTTGTGTAAGCATAGGATAGATTAATAGAGTACTAAAGAACTTGTTGGCACCACTCATTTCTACAAGATGGGGTTTTCCATTTGGTCTAGGAATGTTATCTGCGGCTCTTTTATATAAGGTGTGTTTGGGGATAGTATTGACATTTAATTTTCCATGAGGCAGTGTAAAAGTGGCTGGTGTGAGCCTAGCAATTGTACATAAACCTTTGAAATCCGAAGGGAGCCATTTATATGCCCTGTGTCCACATACTAGGTATATATTTTTTGGGACCGAAACCACTGTACTATTGAACAAACGAGTGATTAAGTGGGCTAATATGATACCTTCTGCTAGTTTTTGACCCTTTTCTTGACCCTCTGTGGTTTTACTAGTTATCCCTATTGTCAAGTCCCTTACACTGCGCCGGGCGCAGGCCAGATCACCACTTGCTTCAGCATATATACCAATGCACTGTACTGGACTGTCTGGGTTGGAATCATTACAGCCTGATCTGTTATGGGAACTGAAAACCATACCATGGGTTTGTACCTGTAGGCAGTAACAGTGGGTCCAATTTGGGAAGCAGGATACATTGCTCCACATATAGTCATTCCAGGGCATATTGCTATTCTGAGCTGAGGGTCCTGTTCTGTTTATCATTAGCCATGGGGACCCATCCCATGCTACTACTATTAGGGAAGCTTTTCTGTTGCCATTTTTGGTATTAACCTCATTTATGCTAGAAAGGAAAACAGCTGATCCTGCCAAATCTTCTATCTCTTGGAAGGTTAGGGGCACAGCTAAATAAGGCATAGCTCTAGCATTTACTGGGCCATGTGTACATATCCAACAATCTTTTAGTGAAGAGGTGGTGGTGTCAGAATCACCTTCCTTCAGGCTTTTATACAACACTTGATGATGTTTGACAAACTTATTGTCCCACCCGTCATCATCCATTTCTGCCGGGGGAGGAATGTATGCACTGGTGAGTGTCACCAGTGCTAGCAGATAAAAGAAAATCATTGTGTTATTTCTGAATCTGGCGGGTTCCTTATCCTTTTGCAGTGAGAGGCGTGGATCCAGGTGGATCTCCCTTCGAGCTTTACAGAAGTTGGAGTGGTCAGTAGTACTTGGTAAGGCCCCTCGAAGCGTGGTTCTAGGGTACTTCTGACGTGTTTCTTGACCACTACCCACTCTCCTGGTTTCAGAGTGTGGCTGCCTTCTAGGGAGTCAGGATCTGGAATGGAAGAAAAGACTTGTACATGGATGTTAGACAACTGTTTGCTCAAAGCTATCACATACTTTGCAACAGATTCATAATGCATTTGCAACTGTTGAGGGAAGTACAGCCCCATCCGGGGTCCCGACCCAAACAATATCTCATGTGGAGTCAGCTTATGGGGAGGTTTGGGAGTGTGTCTGACTGCAAAGAGTGCTATTGGTAAACACTGAACCCAATTGAGCCCTGTCTCCCTAGTCATTTTCAGCATTTTTGACTTTAATACCCCATTCAGTCTCTCGACTTTGCCGCTACTTTGGGGTCTGTAAGGGGTGTGGAATGCCAGGTGTGACCCTACCATCTTCCAGACCTCTTGGGTTAGGTTAGCAGTGAATGCTGGGCCCTGATCACTCTCAATGACCTCAGGTACCCCGTACCTACAGACAGTTTCCTGTATCAATTTTTTAGCAGTAGTTGTTGCTGTCTGATTCCTGACGGGGTAGGCTTCTGGCCACCCAGAGAACATGTCTACCACTACTAACACGTATTGAAACCCTTGGCACATTGGCATCTGGATATGATCAATCTGGATCCTCTGGAAGGGGTATAAGGCTTTTGGGAGACATTTTTTGGGCGTGGGCTCAGTCCTACCTGGATTGCATTGGGCACAGATTAAACATGACTGGACATATTTCACTAGTACAGGAGTGATTCCTGGGGCTACCCATATTTTATCGATGAGTTCTTTCATTATTGTCTTAGATTGATGAGTGGGCCCATGGGCCACAGAGGCTATTACAGGATAGAGTGCTCTAGGCAAGCACACTTTCTTCCCTTGTGTCCAAAGTCCGGATTCTTCTTCCAGGGCTGACTCCTTTAGCCAGGTTTCCTTTTCTGAGCGGGTGGCTTGCTTCTGCATCTGTTTCAGTAGATCCCATGATACTTCTTGTTGCTTGACATCCGGTTGTGCTAACATGATTTTATCTGGCTGTGCTCTTTCCTCTTCCATTGCTGCCTGTTTGGCTGCTTGGTCAGCCAATGCATTTCCTTTGGCTTCTGGTGTGTCAGCACGGGTATGTGCCTTTACTTTGATTACTGCTACTTTGGTGGGCAGGAGTACTGCAGTCATCAAAGCCTCCACTGCTAAAGCATGTTTAATTGGGGTTCCTGCTGCTGTAATGTAATCTCTGGCCTTCCATATTATTCCGAAATCATGAACTACTCCAAAAGCATATCTGGAGTCTGTGTAGATGTTAGCAGTGGAGTCTTTTGCTATGAGGCAGGCCTCAGTAAGGGCTATGAGTTCAGCCTCTTGTGCTGACTGGTCTGGGCGCAATTGCCTTGCACACAGTACTTCATACTCACTAGTAACTGCCATGCCTGTATGGAATTTCCCTTTGTCATCGGCATACCTTGAACCGTCTACAAAGAGTGTCCAGTGTGGGTTTTGCAAAGGAGTATCCTGTATTGATGGTGGAGTTCCTACTTCAGCTTCCATCATTGTAATGCAATCATGTTCTTGTTCTTTGTAAAGAGAGTCGGTTGAGGCCCATAGTTCTTTTTCCTGAAGATCTTCTTCAGCACGTAGATCAATAAAATCTTCAGAATCTCCATCTGCAGTATACTCCCCCCTTGGGAGAGGAAGGAGTGCAGCAGGATTGAGGATGTGGCATCTCTGGATGGTGACATTATCTGGCAGAAGCAGACTACACTGGAGCCTGAGGTGGCGTTGTGCAGTGAGGTGTTTAGGTTGTGTTTGTAGGCAAGAAGTGAGGCAGATGAGTTCAGGCAGACGGGGTGTGAGTCAGCACAGAGGAGTAAATCATCGACATATTGTAAGAGTTCCACCTCTGGGTGATCTGCTTGCCATGGTTGTAAGATGGATGCCATTGCTTTGCTAAAGCAGGAAGGACTATTATGAGCTCCTTGAGGCAACACCGTCCAGGTGTATTGTTTTCCATCATGTGTAAAAGCAAAGAGAAATTGGGAGTCTTCATGTAATGGGACAGAAAAAAAGGCATTTGCTAGATCAATGACAGTAAAGATAGCAGCCACAGGAGGAATGCTAGCAAGCAAAGTGTGGGGATTTGGTACAATGGGGGTTTCAAAGACCGTAGCCTCATTAATTGCTCTGAGGTCTTGTACCATGCGATATACAGGAGGCTGTCCCTTCACACTCTTCTTTTTAATTGGGTATAAGGGAGTGTTACATGGTGAGGTGGTAATTTTAATAGCTCCATTTGCAAGAAGAGCCTGTATCTGGAGGGTGATAGCATCTCTCTGGGAAATGGAGAGAGGGTATTGTGCTTTATATGGCAGTAAGTTAGGATTCTTCAAGGTTACAGTGACTGGCGGGACTTTGAGACGCCCAATGTCTTGGGGACCTTTGGTCCAAAGGGTATCAGGGATGAGGTGCAAAATGCTTTGCAGCGAATCCCCTTGTTCATGTGATTCAAGTGACTGGGATTTTAATGCCATTAGGAGGCAGGTTTCTTCAGGACTCAACGCCGTACCTAAAACAACTGTACCATTTTCCTTGAACTGGATGTTGGCCCGTATTTTCTGAAGAAAATCTGAGCCTAATAGGTTATAAGGACATGTCTGGCTTACAACAAATTGTGACATTACTCCAGTGGGCAGATGTAACTGTGGAGATTGGCTTTGGGACTTAGTGGAGGGAGTAATCAAGAGAGGCTTAGTAACAGGGTTGTGCTGGGTGACCCCTTCTAAACCAGAGCAGGGTAAATGCATATCTGTGAGCCAGGAAGGGAGTATGGCGGTCTCACATAACACACTGCGGGCTGCACCAGTGTCTACAAGGAATGAGAGTTCCTTCCCTGCCACATCGAGGGTGATTCGAGGGGCAGGGCCTGCAGGAGGGGCAGAGACTGCCATACACGGGGTGTCCCCTCCCAGCAACACTGGTTTGCCAACGTCCTAGTGGGATGGAGCTGGCCATGGAGGAGGAGTTCCTCTTTGGCTCTGATCTGCTGGCCACAGATGTTTGGAGCGACAGTTTCTCTTAATGTGCCCTGGTTTGCCGCACCCATAACAGACACGGGGCGGGGGTCTTTCCTCTCTTCCTTCTCCCGTCATGACTGCCATGACTGATATGCGGGATTTCTTTGTACTACTCTCCAGCCCTTTTGCAACTTGTTCTAAGATTTCCAATGTTAATGATTTCCATTCTGGGCGACAGGTTACAAGAGCTTTGTTCAGATCTGGCCTAAGGCCATCTACAAATGACCGTGCTAGGAGTCTTAGGTGCACAGGTTCATTTGGACTGAATCCCATATCTTTATAGTTTTGTTTAACTCTTTGTACAAACTTTTCTACTGACTCTGCTTTATCCTGTACCATGTCCTGCAGGGTTGTGGACTGCTCTGCTAGTCTGTCTTTCGCCCACTTATATAATTGCTGAATGAAATCACGGCCAGATTCTGAATCACGAGTGTCATAATTTGCTCCAGGGAGTTCTGGTTGGCGTATGTGATCCATTATAAGTGAAGAAAATTCACCAGTTTTATTTTGTACAATACTTTGCAAGTCTGACCAAGTACACCCGTAGGTTTGATATACTTGTGCCAATTTTCTGTAAAAGGGCATAGGGTGAGTATCTGGGTCAGGCATGAGGTTCACTATGGTGAACAACTGCTGGGGGGTAAAGGACACATACTTAGGTGGCCCGACTGGGCGAGTGTTCAAGTATATTTCCCTTAAGGCTTCAAGATTTCCTTGTCCTATGTTATGGATCTCTCTTTGCAGCTCTGTAATTTGGTTTTGAAAAGACTCATTCACTGCTCTTGCTGCACCCTGCTGGCTACTTAGGGTAATATCAGAAAATCGTCCAAGGTGCGGTGGGCTGCGATATCCCGGGGTTTGTGCTGCAGCACCAGGTGCATAGTCCACTGTCTGCTGTGAGTCTTCCCCTGCATCTTCCTTTTGTTTCTCCCCATCCTCATCTTCCTGATCTACAGCACCACTACCTCCTACCATTATATGAGCTGGAGCTATGGGCTGACTGGGTAGCATGTAGGTGCCGTCAGGATTTACAAGTGGGTATATAGTAGTGACTTGTGGCATGACAGAAAGAGCAGGGTTTGGGGAGATTACAAGTCCAGCCTTGGGCGTTGGCTGAGGACAAGATGGCGTCATTGCTGGGACTGGTGAGACGTGCTGGGGGGCTAAAAGAGCATGATTATGTGGGCGTGGAGCACCACAGGCTAAGCACGTATCACGGGGGGCAGGGTTCTGCTGACCACAATGTGTACAAGTCCAACTTCCCCTTTTTCTTTCAGCTGCGCCATTATAGGGCGGTGGCTGTTCCTGTACTAAGACTGGGCCAGGCCGATAGTAATGGAGTCCTGATTTTTCATCAAACATTGCTTCTCCTTTTGTCTGTTCAAATTCTTTGCTACAGTCCAGCCATACCCTAACTGTATCTATCAACTTATCATCATTCAATTTGCCTCTCTTCTCAGTCAACAATGTCTGCCATATAGCAGAACACAATACACCTCCTTTTGCAATATCATAACTCTTTTCTAACTTGCTTAGTCCTTTAACATAACCTTTTCCTCTCCGGTCCGCCACGTACTGTTCAGGTGAACAATAGCCCTTCGGTTCGGGACACTATTTCGGTTACCCATTTTTTTTTCAAAACACCACGTTCTGGAGCCTTCAACACGTTCTGGAGCCTTCACTTACTGTCTCTGATAGTTGGATTAGCACAGACACTGACAAACAAACACCTTGAGCTTGAGATTAACACACCACTGGGTTATCAGCAAGCTGTCTCCTTCCCTTCTACTATTTCTTGGGGTCACACACCGGGGTTACCCCTCAATGTAGGCACTTTAGGAGACTTCTATTGTTCTGTCAGTCTATGCCTCTCCTTTCTCCCAGAGAAACCAACCATACACAAAAAAAAATAATAAAACACAATACATCAAGCTTATCAATACAATGGGGTTCTTACTTTCATGCCCCTGAGGATGCCTCACTGTCGGTGCACCCCTCCCTAGAACAAATATGGATAGACTAAGCCAAGGGACACAGAATAGGTAAGATGAATATATTTTCTCACCTCTTATTACGGGCCGCGGTCCCGGTGTCCGTTGGCTTGTCTCTCTGGGTCCAGTCTCTGGGGGTACGCCAGCAGGAGGTCCAATCCTCAGGCCCCACGTCGTTTGGGCGCCAACTGATATGGCTCTGATTCTGGATCTGACCCAATAGTCAGGGAAGGTTGATGTACTGCTCCGAATGGTATGAAATGATAGGCATACGTACGCCACGAGAGATCACACACAGACTGTCACAGAGAAGTCAATGCTAGATGTTCCGTTTATTATTCAGATTACATGATTTTTTATAGCAGGAAAAGGGGAACTTTATGACTCGGCTAATTTGATCTAATTGTCACATTACTAAGTCCCATGATAACGTATCACATTATCACTCCATACTTTAGCAAGAGTCAGCATTATGTCAGCAATATGTCAGCAATTTCAATATCATAAAGTGATTAGTAAGGGATTATTAAGGGAGCTGGCTGCTACTTCAGGGGCCATTTTGTTAAGCAAACTGTTAGATATAATACAAGCAAGTATACATTTGATACTAGATATATGATTCCACAACAGTCATATGATTCCACAACAGTGGCTGACGTGAAGCCTGATTCTCTGCTATGACATGCAGACTGATTCTCTGCTGACATGAAGCCAGATTCTCTGTTACGGGACCTCTCTCCTCTGCCTGGGTGCCTGGGGCCTAAATATCTGAGAATGGACTGTTCCAGTGGTGGGTGACGTGAAGCCAGATTCTCTGCTATGGGACCTCTCTCCAATTGATATTGGTTAATTTTTATTTATTTTATTTTTATTTTTATTCATTTCCCTATCCACATTTGTTTGCATGGGATTTACCTACATGTTGCTGCCTTTTGCAGCCCTCTAGCCCTTTCCTGGGCTGTTTTACAGCCTTTTTAGTGCCGAAAAGTTCGGGCCCCCATTGACTTCAATGGGGTTCGGGTTCGGGACGAAGTTCGGATCAGGTTCGGATCCCGAACCCGAACATTTCCGGGAAGTTCGGCCGAACTTCTCGAACCCGAACATCCAGGTGTCCGCTCAACTCTAGTCATTAATACAAAATAAAAATAAAAAATAAATTAGCCTGGAATAAGTAGAGGTGAAGTATTTTGCCACCAGTAACAGTCAGTGCCCGATCAGGGCCCTTGGTGGATGGTTGGAGTTTATTTAGGCCCTTCCAACAGATTCACCATTGTTTGTTTCAGTCTGCAGCTCTCAGGATTCAAACCTTCTCGTTATATGGTCATATGTTGTTAGTCAACGTAGGAGTAAATCGTTCCTGGTTACCAGCCACTCTTTCAATCGCATCAGCATTAACCATCTCCAAGAACGATGTGCCTGTGCACATGACCAAGAGGTAAAGGTAGATGGAAGTCACTGATATATACGGTATATTCCGCACCTTCATCGTGAAAGGTCTTTTCCGTTCAAAATTGGGTGTCGTAACGGTATGTATATATTTACTCTAAAGTAAGGTCTGCTCTTTTTGGCCCCTTTAGGCTGCCCTACCACAGCAGTTATGGCATAACTCTACTGCTTGTTGTAGATAGGGTTAGATAGGTCAGTTTCACCATTTTCTGATAGCCGATCCAACCACAAGTATAAGCAAGATATTGCTGCATTTGTGGGAGGGGAGGCTGATTACACTCACCTGTGGGCCCAGGCTGGCTGATTACTAGGCTATTTATAGGCACCTGTGGGTCGCTGATGGTGCCTTCGGTGCAACTGGCTAGGTTTGTCACCTCCTCAAAAGGACGCATGAGCCTACAGCCATTGCGCATGAGCGTCCAGTAACGTGGCAAAAAAATTCCCAGATCCGCAGAGGGTGTCTGCATGTCATAGCAGAGAATCAGGCTTCACGTCAGCCACCACTGCAACAGTCCATTGTCAGATATTTAGGCCCAGCACCCAGGCAGAGGAGAGAGGTCCCGTAACAGAGAATCTGGCTTCATGTCAGCAGAGAATCAGTCTGCATGTCATAGCAGAGAATCAGGCTTCACGTCAGCCACCAGTGCAACAGTCCATTGTCATATATTTAGGCCCAGCACCCAGGCAGAGGAGAGAGGTCCCGTAACAGAGGATCTGGCTTCATGTCAGCAGAGAATCAGTCTGCATGTCATAGCAGAGAATCAGGCTTCACGTCAGCCACCACTGCAACAGTCCATTGGCATATATTTAGGCCCAGCACCCAGGCAGAGGAGAGAGGTCCCGTAACAGAGAATCTGTCTTCATGTCAGCAGAGAATCAGTCTGTCTATGACTGAGCCTGCAGCCTCTCACACACGGGCAGCCAGGCAACTGCAATAGATATATATGAAGAAAAAAAAAGCAGACTGATGTACCAGCCCTGAAAAGGGCTTTTTGGGGTGCTGTCTGGATGCTGTCCTTAAAGCAGATGAGTCTGTGGACACAGAACAATGCCCTAGCTAACGCTTTCCCTATTGAATCAGCAGCAGCTACACTCTCCCTCCTCTCTGTGAAAGCAGATTCCGAATGAATCTAAAATGGATGCTGTCCTGGAGGTGGGAGGGTCTGCTGCTGATTGGCTGGAATGTGTCTGCTGACTGTGAGGTAGAGGGTCAAAGTTTACTCAATGATGATGTATAGGGGGGCGGACCGAACATCGCATATGTTCGCCCTCAGCGGCGAACGCGAACAAGCTATGGACATCACTATCTGTAAGTAGCACCAAACACCACTACACTACACCCCCCCGTCACTTATTAAACCCTGATCACCCCATATAGACTCCCTGATCACCCCCCTGTCATTGATCACCCCCCTATAAGGCTCCGTTCAGATGTCCGTATGTGTTTTGCGGATCCGCAAAACACATACGGACGTCTGAATGGAGCCTTACAGGGGGGTGATCAATGACAGGAGGGTGATCACCCCATATATACTCCCTGATCACCCCCCTGTAAGGCTCCATTCAGATGTCCGTATGTGTTTTGCAGATCCGTCGATCAGGCCTGATCTTGTGCGCACACTTGCGTTCAGTCCGCCCCACCACAGTGACAGAATTTTTTTTTCTGATCACTGCAAAAACACCGTAAAATCGCCGCGGCGCTATAAAAAGATCACTTTTGAGGGGCATGGCGAGTTGATAGAAGATTTTTTATTTTATTTGCACAAGTTAGCGGAAATTGTTTTTTGTTTTTGTTTTTTTCTTACAAAGTCTCATATTCCACTAACTTGTCACAAAAAATAAAATCTCACATGAACTCACCATACCCCTCACGGAATCCAAATGCGTAAAATCTTTGGGCATTGTAGAACCTCAGGAAACATGACAGGTGCTCAGAAAGTCAGCTGCTTAAAAATGCGGAAATTCACATTTTTGTACCATGGTTTGTAAACGCTATAGCTTTTGCGCAAAGCAATAAATATATATTTATTGCATTTTTTTAATCAAAAACATGTAAATGGGAAAGCTGTGGTTGGGGGAAAGATGGCTAGAAGGTTGGAGGAGTGTTTAAACTAGGGACTGGGGGGAGGGTAATTACATTATAGAATGGGAAGATAGTGCAGATAAAGACCGGGGGCAAGGTAGTGGCACTGTGGGAGGAATGGAAGGAGGGACTACAACAGTTCAGAAGGAAAGGTGTAGGGTAAAAAATATACATAAACCTTAATTGTATGTATACTAATGCCAGAAGCCTGACTAATAAAACTGGTTAACTGGAATTAGTGATGTGTGAGGAGGACTATGACATAGTGGGAATAACGGAGACATGACTGAATGATAGCTATGACTGGGCAGTTAATGTACAAGGTTACAGTCTGATTAGAAAGGATCGTCAAAACTGGAGAGGAAGAGGGGTCTGCCTTTATGTAAAGTCCTGTCTAAAGCCCACAGTCTGAGAAGATATAAGTGAGGGGCATGGACATGTGGAGTCACTGTGGGTAGAAATACAGTACAGACCAAAAGTTTGGACACACCTTCTCATTCAAAGAGTTTTCTTTATTTTCATGACTATGAAAATTGTAGATTTACACTGAAGGCATCAAAACTATGAATTAACACATGTGGAATTATATACATAACAAAAAAAGTGTGAAACAACTGAAACTATGTCATATTCTAGGTTCTTCAAAGTAGCCACCTTTTGCTTTGATTAATGCTTTGCACACTCTTGGCACTCTCTTCATGAGCTTCAATAGGTAGTCACCTGAAATGGTTTTCACTTCACAGGTGTGCCCTGTCAGGTTTAATAAGTGGGATTTCTTGCCTTATAAATGGGGTTGGGACCATCAGTTGTGTTGTGGAGAAGTCAGGTGGATACACAGCGGATAGTCCTACTGAATAGACTGTTAGAATTTGTATTATGGCAAGAAAAAAGCAGCTAAGTAAAGAAAAACGAGTGTCCATCATTACTTTAAGAAATGAAGGTCAGTCAGTCCGAAAAATTGGGAAAACTTTGAAAGTGTCCCCAAGTGCAGTCACAAAGACCATCAAGCGCTACAAAGAAACTGGCTCACATGCGGAGCACCCCAGGAAAGGAAGACCAATAGTCACCTCTGCTGCGGAGGATAAGTTCATCCGAGTCACCAGCCTCAGAAATCGCAGGTTAACAGCAGCTCAGATTATAGACCTGGTCAATGCCACACAGAGTTCTAGCAGCAGACACATCTCTAGAACAACTGTTAAGAGGAGACTGTGTGAATCAGGCCTTCATGGTAGAATATCTGCTAGGAAACCACTGCTAAGGACAGGCAACAAGCAGAAGAGACTTGTTTGGGCTAAAGAACACAATGAATGAACATTAGACCTGTGGAAATCTGTGCTTTGGTCTGATGAGTCCAAATTTGAGATCTTTGGTTCCAACCACCGTGTCTTTGTGCGACGCAGAAAAGGTGAACGGATGGACTCTACATTCCTGGTTACCACCGTGAAGCATGGAGGAGGAGGTGTGATGGTGTGGGGATGCTTTGCTGGTGACACTGTTGGGGATTTATTCAAAATTGAAGGCATACTGAACCAGCATGGCTACCAAAGCATCTTGCAGCGGCATGCTATTCCATCCGGTTTGCGTTTAGTTGGACCATCATTTATTTTTCAACAGGACAATAACCCCAAACACACCTCCAGGCTGTGTAAGGGCTATTTGACCATAAAGGAGAGTGATGGGGTGCTGCGCCAGATGACCTGGCCTCCACAGTCACCGGACCTGAACCCAATCGAGATGGTTTGGGGTGAGCTGGACCGCAGAGTGAAGGCAAAAGGGCCAACAAGTGCTAAGCATCTCTGGGAACTCCTTCAAGACTTTTGGAATACCATTTCAGGTGACTACCTCTTGAAGCTCATCAAGAGTGTGCAAAGCAGTAATCAAAGCAAAAGGTGGCTACTTTGAAGAACCTAGAATATGACATATTTTCAGTTGTTTCACACTTTTTTGTTATGTATATAATTCCACATGTGTTAATTCATAGTTTTGATGCCTTCAGTGTGAATCTACAATTTTCATAGTCATGAAAATAAAGAAAACTCTTTGAATGAGAAGGTGTGTCCAAACTTTTGGTCTGTACTGTACATGGAGGCAAAAATAATAATAAATTACTGATAGGAGTTTATTATAAACAACCTAATATACCACAGAAAATCTTCTACTAAACGAGAGAGACGAGGCGGCAAATCATAATGAGGTGGTTATTATGGGGGACTTCAACTACCCAGATATAGACTGGAAAACTGAAAGCTGTACATCTCATAAAGGTAACAGGTTCTTGGTAATAACCATAGACAATTACCTTACCCATATTGGACTTAGTATTAACCAATAGACCTGACAGAACAACAGACATGCAGGTTATGGGACACCTGGGAAATGGTGACCATAAAGTTATAACCTTCCAATTATCCTTCACACAAGCATTTCTACAAGGAGGAACAAAAATGCCAAACTTCAAAAAAGCTAACTTTAGCTAACTAAGAGAGGCCATAGGCCTAACTAACTGGGAAAAAGTCCTCAAAAATAAAAGTACAGCCACAAAATGGGATATTTTTAAAAGCATCCTAAAATCTAATTGTGAGAGATACATACCTTATGTGAATAAAAGGTTAAGGAACAAGAAGAAACCAATGTGGATAAATAGAACTGTAAAGAAGGCAATAAATGACAAAAAAGAATTTAAATCACTAAAACAGGAGGGTAGTGAGGAAGCACTGAAAAACTATAAGGGAAAAAATAGAATATTTGAAAAACAAATAAAAGCCGCCAAATTAGAGACCGAGAGATTAATTGCCAAAGAGAGTAAAAGTAACCCTAAAATGTTCTTCAATTATATAAATGGTAAAAAGTATAAATCTGAAGGTGTCTGCCCTTAACAGAGTGATGAGGGGGAAGTTGCAGAGAGCGATGAGGAGAAGGCAAATAGCAACAGAGGAAGAAGCCGCGGCACTCAAAAGGATAAATTCCAATTTCTTTTGTTTCACCTCTTGTGGCACAAGAGGTGAAATAAAAGAAATTGGAATTTATCCTTTTTAGTGCCGTGGCTTCTTCATCTGTTGCTATTTACTATGGGAACCTCCAGACCAGGATCCAACGCTGCAGGCACCACCACAAATTGGAGTAGTGCTGACCTAACAATATTTTTTCTGAGGAGAAAGCAAAGCTATTAAATATTTTTTTGTCCACTGTGTTCACAGATGAAATGCAGAATGTAAAAGTAAGTTCCCCATTAAAAGTGCCCTGTCTGACCCAGGAAGAAGTACAACAGCGACTTAAAAAGATTAAAATAGACAAATCGCCAGGGCCAGATGGAAAACAATCAAATAACAGCGTGGCTTCATGAGGGATTTGTCATATCAAACTAATTTAATCAGTTTCTATGAGGAGGTAAGTTCTAGACTTTACAGCGCCAAATCAATGGATGTCGTATATCTGGACTTCTCCAAAGCATTTGACACTGTACCACATAAAAGGTTAGTATATAAAATGAGAATGCTCGGACTGGGAGAAAATGTCTATATGTGGGTAAGTAACTGGCTCAATGATAGAAAACCGAGGGTGGTTATTAACCACTTTAACCCCGCTAGCTGAAACCCCCTTAATGACCAGGCCACTTTTTACACTTCTGCACTACACTACTTTCACCGTTTATTGCTCGGTCATGCAACTTACCACCCAAATAAATTTTACCTCCTTTTCTTCTCACTAATAGAGCTTTCATTTGGTGGTATTTCATTGCTGCTGACATTTTTACTTTTTTTGTTATTAATCGAAATGTAACGATTTTTTTGCCAAAAAATGACATTTTTCACTTTCAGCTGTAAAATTTAGCAAAAAAAACGACATCCATATATAAATTTTTCGCTAAATTTATTGTTCTACATGTCCTTGATAAAAAAAAGTTTGGGCAAAAAAAAAAAAATGGTTTGGGTAAAAGTTATAGCGTTTACAAACTATGGTACAAAAATGTGAATTTCTGCTTTTTGAAGCAGCTCTGACTTTCTGAGCACCTGTCATGTTTCCTGAGGTTCTACAATGCCCAGACAGTAGGAAACCCCCACAAATGACCCCATTTCGGAAAGTAGACACCCTAAGGTATTCGCTGATGGGCATAGTGAGTTCATAGAACTTTTTATTTTTTGTCACAAGTTAGCGGAACATGATGATTTTTTTTTTTCTTACAAAGTTTCATATTCCACTAACTTGCGACAAAAAATAAAAAATTCTAGGAACTCACCATGCCCCTCACGGAATACCTTGGGGTGTCTTCTTTCCAAAATGGGGTCACTTGTGGCGTAGTTATACTGCCCTGGCAATTTAGAGGCCCATATGTGTGAGAAGTAGTTTGCAATCAAAATCTGTAAAAAAAATGACCGGTGAAATCCGAAAGGTGCACTTTGGAATGTGGGTCCCTTTGCCTACCTAGGCTGCAAAAAAGTGTCACACATCTGGTATCGCTGTACTCAGGAGAAGTTGGGGAATGTGTTTTGGGGTGTCATTTTACATATACCCATGCTGGGTGAGAGAAATATCTTGGCAAAAGACAACTTTTCAAATTTTTGTTATACAAAGTTGGCATTTGACCACGATATTTATCTCGCACAGCATGGGTATATGTAAAATGACACCCCAAAGCACATTCCCCAACTTCTCCTGAGTACGGCGATACCACATGTGTGACACTTTTTTGCAGCCAAGGTGGGCAAAGGGGCACATATTCCAAAGTGCACCTTTCGGATTTCGCAGGCCATTTTTTACACATTTTGATTGCAAAGTACTTCTCACACATTTGGGCCCCTAGACTGCCAGGGCAGTATAACTACCCCCACAAGTGACCCCATTTTGAAAAGAAGACACCCCAAGGTATTCCGTGAGGGGCATGGCAAGTTCCTAGAATTTTTCATTTTTTGTCACAAGTTAGCGGAAAATGATGATTTTTTTTTCCTTACAAAGTGTCATATTCCACTAACTTGCGACAAAAAATAAAAAATTCTAGGAACTCGCAATGCCCCTCACGGAATACCTTGGGGTGTCTTCTTTCCAAAATGGGGACACTTGTGGTGTAGTTATACTGCCCTGGCAATTTAGGGGCCCAAATGTGTGAGAAGTACTTTGCAATCAAAATGTGTAAAAAATGGCCTGCGAAATCCGAAAGGTGCTCTTTGGAATGTGTGCCCCTTTGCCCACCTAGGCTGCAATAAAGTGTCACACATCTGGTATCGCCGTACTCAGGAGAAGTTGGGGAATGTGTTTTGGGGTGTCATTTTACATATACCCATGCTGGGTGAGAGAAATATCTTGGCAAAAGACAACTATTCCAATTTTATTATACAAAGTTGGCATTTGACCAAGATATTTATCTCACCCAGCATGGGTATATGTAAAATGACACCCCAAAACACATTCCCCAGCTTCTCCTGAGTACGGCGATATCACATGTGTGACACTTTTTTGCAGCCTAGATGCACAAAGGTGCCCAAATTCCTTTTAGGAGGGCATTTTTAGACATTTGGATCCCAGACTTCTTCTCACGCTTTAGGCCCCCTAAAAAGTCAGGGCAGTATAAATACCCCACATGTGACCCCACTTTGGAAAGAAGACACCCCAAGGTATTCAATGAGGGGCCTGGTGAGTTCATAGAATTTTTTTTTTTTTGGGCATAAGTTAGCGGAAATTATTATTATTTTTTTCTCACAAAGTCTCACTTTCCGCTAACTTATGACAAAAATTAAAATCTTTCATAGACTCAATATGCCCCTCAGCGAATACCTTGGGGTGTCTTCTTTCCAAAATGGGGTCAGTTGTGGGGTGTTTGTACTGCCCTGGCATTTGAGGGTCTCCGCAATCATTACATGTATGGCCAGCATTAGGAGTTTCTGCTATTCTCCTTATATTGAGCATACAGGTAATGAGATTTTTTTTTCCGTTCAGCCTCTGGGCTGAAAGAAAAAAATGAACAGCACAGATTTCTTCATTCGCATCGATCAATGTGGATGAAAAAATCTCTGCCAAAAAAAAAAAAGGAGGGGAAAGGCGTCTGCCAGGACATAGGAGCTCCACCCAACATCCATACCCACTTAGCTCGTATGCCCTGGCAAACCAGATTTCTCCATTCACATCAATCGATGTGGATGAATAAATCATTGCCGGGATTTTTATTTTTATTTTTTATATACAAAGTGTTTGCCAAAGCATAGGAACGCTGCCTCCTCCTCAGCTCGTATGCCTTGGCAAACGTATCTTTTACTGCAGAGTAGAAATCTCGTCTTGCAGCGCCGCATACACCGACTTGCGTGTAATCTGACAGCAGCGCAATAATGTAATCAGTGCTGCAGCTAGTCGATCGGTTGGTCCACCTGGAAGGTAAAAAAAAAAAGAGAAAACCAGGCCGCAACGCAATAATTTTATTAACTTTGGAACAGAATATATAAACTTTAACTTTTTGAACTAAACATTAACCTTTTTGCTTACTGGTGTGTTTTTTATTTTTTTGTTTTTTTTTACCTTTATAGAACAAACCTCTCCTTCCCCATGGGTCAATGTGCAAAGCGCAAATTGCCCAAAGATGTGGCGAAGTGCGTTATGCACTTTGTCCTATGTGAAAGGAGACGTTTGCAGCAGCAGCAGTGAGTGAATGGGCCCTAATAGCCCTGTGTGCCTGTCCTGGTGAGATGATCCCTATGCTAATAGTGTACCTGTGAGTGGTACTTCCAGAAACACTCTCCAAAGCATAGGGCAGGGTGGTCAGGACAGTCAGGACAGAAATAGCAGGTGTCACGCCTTATTCCACTCCTGCTACAGACACGACATCTTTTTCGGGGTGACGGTTGGGTTGAGGTACCAGGAACAACATTGGGGAAATGTCGCTCGTCTAGACGGCTAACTACACTGGTGGATGGGGCCATGGAACCTCCCTTGCAAGACGGGTGGTAACGAGCCGTTGGGGGAAGCCCGCGCCACAGGCGCCAATCCGTTCTAGAAACAAATGCCTAAAGAGGGCCACACTTGTGTAGAAATTGTCCACATAAAGATGGTACCCCTTGCCGAATAAGGGTGACACCAAGTCCCAGACTGTCTTCCCACTGCTCCCCAGGTAGTCAGGGCAACCGACCGGCTCCAGGGTCTGATCTTTTCCCTCATAGATCCGAAATTTGTGGGTATAGCCTGTGGCCCTTTCACAGAGCTTATACAATTTGACCCCATACCGGGCGCGCTTGCTTGGGATGTATTGTTTGAAGCCAAGGCGCCCGGTAAAATGTATCAGGGACTCGTCTACGCAGATGTTTTGCTCTGGGGTATACAAATCTGCAAATTTCAGGTTGAAATGGTCTATGAGGGGCCGAATTTTGTGGAGCCGGTCAAAAGCAGGGTGGCCTCTGGGACGGGAGGCGGTGTTGTCGCTAAAGTGCAGGAAACGCATGATGGCCTCAAAACGTGCCCTGGACATACCAGCAGAGAACATGGGCATGTGATGAATTGGGTTCGTGGACCAATATGACCGCAATTCATGCTTTTTGGTTAGACCCATGTTGAGGAGAAGGCCCAGAAAAGTTTTAATTTCGGAAACTTGGACTGGTTTCCACCGGAAAGGCTGGGCATAATAGCTTCCCGGGTTGGCGGTTATAAATTGTGTGGCATACCTGTTTGTTTTGGCCACAACTAAGTCCAAGAGCTCCGCAGTCAAGAACAGTTCAAAAAATCTACTTTGCGGCTGAACTACAGGTGCGGCTGAAGTTGGGGACTGCCAATCAGGTTTTGCCAGCACCTCAGGGATTCTAGGGAGTCTACGGGCCCGTCTGTGCGGTAGCTGCGACGGGGTAACTACTGCACGTGCCACCGTACCAGCTTCAACTGCCCTTCTGGTGCTCGCCACTTAACCACGTAATCCGACAGCGCCAACCCCACTCTGCTGCCCTTGAAGCGGATCCTGCACAACCTGTGGTCTAGCGACACGGGGCCAGGTACGCCTGGTGGTATCAGGGACCTCAACCTCCTCGTCCGAACTTTGGGTCAGAGTGCCACTGCTTTCTACAGGTTCATATTCTGACCCGCTAGATTCGTCAGATGAGGGTTCCCATTCCTCATCCGACTGGGTCAGAAGCCTGTAGGCCTCTTCCGAAGAATACCCCCTGTTTGACATTTGGGCAACTAAATTTAGGTGTATTCCCTGAGACTACCCAAGAAAAAAAGCAAGCCTGTCTTACAAATGGGAGGCTAGCGAAGTACCGGAGGCCGCTGCGGTTGATAAAAAATATCAAAACAGATTTTTATTTTATCGCCGCAGCGCGTGTAAAGTGATTGTGCAGTGATCAAAAAATATATATTTTTTGTCACTGGGGCGGGCGTGGGCAAACGCACGTGTGGGCGACCGATCAGGCCTGATCGGGCAAACACTGCATTTTGGGTGGAGGGCGAACTAAGGTGACACTAATACTATTATAGATCTGACTGTGATCAGTTTTGATCACTTCCAGATACTATAAAAGTACAAAAGCTGATTAGCGATACGCTAATCAGCGAATAAGTGACTGCGGTGCGGTGGGCTGGGCACTAACTTATCGCTAAACTATCCCTAAAACCTAACAGTCAATACCAGTGGGAAAAAAAGTGACAGTTTACACTGATCACTTTTTTCACTTTCACTAGTGATTGACAGGGGCAAGAAGGGGTTATCAAGGGGTTAATTGGAGTGCAGGGGGGGGTGATTTGGGGCTAAGTGTGCTGTTTGGTGCTACTCACTGTGAAGCCTGCTCCTCTGCTGAGACCAACCGTCGAAAAGGACCAGCAGAGGAGCAGGGAAGCCATTTAACACATCATATTTACTAATATGATGTGTTATCTGGCTTCTGATTCGTTTTTTTTTTAAATCGCCAGCCTGCCAGCAACGCTGGCTGGCAGGCTGGTGACGTGACCCCCCTCGCGTCATCTCGCGAGATGACGCGTATATGCATGACTCTGCGCAGTGCTGCCGCCTCCGGAACGCGAATCTGCGTTAGGCGGTCCGGAGGCGGTTAAATAGGCAGCTGGGCTTAGCAGCTGAGTCTCTGTTTTGGGATCTGAAACATGGCGCTGTGCTGGAAGGTTGAGAGCTGCATCAGGGCTGCACGCTGGGAAATGGGCCCCCTAACGCCTGCTGTGGGCTGCCGGGGATAAAACGGCTACCAAGGTGACGTGTCTGTTCTATGGACTTTTCATTGTGTGAATTAACACCAAGACTGTAAAGAGTCGTTTTTATTTTGCCTTTTATGTGAATAAACACTGACATTTTGACTTAATAACTTGTTTTGCCTCTGTACTGCGTCCGATTACCCTGCCTACCAGAGCAAATCGCCACAGAGGAAAAAAAAAAAGGAGCAAGGGGCGAGTCGCACTTGAAGGGCACACAGAGTTCCTTTTAGAGAAGAAACAATGTACCAGGAGGTATATTGAAATGGTTTAACCATCTCAAATATTTCCGAGGGGCTAAAATGTGTAAAAAGGCAAGTTTGCAATTTTTGGAAAAAAAGACTTAGCAGAGCTCTCTTTATGTGTCTCCGCCTCAATCCGTTCATATCTCAACAGTGTCTTTAATTGCGAGACCACTGCCGAGATATCCGGCATATGATCAGAAAGCCAATTCTGTAGGAAGACTCTCTTGGCCACCTGCAAGACCGAATTAAGAAAAAGAGGTACTGTTTGTACGTGAGTGGATTGGTGCTTTGGTAAACGAATATAGTGAAACAAGAGTGTTTGAGTTTCAAGGGGAAGAGAAATCAACCAGGGCGCTTTGATATATAATATCAGGTTTTCCCAATACACTGAGACCTGGGGACATACCCATATGCCATGCCAAAATTCTGTGGCCACTATTTTGCATTTGGGACAATGTGTGATGCGATCCGGGAAGTTGGTAGAGGCTGGGAAATGAAATCCTTATATGGCGTTATGCATCATTTTAAAATGAGATTCTCGCCATCTCTCATTAATGACACAGGAGTGGACCTTTGCCCATCCCTCTAAGATTTTCTCCCTTATCTCATCATCCATCGTGATTTGTTCCCATTTACAGAATAGTTTGGATGGTATCGCTTTTGTGAAACCCCCAGACATAACTCTGTATAGACACGAGAGCGACACCATCCGTGGAGAGCTACCTACTATGTCTTCAAAGGTGTTTGTGGTTGCTTCCTTGGATATATCTCGGACCTTATGTTTGCAGAATCCCAGCACCTGCATACTATGTAAAAAGTGAGAATCTGGTAGTTGGTGTCTTTCCCTCAGTTCCCTGGGTGACAGCCATCATTTCTCCCCCATGTGCATCAGATGCTCCACTGGATTTCCAGTCCCCAGAAAACCCTCCATGTATCTGTTGAGGAATTTCAAATGTTTTCTTGATTATTTTTCAAGCCACCACTATATCTCTTATTGGCACTGAGGTTTTTTTTTTTACCTCTGGACGGAGAGCAGTCAAGTTAGAATGTAGACAAGACACCAGATCCCACGGATCTACCAAATTTTGTTCTAGGTCTCTGTTGGAGAAGTGGTCTGTGTTATCTATCCAATCCATTATGTGTCTCATAAGGCATGTAATGTTATATCCCCGTATATTTGGAAACTTCACTCCACCCTCCGGCTTCCAAAGCATAAATTTTTTGCAGTGATATCCAGGGGAGTTTATCCGTCCATATAAATCTAGTGAAAGCCCTATTGAGTGTTAACATCCCTATGCTTTAGTAAGATTGGAATAGTTTGGAGAGGATATAATAGTTTAGTAAAGCTCATCATTTTAATCAGGTGACATCTGCCTAAAAAAGACAAAGGAAGAGTATGCCACTTCTTTAGTTCTGCCACTATCTTTCATATGAGTGGGGGATAGTTCAAATTGTATAGTGAGCTAGGGAGCTTGCCAATTTTCAGTCCCAGGTATGTTATGTATTGTTTTACTGACAAAGTGGTAAACCCATTGTTCTGCCATAGAAGTGGGGGATTTTCATTCTGTAGCCCGCAAATTCCGCTTTTGGCGGAGTTTGTTATAGCCTGAAAGGGAGCTGAAATTTAGTTGGTCCATCAAAGGGCGTAGATGTTGCTGGGGGTTAGACATAAATAATAGCAGATCGTCTGCATATAATGCCAGTTTGACTTCTTTCCTGCCCACCCTAATGTCTGAATCTTCCAAAAGTCTGGCTAGGGGATTAAGAGCTAGGTCAAATAGCTGCGAGGATAAAGGGCAACCCTCCCTGGTGCCCTGTTGGAGGGGGAAAATAGAGGACAAAAATCCACGTATACCGTGTTTTCTCGAAAATAAGACATTCCCCGAAAATAAGACCTACTTCCAGTTTTGCCTCTCGCTGTAATATAAGGCATCCCCACGAAAATAAGACCTCCCCGATATTAAGGCCTCCCCGATAATAAGCCCGCCCTCGGAATATAAGGCCCCCCGAAACTACTGTAAGGCATCTGACTCCCCTGGACCGTAGTGGTGGGCGCCGCCACACAGCTCACTGATTGGCCGCAGCGCGGCCAGAGCTGTTCAGGCAGTGCGAAATCAGAGAGCCTGCTCGCAGGAGTCAGGCACATTGTGTGGAATCTGTCTGGCACGGACACACAGGGGTGACTGAGGTAGCGGGGGGAAATGTCTGATAAAGTGGTGGGGGATGTCTGGTGAAGGTGGGAGGGGGGGGGAGAGACTAAATAATCCACTGGGGAACAATTAAAATGACACAGGGATCAGAGGGTGGAATTAAAAGGACACAGGAGGATCAGAAGGGGGTACTAAATGGTTATCCCCCCCCCCTGATTTTCCTGTGCCATTTTGATTCCCCCTTTGGATCCCTCTGTGTCATTTTGCTTTCCCCCTCTGATCCCCCTGTGTCATGGAAAAATAACATCCCTGAAAATAAGACCTAGCGCATCTTTGGGAGCAAAAATTAATATAAGACACTGTCTTAATTTAGAAAGGTACAAATGCCCCCCAGATACAAATGTAGCCAAAGATTTGGAATGTGTCAAGCACCGCCCCCAGCCAGTCCCATCTAACTGTATCAAAAGCCTTTTCAGCGTCCAAGGCCAGTATTATGGAAGCCGCTTCTGGCTGAGGATTCTGCCTGTTCCAGTCCAAGGTAGCCAGCACCTTTACGAATGTTAGCCACTGTTTATCTACCTTTTATGAACCCGACCTGTGATGGTCCCACTAGTGATGGCATCAGGGTTCCTAATCTATCAGCTAAGATCTTTGTCATGATCTTCAGATCTTGGTTGATCAATGAGATCGGACGATAAGAGCTAGGATCCTGCGGATCCTTTTCAGTTTCAGTATCAGCTTGATGTAAGCTACATTTGTATGTTTGGGAAAGGAGCACGCCTGTAAGGAGATTATAGTAATTACCTAGGGTGGGAGTTATCTGGGCTTGTAGAACTTTATAAAACTCTCCCATAAAACCATCTGGACCAGGAGCTTTGCTGTTATGAAGTCCTTGATTTGATCCTATGCAAAATCTCCCCCTCTGTAATTTTTTAACTCAGGCTTTCTTGCTGAAGTTTGTTTAAAGTTGGTAATTTGATGGTCGATAGGAACCTAATTCCTCCTTCCCCGTTACCTGGAGTGTCCTTGTACAGCTTAGCATAATATTCCCCCAGGATTTTTTTTATTATCTTGGGGTATGTGTCGGTGACTCCATGGTCATCCTTTAATGACACCATAGTTGTGGGGGTCAATCTGCCTTTAGCCAAATTTGCTAGCATTCGGACAGATTTGTTTCCATAACGGAAGAGGTCCGTCTGAAATGTCGTCCTGTACATAGCTTCCCTCCTATCTGCCCACCGCTCATAATTAGAGTTGAGCAGACAGATGTTGGGATTCGACGGGTTCGGCCGAACTTCACAAAAAAGTAGCTGGCACAGATCGACCGCGTCCTCTCCCTGCAGCAGGAGCTCCACCAGCAGCACCACGACCTGGGCAACATCCCTTATTTGACAAATTTAGGATCTTTCCCTAAATGGGTATTTTATTAGTAGCGAAATAGAACCACAGTATGTAAAGGGTGTATCTCACACGCCCTGATCCAGACTAGGCCAGTAACGGGGCGCCGACGGCGCACTCTGTCTCCCATCAGCCGCAGACCTGCTGCTTAGTTTCGGGAGCAAGGATCTGTGTTCGGCCTCATTCCCAGGACAGCTTTGCTAGCTGGCAGGCTCTCTGCTCCTAGGTCTGTCTTGAACACCGAGCTGATCACTCGGTGCTCGACTTGTCTGTCTCTCAGTCATGTGACGCTGGCCACGTCACATGACCCTCACTCCCCACTATAAATGCAGGAAACCTGCTGGCTACAGGTTGCCTGTGTTACTGGTCCATTGGTGCTTCCTTGTTCCTTGGTTCTAGTCTGCGGCTGCATGTTCTGATTGACCTCCTAACCTTGTGACTTCGGCTCGTTCTTTGACCTCGACTTCATCTTATCCTTTGTACGTATTGCTCTCTTGGATTGACCTCAGCTCTGACTGTTGACTTTACATTTGCCCACTCCATTTGTACTCCTGCTTCTCCTGGTTCTGACCCTTCGCTTGTTGACCTTCCGTATCTTTCCTCCGTGCACTTAAGTAAGGGACCGTCGCCCAGTTACGCCCTGCGCCTAGGGTGAGTAGTGTAAGTAGGCAGGGACAGGAGTTGAGGGTGGGGTCAGTGTGCACCCTCTTTCCTTCCTCTCTGTTCCCTGACAGAATCACAGGCCTAATTTTTTTTTTTTTTTTTACTATGGATCCTTTACAGAGCCTGACTGACCACGTGCTGAATGTGGCCCATATAGTTCAGGAATTGGGGGAGAGATTACAGGCACAAGAGATTGCTCGTGATCTTCCTGCGCCTCCTGTTGCTGCCCAAGTGGCACCTGCCTTTATGGAACCCTACGTTAAGCTTCCTGACTGATTTTCAGGAGAACGTAGAAGCTTTTTGGCGTTTCAGGAAAGCTGTAAGCTTTATTTTCCCTTAGTCCCTATTCCTCTGGATCTGAGCAACAGAGGGTGGGGATCATTATTTACTTATTACAGGGGGATCCCCAGGACTGGGCATTCTCCTTGCCTTCCGATTCGCAATACCTCAGATACATTGACGCATCTTTTCAGGTGCTAGGTGTGTTATGACGAACCTGGCCGTGCCATGGTAGCAGAGACCCAGCTGAAATCCCTCAGACAGGGTGACCATCCGGTTGAGGAGTACTGTACCTTATTCCATAGATGGTGTGTTTCCTCCGCGTGGAACGAACCGGCCCTCAAGAGTCAATTTAAGTCCGGTTTGTCTGACACCCTCAAGGATATGCTAGTGTGTTATCCACCCCCTGAAACCTTAGAACAAACCATGACGTTAGCCATTAGGCTAGACCAACGGGTTAGGGAACAACAGCGAGAACACCTTCTTGTTCCACAGATGCTTCCCAAGATGGAGATTGGTCCAGTGATAGCAAAATCCGAAGGCTTCTTTGATGAACCCATGCAGCTGGGCATGACCAGGAAGGAGCAGCGTCGTCGTGGGGGAGTGTGCTTCTACTGTGGCGGTTCCGATCACTGTGTCCGACAGTGCCCTAACATCCCTTCTTCCGGAGGTCCACCCAAACCAGAGGGCTCAACAGACAAGGTACTCCCTAAGGTGGTAAGAAAAAAGCTGCTGGTTCCTATTACTGTGTCTCTGGGGGGGGAATCATGGGTTTGGGTGACGCCTTTATTGATTCCGGGTCAGCATAGGGTTGCCACCTTTTCTTCAAGCCAAACCCGAACAGAAGGGAGGGAGGGCCCCTTCCAGGCCCCACCCATGCCCCGCCTCCAACCACGCCCATGTTCCGCCTCCAATCACGCCCATGTCCCGCCTCCACTTCTGGTCGCTGTCGCACTGCGATCATTACGCCCCTGATCCCACGCCTGCGCCGTCCCGTTTAGTATTCAGCCCTTAAATCCCGCACCTGCGCCGAAGAGGAGAACTTGGACGTCAATCAACTGGACATGGGCGTGCCACTGCCAAAGGGTGAATAGACGGAGCCTCTAGGTGCTGCAGCAATGCCCTCATAGCACCTAGCTCATTAGCATATTATACATCTTTCTTTTAAGAGAACAGCGGCAGGCAGGGAGTTATAAAACATACTGTTATGTACTGCTGACATTAGCCCATCGCTAATGTCAGTCAGCTACATAACATAATGTTTTTTCTGATTGACAGATTCAGAATTGAGGCTGTTTAAACACTGTATGTTACATACACACTTCAAATGTTGTATACTTATACCTTTTTAGAAGTAGTGAGTGATTATCTGGTGTCTTGGTCAGGTTGAAAAACTGGCAGGGCACAGTGGGCACAGTCTGGGCTGGGCAAGGGCAGGCTGCTGGAGCCTGGAGCTGCTGGAAGAATTATTTCAATTCTCCCTCCCTGCCTCTCTCTCTGATGTCACTTCCTGTGGACCTGACTTCCTTATCAGAGAGAAGGAGGGAGGGACTGGGAGGCAGGGGAGGAGCGAGGAGGAGACCGGAGACTACTGAACAGTGAGTGAGCCGCATCACTGGAGGGGAGGAGGAGAGGAGGAGACTGGAGACTACTGAACAGTGAGTGAGCCGCATCACTGGAGGAGGAGAGGAGAGGAGGAGACTGGAGACTACTGAACAGTGAGTGAGCCGCATCACTGGAGAGGAGGAGGAGGGGGAGGGAGCGCTCAGCCTCCGCTCCACTCCGCTCAGCTGATCACCCGGCCGCCGCAGTGTGAGTCACTAGTGACAGCCGACAGGCAGCTTATGCGATCGGACGGACTCCACACTCACTGTCTGCAGTTTGAATGAATAGAATAATCCTGTGCCCGGGTCTAAGAAAGGCTTGTACCCGGGCACAGGATCACAAACCCGGACTGTCCGGGTCAATCCCGGACGGGTGGCAACCCTAGGTCAGCATCTATTTTTATTGACTGTAAATTCGTTATCCAAATAGGAATTCCGATTTTAGCACTTCCTCACCCAGTGAACATTGTAGCCATTAATTCCACTCCCCTGGCGGGTGGTACAGTCGAATTTTGTACCCCGGAGATCTCTCTTTCGGTAGGGGTGTGCCACACTGAGATATGCTCATTCCTAATTCTTGAGAATCTACCCGTATATGTAGTATTAGTTGCTCAATTTCTTTTATTCAAAAGAGCCATGAAAGGACAATACATCAAGAGACAAAATCAGCTCGATGACAAGTCGTAGCTGTGTACAAATTAAAGTATACACTCAGATGTTCAAAGGTACAAACAGCAATAAGATGCATAGAAGAGTACAACCAGTGGTCATCCCTTACAATTAAGTGGCGCAACGTAGTCTGGTTAGCATACGCGTAAGAGTGAGCGCTCTGAAGTATACATACACAGAAAAACAGATGACATAGGCGAGGACATACACAGAAAAACAGAGGAGGGGGAAGGGGGAGATAAGTCCTGACCATAGACATAGAGAGACAAAAGTCGGAATAATAGATTTCAATTGGAGTGAGCCAGTCTATAAAAATATACCCATTTCAGGTCGGATTAACATCTTGATAAAGGGAATAGGGTAGTGGAGATCTAGGGAGGGAGCCAATATCTCCTTAGGGACTGGCATCATCCCTGTTCAGCCAATTGATAAATTCGCTAGAACCCTTAAACAAAATCCAGGGAGTCCAGATTTTTAAGAATTTGGCGGAATTGCCCAAGTCCTCCGTCCAGAGTTCCTCCATTCTATAGATTTTCTCAAAGGTAATTAGCCAGTCCCTAAGGAGAGGGGCAGATGTGGATTTCCAGAACCTAGGTATGACCAGGCGAGCGGCTTGAACAAAAAATCGTAATGGGCCTTTTCTCAGGGTGGAAGTAGAGCCGGGGAACATGGAGAGTAAAGCACCCTCTAGCGTCCACCTAGTAGAACTACCACAAACCAAATCATAAAGGTCATTAATGGCCTCCCAGAAAGGTGTACCGTAATTCTTTTGCAAAACCACCAAATATGGGACATATTACCCTCTTCACTACCACATCTCCAACAAGTATTGGGGCATGTGGGAAGGAAGGAATGCAGCAGGGCCGGGGTCCTGTACCACCTAGATAACACTTTAAAATTATTTTCCTGGAGTCCGCAACTAATAGAAGACTTATAAGAAAGCTCAAATGCCTTCTCCCACTGATCAGCAGGAAATGTCTTCCCCAGTTCTCTCTCCCACACCTTTACATAGGGTAAGGTGGAGATGGTGTCGTCTTTCCCCTGGAGTAGCCCGTAAGTCAGAGACACTAAATGTGTAGGAGGGGATGTTTGAGTGCACAATGATTCGAAAGAGGTAAGATCCCTAGCCAGAGGTGACTTGGGGCCTAGAGAGGATATGTAATTTTTAATGCTATTGTGCTGCAACCACGCCCCTTGCGACGTACTCTCCGTAAAGGACAGCGGCCGTAAAGATCCCTTCTCCATAACTGAGGATAGAGTAGGATTACCTGCCAACTCCAAACCCAAAAACAACTTACTCTTCATGCCCATAGGGAAATCAGGATTATTAAAAAGGTGGATTAGGGGGCTAGGGGGTTGAGTGAGACCAAGTGGTATTGCGATTTTATCCCAAATCTTCAGAACACCCGAGGTCAAGAGGGGGAGGCGTGGGGGTCTTTTTAGACCGAGAAATCCAGAGCAGGTTATGGGTTGGGAACCCAACCTCGTGTTTCTCAAACTGGATCCACCTCTTAGATTGTCCGTTATGAAACCAATCCAGTATGTATGAGAGGATGGACGCTTTGTGATAATTTGGCAGGTCTGGGACCCCCACGCCCCCCTTTGATCTACATCTCACCAAAAATCTCATCCCTATCCTAGGAGAGGAGCCCGCCCAGATACATTTAAGGAACATAGATCTAAGGGTTCTAAAGAAGGAGTTCAGAAGAGGTATGGGGATAGTGCGGAAGAGGTACAGGATGCGAGGGAGAATATTCATTTTGAGCGTATGGATCCTACCAAACCAGGATAATGGGAGCCCCTTCCAGCTTTTTAAGTCCTTTTTGATGTCCTCAATAAGGGGAGTAAAGTTCAGGAGGAATAAATCTGTTGAGTCAGAGGGAATGGCTGTACTCAGGTAAGCTATATGGCGACGCGCCCACCGGAAAGGAAAAGAGGCTTGTAAATTGTTAACCAGGTCTTGGGGTAAGGTGATATTAAGGACCTCCGACGGAGATTAACTTTAAAATTGCTGAGGTCTCCGAAGGTCGAGAACTCCCTCAATATATTTGGGAAACCAATTAGCGGGTCTGTGCAGTAGACAAGGAGGTCATCAGCGTATATGGCTATTTTCGACTCCAGGTCTCCCATCTTAAGGCTTTTTATAGACTCATTAGCCCTGAGAGCTCTAGCTAAAAATTCCATGACCATAATGTACAACAGAGGGGAAAGAGGGCACCCTTGTCTGGTGCCATTATGGATACGGAAAGGAGTCGATAAAGATCCATTAACTCGGACCTGGGCGCTAGGGTCGCGGTAAAGTGCTAAAATTCTATCAATCATGCTAGGGCCAAACCCAAACGCCTTCAAGGATTTGTGCAGAAAGGACCAGTCCACGCGATCGAATGCTTTCTCTGCGACCCCAATCTATTAGGCGACCCCAATCTATTAGCTCTGTTAATGATAGATCGAATGGTGTTATCGCGCGTTTTCCTCCCCGGTACAAAGCCCGTCTGATCCACATGAATCAAGGATGATATAAACGGTTTCATTCTGTCCGCAAGAATTTTTGCGTATATATCTTCACATCAACGTTGATCAGGGATATAGGGCGATAGTTGCTACATGTTAACGGGTCTTTCCCCGGTTTTGGTATAACGCATATGTGGGCCATTAGTGCCTGGGGAGGGAAAGACGAGCCATCTGCTAGGGAGTTACACATTCTGGTGAAAGGAGGGGCTATTTCTTCCAGAAATTGTTTGTAAAAACGAGGCGTAAAGCCGTCGGGGCCTGGACTCTTGCCAACTATTAATCCTTTGATCGTTTTGTGGACCTCCAGTTCCGTTATCTCTCCCTCTAGTTCCTCCCTATGTTCAGAGGACAATTTAGGACCGAGTAAGCCAGCCATGTAGTCCCTAATCTTTTTGATTCTGGTGTCATTGGAAATATCTGCAAACTTCCCTCTCAGGTTATACAATTCCTCATAATAAGAGCGGAATTCCTGGAGTATGTCCCCAGTTGCGTGAATACGTCCCCCCGATCTACGATTTAGGGCAGGAATATATGAGGCGTTCGTTTTGGCCGTAGCATTCTCGCTAGCAATCTACCACTTTTATCCCCGTGGCCGTAGAAAAGTTTCTGCAGCTTATCCCTAGCGCCCAGGTATTTTTGATCAATTATCTTATGGAGAGCTGTACGGGTCTCACAGAGCTCCTGGAAGTCCTCACTGGACAATGACCCCTTATGTTTCTGTTCCAGACCCGCCAATTTCAGCAATAATGCTTTGATCTCCCCAGCTCTGATTTTCTTAAGTCTAGAAGCGTGAAGAATACATCTACCTCTAATAACACATTTTAGGGCCTCCCATTGAATGGTCGGGCTAGAGGGATCATTTACATGATTCAGGGCAAAGTCAGAGAGGGCGGATTTAATGTCAGCTGCACAAACAGGATCTCTAAGTATATTATCATTAAGTTTCCAGAAACCAAATGATCTAGAGGAGTCGCCGATGTCTAGGGCTCCCCAAGTCAGGGAATGATCCGAAAATAATGCAGGTTCAATGCCCGCAGCTGGGTGTGAGTCAAGCAAAGAGTGGGAAATGAATATGTAGTCTAAGCGGTGGTACGTGTTATGAGAGGCGGAGAAGAATGTGAAATCCTTCGTGGTGGGAAATAGTATGCGCCAAACATCTATTTATGGTCAGGGCTAGGACAACGTCGGCGCACGCAGAGACACCTGCCCTGAACATAGTGGCTGAATTGTGCCGGGAGCCACGGCGCGGGTACACCAGTGAAAAAACATCAGTTAGGTACAACACTTTTTGCAAACTACAAAGCCAGTGATCGAAAGGCGCGAGAAATCTCTACTCGAGGATTGGGAATATACTTAGTGAAGCAGGAGGGCCGCCACCGCCCCATGGACCGGATGACATGAGCTGGCACCTGATGCCGAGTAACAGCGGAGTCTGCCCCTAGCGACATGAGTGGCCCGAATTTACCCTGGGGTCATAGCCTAGACCCTGGGCGAGGGCACGGATGAAAGATATAAATTGAGGGTGCTGAGAAGCTTGCCTGCGTGTGGCAGGAGCGGGCTATCTGGTGATGAACCTTGGATGAGGCCTAGCAGTTGATGCAGCACCTGAACCGGGCACCAATCGTTCAACGTGGGATAGAATTTACCTCGGAAGGGGGTCCCGTCTGAATGGTTTTTGGTGGAAGGTAGCAGGGGAGTGTAATGGCCCTGGCCCCGTAACAGATGCTGCTTCAGAGGATGGTTATGGCAATTTGAACCCGCCAGAACCTCACCGGGCCGGAGGAATCCATAAAAGGTGAGATACATGGCCGCTTTCAAAATCAGGTTAGTGAAGGGCCCAAAAAGGATTACCATCCAATGACGAAAAAAAAAAGATCCCTGAACAATTTACCGGACACAGGTTGCCTATGGCTCACGGACCCCTTCCCCTCCTTTTGAATACCCCGAAGGGTGGCTTTTAGAAAACGAAGACAGAACCTGGGTGATCCGGGAACGCTGACAACGTGAGCGATCCGGGAACGCTGACAACGTGAGCGATCCGGGAACGCTGACAACCCGAGCGATCCGGGAACGCTGACAACCCGAGCGATCCGGGAACGCTGACAACCCGAGCGATCCGGGAACGCTGACAACCCGAGCGATCCGGGAACGCTGACAACCCGAGCGATCCGGGAACGCTGACAACCCGAGCGATCCGGGAACGCTGACAACCCGAGCGATCCGGGAACGCTGACCACCTGGGCGAAGCGGGAACGCTGACCACCTGGGCGAAGCGGGAACGCTGACCACCTGGGCGATCCAGGGACGCTGACATTTAAACGAAGACAGAACCTGGGCGATCCAGGGACGCTGACCACCTGGGCGATCCAGGGACGCTGACCACCTGGGCGATCCAGGGACGCTGACCACCTGGGCGATCCAGGGACTCTGACAACCTGGGCGATCCAGGGACACTGACAACCTGGGCAATCCAGGGACACTGACAACCTGGGCGATCCAGGGACCCTGACAACCTGGGCGATCCAGGGACCCTGACAACCTGGGCGATCCAGGAACGCTGACCACCTGGGCGATCCAGGGACGCTGACAACCTGGGCGATCCAGGGACACTGACAACCTGGGCGATCCAGGGACACTGACAACCTGGGCGATCCAGGGACACTGACAACCTGGGCGATCCAGGGACCCTGACAACCTGGGCGATCCAGGGACCCTGACAACCTGGGCGATCCAGGAACGCTGACCACCTGGGCGATCCAGGGACGCTGACAACCTGGGCGATCCAGGGACGCTGACAACCTGGGCGATCCAGGGACGCTGACAACCTGGGCGATCCAGGGACACTGACAACCTGGGCGATCCAGGGACACTGACAACCTGGGCGATCCAGAGACACTGACATTTAAACGAAGACAGAACCTGGGCGATCCAGGAACGCTGACCACCTGGGCGATCCAGGGACCCTGACAACCCGGGCGATCCAGGGACCCTGACAACCCGGGCGATCCAGGGACCCCGACAACCCGGGCGATCCAGGGACCCCGACAACCCGGGCGATCCAGGGACCCCGACAACCCGGGCGATCCAGGGACCCCGACAACCCGGGCGATCCAGGGACCCCGACAACCCGGGCGATCCAGGGACCCCGACAACCCGGGCGATCCAGGGACACCGACAACCCGGGCGATCCAGGGACACCGACAACCCGGGCGATCCAGGGACACCGACAACCCGGGCGATCCAGGGACACCGACAACCCGGGCGATCCAGGGACACCGACAACCCGGGCGATCCAGGGACACCGACAACCCGGGCGATCCAGGGACACCGACAACCCGGGCGATCCAGGGACACTGACAACCTGGGCGATCCAGGGACACTGACAACCTGGGCGATCCAGAGACACTGACATTTAAACGAAGACAGAACCTGGGCGATCCAGGAACGCTGACCACCTGGGCGATCCAGGGACCCTGACCACCTGGGCGATCCAGGGACCCTGACAACCTGGGCGATCCAGGGACCCTGACAACCTGGGCGATCCAGAGACACTGACATTTAAACGAAGACAGAACCTGGGCGATCCAGGAACGCTGACCACCTGGGCGATCCAGGGACCCTGACAACCCGGGCGATCCAGGGACCCTGACAACCCGGGCGATCCAGGGACCCCGACAACCCGGGCGATCCAGGGACCCCGACAACCCGGGCGATCCAGGGACCCCGACAACCCGGGCGATCCAGGGACCCCGACAACCCGGGCGATCCAGGGACCCCGACAACCCGGGCGATCCAGGGACACTGACAACCTGGGCGATCCAGGGACACTGACAACCTGGGCGATCCAGAGACACTGACATTTAAACGAAGACAGAACCTGGGCGATCCAGGAACGCTGACCACCTGGGCGATCCAGGGACCCTGACAACCCGGGCGATCCAGGGACCCTGACAACCCGGGCGATCCAGGGACCCTGACAACCCGGGCGATCCAGGGACCCCGACAACCCGGGCGATCCAGGGACCCCGACAACCCGGGCGATCCAGGGACCCCGACAACCCGGGCGATCCAGGGACCCCGACAACCCGGGCGATCCAGGGACCCCGACAACCCGGGCGATCCAGGGACCCCGACAACCCGGGCGATCCAGGGACCCCGACAACCCGGGCGATCCAGGGACCCCGACAACCCGGGCGATCCAGGGACCCCGACAACCCGGGCGATCCAGGGACCCCGACAACCCGGGCGATCCAGGGACACCGACAACCCGGGCGATCCAGGGACACCGACAACCCGGGCGATCCAGGGACACCGACAACCCGGGCGATCCAGGGACACCGACAACCCGGGCGATCCAGGGACACCGACAACCCGGGCGATCCAGGGACACCGACAACCTGGGCGATCCAGAGACACTGACATTTAAACGAAGACAGAACCTGGGCGATCCAGGAACGCTGACCACCTGGGCGATCCAGGGACCCTGACCACCTGGGCGATCCAGGGACCCTGACCACCTGGGCGATCCAGGGACCCTGACAACCTGGGCGATCCAGGGACCCTGACAACCTGGGCGATCCAGAGACACTGACATTTAAACGAAGACAGAACCTGGGCGATCCAGGAACGCTGACCACCTGGGCGATCCAGGGACCCTGACAACCCGGGCGATCCAGGGACCCTGACAACCCGGGCGATCCAGGGACCCTGACAACCCGGGCGATCCAGGGACCCCGACAACCCGGGCGATCCAGGGACCCCGACAACCCGGGCGATCCAGGGACCCCGACAACCCGGGCGATCCAGGGACCCCGACAACCCGGGCGATCCAGGGACACCGACAACCCGGGCGATCCAGGGACACCGACAACCCGGGCGATCCAGGGACACTGACAACCCGGGCGATCCAGGGACACCGACAACCCGGGCGATCCAGGGACACCGACAACCTGGGCGATCCAGGGACACCGACAACCTGGGCGATCCAGGGACACTGACAACCTGGGCGATCCAGGGACACTGACAACCTGGGCGATCCAGAGACACTGACATTTAAACGAAGACAGAACCTGGGCGATCCAGGAACGCTGACCACCTGGGCGATCCAGGGACCCTGACCACCTGGGCGATCCAGGGACCCTGACAACCTGGGCGATCCAGGGACCCTGACAACCTGGGCGATCCAGGGACCCTGACAACCTGGGCGATCCAGGGACCCTGACAACCTGGGCGATCCAGGGACCCTGACAACCCGGGCGATCCAGGGACCCTGACAACCCGGGCGATCCAGGGACACTGACAACCTGGGCGATCCAGGGACACTGACAACCTGGGCGATCCAGGGACACTGACAACCTGGGCGATCCAGGGACACTGACAACCTGGGCGATCCAGGGACCCTGACAACCTGGGCGATCCAAGGACCCTGACAACCTGGGCGATCCAGGGACACTGACATTTAAACGAAGACAGAACCTGAGCGATCCAGGGGCGCTGGCCACCTGGGCGATCCAGGGACGCTGAAACAACTGCCCAATCTAAAAGAAGGAACAACCGACATCAGAATAGGTGTAAAACCCTAGAAAAAAAAGGGGACAACACCTGGGCGGTCCATGAACACTGACAACCTGGGCGATCCAGGGACACTGACCACCTGGGCGATCCAGGGACGCTGACCACCTGGGCGATCCAGGGACGCTGACCACCTGGGTGATCCAGGGACGCTGGCCACCTGGGTGATCCAGGGACGCTGGCCACCTGGGCGATCCAGGGACGCTGACCACCTGGGCGATCCAGGGACGCTGACCACCTGGGCGATCCAGGGACGCTGACTTGCCTGACAAAGGTCACACTGGACAGAAAGGTCGCGTGACCGAATCCGGATACCTATTGCTTGAATGACGTTCTTGCTTGAGCTGTGTATCACTATGTGATCTATTACAATAACATGACAGTATGGCCACTTGCCTCCTAAGTGTACTGTGGACTGTCCAGGACTATATTCTGCTGGCTTCCTTCCTTCCATGCTCTATATTGCATGCTTGAAGTTTTAAATGCGGACAGGATGAAAATCTATCATGTGCACGAGCCTGAAGCTTATCGCAATCGCGACAGGCTATATGTAAGTTATCTAGTCTGATGTATGTGATTCCATAACATTATCTAATCTGATGTATATAATCCCATAACATTATCTAGTCTGATGTATATAATCCCATTGAGTGGCATGAAGTGACACATGTACAAAAATGTAGCATTTTGTTGTGATAATTGAATGTATTATATTTCCCATCAGTATATAACATTGTATTATATAACATACCATTATATGATGGGATTTTACACCTGCAAAGCTGTGATCCCCCTCCAGACCTGTCACATATGTGGGATACCAGTTGCTGCTCTGTCTGATACTTCCAGTGTCTCTGCTGGTAGAGGAAGGGGGCGCTTGAAGACTTCAGAGCCGGCACCTTCCAGCTGCCTGCCTGTGAGCATCTCCTGATCATCCTATTCCTGAGCTAGACTCCTGAGAATAGGAGATCACAATGAGAGCCGTGTGATCAATGGGCTGGGGTGCAGAGGAGGACATCTGAGAGGCTGCACCTGGCTCCTCAGCTCATCTATGGGGGGTTTGTGGAGCCATCAAAGCAGCAAGTAGCCTGACATCAGCTGAGGGCAGTTTAACTCGCTGAAATATTCATGACCTGGCAATAGGAACTGCTGGCTCTTAGTGCTCCTCAGCTCAGAGGTCTCCTGTGTCTCCGCATGCTCTCCTGGAAGCCTCACACCAGCTGGACCCGGCCGGACGCGATACGCCGTTGGAGCGGGGCCAGCTGCACCCCGATTACCTGACTGGCGTGTGGCGAGGCTGACGTCGGCGGCACGTGACCACGGTAACCCGGAAGTGACAATACTGACCGGGGGAGGGAGCGCGATGCCGCAGTACTGCGTGAGGCTCGGGCGCCTGGCTGAGCGGCAGGTAGGGGGGATAAATAGCCAGACGCCCCTCCCACAAATGCAGGCTGTTAACAGCCTTATTATTAGTCTGAGGGATCGGAGATGTCTCTTAAAACCACGGGCCACCCCAGGGGAAACGGAGGACCTACCGGAGGAGGCATCCAAGGAGACATCCAGGGGGAAATTTATATCCCCGCCTAGGACAATCGGCAAGCCATCAGCGAAGTCGGTCAATGCAGAGAACATCTTAGAGGCAAAGCGGGAGTGCCCTGTATTGGGAAAGTAGACATTAGCAATTATTAGGAGTTTTGAGGCTAAGGAGACCTTAATGAAGGTTAGGTTATAGAGAATTTGGTTACGCTTGGCTGGCTCATTGAGACCGTTCACATTGTAAGAGCTGATTCTAATAGACGCCATATAGAACAGCACATATTAAGAATCTATATGCAAGCTTGTCAGGAATGGACAGGGGGAGGGAAAAACGAAAGGGGAGACCAAACAAGACAGGGTAGACAGAGCAAGGACACACAATTAACATATAAAACAATAACCTGTGGCGTTCAGCCTGAGGTATCAACATCTCAGGGAAATCTTCAGCCACACTGAGGAGATAGAAGTGATGAAAGCCCAGGGTGAGCAAGCATCCTCCCACCACTCAATATTAAGGCATAACGGACATAGAGCTATTTGGTAAACGTGGGACTGCCCCTAAACTAGTCCAACCAGTGGAGCTAGGGATAAGGACAGATCCATAAAGAACTAGAAACTACACATAACACCCGCAGGGGTATATAGGCTAGTGACTCCTAGCCATGAACTAGGGGTAGGAACCGAATACATGAACCACAATTAAAGCAAAACGGTTGCAAGAGACCCACTTGAAAAGTGGGCACAATAAAGTCCAGCACAGACTAAATATGTAGAGCTTCTCACGGCGTCTTCCTCGCTTTCGACGAACGTGGTGAAACTTGCATCCACTGCACTCTATCTGGCAGCGGTGCAGGGGATGTCATCGCCGGCCAGTCTGGGAGGGAGACCTTGGGTAGCGAAAAAGTCTCCAGGAATTTGGGAAAGTCTTCAATATCACGGAATGTCGCCATCTTGCCGTCCTTCTTGGCGTGTAGTTGAAATGGGAAGCCCCAGCGGTATATTATGTCTTTCTCCTTTAGCAGGGCAAGGATAGGGCGAACCGCTCTGCGTAGCTGGAGTGTCCTTCTCGACAGGTCAGGGAGAATCTGAATTTGAGCCCCCTGGTAGGATAAATTCTCAGATTGCCGTGCAGCCCTCATAATGTCCTCCTTGATTTTAAAGAAGTGTACGCGGCATACGATGTCGTGCGGCCTGTTGGGGTCTGCAGATTTAGGCCCTAGAGCCCTATGCACTCGATCTAGTTCAATGGGGGTATCTTCTGACCTCTGCAGCAGAGAGCTGAATAGCGCCTGGACAGTGGCTTCCAAGTCAGACGGCGCAACGGACTCCGCAAGCCCCCTTATCCGGAGATTGTTCCTCTGGTGGCGGTTATCGATATCATCGATATGGGATAATATTTGGGAGATCTGTGTAGAGTGCGCAGAGATCACTTGTTGGTGGTCTGCAAGGTGTTCGAATACTGCCTCTTGCGTTTTCTCAGAGGCCTCCACCCGGTGACCCAAATGAATAATTTCCCCCTTCAGTACCTCTATCTCCGTTTTATAGGTCTGCTCAAGCCGGGAGACCGAGTGAGTTAAGTCCTCCTTTGTAGGTAGCGCACGCAGCTGCGCTTGTAAGTCCCAGCCAATATCGGAGACACATGAGGAGGGGCTCCTGGAGTCAGTGTCTGCTGGGAACCGAAGAATCTCTGGATTCCGGCACCGTCACCTTGCTGATCGGTCTCAGCAGTGCCCTTTGAAGTTTTCCTGCCCATATTGATCGGGTTATGGCAGCTTTAGTAGCCGGGAAATAGCTGTGATAGTGCGAGTGGCGGGAGAGCTGCAGCGACGCACGTCCTATTCAGCAATGAGCAAGCCACGCCCCCCCCCCCCCTATATGTAGTATTAGGTATGCCCTGGCTACAATTACATAATCCGGTTGTTATTTGGGCTACTGGTGAGATAGAAAGATAGGGTTCTCAAGTCCTGTTCATGGGTCGTTTTAGCAGGGGTTCATACTGTATCCCAAACCCTTCCGCCATATATTAGAGATTATGCTGATGTGTTTTCATCATCCGAGCTGAAAGAATTACCACCCCATAGACCGTATGATTGTGCTATTGAATTAGTATCCGGGTCCCGATATCCCAAAGGAAGAATTTATAATCTATCTGGTCCCGAACGAAATTCAATGAGGGAATATATTAAAGAGTTTGAATTAGGCCCTCGGTATCTCCAATGGGTGCGGGGTTCTTTTTTGTTAAGAAAAAGAACGGAGGACTCAGTCCTTGTATTGATTACTGTGAATTAAATAAGATCACTGTTAAATATCAATATTCCCTCCCTTTAGTTCCCGACCTGTTCAATCAGGTTTTAGGAGCTGCCTGGTTTTCCAAACTCGACTTGAGGGGAGCCTACAATTGAATCCGAATTAAGGAGGGGGATGAATGGAAGACGGCATTTAATACTCCTGAGGGACATTTTGAATACCTAGTTATGCCTTTCGGGCTTAGTAATGCCCCAGCCGTCTTCCAAAATTTCATGAACAACATTTTCAGGGAATTCATTGGGAAGTTTTTAATCGTCTATCTTGATTATATTTAGAATTTTTTTTTCCTCCCACCTGGGACTCGCATGTGAGACATATAAGACTAGTACTAGACATTTTAAGAGTTTACCAATTATCAGTTGAACTTGAGAAATGCATTTTTGGAGTACAGGAGATTCTGTATCTTGGGTATGTCCTCACTCCTGATTCTTTCAAAATGGATGCTGGGAAGGTACGGGCAATCCAGGAGTGGGTGAGGCCATCATCCCTTAAAGCCTTACAGCGCTTTTTGGGTTTTTTCAATTATCGTAAGTTTATTAAAGAAAAATTCCATTATCGCCAAACCATTAACAGATCTTACCAAGAAAGGGGCAGATCTAGTCAATTGGTCTGAGGAAGCCATTGAAGCCTTCGAGAATCTTAAAAGAAGTTTTAGTAGTGCCCCAGTCTTAATTCAACCAAATCTGGAGGAATCTTTTATGGTGGAGGTAGATTCCTCTGAGGATGGAGTAGGGGCAGTATAGTCCCAGGGACCTTCTAACTTCTCTAACCTCAGACCCTGTGCCATTTTCTCCTACAGAAAGGAATTATGATATTGGGAACCGTGAGTTGCTAGCTAATAACCCCTCAGGGACGCATGACGTACCGGTACGTCATGGGTCTAAAACGCGATTGCGGCGGGGTTAATTGGAACAGGATGCCCGCTTAAATCATTCAGCGGGCATCCTGTCACACCGCCGGGGGGTGTCATGTGACCCCCCCCCCCCATATCGACGATCGCCGCAAACCGTTTACGGCTTTACCTGCGGTTGCGGCGGTGCCATCGGGTCCCCATGCGGCTGTAGGAGGGACCCGATAGCATGGAAGGCTGCGCGATGTCTAAGGAAGGCATCGCGCTGCCTCCCGGTGAAGAGCCTGTGAGATCCAGCCCCCTGGATCTCACAGGCCCCGGAAGCTGTATGAGTAATACACACAGTATTACTCATACAGCCAATACATGACCAATACAGAAGTATTGGAATGCATTGTAAAGGAATATACCCCCCAAAGTTCAAGTCCCAAAGTGGGACAAAAAATAAAGTGAAAAAAATAAAGTTTCCCCCCCAAAAATTCAAAGTTTCAAGTAAAAATAAACAAAAACATAATTTTCCCTAAATAAAGTAAAAAAATACATTTGTAAAAATTAGGGGGGGGGGGGGGGTAAGTATACATATTAGGTATTGCCGCGTCCGTATCGACCGGCTCTATAAACATATCACATGACCTAACCCCTCAGATGAACACCGTAAAAAATACAAAAAATAAAACTGTGCTAAATAAACAATTTTTTTTGTCACCTTAGATCACAAAAAGTACAACAGCAAGCGATCAAAGAGGCGTTTGCCCACCAAAATAGTACCAATCTAACCGTCACCTCCTCCCGCAAAAAAATTAGCCCCTACCTGAGACAATCGCTCAAAAAATAAAAAAAACCTATGGCTCAGAATATGGAGACCCTAAAACATCATTTTTTTTGGTTTGAAAAAAGCTGTTATTGTGTAAAACTTACATAAATAAATAAAAAGTATACATATTTGGTATCGCCGCGTTCGTATCGACTGGCTCTATAAAAATATCACATGAACTAACCTCTCAGATGAACACCGTAAAAAATGTAAAATAAAAACTGTGCTAAATAAACAATTTTTTGTCACCTTACATCACAAAAAGTGTTATAGCAAGCGATCAAAAAGTCACACGAACCCTAAAATAGTACCAATAAAACCGTCATCTCATCCCGCAAAAATCATACCCTACCCAAGGTAATCGCCCAAAAACTTAAATAAATCTCAGACTATGGAAACACAAAAATGTTTTTTTTGCTTCAAAAATGAAATCATTGTGTAAAACTTACATAAATAAAATAAAAGTATACATATTAGGTATCGCCGCATCTGTGACAACCTGGTCTATAAAAATATCCCATCATTCCCAAAATGATCCAAACATGAAGTAGACATATGGGGAATGTAAAGTAATAACTATTTTTGCAGGTATTACTATGTATTATAGAAGTAGAGAAATTAAACTTGGAAATTTGAAATGTTTTACAAATTTTGGGTAAATTTGGTATTTTTTTATAAATAAAAATGATTTTTTTTTACTTCATTTTACCCATGTCATGAAGTACAATATGTGACGAAGAAACAATCTCAGAATGGCCTGGATAAGTCAAAGCGTTTTAAAGTTATGAGCACTTAAAGTGACACTGGTCAGATTTGCAAAAAATGGCCTGGACCTTAAGGTAAAATAGGGTTGAGTCCTTAAGGGGTTAAGTGGGAATTTGCGGAATGGAAACCTTTTTTGGAGGGGGCAAAACATAGAATTACCGTTCTTACTGATCATAAGAATTTGTTATTTCTTGAGTCCGCTAAGTGTCTAAACCCTCGTCAAGCCAGATGGGCATTATTCTTTACTGGATTACATTTTTCCATTACTTACAGGCCAAGAAGTAAGAACATAAAGGCCGATGCCTTGTCAAGAGGTTCTCTGCCTTTCAGTCTTTCTGTCTTTCAGTACCCCTCCGGAACCCATCCTTCCAGCCAATATCATCAATGCATCAGTATCCTCTTATTTGGCCTCTGATATCGAATCAGGTCAACATCTAGTGCCTGCACATACACCTTTAGATAAGTTATTCGTTCCCGCGCATCTTTGGCTCCAGTTATTGGGTGAGTGTCATAATTCAGTTTTATGTGGTCACCCTGGCATAGAAGGCACTCGTGAGTTGGCTTCTAGATCATACTGGTGGCCTACTTTGTTAAGAGACGTCAATGCATATGTATCTGCTTGTGAAGTGTGCGCCAGATCCAAAACTCCTAGGAAACGTCCTGCCGGAGAGTTACAACCACTACCCATTCCCAGTAAGCCCTGGTCACATATTTCTATGGATTTTATTACTGACCTGCCGTCTTCTGAGAGTAAGTCAGTGGTTTGGGTAGTGGTTGACAGATTTAGGAAGATGGCACATTTCGTTCCTCTGAGTAAACTTCCTAGTGCTAAGAGTCTAGCTACTGTTTTTATTGATCACGTTGTATGGCTTCTTGGGATCCTGGAAAATATTGTTTCTGACAGAGGCGCTGAATTTGTTTCTAAATTCTGGAGCGCTTTCTGTCAGAGAATTGGGATTTCTTTGGCCTTTTCATCTGCTTTTTACCCTGAGACTAATGGTCAGACGGAACAACTAAATCAGACTCTTGAGCAATTTTTAAGATCCTACATCTCTGAAAATCAATATATGTGGGTAAAATATCTTTCGCTGGCAGAATTTGCTATAAATAACCGTGTGAATTCTTCTACTGGGGTTTCCCCTTTCTTTTGTAACCTTGGAATTCATCCTGGATTTAACTCTAGCTTGTTGATACCTTCATCTAATCTGGAGGCTGACTTAACTTCTGAACTGTGCAGTTTGGGCACGGGTCCAAGTGAACCTGCAAAAAGTCCAAGAACAACAAAAATGGATGGCTAATAGGAAGCGTTCTAAGGAGGTTAATTTTCAGCTTGGTGACGGGGTCTGGTTGTCTACTCGGAATCTACCACTGAAGGTGTCTTCTAGGAAACTGGTGCCACGGTTTGTTGGGCCATATGAGATTATTGGCGTTGTTAATCCTGTATCTTTTAGATTGAGATTGCCGGACTCATTTCGTGTTCATAATGTTTTCCATAAATCGTTGCTTAAGAAATATATTCCACCCATTGTTCCGTCGCAGTCAGCTCCTTCTCCCATACAAATTGAGGATAAAGAGGAGTTTGTAGTCTCCAGAATTGTGGATGTTAGAAAGGTTCCGAAACTCCTGGCAGTACCTTTTCCACTGGAATGGCTATGGACCCGAGGAGAGGTCTTGGGCCCCAGCTACTGAGATCCATTCCCCGAGGCTCATCAAGAAGTTTCATGATGAGCATCCTGGGAGATTTGTACCTAAGGGCTTGGGTCCGGTGGCCCCTCGTAAAAGGGGGGGGTACTGTAACGGGGTGCTGAAGGCGCACTCAGTCTCCCATCAGCCGCAGACCTGCTGCTTAGCTTCGGGAGCGAGGATCTGTGTTCGGCCTCATTCCCACGGCGGCTTTGCTAGCTGGGAGGCTCCATGCTCCTAGGTCTGCCTTGAGCGCCGAGCTGATCACTCGGTACTCGACTTGTCTGTCTGTCGGTCATGTGACGCTGGCCACGTCACATGACCCTCTCCCCCCACTATAAATACAGGCAACCTGCTGGCTACAGGTTGCCTGTGATACTGGTCCATTGGTGCTTCCTTGTTCCTTGGTTCTAGTCTGCAGTTGCTTTTTCTGATTGACCTCCTGATCTTGTGACCTCGGCTCGTTCTTTGACCTCGACTTCGTCTCATCCTTTGTACGTATTGCTCTCCTGGATTGACCTCGGCTCTGACTGTTGACTTTACATTTGCCCGCTCCATTTATACTCCCGCTTCTCCTGGTTCTGACCCTTGGTTTGTTGACCTTCTGTATCTTTCCTCTGTGCACTTACGTAAGTAAGGGACAGTCGCCCATTTATGCCCCGTCGCCTAGGGCGGGTAGTGTAAGGCCTCTTTCACACTTGCATTGTCCGGATCCGGCGTGTACTCCACTTGCCGGAATTACACGCCGGATCCGGAAAAACGCAAGTGTACTGAAAGCATTTGAAGACGGATCCGTCTTCAAAATGCTTTCAGTGTTACTATGGCACCCAGGACGCTATTAAAGTCCTGGTTGCCATAGTAGGAGCGGGGGAGCGGTATACTTACCATCCGTGCGGCTCCCGGGGCGCTGCAGAGTGACGTCAGAGCGCCCCATGCGCATGGATGACGTGCCATGCGATCATGTCATCCATGCGCCTGGGGCGCCCTGACGTCACTCTGGAGCGCCCCGGGAGCCGCACGGATGGTAAGTATGCTGCTCCCCCGCTCCCCGCTACACTTTACCATGACTGCCAGGACTTTAGCGTCCCAACAGCCATGGTAACCACTCTAAAAAAGCTAAACGGGCATTCATTCCGGATCCGGCCTTGCGGCAAGTCTTCAGTTTTTTTGGGCCAGAGCAAAAAGCGCAGCATGCTGCGGTATTTTCTCCGGCAAAAAAAGGTTCCGTTCCGGAACTGAAGACATCCTGATGCATCCTGAACGGATTTCACTCCATTCAGAATGCATTAGGACAATCCTGATCAGGATTCTTCCGGCATAGAGCCCCGACGACGGAACTCTATGCCGGAAGACAATAACGCAAGTGTGAAAGAGCCCTAAGTAGGCAGGGACAGGGATCGAGGGTGGAGTCAGTGTGCATCCTCTTTCCTTCCTCTCTGTTCCCTGACAAGGCCGCAATTAAAGATTTGTGCCCAAAATGGCTGTATTTCAAATAACTGAATAGAACCACAGTATGTAAAGGCTGTATCTCACAATGACATATGCAGCAAAGGCTGCAAAATAAACTTTTTTGCCCAAATTGGTGTTTGTTTATTAACTGAATATGACAGCAGTATATAACCCTTGAATTTCACACATGCTGATGCTGCAAGGCCAGAAAAATTGTGTATTTTGCCCAAAAAAGGGTGTTTTATTAATAGAAGAATATTACTACAGCATATAAATGGTGTATCTCACACCGACTGATCCAGACTAGGCCACAATTACATTTGTTTGCCCAAAATGGCTGTATAACTGAATAGAAGCACAGTATGTAAAGGCTGTATCTCACACGTACTGATCCAGACTAGGCCGCAATTTAGTTTTTTTTTGCCCAAACTGGGTATTTGTTTAATAACTGAATATGACAGCAGTATATAACCCTTGAATTTCACATGTGCTGATGCTGCAAGGGCTGTAAAATTGTTTTTAAAAACCCAGAAAATATGGCTGTATTTCTAGCTTAAATTACACACTGACTAATCCTGCAAATACACCAGATGTATATTGCCAAAAAATGTGTTTTTTAATTTATTTTTTGTTTTGTTTTTTTAAACCAGATTATTAGTGCAGTATTTCAAGCTTGGATTTGAATGTCACAAAAGCTGAGATGCAATGCTGGTGCACTGAGCTTGCGTTTAAAAAAATGGCCGCCGCCCACCTAACTAACAGACGGATAAAAGTTATTTTTTTGTGTCACTGGGCTCAGGGCAGAGTAAAAAGATTGTAGATCCTATTCTCTCCCTGAAATCACCAGCAGCATCCTCTCCCTACTCTACTGACGTAGAGTGACGTGCAGCGCTACGTGTCTCAAGCTTAGATAGAGGCTGGGTCACATACTGCACTGGCCAATCACAGCCATGCCATTAGTAGGCATGGGTGTGATGGCTTCTAAGGTCAGACAGTTAAACACTTGTTGATACGAACTACGTTGATACGAACCTGTAGAAAGCAGTGGCAGTCTGACCCAAAGTTCAGACGATGAGGTTGAGGTCCCTGATACCACCAGGCATACCCGGCCCCGTGTTGCTAGACCACAGGTTGCACAGGATCCACTTCAAGGGCAGCAGAGTGGGGCTGGTGCTGTCAGATTACGTGGTGAGGCATACACCAGCAGCGCAGCCCATCCTGGACCTAGTACCAGCACTGCCGTAGAACATGGTGAAGTGGCGAGCACCAGAAGGGCAGTTGAAGCTGGTACGGTGGCACGTGCATTAGTTCCCCCGTCGCAGCCACCGCACACACAGGCCCGTAGAGCTCCTAGAGTCCCTGAGGTGCTGGCAAACCCTGATTGGCAGCCCCCAACTTCAGCCGCACCAGTAGTTCCCCCTTTCACCGCCCAGTCTGGAGTTCGGGTTGAGACAGCTCAGATCGGATCGGCACTGGGGTTTTTTGAGCTGTTCTTGACTGCGGCGCTCTTGGACTTAGTCGTGGCAGAAACAAATCGGTATGCCACTCAATTTATAGCCGCCAACCCGGGAAGCTTTTATGCCCAGTCTTTCCAGTGGAAACCCGTCCAAGTTTCCGAAATTGAAATTTTTCTGGGCCTTCTCCTCAACATGGGCCTGACAAAAAGGCATGAATTGCAGTCATATTGGTCCACGAACCCAATTCATCACATGCCCATGTTCTCTGCTGCTATGTCCAGGACACAATTTGAGACCATCCTGCGTTTCCTGCACTTTAGTGACAACAGCACCTCTCGTCCCAGAGGCCACCCAGCTTTTGACCGGCTCCACAAAATTCGGCCCCTCATAGACCACCTTAACACCAAATTTGCAGATTTGTATACCCCTAAGCAAAACATCTGCATAGACGAGTCCCTTATACATTTTACCGGGCGCCTTGGCTTCAAACAATACATCCCAAGCAAGCGTGCCCGGTATGGGGTCAAATTGTATAAGCTCTGTGAAAGGGCCACAGGCTATACACACAAATTTCGTATTGGTGTGAGGGTAAAGATCAGACCCTGGAGCCGGTCAGTTGCCCTGACTACCTGAGGAGCAGTGGTAAGACAGTCTGGGACTTGGTGTCACCCTTATTTGGCAAGGGGTACCATCTTTATGTGGACAATTTTTACACAAATGTGACCAGCCACCTCCCAGGCGGTAGCTCTGCCTACAAGGCTACCGTCCTCTCTGGACATTCCTCCCTGAAGCCTATTAGTTAACCTCAGTCTTGCCAAGCCTTGCTCATCACCCTTGATTCCCCACACCTGGTACTTCCCTATATAAGTCCAGCCCCTTGCACTTCAGTTTGCTGATTATTGAGCTCCTGAGCCTTGATCAAGCTTCTCCTCATCTGCTGCTCTTGCTACTACTGGAAATCCACTGCTAACCTGCAATTGACTACCGACTACTCTTCTGCTTTGTCCCTACCTACTGAACTGCTACCACCGTTGCCATCCGGATTGTCTGACCACGCTTACTGCCGCCTGCCCTGACCCACCGCCTGCCTACCAACTAGCCTCTGCCAGACTTCCTGCACCTACTACCTGCCTGCAGTCCTTGCCACTGGGCTCCACTCCTACCTCCAGCCAGCTGTCCAGCCCGTAGGACTGTTACAGCCCCTCTTCAGGCATTTGTTTTTAGAACAGATTGGCTGCTGAGGGACCGCGCGACCTAGTTGCCGGGGCTTCCCCCAATAGCTCGTTACCATCTGTCTTGCAAGGGGGAGAGGGCTGCCTTGTGTAACGAAGAACTGCTTGCGGTGAAATGGAGAGACAAGCGTGACGTTTACATGCGCTCCTCCATTTACGCAGACACTACAATACAAATTGAACGAGCAACCAGTGTCATTGAAAAGCTCCTCTCGGTCCACGACTATAATTTGTTCATGGGAGGGGTGGACGTCAATGACCAGATGTTGGCTCCTTATTTAGTGTTCCGCCGCACCAGATGCTGGTATAAGAAGGTGTCTGTATATTTAATTCAATTGGCTATGTACAATAGTTTTGTTCTCTACAGTAAGGCTGGGAGAACAGGATCCTTCCTTAAATTTCAGGAAGAGATCATCGAGAACCTCCTGTATCCAGGAGGTTCCGTGGCCCCATCCACCAGTGTAGTGAGCCGTCTACATTTCCCCAATGTCGTTGCTGGTACCTCAACCCAACCGTCACCCCGAAAAAGATGTTGTGTCTGTAGCAGGAGTGGAATAAGGCGTGACACCCGCTATTTCTGTCCTGACTGCCCTGACCACCCTGCCCTATGCTTAGGGGACTGTTTCCGGAAGTACCACACACAGGTACACTATTAGCATAGGGGTTGCGTCACACAGGACAGGCACACAGGGCTCTTAGGGCCCTTTCACTCACAGCTGCTGCAAACCTCTCCTTTCACCTGGGACAAAGTGCATAATGTACTTCACCACATCTCTGGGCGATTTGCGCTTTGCACATTGTCCCATGGGGAAGGAGAGGTTTGTCCTATAAAGGTAAAAAAAAGCAAAACAAAACAAAAAATCACCGGTAAGCAAAAAAGTTAATGTTCTGTTCCAAAAGATCAATAACGTTTATAAAAGTTAATGTTCTGTTCAAATGTTATATAAAGTTAATGTTAATAAATGTATTGCATTGCGGCCTGTGTTTTTTAGTTTTTTTTTTACCTTCTAGGTGGACCAACCGATGAACCAGCTGCAGTCGGTGTATGCGGCGCTGCAAGACGAGATTTCTCCTCTGCAGTAAAAAAGATACGTTTGCCGAGGCATATGAGCTGAGTGGCGGTGTTCATATGCTTTGGTAAACACTTTGTATATAAAAAATTAAATAAAATAAATCCTGGCAATGATTTATTCATCCACATCGATTGATGTGATTGGAGAAATCGGGTTTGCCAGGGCATACGAGCTGAGGTGGTTTGGATGTTGGGCGGAGCTCCTATGTCCTGGCAGATGCCTTTCCCCTCCTTTTTTTATTTTATTTTTTGGGCAGAGATTTTTTCAGAAACTCCTAATGCTGGCCATACATGTAATGATTGCGGAGACCCTCAAATGCCAGGGCAGTACAAACACCCCACAAATGACCCCATTTTGGAAAGAAGACACCCCAAGGTATTCGCTGAGGGGCATATTGAGTCCATGAAAGATTGAACTTTTTGTCCCAAGTTAGCGGAAAGGGAGACTTTGTGAGAAAAAACTGAAAAAAATCAATTTCCGCTAACTTGTGCCAAAAAAAAAAAATCTTCTATGAACTCGCCATACCCCTCATGGAATACCTTGGGGTCTTCTTTCTAAAATGGGGTCACATGTGGGGTATTTATACTGCCCTGGCATTTTAGGGGCCCTAAAGCGTGAGAAGAAATCTGGAATCCAAATGTCTAAAAATGCCCTCCTAAAAGGAATTTGGGCCCCTTTACGCACCTAGGCTGCAAAAAAGTGTCACACATGTGGTATCGCCGTACTCAGAAGAAGTAGGGCAATGTGTTTTGGGGTGTCTTTTTACATATACCCATGATGGGTGAGAGAAATATCTCTCTAAAATGACAACTTTGTATAAAAAAAATGGGAAAAGTTGAATTTTAGAGATATTTCTCTCACCCAGCATGGGTATATGTAAAAATACACCCCAAAACACATTGCCCTACTTCTTCTGAGTATGGCTATACCACATGTGTGACACTTTTTTGCAGTCTAGGTGGGTAAAGGGGCCCAAATTCTAAAGAGCACCTTTAGGATTTCACTGGGCATTTTTTACACATTTGGATTTCAAACTACTTCTCACGCATTAGGGCACCTAAAATGCCAGGGCAGTATAAATACCCCACAAGTGACCCCATTTTGGAAAGAAGACACCCCAAGGTATTTCGTGATGGGCATAGTTAGTTCATGGAAGTTTTTTTCACAAGTTAGTGGAATATGAGATTTTGTAAGAAAAAAATAAAATAAAAATCATAATTTTTCGCTAACTTGTGACAAAAAATAAAAGCTTCTATGAACTCACTATGCCCATTAGCGGATACCTTACGGTGTCTACTTTCTGAAATTGGGTCATTTGTGGGGCATTGTAGAACCTCAGGAAACATGGCAGGTGCTCAGAAATTCAGAGCTGCTTCAAAATGCGGAAATTCACATTTTTGCTCCATAGTTTGCAAACGCTATAACTTTTGCGCAAACCAATAAATATACACTTATTGCATTTTTATTATCACAGACATGTAGAACAATAAATTTAGAGAAAAATTAATATAGAAATTTAGTTTTATTTGAAAAATTTTACAACTGAAAGTGAAAAATGTCATTTTTTTGCAAACATTTTGGTAAATTTTGATTAATAACAAAAAAAGTAAAAATGTCAGCAGCAATTAAATACTACCAAATGAAAGCTCTATTAGTGAGAAGAAAAGAAGGTAAAATTCATTTGGGTGGCAAGTTGTATGACCGAGCAATAAACCGTGAAAGTAGTGTAGTGCAGAATTGTAAAAAGTGGTCTGGTCATTAAAGGGGTTTAAGCTAGGGGAGCTGAGGTGGTTAACGTAAGTTACTGATATGTCCTATTATCCTTTCCCTTAACCACCGCCTCCGAACCGCCTAACACAGATCTGTGGTCTGGAGGCGGCAGCTGGGCGCTCAACGACGCATCGGCGCGTCATCTCGCGATACCCGAGATTTCCTGTGAACGCGCGCACACAGGAACTGAAGGTAAGCGAGTGGATCTCCAGCCTGCCAGCGGCGATCGCTCACTGGCAGGCTGGAGATGTGATTTTTTTTTTTAACCCCTAACAGGTATATTAGACGCTGTTTTGATAACGGCGTCTAATATACCTGCTACCTAGTCCTCTGGTGGTCCCTTTTGTTTTGATCGACCACCAGAGGACACAGGTAGCTGTGTAAAGTAGCACCAAACACCACCTACACTACACTACACCCCCCCGTCACTTATTAACCCCTTATGAACCCCTGATCACTTCATATAGACTCCCTGATCACCCCCTGCCATTGATCACCCCCCTGTCATTGATCACCCCCCTGTCATTGATCACCCCCCTGTAAGGCTCCATTCAGACGTCCGTATGATTTTTACGGATCCACAGATACATGGATCGGATCCGCAAAACACATACGGACGTCTGAATGGAGCCTTACAGGGGGGTGATCAATGACAAGGGGGTGATCACCCATATAGACTTCCTGATCACCCCCCTGTCATTGATCACCCCCCTGTAAGGCTCCATTCAGACGTCCGTATGATTTTTACGCATCCACAGATACATGGATCGGATCCGCAAAACACATACGGACGTCTGAATGGAGCCTTACAGGGGGGGTGATCAATGACAAGGGGGTGATCACCCATATAGACTTCCTGATCACCCCCCCTGTCATTGATCACCCCCTGTAAGGCTCCATTCAGACTTTTTTTGGGCCCAAGTTAGCGGAAATTGTTTTTTTTTTGTTTTTGTTTTTTTTCTTACTAAGTTTCATATTCTACTAACTTGTGTCAAAAAAAATAAATCTCACATGAACTCACCATACCCCGCACGGAATCCAAATGCATAACATTTTTTAGACATTTATATTCCAGACTTCTTCTCACGCTTTCGGGCCCCTAAAATGCCAGGGCAGTATAAATACCCCACATGTGACCCCATTTCGGAAAGAAGACACCCCAAGGTATTCCATGAGGGGCATATTGAGTCCATGAAAGATTTTAAATTTTTGTCCCAAGTTAGTAGAAAGGGAGACTTTGTGAGAAAATACAAAAAAAAAATCAATTTCCGCTAACTTGTGCCAAAAAAAAGAATTCGCCATGGCCCTCATTGAATACCTTGGGGTGTCTTCTTTCCAAAATGGGGTCACATGTGGGGTATTTATACTGCCCTGGATTTTTAGGGGCCCAAAAGCGTGAGAAGAAGTCTGGGATCCAAATGTCTAAAAATGCCCTCCTAAAAGGAATTTGGGCACCTTTGCGCATCTAGGCTGCAAAAAAGTGTCACACATGTGGTATCGCCGTACTCAGGAGAAGTTGGGGAATGTGTTCTGGGGTGTCATTTTACATATACCCATGCTGGGTGAGATAAATATCTTGGTCAAATGCCAACTTTGTATAAAAAAAAAAAGGGAAAAGTTGTGTTTTGCCATGATATTTCTCTCACTCAGCATGGGTATATGTAAAATGACACCCCAAAACACATTCCCCAACTTCTCCTGAGTACGGCGATACCAGATGTATGACACTTTTTTGCCGCCTAGGTGGGCAAAGGGGCACATATTCCAAAGTGCACCTTTCGGATTTCACAGGTCATTTTTTACACATTTTGATTTCAAACTACGTACCACACATTAGGGCCTCTAGAATTCCAGGGCAGTATAACTACCCCACAAGTGACCCCATTTTGGAAAGAAGACACCCCAAGGTATTCCATGAGGGGCATGGCGAGTTCCTAGAATTTTTTATTTTTTGTCACAAGTTAGCGGAAAATGATGATTTTTTTCTTTTTTTTTTCTTACGAAGTCTCATATTCCACTAACTTGTGACAAAAAATAAAAAATTCTAGGAACTCGCCATGCCCCTCACGGAATACCTTGGGGTGTCTTCTTTCCAAAATGGGGTCACTTGTGGGGTAGTTATACTGCCCTGGCAATTTAGGGGCCCTAATGTGTGGTAAGTAGTTTGAAATCAAAATCTGTAAAAAAATGGCTGGTGAAATCCTAAAGGTGCTCTTTGGAATGTGTGCCCCTTTGCCCACCTACGCTGCAAAAAAGTGTCACACATCTGGTATCGCCGTACTCAGGAGAAGTTGGGGAATGTGTTTTGGGGTGTCATTTTACATATACCCATGCTGGGTGAGAGAAATATATTGGCAAAAGACAACATTTCCCATTTTTTTTATACAAAGTTGGCATTTGACCAAGATATTTATCTCACCCAGCATGGGTATATGTAAAATGACACCCCAAAACACATTCCAAAGAGCACCTTTCGGATTTCACCGGTCATTTTTTACAGATTTTGATTTCAAACTACTTCGCACACATTAGGGCCCCTAGAATGCCAGGGCAGTATAACTACCCCACAAGTGACCCCATTTTGGAAAGAAGACACCTCAGGGTATTCCGTGAGGGGCATGGTGGGTTCCTAGAATTTTTTTATTTCCCTTACGTCCTAACAGCAGCACAGATGGGGGTTAACTGCCCCTGTGGACTGGTAGGACCGGCGGAATTTTTAATGAGCCCAAGAACCAATAAACGATCTTCAGCTCCCTGAAAGGGAGGAGATCACCCCCCAGCCCACTGTGTTTTTTTCTGTCCTCTGGACAGGTGGACTGGCGTGTCGCTCCCCCTCAGGGAGCTGAAGAGTGCTTAGGGGCTCTGTTATTCCTTAAATCCAGGATTGCCCTTTTTTTGCTGCGCTCATTGCCTTTATTATAGGCCTTATTGCGGCTATTTTTTTCTCTAGGGTACCGTTGGGGGGGGAGTGTTCCCCTCCCCCCTTCTTCCGCTGTAGGCCACCCGGATGTCCCCGCATGTGTGCGGCGCCGCGGCGTCCCCCCAGCGCGGCAGCTGCGCGCCTTTCTCTGCTGTCGGGTCCCTCGCCAGCTGCCGGTGCGGTGTCCCGTTCTCAGCTTTCCCCGCATGTGTGCGGCGCCGGCTGGGCGCCGCCATCTTCCGGAAGTGACACGCACTAGATGCGCTACGTCACTTCCGGTTTTTTCGTATCAAGGCAGTGAGATTCTAAACCTCACCGCTCTATTCTGTTTGTCTCCTTATGGATATCCTCGACTTCCTGGATTGCAGGGGGAGACACATAGGGTTAAGTGAGCCAGTATGGGCTCTATTACCTCTCTGGGCTGGTCTCAATCGAGGGCCCGCCCAGGGGGCGGGGCTTCCTCCTTTTAAGCGCCCAGAGCCTCTCATTCAGTGCTCTGGTTGCATCGCTTCACAAGCTAGCTCCAGAGTTCCCTGTGCCTTGATATATTCTAGTGTTATTCTAGTGATATATTGCTTGGGTTGTCCTTCTTCTTCTTCCACAGCTCCATTTTCTTCAGTGCTGGTGGGCGCCCAGATGGTCTTGTTTCACCTCCTGTTTGTAGGTGGTATGACCTGTTTATTCTTTCTTTACAGAATTATGGCTTCCCCTAAGGATTCGGATCCGCGGAAGTCTGGGGCCAAGAGGAAGCATTTGGCCTGTTACGAATGTAACACACCTCTAGGCGACAGCTGCCCTTACTCCAGGTGTGAGAGTTGTCGCATGGCACCTACGGAACCCACGATGCAAGAAATGTTCCAGTGGACCAAAACCTACGTGGATGATTCCATTAAGGGAGTGGTGCGTCTGCTTAATGAGAGACTACCGGGTTCCTCTCAGACTCCCATGGATGTGGCTGCACCGGTCGAGAGATGTGGGGTCTTCTTCTGAGGAAGAAGAATTAACTTCTTGCCTTTTTCCTCCAGAGAAAACGTAGAAGTTGCTGAAGTCCATCAGGTCGGGGGACCAGGATGTTGACATGGGGGAGTCCTCCGATCCCGCCGGACAGACACAGCGTGTCTGTAGAGCGGATGAGACCCTCCTCTCTGTAATGCGTACAGAGTGGAGAAAGCCTGAAAAAGGCCCAGTCCTCACTAGGAAATTTAAGCTCATGTATCCGATGGCTAAACCCTTGGTGGAATCGTGGGGTTCCGTTCCCAAGGTGGACATGGCTATAGCCAAGTTGTCCAGGCGCACTCTGGTCCCTGCAGACGATGGGTCTAGTCTGCAGGACCCTCTAGACCGGAGGGCAGAGTGCACCCTCAGAAGGGGTTACACGGCGGCTGCTGCCTCCGCATCAACTTCAATTGCGGCCACTGAGGTAGCCTCCTTTCTACACTCTAGGCTCAACCAGATCCAGACGGACGTGGACCAGAGCGTTTCGAAAGACGACATCTTGGCAGCCTTCAAAGCAGCCAATCTGGCTATGGACTTCCTGGTCGATTCCTCTCAGATGCAGCTGAAGCTGGCCGCCAAAACTATGGCCCTACTTTCAGCTGCCCACAGACCACTTTGGCTGAAGCCATGGATCGCGGACAACGCGTCCAAATTTAATCTTTGTGGGCTCCACTTCGAGCCGGATAGGCTGTTTGAGTCTGAATTAGACAGGATTATGGAGGGACTCTCCGACAAGAAAGGGAAGAGTCTCCCCCAGCAGCCCTTTCGGGGACGCCCTAGTCAAGAGAACAAAGGCAGAGGCCGTCCAGGGCAGCAGGCTAGGCGCAGAGATTGGGGGGGGCCGTCTCGTAAATTTTCGAGACGCTCCCGCAAACCCACCAGGGAGGCAAAATCCTCCTGACTATGGGCCTCCTCGAGGCTCTTGGATAAGCCCTGCTGCCCCTGCAGTATCTCCTCTAAACTTTCCCGTACCCCTCCCCCTGATTCCCGTGGGGGGCCGTCTCTCCCATTTCAAAGAACCTTGGGCCCAGTTGATCACAGACCCCTGGGTTCAGGACATAGTTTCGGCCGGGTACCGGGTAGATCTTATCTCCCTCCCCCCAGAAAGATTCATCGCCACGCGAAACTTCGGGGCTACCAAACAAAAGATCCTAGAATCTTATATTCAGGACTATATCTCCAAGGGAGCCCTAGAGGAGGTGCCAGCAGGGGAGAGAGGCCTAGGGATTTATTCTCCAGTGTTCCTGGTTCCCAAGAAGACGGGAGATCTCCGGATGATCATCGATTTGAGATTCCTCAATCGATTCATAAGGAAAACCAGGTTTCGCATGGAAACCATAAGGTCAGTCAGCCATGTCCTCAACCCTGGGGACGTCATGGCTACTCTGGACCGAAGGATGCGTATCTTCACATCCCGATCCATTCCGTTTCCTGGAAATTCCTCAGGATTGCGGTCCAGATGTTAGGGGTTCGCTGGCACTTTCAGTTCATCGCGCTTCCCTTCGGAATCTCTTCCACCCCCCTTATCTTCGCCAAGGTTGTGATGTCGGTGGTGGCCGCCTTGAGACTTTAAGGACTAACTATTATTCCTTATCTGGACGATTGGCTTTTCGTAGCCTCTTCAGTTCCGATTCTCACCCACCATCTTCAGATCGCAATCTCCTTTCTCCTCCGCCTGGGCTGGATTATCAACTGGCAGAAGTCGAATGTGAGCCTATCGACTTCAATCCATTATTTAGGATCCGTGGTCGACTCTGTGGAGATGTCCCTCCGGTTGACTCTAGAAAGGAGAGCGCGGATTCAGGACCTAGCAAGAGTCCTTTTTGTCCCTCGTCGAGTCTCTATCCAGACTCTCATGAAGATGCTGGGGCTCATGTCAGCGCCTGCGGACGCAGTCCCTTGGGCGTTATGGCACCTCCGTCCTCTTCAGTCAGAGGTCTTACACTTATGGAACGGCAGCCCTGCGGGGCTAGATTCCCTGTGCTCCCTGTCCGGTCAAACCCGGAATTCCCTCAGATGGTGGTTTCAGCTACCAGCAGGGAAGTCTATGACCCAACCAGCTTGGGTCATATTGACTACAGACGCATCCCTTGTAGGCTGGGGCGCTCACCTGGACGGATCCCCAATACAGGGATCTTGGTCCCCTCTGGAGCGGCGTCTTTCTTCCAATCTTCACGAGATGCGAGCTATCCGGCTAGCCCTCCTTCACTTCGCCCCTCAGATCCGGGGCAAAGCAGTGAAAGTCCAGTCAGACAATATGACTGCGGTTCTCTATATAAACAAGCAGGGAGGCGCAAGATCATTGCCCCTTCTGTCAGAGATCAGGGTAATTCTTCGGTGGGCAGAGACGAACCTTTCCCATCTATCTGCCATTCATATTCGAGGCTCCCTCAATATGATAGCGGACCGCTTAAGTCGAGGATTACCGACCATGGAGTGGTCTCTGCATCTGGAGATCTTCAGGCAGTTAGTTCACAGATGGGGTATGCCAGAGGTAGATCTCATGGCAACCAGGTTCAACGCCAAGGTGCCGAGGTTCTGTTCCCTTTTACAGGGAAGACAACCCCCTGGCGATAGATGCTCTGTCGATACGGTGGAGGTTCAGGCTGGCTTACATCTTCCCTCCGTTTTCCATGATACCGAGGGTATTGATGAAAATCCGTCAGGATCAGGCCTCGGTAATAGCCATCATACCGTTCTGGCCCAGGAGATCCTGGTTTACCCAGCTCGGTCAGATGAGTCGGGGACAATACTGGAGACTCCCCCCGGAGCAGACCCTGGTGTCGTGGGACACTCACCTCTGCCCAGATCTGCACAGGTTCAACCTGACAGCCTGGAGGTTGATCAGTCCCTTCCCAACATAGAAGGGCTTTCCGAGTCGGTCCTGAGAACGTTGTCGCATTCCCGAGCAGAGTCTACGCAGAAGGCCTACTCCTGGATCATGAGAATCTTCAGGTCATGGTGTCATTCCAAACTGGTGGCGTCTGCAGATCCGCCCCTTCCTGCGATATTACAATTTCTTCAAGATGGATTAGATAAAGGTCTTTCTCCAGCTACCTTGAAGGTACAGATTTGTGCCATCTCGGCCTGTCTCAACAGGCCGCATTCTCGGGACCCACTCATTAAATGCTTCCTGAAGGGAGCTGAAAGACTAAAGCCTACTATACTGAAACCCATTCCCCAGTGGGATCTTTCAGTAGTGCTCAGGGGGCTAGCATCTCCCCCCTTCGAGCCTTTGGAGGAGGTCGAATTCAAATTTCTAACTTTAAAGATGGTCTTTCTTCTGGCTGTAGCTTCAGCCAAAATAATTTCTGAATTGCAGGCGTTCTCTGCGATGCACCCCTATATTATCTTCCTACAGGACAGGGTACTCCTGAAGTTCTTACCCTACTTCAGGCCTAAGGTGCCTACCGTTCAAAATATCAACCAGGTAATCTCCTTATCAGTTTTGTTTTCAGCCTCCTCCTCTGATACTCCAGCAAAAGACCCGCTGGATATTTCAAGGTGCCTCCAGGTCTATGTGGATAGATCCAGAGAATTCAGGATGGATGAAAATCTCCTTATCCTGTTTGCCGGTAAGTCGAAAGGCCATAAAGCGTCTAAAGCCACCATTAGTCGCTGGATCAAGGAGGCCATTAGGGAGGCTTTTGTCTCCCAATCCCTAGATCAACCGGAGTTTGTGAGAGCCCATTCTACTAGGGCTGTCTCCACCTCTGTTGCGGAGAGAAGACTTCTTCCCTTAGAGTTGATCTGTAAGGTGGCCTCCTGGAGCTCTGAGTCAACCTTCATCTCCCATTATAGGATAGATGCTAGGATGGCAGAGTTTTCGGCCTTTGGGCAGACTGTTCTTAGTTCTGCCAGGCATGAGGACCCTCCCTAGGGGATTCTTCTTGCTATCTCCCCATCTGTGCTGCTGTTAGGACGTAAGGGAATCGTTAATTTCTAACGATAATTTGTTTTCCCTTAGTCTTAACAGCAGCACACAAATATCCCACCCTAAATACATTTTTGCTTGTTAAAAACAGTGGGCTGGGGGGGGTGATCTCCTCCCTTTCAGGGAACTGAAGGTCGTTTATTGGTTCTTGGGCTCATTAAAAATTCCGCCGGTCCTACCAGTCCACAGGGGCAGTTAACCCCCATCTGTGCTGCTGTTAGGACTAAGGGAAAACAAATTATCGTTAGAAATTAACGATTTTTGTCACAAGTTAGTGGAATATGAGACTTTGTAAGAAAAAAATTAAATTAAAAATAAATCATCATTTTCAACTTGTGACAAAAAATAAAAAATTCTATGAACTCACTATGCCCATCAGTGAATACCTTAGGGTGTCTACTTCCGAAATGGGGTCATTTGTGGGGTGTTTGTACTGTCTGGGCATTGTAGAACCTCAGGAAACATGACAGGTGCTCAGAAAGTCAGAGCTGTTTCAAAAAGCTGAAATTCACATTTTTGTACCATAGTTTGTAAACGCTATAACTTTTACCCAAACCATTTTTTTTTTTACCCAAACATTTTTTTTTAATCAAAGACATGTAGAACAATAAATTTAGCGAAAAATTTATATATGGATGTCGTTTTTTTTTGCAACATTTTACAACTTAAAGTGAAAAATTTCATTTTTTTGCAAAAAAAATCATTAAATTTTGAGTAATAACAAAAAAAGTAAAAAATGTCAGCAGCAATGAAATACCACCAAATGAAAGCTCTATTAGTGAGAAGAAAAGGAGGTAAAATCCATTTGGGTGGTAAGTTGCATGACCGAGCAATAAACGGTGAAAGTAGTGTCGTGCAGAAGTGTAAAAAGTGGCCTGGTCATTAAGGGGGTTTTAGCTAGTGGGGTTGAAGTGGTTAACACAGCTTTTGCCGTTTCCCAGTGAGTCGAGACATCTGATGCACCTGGGGGGCTATCACATTGGAACTCCAACCACCAACCTTGCAAAATTTCTTTAAAGTTGTCATCCTTGACCAGGAAAAAGGGAAAACACCATAGGTTATCTGAGCCCCTTGGATGGGTATTTTGCTAATGAATGGAGATGGGTTAGTGATCTGAAATAACCAGCTCATGAATTTCTGCATTAGTTACCCTGCTTGCTATATTTGTGCTAATGAGTAAACAGTCAATGCAGGACCAAGTCTGGTGGGCATGGGAAAAGTGGGTTTACTCTCTGTTATCTGGATGTAGTGATTGCCATATATCCTAGACCCCAGTGGAGGTCACCAGAGGTTGTAAGACTGTGTCAGTGGCTCACTGATGACTCACTACCCTATCCGCTCTATGGCAGTCTTCAGGAGTTGAGGCCACTGTGTTGAAATCACCTCTCACTATGCTATTGGGAACCACATCTAAATGTAGCTGATTTTCCAGTTGAGCAAAAAAAGATCTATTTTCTCCATTAGGAGCATATATATTGTGAATGCTATATTTAGTACTTTCATATTTCAACAGTAATCTATGCCACCTGCCTTCCTCATCATGTATTTTAGCTAGTACCGTCCCTGAGAATTTTTTATGGAGAAGAGTTATCACTCCCGCTTTGTTTTTTGCTGAGGAGCCATATACGCGGCAAACCCAGAGTTTCCGCAGCCGGAAAAATTCCTTATCCTCCAAGTGGGTTTCCCGCATGAGGACTATATCAGGCCTCAAACGTTTTAAATGTCTCAGTAATTTAGAATGCTTTTGTGGGGAACGCATCCCCTTAACGTTCCATGAAATTATCTGCATTTCGACTCTGGGTTGTCGCGTGTCCCCTCAAAAAATAAAAATAAAAATTAATGGACGGGGAGGGAGAGAAAGGTAGGGGTGGGAGTAGACAATCAAACACGGAAACAGTAGCTAGCTTAGAATTAACGCTAGACCCTATACGGAAATCAAGATTTTATTTATAATTCCCTGTGGTCAACTAGGGATTTCTCTTTTTTCTACCATGGTGAGCTCCCTGCTGCTCCACTAATAGATTATCATGCTCTGCTAATCCTCATGACTCTAAAATTAAAAGTTGTCTAACCCTAAGAAAAAGGAGGCAACCTAGCCTAACAAGTCCATAACTTAGTGCAATGTCCACGGCCGCCCCGTCCTGATGACTGGAATTTCAGAGTTATGCAACGACTAATAAATCAGCAACGGGATAACCTGTCAGGTGACTTTGAAGCCATTGTCTGATGCTTCTGGATCGGCGACTTCTCCGTTCATATCCCGTGGTCTTCTTTAGGGATCGCATAGTAGACCACATCGGAGAATAAGTTGCGTCAGGGTCCACCATTTCAGAAACTGAGTTTAGTGCTTCTTCCGCCACTCCAGGTGTATCAAATGTAGATGTAGCCTTGAGGAGGGCCGGATATAGGAGCTGGAAACAAATATTTTTGCGATACAGCATAGTGCAGATAGGGCTGAACTCTTTGCGTTTCCTAGCTACTTCTGCAGAGTAGTCCTCGTAGATCATGACCTTATGGCCCCTAATGGAGATCGGGTGTTGTTTTCTGCGAAAGTTGTCCAGCATGGCTACTTTATTATTAAAGTCCAATAACTTTAATATTACTTGGCGAGGTCTCCCTCTGCGGATGTTGGGTTGGGGGGCAGTGTAGTATTGGAATTACGCTGCAGTGAGGGATCTGGGCCTATTCTATGAGCCCGTTCCACTCGGCAATAGAAATTTAGGCCCAGTGCTTCAGGTAGTTACTGTTCGCAAAGGTATAGCAGCTTGGACGGTCTGATGGTTTCTGGTAGGCCTACCACCTGTTAAGTTATTGCAACGGGATCTGTTCTCAAGGTCATCGAAATTATTGTGCAGTTGTTCAAAGGATTGCTGTTGGGCTTGTATGGTAGTTTCCATTTCCCCTGAGTGAGACTGCAAAGAGTTCACCTTTTAATCCAATTCGCCCACTTTTAAACTGGTTTGGCCTATCTCCTCCTTCAGTGCGTTAAGCGAAGACTGTGTAGTTGTCTCCAGGATTCTCTGTATGTCCGGCGTGATGCATAGCGCCACCTCCGTGGCAAGTCTCTTATAGTCAAGTGAGTCCGGGCCCCCCACCGAGGTCAGATGTTCCTGGTAGCTGTCTTCATGAAGTAGTAATAGTGAGCTTGCCGCCTTCTTAGCTGGCCTAAGACAAAGGGGAATTTGGCAAGTAGTGGTCCATTTTATTTGAGGAGGTAGTCTCTGTTCGGTTTTTCCCCTTGACAAAGGAGGAATTAGCTGTCTGTTTGCTCAATAATGGTGCTTGTAGTGTCGGTGCTGCAGGGGAGCTCCCCATGCTGCATCCTCCCATGGCAGCGCCGGAACCGGAAGTCCGTAATTTATAATTTTCACAGCCAATTCCATAAATCACCTTTTGAGGACAAAGTTCTCACTATACATCTTTAAATATTCCTTGAGGGGTGTAGTTTCTAGAATGGGATCACGTTTTGGGGGTTTCCACTCTAGGGGTACCTCAGGATGTCTTCATATGCTCCCAAAAGCTAATCCTGCAAAATCTGTCCTCCTAAAGCCCTGTGGCGCCACTTCCCTTTTGAACCCTGCCATGCACCTATACATCATTTTTTGAGCACATATGGGATGTTGGCGTATTTGGGGGGAAATGTGGAACAAAATGTGGGGTGCAATTTGTCCTGGTACCCCTTGTTAAAATGAACAATGTGGGTGTAAAGCAACTTTTTCTGGAAAATGTTTTATTAATTTCCTAATTCTGTGAAACGCCTGGTGGTTCAAAGTGCTCACTACACACCTTGAAATATTCCTTGAGGGGTGTAGTTTCCGGAATGGGGTAACTTTTGTGGGGTTTTCTCTCTAGGGGTACTTCAGGGTGTGTTCAATTGCAAGATGGCGCCTGTCAATTATTCCCGTGAAATCTGTCTTCCAGAAGCCATTTGGTTCTCCTTTCCTTCTGACCACTGTGGTACGCCCATATAGCAGTATACAAGCACTTATGGGGTGTTGCTGTAATCAGGAGAAAATGGGCAATAAATTTGTTCCCCTTGCGAAAGTGAAAAATTTTAGCCTAAAGTCAATTTTTCTGGGAAAAAATAGCAAATTTTAATTTTCACAGCCAATTCCATGAATCACCTTTTTAAGACAAAGTTCTCACTACACATCTTGAAATATTCCTTGAGGGGTGTAGTTTCTAGAATGGGGTCAATTTTGGGGGGTTTCCACACTAGGGGTACCTCAGGGTGTCTTCATATGCGACATAGCTCCCAAAAGCTAATCCTGCAAAATCTATCCTCCAAAAGCCCTATGGCGCTACTTCCCTTTTGAACCCTGCCATGCACCTATACATCATTTTTTTAGCACATATCGGGTGTTGGCGTATTCGGGGGGAAATAGGGAACAAAATGCGGGATGCATTTCATCCTGGTACCTCTTGTTAAAATGAACAATGTGGGTGTAAAGCAACTTTTTCTGGAAAAAATGTATATATTTTTTTTTCACAGCCAATCGTTTCCTAATTTTGTGAAACACCTGATGAGTCAAAGTGCTCACTACACATCTTTAAATATTCTTTGAGGGGTGTAGTTTCCGGAATATGGTCACTTTTTTGGGGTTTCCACTGTAAGGCCACCTCAGGGTGTCTTTATATGCGACATAGCTCCCAATTACCATTCCAGCTAAATCCGCTCTCCAAAAGCCATATTGTGCTCCTTCTACTCTGAAGCATGCTGTGCGCCCATACATCAGTTTTTGAGCACACATGGGGTGTTTCTGTAAACTCCTGATTCAGGGTAATAGATTTTGAGTTTTGTTTGGCTGTTAACCCTTGATTTGTTGCAGAAAAAAATGATGAAAATTTAAAGCGTTTGTAAAATTTAAAAAGTTTGTAAAATCAGTTTTGAATAGAGAGGGGTGTAGTTTCTCAAATGGGGCTATTTATGGATGGTTCCTAATTAGAGTTGAGCGAACACCTGGATGTTCGGGTTCGAGAAGTTCGGCCGAACTTCCCGAAAATGTTCGGGTTCGGGATCCGAACCGGATCCGAACTTCGTCCCGAACCCGAACCCCATTGAAGTCAATGGGGACCCGAACTTTTCGGCACTAAAAAGGCTGTAAAACAGCCCAGGAAAGGGCTAGAGGGCTGCAAAAGGCAGCAACATGTAGGTAAATCCCCTGCAAACAAATGTGGATAGGGAAATGAATAAAAATAAAAATTAAATAAATAAAAATTAACCAAAATCAATTGGAGAGAGGTCCCATAGCAGAGAATCTGGCTTCCCGTCACCCACCACTGGAACAGTCCATTCTCAGATATTTAGGCCCCGGAACCCAGGCAGAGGAGAGAGGTCCCGTAACAGACAATCTGGCTTCATGTCAGTAGAGAATCAGTCTGCATGTCATAGCAGAGAATCAGGCTTCACGTCACCCACCACTGCAACAGTCCATTGTCATAAATTTAGGCCCAGCACCCAGGCAGAGGAGAGAGGTCCCGTAACAGACAATCTGGCTTCATGTCAGCAGAGAATCAGTCTGCATGTCATAGCAGAGAATCAGGCTTCACGTCACCCACCACTGCAACAGTCCATTGTCATAAATTTAGGCCCAGGACCCAGGCAGAGGAGAGAGGTCCCGTAACAGACAATCTGGCTTCATGTCAGCAGAGAATTAGTCTGCATGTCATAGCAGAGAATGAGGCTTCATGTCACCCACCACTGTAAGAGTCCATTTTCATAAGTTTAGGCCCAGCACCCAGGCAGAGGAGAGAGGTCCCGTAACAGAGGATCTGGCTTCATGTCAGCAGAGAATCAGTCTTCATGTCATAGCAGAGAATGAGGCTTCACGTCAGCCACCACTGCAACAGTCCATTGGCATATATTTAGGCCCAGCACCCAGGCAGAGGAGAGAGGTCCCGTAACAGACAATCTGGCTTCATGTCAGCAGAGAATTAGTCTGCATGTCATAGCAGAGAATCAGGCTTCACGTCAGCCACCACTGCAACAGTCCATTGGCATATATTTAGGCCCAGCACACAGGCAGAGGAGAGAGGTCCCGTAACAGACAATCTGGCTTCATGTCAGTAGAGAATCAGTCTGCATGTCATAGCAGAGAATCAGGCTTCACGTCACCCACCACTGCAACAGTCCATTGTCATAAATTTAGGCCCAGTACCCAGGCAGAGGAGAGAGGTCCCGTAACAGACAATCTGGCTTCATGTCAGCAGAGAATCAGTCTGCATGTCATAGCAGAGAATCAGGCTTCACGTCACCCACCACTGCAACAGTCCATTGTCATAAATTTAGGCCCAGCACCCAGGCAGAGGAGAGAGGTCCCGTAACAGACAATCTGGCTTCATGTCAGCAGAGAATCAGTCTGCATGTCATAGCAGAGAATCAGGCTTCACGTCACCCACCACTGCAACAGTCCATTGTCATAAATTTAGGCCCAGCACCCAGGCAGAGGAGAGAGGTCCCGTAACAGACAATCTGGCTTCATGTCAGCAGAGAATTAGTCTGCATGTCATAGCAGAGAATGAGGCTTCACGTCACCCACCACTGTAAGAGTCCATTTTCATAAGTTTCGGCCCAGCACCCAGGCAGAGGAGAGAGGTCCCGTAACAGAGGATCTGGCTTCATGTCAGCAGAGAATCAGTCTTCATGTCATAGCAGAGAATCAGGCTTCACGTCAGCCACCACTGTAAGAGTCCATTTTCATAAGTTTAGGCCCAGCACCCAGGCAGAGGAGAGAGGTCCCGTAACAGACAATCTGGCTTCATGTCAGCAGAGAATTAGTCTGCATGTCATAGCAGAGAATGAGGCTTCACGTCACCCACCACTGCAACAGTCCATTGGCATATATTTAGGCCCAGCACCCAGGCAGAGGAGAGAGGTCCCGTAACAGACAATCTGGCTTCATGTCAGCAGAGAATCAGTCTGCATGTCATAGCAGAGAATCAGGCTTCACGTCACCCACCACTGCAACAGTCCATTGTCATAAATTTAGGCCCAGCACCCAGGCAGAGGAGAGAGGTCCCGTAGCAGACAATCTGGCTTCATGTCAGCAGAGAATCAGTCTGCATGTCATAGCAGAGAATCAGGCTTCACGTCACCCACCACTGCAACAGTCCATTGTCATAAATTTAGGCCCAGCACCCAGGCAGAGGAGAGAGGTCCCGTAACAGACAATCTGGCTTCATGTCAGCAGAGAATCAGTCTGCATGTCATAGCAGAGAATCAGGCTTCACGTCACCCACCACTGCAACAGTCCATTGTCATAAATTTAGGCCCAGCACCCAGGCAGAGGAGAGAGGTCCCGTAACAGACAATCTGGCTTCATGTCAGCAGAGAATTAGTCTGCATGTCATAGCAGAGAATGAGGCTTCACGTCACCCACCACTGTAAGAGTCCATTTTCATAAGTTTAGGCCCAGCACCTAGGCAGAGGAGAGAGGTCCCGTAACAGACAATCTGGCTTCATGTCAGCAGAGAATCAGTCTTCATGTCATAGCAGAGAATCAGGCTTCACGTCAGCCACCACTGTAAGAGTCCATTTTCATAAGTTTAGGCCCAGCACCCAGGCAGAGGAGAGAGGTCCCGTAACAGACAATCTGGCTTCATGTCAGCAGAGAATTAGTCTGCATGTCATAGCAGAGAATGAGGCTTCACGTCAGCCACCACTGCAACAGTCCATTGGCATATATTTAGGCCCAGCACCCAGGCAGAGGAGAGAGGTCCCGTAACAGACAATCTGGCTTCATGTCAGCAGAGAATTAGTCTGCATGTCATAGCAGAGAATCAGGCTTCACGTCAGCCACCACTGCAACAGTCCATTTTCATAAGTTTAGGCCCAGCACCCAGGCAGAGGAGAGAGGTCCCGTAACAGACAATCTGGCTTCATGTCAGCAGAGAATTAGTCTGCATGTCATAGCAGAGAATGAGGCTTCACGTCACCCACCACTGTAAGAGTCCATTTTCATAAGTTTAGGCCCAGCACCCAGGCAGAGGAGAGAGGTCCCATAACAGAGGATCTGGCTTCATGTCAGTAGAGAATCAGTCTTCATGTCATAGCAGAGAATCAGGCTTCACGTCAGCCACCACTGCAACAGTCCATTGGCATATATTTAGGCTCAGCAGTCAGGCAGAGGAGAGAGGTCCCGTAACAGACAATCTGGCTTCATGTCAGCAGAGAATTAGTCTGCATGTCATAGCAGAGAATCAGGCTTCACGTCAGCCACCACTGTAAGAGTCCATTTTCATAAGTTTAGGCCCAGCACCCAGGCAGAGGAAAGAGGTCCCGTAACAGAGGATCTGGCTTCATGTCAGCAGAGAATCATTCTGCATGTCATAGCAGAGAATCAGGCTTCACGTCACCCAACATTGGAACAGTCCATTGGCATATATTTAGGCCCCGGCACCCAGACAGAGGAGAGGTTCATTCAACTTTGGGTAGCCTCGCAATATAATGGTAAAATGAAAATAAAAATAGGATTGAATGAGGAAGTGCCCTGGAGTCCAATAATATATGGTTAAGGGGAGGTAGTTAATGTCTAATCTGGACAAGGGACGGACAGATCCTGTGGGATCCATGCCTGGTTCATTTTTATGAACGTCAGCTTGTCCACATTGGCTGTAGACAGGCGGCTGCGTTTGTCTGTAATGACGCCCCCTTCCGTGCTGAATACACGTTCAGACAAAACGCTGGCCGCCGGGCAGGCCAGCACCTCCAAGGCATAAAAGGCTAGCTCTGGCCACGTGGACAATTTAGAGACCCAGAAGTTGAATGGGGCCGAACCATCAGTCAGTACGTGGAGGGGTGTGCACATGTACTGTTCCACCATGTTAGTGAAATGTTGCCTCCTGCTAACACGTTGCGTATCAGGTGGTGGTGCAGTTAGCTGTGGCGTGTTGACAAAAGTTTTCCACATCTCTGCCATGCTAACCCTGCCCTCAAAGGAGCTGGCATTGACACAGCTGCCTTGGCGACCTCTTGCTCCTCCTCTGCCTTGGCCTTGGGCTTCCACTTGTTCCCCTGTGACATTTGGGAATGCTCTCAGTAGCACGTCTACCAATGTGCGCTTGTACTCGCGCATCTTCCTATCACGCTCCAGTGCAGGAAGTAAGGTGGGCACATTGTCTTTGTAGCGTGGATCCAGCAGGGTGGCAACCCAGTAGTCCGCACAGGTTAAAATGTGGGCAACTCTGCTGTCTTTGCGCAGGCACTGCAGCATGTAGTCGCTCATGTGTGCCAGGCTGCCCAGGGGTAAGGACAAACTGTCCTCTGTGGGAGGCGTATCGTCATCGTCCTGCCTTTCCCCCCAGCCACGCACCAGTGATGGACCCGAGCTGCGTTGGGTGCCACCCCGCTGTGACCATGCTTCATCCTCATCCTCCTCCACCTCCTCCTCATCCTCGTCCTCCTCATCCTCCAGTAGTGGGCCCTGGCTGGCCACATTTGTACCTGGCCTCTGCTGTTGCCAAAAACCTCCCTCTGAGTCACTTCGAAAAGACTGGCCTGAAAGTGCTAAAAATGACCCCTCTTCCTCCTCCTCCTGCTCCTGGGCCACCTCCTCTTCCATCATCGCCCTAAGTGTTTTCTCAAGGAGACATAGAAGTGGTATTGTAACGCTGATAACGGCGTCATCGCCACTGGCCATGTTGGTGGAGTACTCGAAACAGCGCAACAGGGCACACAGGTCTCGCATGGAGGCCCAGTCATTGGTGGTGAAGTGGTGCTGTTCTGTAGTGCGACTGACCCGTGCGTGCTGCAGCTGAAACTCCACTATGGCCTGCTGCTGCTCGCACAGTCTGTCCAGCATGTGCAAGGTGGAGTTCCACCTGGTGGGCACGTCGCATATGAGGCGGTGAGCGGGAAGGCCGAAGTTACGCTGTAGCGCAGACAGGCGAGCAGCAGCAGGATGTGAACGCCGGAAGCGCGAACAGACGGCCCGCACTTTATGCAGCAGCTCTGACATGTCGGGGTAGTTGTGTATGAACTTCTGCACCACCAAATTCAGCACATGCGCCAAGCAAGGGATGTGCGTCAAATTGGCTAGTCCCAGAGCTGCAACGAGATTTCGCCCATTATCACACACCACCAGGCCGGGCTTGAGGCTCACCGGCAGCAACCACTCGTCGGTCTGTTGTTCTATACCCCGCCACAACTCCTGTGCGGTGTGGGGCCTGTCCCCCAAACATATGAGTTTCAGAATGGCCTGCTGACGTTTACCCCGGGCTGTGCTGAAGTTGGTGGTGAAGGTGTGTGGCTGACTGGATGAGCAGGTGGAAGAAGAGGAGGAGGAAGCCGAGAAGGAGGAGGTGGCAACAGGAGGCAAAGAATATTGCCCTGCGATCCTTGGCGGTGGAAGGACGTGCGCCAAACAGCTCTCCGCCTGGGGCCCAGCTGCCACTACATTTACCCAGTGTGCAGTTAGGGAGATATAACGTCCCTGGCCGTGCTTACTGGTCCACGTATCTGTGGTTAGGTGGACCTTGCTACAGATGGCGTTGCGCAGTGCACACTTGATTTTATCGGATACTTGGTTGTGCAGGGAAGGCACGGCTCTCTTGGAGAAGTAGTGGCGGCTGGGAACAACATACTGTGGGACAGCAAGCGACATGAGCTGTTTGAAGCTGTCTGTGTCCACCAGCCTAAATGACAGCATTTCATAGGCCAGTAGTTTAGAAATGCTGGCATTCAGGGCCAGGGATCGAGGGTGGCTAGGTGGGAATTTACGCTTTCTCTCAAATGTTTGTGAGATGGAGAGCTGAACGCTGGCGTGTGACATGGTTGAGACGCTTGGTGACGGAGGTGGTGGTGGTGGTGTTGGTGGTACATCCCCTGTTTGCTGGGCGGCAGGTGCCAACGTTCCTCCAGAGGCGGAGGAAGAGGCCGAGGCGGCAGCAGCAGAAGAGGCCGAGGCGGCAGCAGCAGAAGAGGTAGCAGGGGGAGCCTGAGTGACTTCCTTGGTTTTAAGGTGTTTACTCCACTGCAGTTCATGCTTTGCATGCAGGTGCCTGGTCATGCAGGTTGTGCTCAGGTTCAGAACATTAATGCCTCGCTTCAGGCTTTGATGGCACAGCGTGCAAACCACTCGGGTCTTGTCGTCAGCACATTGTTTGAAGAAGTGCCATGCCAGGGAACTCCTTGAAGCTGCCTTTGGGGTGCTCGGTCCCAGATGGCGGCGGTCAGTAGCAGGCGGAGTCTCTTGGCGGCGGGTGTTCTGCTTTTGCCCACTGCTCCCTCTTTTGCTACGCTGTTGGCTCGGTCTCACCACTGCCTCTTCCTCCGAACTGTGAAAGTCAGTGGCACGACCTTCATTCCATGTGGGGTCTAGGACCTCATCGTCCCCTGCATCGTCTTCCACCCAGTCTTGATCCCTGACCTCCTGTTCAGTCTGCACACTGCAGAAAGACGCAGCAGTTGGCACCTGTGTTTCGTCATCATCAGAGACATGCTGAGGTGGTATTCCCATGTCCTCATCATCAGGAAACATAAGTGGTTGTGCGTCAGTGCATTCTATGTCTTTCACCGCTGGGGAAGGGCTAGGTGGATGCCCTTGGGAAACCCTGCCAGCGGAGTCTTCAAACAGCATAAGAGACTGCTGCATAACTTGAGGCTGAGACAGTTTCCCTGGTATGCATGGGGGTGATGTGACAGACTGATGGGGTTGGTTTTCAGGCGCCATCTGTGCGCTTTCTGCAGAAGACTGGGTGGGAGATAATGTGAACGTGCTGGATCCACTGTCGGCCACCCAATTGACTAATGCCTGTACCTGCTCAGGCCTTATCATCCTTAGAACGGCATTGGGCCCCACCATATATCGCTGTAAATTCTGGCGGCTACTGGGACCTGAGGTAGTTGGTACACTAGGACGTGTGGATGTGGCAGAACGGCCACGTCCTCTCCCAGCACCAGAGGGTCCACTAACACCACCACGACCATGTCCACGTCCGCGTCCCTTACTAGATGTTTTCCTCATTGTTATGGTTCACCACAACAACAAAAATATTATTTGGCCCAATGTATTGTATTCAAATTCAGCGGGATATAAATTTGAGGCCTAGTATTTAGGCGCTGGGTGACCGGTATGGATTTAGTGACAGAATTAGACTTGGAAATGCACAGTAGAGTGTGTGTGAAGTTATTCTGAATGACCCTATGTGCACCTTGAATATTATATACCCTTTTAGGGATAGATTTCAAATAGCTCTGATATAGCAGAAACCACTAAATTATGAAATTGCTAAATTGGGAATTGTATTTCAACCCAGAACAAAAAATGTGCTTTGACAGACACTAAATAACTTTCCCAGCCACAACAGGACAGCGGTAACGAGAGATTTAGCGGGATATAAATTTGAGGCCTAGTATTTAGGCGCTGGGTGACCGGTATGGATTTACTAACAGAATTGGACTTGGAAATGCACAGTAGCGTGTGTGTGAAGTTATTCTGAATGACCCTATGTGCACCTTGAATATTATATACCCTTTTAGGGATAGATTTCAAATAGCTCTGATATAGCAGAAACCACTAAATTATGAAATTGCTAAATTGGGAATTGTATTTCAACCCAGAACAAAAAATGTGCTTTGACGGACACTAAATAACTTTCCCAGCCACAACAGGACAGCGGTAACGAGAGATTTAGCGGGATATAAATTTGAGGCCTAGTATTTAGGCGCTGGGTGACCGGTATGGATTTAGTGACAGAATTAGACTGGGATATGGCCAAAAAATAACCACACTATTGCTGGTTAAATGCACTTGGTGTGACAGCTTGACCAACCACACTACTGAGGGTTAAATGCACTTGGTGACGGGCGCAGCTTGCCCCTGATGTAGTATATGGCCAAAAAATTAACAGACTATTGCTGGTTAAATGCACTTGGTGTGACAGCTTGACCAACCACACTACTGAGGGTTAAATGCACTTGGTGACGGGCGCAGCTTGCCCCTGATGTAGTATATGGCCAAAAAATGAACAGACTATTGCTGGTTAAATGCACTTGGTGTGATAGCTTGACCAACCACACTACTGAGGGTTAAATGCACTTGGTGACGGGCGCAGCTTGCCCCTGATGTAGTATATGGCCAAAAAATGAACAGACTATTGCTGGTTAAATGCACTTGGTGACGGGCGCAGCTTGCCCCTGATTTAGTATATGGCCAAAAAATGAACAGACTATTGCTGGTTAAATGCACTTGGTGTGATAGCTTGACCAACCACACTACTGAGGGTTAAATGCACTTGGTGACGGGCGCAGCTTGCCCCTGATGTAGTATATGGCCAAAAAATGAACAGACTATTGCTGGTTAAATGCACTTGGTGTCACAGCTTGACCAACCACACTACTGAGGGTTAAATGCACTTGGTGACGGGCGCAGCTTGCCCCTGATGTAGTATATGGCCAAAAAATGAACAGACTATTGCTGGTTAAATGCACTTGGTGACGGGCGCAGCTTGCCCCTGATTTAGTATATGGCCAAAAAATGAACAGACTATTGCTGGTTAAATGCACTTGGTGTGATAGCTTGACCAACCACACTACTGAGGGTTAAATGCACTTGGTGTCGGGCGCAGCTTGCCCCTGATGTAGTATATGGCCAAAAAATGAACAGACTATTGCTGGTTAAATGCACTTGGTGTGATAGCTTGACCAACCACACTACTGAGGGTTAAATGCACTTGGTGATGGGCGCAGCTTGCCCCTGATGTAGTATATGGCCAAAAAATGAACAGACTATTGCTGGTTAAATGCACTTGGTGACGGGCGCAGCTTGCCCCTGATTTAGTATATGGCCAAAAAATGAACAGACTATTGCTGGTTAAATGCACTTGGTGTGATAGCTTGACCAACCACACTACTGAGGGTTAAATGCACTTGGTGACGGGCGCAGCTTGCCCCTGATGTAGTATATGGCCAAAAAATGAACATACTATTGCTGGTTAAATGCACTTGGTGACGGGCGCAGCTTGCCCCTGATTTAGTATATGGCCAAAAAATGAACAGACTATTGCTGGTTAAATGCACTTGGTGTGATAGCTTGACCAACCACACTACTGAGGGTTAAATGCACTTGGTGACGGGCGCAGCTTGCCCCTGATGTAGTATATGGCCAAAAAATGAACAGACTATTGCTGGTTAAATGCACTTGGTGACGGGCGCAGCTTGCCCCTGATTTAGTATATGGCCAAAAAATGAACAGACTATTGCTGGTTAAATGCACTTGGTGTGATAGCTTGACCAACCACACTACTGAGGGTTAAATGCACTTGGTGACGGGCGCAGCTTGCCCCTGATGTAGTATATGGCCAAAAAATAAACAGACTATTGCTGGTTAAATGCACTTGGTGTGACAGCTTCACCCTGATGTAGGCTTTAGCCAAAAAACAACCACACCATTGAGGGTTAAATGCACTTGGTCGCAGCTTGTGCTGGCGCACCACAAGACACAAAATGGCCGCCGATCACCCCAGAAAAATGTGACTGAAAAACGGTCTGGGCAGCCTAAAAACAGTGAGCAATTGAGGATCAGCAGCTCAATGATCCACAGCTGCAGATCGATCAGTTAATCAAGTCCTTTGGAGGAGTTAATCTGCCTAATCTCGCCCTACTGTCGTAGCCGCAACCTCTCCCTACGCTAATCAGAGCAGAGTGACGGGCGGCGCTATGTGACTCCAGCTTAAATAGAGGCTGGGTCACATGGTGCTCTGGCCAATCACAGCCATGCCAATAGTAGGCATGGCTGTGACGGCCTCTTGGGGCAAGTAATATGACGCTTGTTGATTGGCTGCTTTGCAGCCTTTCAAAAAGCGCCAAGAAAGCGTCACAAAAGCGCCAAGAAAGCGACGAACACCGAACCCGAACCCAGACTTTTACGAAAATGTCCGGGTTCGGGTCCGTGTCACGGACACCCCAAAATTCGGTACGAACCCGAACTATACAGTTCGAGTTCGCTCATCCCTATTCCTAATATGTAAGCCCCAGAAAGCGACTTCATAACTGAACTGGTCCTGAAAAAATTGGGTTTTGGAAATGTTAAAAATTTTAAGATTTGCTTCTAAACTTCTAAGCCTTCTAATGGCCTAAAAAAAAAAATGTAATTTTCAAAATGATCCAAACATGAAGTAGGCATATGGGGAATGTAAAGTGATAACTATTTTTTGACGTATTAATATCTATTATAAAAGTAGAGAAATGTAAATTTGCAACATTTTTTTTATTTTTTATAAATGTTTTTTTTTTATAAATAAAAATGAAATTTTTGACCCAATTTTACCGCTGTCGCAATATGTGATCAGAAAACAGTCTCAGAATGGCTTGGATAAGTAAAAGCACTTTAAAGTTATTACCACATAAAGTGACACATGTCCTTAAGGTAAAAAAAAGTCTGGGTCCTGAAAGGGTTAAATAGCAAAGGAATTTGACCACCTTGTATTTCTTTTTTTTGTTTTTGTCAAGAACATTTTGTCAAGAAGTCAAAATTTTAATATTAAAAATAAAATGGAAACGCATATATCACAATACAGTAAGTATAATTATTATTGCCTTAGTGTAAAACTTTGTAACAATCTGCAATATACGATATCTGAAGCAGATATTCAGGAAAAATATTGTATTTTTTACATCTTAAAATTTTTCTATAAAATTTCTTTATAGACAACTAGAGTTGAGTGGACACAAAAAAAGTCAATGGGGACCCGAACTTTTAAGCACTAAAATGACTGTAAAAATGTCATGGAAAGGGCTAGAGGGCTGCAAATGGCATCAACATGTGGTTAAGAGCATGTCAAGTGCTCTAAAAACAAATGTGGATAGGTTAATAACTTTAAATAACATAAAATACGTAAAAATAAAAAATAATAATCTTGATCTAGGAGGACGAGATCCATATGGAGTAGGAGGTTGAGGAGGCCGTGGATGTGGCGGTATATGTGGAAGCGGCGGTGGAGGAGGTAGCCTACACTGCTTTTTGGTTTTACATTATTATTTTTTTTAAATTCGGGTACACCAAAAAACATTGGGAAATATAACCTGTGATAACCCCCTCCAGTCGTGCTAAACACACGTTCAGACAATACACTGGCTGCAGGGCAGACCAGCACCTCCAAGGGGTAAAGGGCAAGCTCAGGCCATGTGCCCAATTTGGAGACCCAGAAGTTGCAGTGGCTGACCCCTGTCAGTCAGTTCGTGTAGGCGTGTGCACACTTACTGCCCCACCATGTCGCACGTCCCTGTGATGTTCACGATCCAATTTGATATCTGCTCTATCAACTTTCGATGTTCTTTTATGCGTCTACCATGGTGATCACGGGTGGCGGGGAATCAGGGTTCCAGGCCGGAGAGGGAGCCTGAGAAAAGGATACCACATGCAAGGGAGGTCAATGGATGAAATTAAATGTAATCGAGCGGAGATGTGGGACAAAATATTGAAGCATAAGCTTCCAAGTTAAGGAGGGGACGCGCGGCAATTACCCACTCCCGACTCGAGGAGGTAGTGACGATAAATAACAATACAGGACTCTTAAGATGCCCTGTTATTGGAATTATTAATAAAAAAATTCTCGGGAATGTCACTGTGGTATTTTTGATTTGTAAACGTTAGCCAGGAAAGTGGGTCAACTTTTTAAAGTTTAAGCATTGAATGAAAGGATGTGGCGTGCATCAATTAATGAAGAATTTCTTAAATTTTATTCCTTGTCAACTATGCAGAGCAGGGGTTTCTATCTGGCAAAATGTGAAAAATGTCACCTGAGAATGTAACACGATTTTTTTTAATTTATGTTCCTGTTACTTTCGATGTTCTTTTCTGAGCCTACCATGTTGATCATGGTTATTGGCGAATCAGGGTTCCACTCTAGAGAGGGAGCGTGAGAAAGAGAGACCTCATCCAAGGGAGGCCAATGGCTGCAATGGGATGAAGCGGAAATGTGGGAGAAGCTATTGAGGCGCAAATGTGTGACAAATTACTGAAGTGCAAATGTGGAAAAAGTTATTGAAGCGCAAATGTGGCACAACTTGTTAAAGTTTAAGCTTTGAATGAAAGGAGGTGATGCGCATCAATTAAAGAAGAATTTCTGAAATTTTATTCCCTTTCACCTATGCAGAGCAAGGGATTATTCACGTCCAGAATTGTAAAATGTCAACCCAAGAATGTAACAGAAAAATTACCGGTTAGGTCTATAGCAGAAAAAAATTGTTTATTGTCACCCGAAAAAATGTAAAAGATAAATTATTGAGATTTATTAAGCTGTCAACTAGGTAGAGGAGGGGTATATTTCACCCGAAAATGAAACTGACAATTTTCGGGTTTACTAGGTATAGCAGTAGTACATCACATCATTTTTTTTTACCAATAGTGGTACTTCACAGCCCAAAATTGGTGAATTTCACCAGAAAATGTAACTGACAATTTAATGATATATTTTTTTTACCTGTCTAGTAGCTATAGCAGTGGTACATCACACCCAAAAATTGGAGAATCTCACCCGAAAATATAACTGACAAAGTAGTAAAATGACATAAAATACGTACAAATAAAAAAAAAATGGATTTATGAGGGGGAGTTCCAGATGGAGTAGGAGTTTGAGGAGGCGGTGGACGTAGTGGTGTAGGTGGAAGCGGCAGTGGAGGAGGACGAGGTAGCTAACACTGGCTTTTGGTTTTAATTATTATTTTTTTATTAGGCTACACTTCAAAAGAGTGTGAAATATCCAAAATACAAGAATGAGCAATTGCGCTGCAGTATAACTTGTAAGGCAGGTATACATGTCTATTCTGCACAAGGTACGGACAAGTCCTGTCCTGTGGGATCCATGCCTGGTTCATTTTAATGAACGTGAGCTTGTCCACATTGGCTGTGGACAGGCGGCTGCGCTTGTCTGTGATAACGCCCCCCCTGCAGTGCTGTAACAATACAGCTTGGACCGCAGCGGCTCCCTGTGACGATACGCTGGCTTGCGCTCCAGCGTGGAACGCACCGGCCGTCTGCGATGATACGCTGGCTTGCGTTCCAGCGTGGAACGCAGCGACCGCCTGTGTTGTTACGCTGGCTTGCGCTCCAGCGTGGAACGCAGTGGCCGCCGGGCCTTCTGTGACTCCGCCCACTTACCATTCAGCCCTTAAATTGAAGACAGGTGCTAAGCAGGGTGTTCCACTAATGGAGTGCGCACCCTGCTAGCTCCATGGTATCTGAAGACTCTGTCCACATATCTAAACCTGGATGCCTAACTACATCGTGAATGACTGTCTACCTTCTTGCCACTGGCTTTCTAGCCAGGACCAACTAACCCCAAGTATATGCCTGTTACCTGCTCTAATTAATGTCCTGGAACTCAGAGTGAACCTACTGCATAGTGTATACCAAACTGTGGACATGCTATACTAACTCTGAACCTACTGCATAGTATATACCAAACTGTGGACATACTATACTAACTCTGAACCTACTGCATAGTATATATCAAACTGTGGACATGCTGTACTAACTCTGAACCTACTGCATAGTATATATCAAACTGTGGACATGCTATACAAACTCTGAACCTACTGCATAGTATATATCAAACTGTGGACATGCTATACTAACTCTGAACCTACTGCATAGTGTATACTAAACTATGGACATGCTATACTAACTCTGAACCTATGGCATACTATATACTAAACTGAGGACATGCTATATACTAACCTTGAACCTATGGCATACTATATACTAAACTGAGGACATGCTATATACTAACTCTGAAGCTATTGCATACTAGATGCTAACTCTAAACGTTGCACAAGCTTATACTAACTCGTGACTCCTGTAATTCTGAGAGTCCCTCCTTACCATCAGTAAAACTAATTAGATGGATAGCGGTAAATGATTTTGTTACCCCAAACTCTCCGCCTAAGACTGAGAGTGACGCCTGGGGTACATACTGAGTAACCGCGAATCCCACAGCCAAACACAAGGGTGGTGGGATAATAGTGGATGTCCATTGCTTCCGCAGTTGAGATCCTAACTGATCAACTAGGTGCGTTACATATTAGCGGAACCCAGATGGATCCAGCGGAGGTTGCAGGTCACCTCGTCACCCTCACTAAGAGGGTGGAGACCCTCAATGTGACTGTACAACATCTCCAGCTAGAAAACCAGGCACTACCGGGGCCAGGACACCACCGTGATGGACCTGAACCCAAAGTAAGCCCACCTGAGTTATTCTCGGGTGACCGAAGACAGTTCAGGGAGATGCAGCCCCGGACATACCCAACTGACAGATCAAAAGTACTTACCATGATCTCATACCTCAGGGGGGAGCCCAGAGCATGGGCCAATACTTATTTAGAAAAAGAAGACCCAGTCCTGGAATCCTTTCTTCTGTTCCTTGAAAAAATGGCCCTTCTCTACGAGGACCATAGTAAACAGCTGACCGCTGAGACCGCTATACGCAGCCTTAAACAAGGGAAACGACCTGTAGAGGACTTTATTGCGGAATACACTCGCTGGGCCCGGGAGACTGAATGGAATGATATCACTCTCAGGAATCAGTTCCGCCTAGGTCTTTCTGAGGCCCTGAAGGACGAATTAGCCCGAGGAGAATTACCACTTACACTTAATGCCTTGATGCAGAAGGCCACCACCATTGACAGACGGCTGAGGGAACGCAGAGCCGAGAGTCTCAGGCTTCACACCCAACCCAAGACCGTTCTGCCAGGGTCCTGCTGTAGAGATGATGGAGATTGGGGCGATCCGAGGACCTCTGACCGAGAGAGAGAGAGCCCGGAGACGTAACCTCAAGGTCTGTCTATACTGTGCGTCTGCTGACCATACCGTTGACGGATGTCCCACGATACGTAAGAAGTGCGAAGGTAAGAGCGGCACGTCTTGTACCATAGGCAGTACAAAAAATAGTACTGGTGGTTACATTTACACGTCTCTCACCTTACAGTGGGACCAAAACCGGATTACCGTTGAAGCCATGGTGGACACAGGATCTTCGGGGAATTTTATTGACACGCATCTGGTCGAGCGAAATAAAATTCCCCACATGAGAAAAAACGTTCCGATATCCATGAGTTTCATTGACGGTACCACTTCTAGTTCTATCCATAGTCAGACTCAACCCCTCATGGTGACATGTGAAAATAACCACACAGAATTCTTATCCCTTGATATCATACACTCTCCATTGTTTCCCGTGATTCTTGGGTTGCCATGGTTGCAAATACACCAGCCAACCCTCCTATGGAAACAGGGGAGAGTTCAGTTCACGTCACCTTATTGTATGTTTTCCCCTTAAATCTCTCATGCACGTGGGAGTGAACCAGGTCCCCAGCCAATACGCAGACTTTGCTGAGGTGTTCAGCGCAAAGAAGGCGGAATCTCTTCCGCCCCATAGATCTTACGATTGCCCCATAGACTTGCTGCCGGGTAGTGAGATACCCACGGGTAGAATTTATCCATTGGCACAACCAGAACTTGTTCACCTCAAACAGTACCTAGAAGAGAACTTACGAAAAGGTTTTATTCAGCCTTCAACCTCCCCGGCAGCAGCAGGGATGTTCTTCGTGAGAAACAAAGATTCAAGTTTAAGGCCTATTATAGATTACAGAGCCTTGAACAAAGTAACAATCAAAAATCGCTACCCCTTGCCGCTAATATCCGAACTCATAGAAAGATTACAAACAGCAACAATCTACACCAAGCTGGATTTGAGAGGCGCATACAACTTAATTAGGATCAGAAAAGGGGATGAATGGAAGACAGCTTTCCGCACTCGGTATGGACTCTTCGAGTATACAGTGATTCCCTTCGGGTTGTGCAATGCCCCTGCCACATTCCAAAACTTTATTAACGACATTTTTAGGGATCTACTGGACGTATGTGTAATCATCTATCTTGATGATATACTAGTGTATTCTGATAACTTACACGATCACAGGAAACATGTCCATTGGGTTCTCGCACGGTTAAGTGTTCATCGTTTATACATCAAACAGGAAAAATGTGTATTCGAGACTACCTCTCTTCCCTTTCTCGGATACATAATTTCACCCAAAGGTATCCAGATGGATCCCTCAAAAATCACTTGCATCCAAAATTGGCCGATTCCGGATTCCAGGAAAGCTCTTCAACGGTTCCTGGGGTTCTCAAACTTCTATAGGAAATTTATTAAGGATTTCTCCGCTACCACTAAGCCACTAACCCGTTTAACTAGTGTCAACATGAAGTTCGTTTGGTCCAAGGACGCCCAATCAGCGTTTGAGTTATTAAAGAACAGGTTCACTACGGCACCGATACTGACTCTCCCAAATCCGAACCATCACTACGTGCTGGAAGTAGACGCATCCCAGGCAGCCATAGGAGCTGTTCTGTCCCAGCAAAGCTCTTTTTCAACTCCGTTACATCCTATCGGCTTCTACTCCCGGACGCTAAATACTGCCGAATTCAATTACCCCATAGGCGAAAAGGAACTCCTCGCCATAAAATGCTCCCTGGAAAATTGGAGGCATTTACTAGAAGGATCAATACACCCCATCACAATTTATACGGATCACAGTAATCTACAATACCTGAAAACCAATAAAACATTATCAGGCCGTCAAGTACGGTGGAGTTTTTTTTTTTGACAGGTTTAACTTCCAAATTACATACCGACCAGGCTCAAAAAATGGGAAGGCCGACGCCTTGTCACGACTGGCTGAAATTCGCACCTCAGACACGGCCTCCACATGGATCATTCCACCGAAGAAACTCGTCCTTGCCACCATAACGTTGGAAACCCAGCTCAAGGATGCTCTAATTAATGACCATGCTAATACCCCCCCTGGTCTTTCGCAGAATCAACAGGGTCTCCTTTACAAGGACAGCCAACTGTATATACCACCCTCCCTCACCAATCAGGTGATCAAACTTTGCCATGATTTACCCCTCGCGGGACATCCCGGCATTGCTAAAACCACAACCCTGATACGCAGGAACTTCTGGTGGCCAAAGATGACCAAACAAATTGAGGAATACGTTTCCACGTGCGAGACCTGTGCCTTATGTAAAACTGACAGGAACTGACCTTATGGTCTCCTAATGAGTCTTCCCATCGCCAACAGACCCTGGGAATGGGTCTCGATGGATTTCATAGTTGAACTTCCCCTTTCCAGAGGAAACAACACTATCATGGTGGTAGTGGATTTGCTGACTAAAATGGCACACTTCGTGCCCCTCAAGAAGTTACCCTCCTCCAAGGACACGGCCGTGGTATTCCTGTCTAATATTATTAAGTTACATGGTGGAATTCCTAGCCAGGTCATATCAGACAGGGGTTCGCAATTCGTATCCAAATTCTGGAGAGCACTTTGTTCCAGACTTCAAATCGACCACAGAATGTCTACCGCCTATCACCCCCAGAATAATGGGCATACTGAAAGGGTGAATCAGTGTCTGGAACAGTTTCTCAGATGTCACTGCTCATTTCTCCAGGATGACTGGGAGGGCCTACTTCCTCTCGCTGAATTCGCCTATAATAATTCTACGAATTCCTCCACATTACATACTCCATTCTTTGCTAATTATGGATTTCACCCTAGGTCTCTTCCTCAAACCAGCCTTCCCACAAACGTTCCAGCCACAGACGATTATCTGACCACTTTGCAAGCTACCCTTAAGACGCTAAAAGACAACCTTCAACGGGCAAAAGAAAGACGGAAGCGTTACTACGACCGTCATAGGAGAGAAAGTCCTCCCTACCAGGTCGGGGACTCGGTTTGGTTATCAACAAAAAACCTTCGGTTGGGGGTACCTTCCAAGAAATTGGGAAGACAATTCCTGGGTCCTTTTCCGATAGAAAGGATTATTAACCCCAACGCGGTGAGACTCAACCTTCCTCCTCGATTACAGGTACATCCCACATTTCACGTGTCACTACTGAAGCCGTTTAGACCTAGACCGTTCCCATCAAATGACCCTCGACCCTTGCCTCCGATAGAGGTCCAAGGAGAAGAAGAGTTTGAAGTTGAGCAGCTCATTGATTCCAGAAGAAGACGGGGGAAGATCCAGTATCTCGTTAGATGGAAGGGGTATGGTCCCCAGGATGACTCTTGGGAAGATGTGCAAAACGTTCATGCTCCCAGACTCCAAAGATTGTTCCATAGAAGATTTCCCAACCGACCCTCTCCTAGCGGAGTACCCCGGAGGGGTCCCTTAAAGGGGGGGGGGTACTGTAACAATACAGCTTGGACCGCAGCGGCTCCCTGTGACGATACGCTGGCTTGCGCTCCAGCGTGGAACGCACCGGCCGTCTGCGATGATACGCTGGCTTGCGTTCCAGCGTGGAACGCAGCGACCGCCTGTTTTACGCTGGCTTGCACTCCAGCGTGGGACGCAGTGGCCGCCGGGCCTTCTGTGACTCCGCCCACTTACCATTCAGCCCTTAAATTGAAGACAGGTGCTAAGCAGGGTGTTCCACTAATGGAGTGCGCACCCTGCTAGCTCTATGGTATCTGAAGACTCTGTCCACATATCTAAACCTGGATGCCTAACTACATCGTGAATGACTGTCTACCTTCTTGCCACTGGCTTTCTAGCCAGGACCAACTAACCGCAAGTATATGCCTGTTACCTGCTCTAATTAATGTCCTGGAACTCAGAGTGAACCTACTGCATAGTGTATACCAAACTGTGGACATGCTATACTAACTATGAACCTACTGCATAGTATATACCAAACTGTGGGCATGCTATACAAACTCTGAACCTACTGCATAGTATATACCAAACTGTGGACATGCTATACTAACTCTGAACCTACTGCATAGTATATATCAAACTGTGGACATGCTGTACTAACTCTGAACCTACTGCATAGTATATATCAAACTGTGGACATGCTGTACTAACTCTGAACCTACTGCATAGTATATATCAAACTGTGGACATTCTATACTAACTCTGAACCTACTGCATAGTATATATCAAACTGTGGACATGCTGTACTAACTCTGAACCTACTGCATAGTATATATCAAACTGTGGACATGCTATACTAACTCTGAACCTACTGCATAGTGTATACTAAACTATGGACATGCTATACTAACTCTTGTGACTTTTTATCATTGTGTTATTTAATTTCTGTACAAATTACGTACTTTGTATGACATTTTAAGTATTTTATTGCATCAATAAAGCGACTTGTTTTGAGCAAAATTCCCAGATATTGAGTGCCATATCTCCAATATTATTTGAAATTCTTTACTTTCTGGTGTTTGGAGTTCACACCTAGATATTGAGCACCTCTCCATCCTACGGAGTAGTAGAGCCACTCCATTTTTGTAAAATTTGTAAATGATTTTGTTACCCCAAACTCTCCGCCTAAGACTGAGAGTGACGCCTGGGGTACATACTGAGTAACCGCGAATCCCACAGCCAAACACAAGGGTGGTGGGATAATAGTGGATGTCCATTGCTTCCGCAGTTGAGATCCTAACTGATCAACTAGGTGCGTTACAAGTGCTAAACACACGTTCAGATAATACACTGGCTGCAGGGCAGGCCAGCACCTCCAAGGTATAAAGGGTTAGCTCAGGCCATGTGATCAATTTGGACACCCAGAAGTTGAAGGGGGCAGACCCGTCATTCAGTACATGTAGGCATGTGCACACATACTGCTCCACCATGTTGGTGAAATGCTGCCTCCTGCTAAGACGTTCCATATCAGCTGGTGGTGCTGGTTGTTGTGGCGTGCTGACAAAGCTTTTCCACATTTTGGCCATGCTAACCCTGCCTTCTGAGGTGCTGGCGGTGCCCCAGCTGCGTTGGTGACCTCTTCCTTTGCCTTGTGCTTCCACTATGCCCCTGTCACAGAAGGTGTACAGGAAACAAGACAATACAAAATGAATATATGACTCACTGGATCCAAAACTAAGGAACAAAAAGGGAGACCCCTGCATAAGACCTGGCACTCTCCCTGACTGCTCAGCCTATGCGAACATCCCAATGGTAGATGATCGCATATTCTCGTACCTCGACTGTATAACACCTGAAGACCCTACAATAGTGAGGGGACACGACCACCGGCTCCCTACACTAGACATGGAGGGAGTCAGGGTCACCTGGGATCCAGCAAACAGAAAATGAATGTACAACACTTATCTTGTAGAACACTGGGAAATAGGATCAGCATGCACACACACTCCAGGAAGTTGTATAAACCGCACACTAATGCATTATGGGGAGGAATTTAAAGGGATGCAATCAGTCCAACTACATGACAGCTGAGAGAGGCTAACGAGATGAGGAACTGAAAACCAAAACAAAGAAAGCTCAAGGAGGAGGTTCTGAAAGGCATCTGTCAGAGCTTCTCAGATGTCTGGTTGTGACAGCCCCCAGGGAATACCACCAGCAGTGCGTCTACCAGCGAGCTCATGTACTTGCGCTTACGATCACGCTTCAGTGACAGAATTAAGGACGGTACGTTGTCCTTGTAACGGGGATCCAGCAGCGTGGCCATCCAGTAATCGGCACAAGTTAGAATGTGGGCAACTCGGCAGTCGTTGTGGATACACTGCAGCATGTAATCACTCATGAGTGCCAGGTTGCCCAGAGGCAGCGAAAAGCTGTCCTCTGTGGGAGGTGTATCATCTGTGTCCTCTGTATCCCCCCCAGCCACACACCAGTGATGGCCATGAGCTGGTCTCGGTGCCACCCTGCTGTGAACATGGTTCCTCCTCATCGTCCACCTCGTCATCCTCCAGAACTGTGCCCTGGCTGGACAATTGTGTACCTGGCATTTGTGGGTGCAGAAACCCACCCTCGGAGACACTTGTGAATGACTGCCGTAAACCCTACGAAATTATCCCTCTTTCTCCTCCTCCTCCTGTGCCACATCCTCTTCCATCATCACCAGCAGAGTTTTTTTCAAGGATGCATAGAAGTGGGATAGTTACGCTGAGAACGGCGTTATCGGCACTGGCCATGTTGGTGGGGTACTTGAAACAGCGCAACAAGGAACACAGGTCTCGCATGGAGGCCCAGTCATTTGTGGTGAAATGGTGCTTTTCCATAGAGCGACTCACCCGTGCGTGCTGCAGCTGAAACTCCACAGTCTGGCCAGCATGTGCAAGGTGGAGTTCCACCTTGTAAGCACGTCGCATATGAGGCGGTGAGCGGGAAGGCCGAAGTTACGCTGCAGCGCTGACAGGTGAGCAGCAGCAGGGTGAGAACGCCAAAAGCACGCACAGACGGCCCGCACTTTATGCAGCAGCTCTGACATATTGTGGTAATTTTTAAGGAATCTCTGCTCCACCAAATTCAGCACATGCGCCAGGCAAGGGATGCGCGTCAAAATGGCTAGTCCCAGAGCTGCTACGAGATTTCTCCCATTATCGCACACCACCAGGCCGGGCTTGAGGCTCACTGGCACCAACCACTCATCGTTCTGTTGTTCAAGGCCCGTCCACAGCTCCTGAGCAGTGTGGGGTTTGTCCCCCAAACAGATAAGTTTTAAAACTGCCTGCTGTCGTTTACCCCTGGCTGTGCTGAAGTTGGTGGTGAAGGTGTTACGCTGACCGGATGAGGATCCGGTAGAGGATGAGAAAGTGGAGTAGGAGGAGGAAGCAACAGGCAAACTGACGCGCCCTGTAATCCTCGGTGAAGGAAGGACATGTGCCAAACTGCTATCCGCCTCAGGCCCAGCCGCCACTGCATTTACCCAGTGTGCTGTTATAGAGATATAACGTCCCTGACCGTGCTTACTGGTCCACGTATCCGTAGTGAGGTGCACCTTGCCACAGATTGCGTTGCACAGTGCACACCTGATTTTGTTCCCTACCTGGTTGTGCAGGGAAGGGATGGCTCGCCTGGAAAAGTAGTGGCGGCTGGGCAAGACCTACTGTGGGACAGCCACTGTCATAAGGCCTTTAAAACTATCTGTCTCCACCAGACAGCATTTCAAAGGCCAGTCATTTAGAAATGCTGGTATCCAGGGCTAGGGATAGTGGGTGGATAGGGGGGTACTTCCTCTTCCTCTCCAGTGTTTGGGAGATGGAGAGTTGAACGCTTCCGTGGGACATTGTGAAGATGCTTGGTGACCCAGGTGGTGGTGTTGCTGACAGATCCTCTCTTTGCGGGGTAGCAGGTGTCACTCCAGAGGTGGATGAAGAGGCCGAGGCTGCAGCAGAAGAGGAAGCAGGAGGAGCCAGTGAGCTTTCTTGGTTTTTGAGGTGTCTACTCCACTGCAGCTCGTGCTTAGCACTTAAATGCCTGGTCATGCAGGTTGTGCTCAGGTTGAGAACGTTTATGCCTCGCTTCAGGCTCTGATTGCACAGCGTGCAAACCACTCGTGTTTTGTCGTCAGCACATTGTCTGAAGAACTGCAATGCCAGGGAACTCCTTGGAGCTGGATTTGGTGTGCTCGGTCCCTTGCTGCGGTGGGCAGTATCAGGCGTACTGTCTAAAGAATGGCCGCTCCGCTTTTGCACCCTGCTTCTTCTTCTGCTGTGCTGGTGGCTCTGTGCGAACACCGCCTCTTCCTCCGAACTACATAGTTCACTCGCATTACCTTGAGTCCATGTGGGGTCAAGGACCTCATCGTCCTCCACATCATCTTCCACCCAGTCTTCACCCCTGCCCTCCTTGTCAGTCTGCGCCACTTTCGAAAGCCCCAGCAGTTGGCACCTGTGTTTCGTCATCATCCGAGACGTGCTGCGATAGTCCTCCCATGTACTCATCTTGAAAGATAAGTGGTTGGGCATTGGTGCACTCAATCTCTTTCACTTCTGGGGCAGGGCTAGGTGGATGGCCCTGGGAAAACCTGCTAACAGAGTCATCAAAAAGCAGAAGAGACATGCATGACTTGGGGCTTAGACTGCTTGGCTGATTTGCAAGGGGGTGAGGTGAAAGACTGATAGACATGGGCTGCAGGTGTCTACTCTGATCTTTCAGCAGGAGACTGGGTAGGAGACAATTTGAAGGAACTGGAGGCACTGTCAGCAACCCAATCTATCGCCTGTACTTGTTCAGGCCTCACCATTTGTAGAGCCGCATTAGGCCTGACCAAATACCGCTGCAGGTTCTGTTGCCTACTCGCACCTGAGGAAGCGGTTTAACTTGTGCGTGTAGCTGTGTAGCTTGTGCTCTCATTCTAGAAACCCAAAATAATGGATTGTTGCCTACATTAGAAATAACATTAGATTAGCTGCTATACCTAACTAACAGCTTGCGGACCTGACTAAATGGAGAGATGCTGCAAGTTGGACAAATATTCGCAAAATGTCCCTTCTTGCCACAACAAAAGCAGACTCCTTTCACATGACCCGAGCTTTTGCCAGTAGTTCCAGGAGTAGCTCCTCCTAACTGCATAGGCTCATCACAAGGCACAACCACCCGTGTCTCTCCACCATAAGTGTCAAAGTAAGCAGTACCCTTATTGGACAGTACGTCCTGAAGGTGTGGACCCCTATATCTCTCCCTCAGGCGTCTATCAAGACCTACAGCAAGGGACATAGCTGCTTCAAATGACTCAGGAATTTCATGACAAGCCAATGCGTTCTGCAGTCTCTCAGAGAGACCCTGGCAGAATTGGCTACGGAGTGCAGAATCGTTCCACTCTGTATCCGTAGCCCATCTCCTAAATTCATAGCAATAGGTCTCTGCAGAACGTTGTCCCTGCCGCAAACCCCGTAACTTGGTCTCGGCCTGAGAGATCCGATCCGGGTCATCATAGATAAGACCCAAGGCTCTAAAGAATTCATCTACCGACTGGAGGGACGGTGAGCTGGTCGGCAGAGAAAAAGCCCAAGATTATGCATCCTCTTTAAGCAATGAAATAATCATACCCACATGTTGACATTCATCACCAGAAGAGTATGGACGCAGCCTAAAGTATAATTTACATGACTCCCTGAACCGGATGAAATTGTCTCTACCCCCGGGAAACCTGTCCGGGAGAGCTACCTTTGGTTCAGGGCAGGCCTGGAACCCACCACCGGAACCAGCAGCCTGTGGACTCTGAATCTGCAAAACCATCGCACTGAGGTCTGCTACCTCCAAAGTCAGATTCTCCAGCTGTTCGACCAATGCAGTCATAGCATCCAAAAACAAAAAATGGCAGTATGGGCTCTGGATAATGTCACGGATGTAGTAGGAGATAACACCAAGAGACAAAAAGAAGGAAGGGAAAAGACACTAGGCCTTACCGCTAGGGAAGGAAAAGGGTCATCACCTATAAAAGCCTGCTCCTGGCCCTAACTCCTATCCGTATGGGCACCTCTCGATGGTAGAGATGCCCATACACAGGAACCTAGAAAACCCTGGTGTCCCTCGGATGCCCTAATGGTAATGACAGGGCAGAGACAACCCGCTCCTTCCCTGGTGAAGGAACCAGAGTCTCGCTGAGGCCTAGTAAGCAACAAAGGTGGGGGGAATGCAAAATACAACAAGCGGAACACTTAACGTCTGAGGCTGATGGATGAACAGGACTTCAACTAGAACCACACTCCAGCTCTTCTAAAAACCAAAGCAAGGAGTGATGGGTAAAGTCAGACTAAATAGGGGGATGTAAAGGTCACATGATCCACACCTGAACAGGAGGTGTGGACATACAAGCAACACACAGACAAAGTGAAACCAAAACCAAAAGAGGCTGTCAGATCACTAATGTGCAGATAATCTTTCAGACCTTCTAAAACCTGTCACCAGTGTTACATCTGCCTTCCGGGAGGAAGCAGGGTGTTTAATCCCTCTCCTATTGAGTTCCGTGATTAATTTCGTAATTTTCCAGTTCCTTAAAGATGAGATGCTAGCCTTCTCGGACGTGGGGGTTTCAGGGACCGACAAAGCCTCCTCGATGTCAGACGTGTGCGACATACTGCAACTGCAAGATGACAAACAGTAATTAATACCGGAGATGGAGGCCCTGCAGTTTTGTAGATAGACCCGAGACTGTGGTTGGTGGTAGAAGAAAACTAGTGAGTTGGCCGAGTGACTGGTGCTTAATTGAACAAACGGGCGTTACTGTATAGGACTTGGGCGGACTGGGGCGTGAAATGGCCTGGGGAAGCTAAAGTGACATGGCACCAAAACAGGAAGGTTGAGTAAGGGGGAAAATGAACACCAAACTTGAATTCGTACCGGAGGAAAATGGTAATGGAGGTGAGACTGAAACCTGACAGGAGACATACATGATAATTAATAGACGTAAGCCTGAAATGTAATAGGCAACAGACATGGTAGATAATAAGCGTAGCCTGAAGCGTAACAGGTGAAGACATGGTAATTAATAAACGTAAGCTTGAACGTAACAGGCAACAAACATGTTGATTAATAAACGTAAGCCTGAAACGTGACAGTCAACAACATGGTAATTAATAAACGTAAGCCTGAAACGTAACCGGCAAAAAACATGGTAATTAAAAAACGTAAGCCTGAAACGTAACAGGCAACAGACCTGGTAGATAATAAGTGTAGCCTTAAGCCAGGCATGTCCAAACTGCGGCCCCCCAGCTGTTGCAAAACTCCAACTCCCAGCATGCCATAATAGCTGTAAGTTATCTAGGCATGCTGGGAGTTGGAGTTTTGCAACAGCTGGAGGGCCGCAGTTTGGACATGTCTGCCTTAAGCGTTTCAGGCAAAGACATGGTGCTTAACAAACGTAACGGGCAACAAACATGGAAATTAAAAACGTGAGCCTGAAACGTAACAGGCAACAGACATGGTAAAAGATAAATGTAAGCCTGGACATAACAGGCAAACAGACGTGGTAATCAATGAATGGGAGCCTGACACGCAACATTCGTAACTTAAATGGGACTGAGAGTGACGGAATAAGGATGTGGTGGGAAAAAGATGTACTTACCGAAACGTCCTTGTTTGATGTACTGCTATGATGTAGCAGAGTGGAATAGGTGGCGGTCGGATCACACGGAATGTCTGACTGACTATTTGAGAGAACCTTGGCTGATGTTAATAGCTATGGTCGGGGGAGGACCTGAAGCCTGCAAAACAATCGGTATTGTGACCACAGTGCTAGGGTTGGATCCGAGTGGGCAAAACATGAAAAGCTGGTCGTGACCCCCTTTTTGGACTGGGGGGTGCAGGATCCTGACTGTGCATTGGCCACAACTGTTGTAGGATTGCCAACATGATGACTTGTGGAGTTGGCTGGGAATGCAGATGCTAACCATCTGGGAAGGTGCAATACATTGAATCTCCCACTAGGGGGCGACAGAGCGTTCTGGTGGAGCCGTAGGATCGGACAGGCGCAGGCAGTCGGCGATACTGCGGCTGTGCGAGATTTCATACGCAAGAAAGGATGAAGCAAGGTTCCTATGCTGAATAAATTATGACGTAGAGAAGGGGGCTGCGCCATTCAGCTTGGCTGTGGTAGGAAATTTATTTATTAGGAGGCGTACTGGGCTTGAAAGTAAGGCAGGCTCAGCACTGCAGGGAGCGTTACTGGGTGCTAGAGGAGAGGAATAACTCCCCTCTGGGCACCTTGAAGGTTTATTAGCATAAACGAAAAATCGCTTTTTCATCTAAATGACAACATGAAAAAAAGAATGAAGACCCTTGCTGGAAAGAAGGCAGTTTATTGAACATTGCAATGATAACAGCTTAATATGCTGAAACTAGGTGTCAAATTCCCTTTAAAGCGGCGGCTTTAAAGGGAATATGTGGTCGGCAAGTGCTTGGGAATGGGTGGAAATTCGTCCGATCTACTTGGTGAAAAAGCGATGAACAAAGCTCGGCAACAGAAATGCCCCCCCTGGCACCGGAAATGTAAGCAAAGCAGATGAGACCGTGCTTCCATTTTATAGGCGCCTGCGGCCCTCTCACAAATGCAGGCTGACACCTATAATGATGCAAAAAGACAGATATATGCAAATAATTTCCAACAATTTTGAGAGTCAAACACATAGTGCAAAGGAATATCAGAATATAATATACTTTGCTTCCTCTTTTTGTTGATTCAATTTGAACCAAGCTGTCAATTGAGTATCACGGTTTAAAGCTCTCTGTACTGCTGTGGTAATGTTATTTGGGTTGAAAAAACTAAGGCCCCTTTCACACGGGTGAGTATTCTGCTCGGGTGCAATGCGTGAAGTGAACGCATTGCACCCGCACTGAATCCTGACCCATTCATTTCTAAGGGGCTGTGCACACGAGCGGTGATTTTCACGCATCACTTGTGCGTTGCGTGAAAATCGCAGCATGCTCTATATTGTGCGTTTTCCATGCAACGCAGGCCCCATAGAATTGAATGGGGTTGCGTGAAAATCGCAAGCATCCGCAAGCAAGTGCGGATTCGGTGCGATTTTCACGCATGGTTGCTAGGATACGATCGGGATGGAGACCCGATCATTATTATTTTCCCTTATAACATGGTTATTTTCCTGCACAGGTTCTTTTCCTGCACACAGCAAAGAAGAAGACAGAAGAGAAGCCGGGCTGCGCGATCAAGTGGATTAAGGTGAGTTAAATTATTATTATTTTTTTAACCCCTCCAGTGCTATTGTACTATGCATTCTGCATTCAGAATGCTATTATTTTCCCTTATAACTATGTTATAAGGGAAAATAATACAATCTACAGAACACCGATCCCCACAATCACATTAGTCCGGGTTTGGGTACCAAACATGCTGATTTTTCTCACACGCGTGCAAAACATATTACAATGTTTTGCACTCGCGCTGAAAAATTGTGCATGTTCCCACAATGCACCCGCACCTTTTCCCGCAACTCCCGTGTGAAAGAGGCCTAATTGTTCTTCAGGCAGATGTACGCTAATCTATGGATGGTATGGGATTGATGATGCATTTCAAACCCATGCAAACACCATGCTGCTTCTGGAGCACTGACATACCTTGAATTAATAAAGGTCTTTATTTCATGGTGATTCAAATTACCCTGTTCTTGAATGACAATATTTGCACAGTCATGACCTTTGTACACGTATTTAAAAAGGTATTTGACACGTTTCACTGATACGCAAACTTCTACATTAATGTGGCTATTGTACTTCAACGCTAAATAAGGATACTTTCACACTTGCGTTGTTTGATTCCGGCAGGCAGTTCCATTGCCTGAACTGCTTGCCTGATCAGGCAAACTGCACGCAAATGCATGTAGTTTTTTCTGACTGACCAGGCATTTTTCAGACTGATCAGGATTCTGATCAGTCTGAAAAATGCCTGATCAGTCAGAAAAATGCATTGCAATACCGGATCCGTTTTTCCGGTATCATTAGGCAAAATGGATCCGGCATTCTGGTATTAATACATATCCGGCACTAATACATTCCTATGGAAAGTCTTCAGTTTTTTTCGCCGGAGATAAAACCGTAGCATGCTACGGTTTTCTCTTTTGCCTGATCAGTCAAAATGACTGAACTGAAGACATCCTGAGGCATCCTGAACGGATTGCTCTCCATTCAGAATGCATGGAGATATGCCTGATCAGTTCTTTTCCGGTATAGAGCCCCTGTGACTGAACTCTATACCAGAAAAGAAAAAAACTAATGTGAAAGTAGTCTAAGGATTATATGGTACAACCCAAGATTTATCAATTTTCTTTCCGTTAAGAATTATAGTTTGGCCTGTATTTCTTCTCTTGTACTTTGGATAGACATTGCTGTTAGCAATAGTTTTTTGTTGGAATTCCTTCGGAAAATCCTTACAGCATTTGTCATACATGGAGAATTAGGATTAAGTGCTCCACATGGTCCATGAATCATATGCATGTAAGCGAGGAGTGATTTCAGCAGAGACAATTTTATCTATCAGTTCTTCATCTTTCTTTAAGAATGAGAAGTATGTGAGCATGTGGTAAACCTCTCTTTTGTAATATGTTTTTTACTGATGTCATCAATTAGAGCTTTAAGTTTTAGATGAAATACTCTTGCAACTAAATGTGGTTGTCCATCAACAGTTTGTCCATGTTGTAGGTTATGTACAATCTCTTCCCATTTGGGATTGCATGTCATTGTAAGGCCTCATGCACACAACCGGTTTTTTTTTAGCGGTCCGCAAAAACGGGTTCCGTAGTTCCGTGATCCGTGTTTGTTTTTCCTTCCGTGGGTCTTCCTTGATTTTTGGAGGATCCACGGACATGAAGGAAAAAGTCGTTTTGGTGTCCGCCTGGCCGTGCGGAGCCAAACGGATCCGTCCTGACTTACAATGCAAGTCAATGGGGACGGATCCGTTTGACGTTGACACAATATGGTGCAATTGCAAACGGATCCGTCCCCAATTGACTTTCAATGTAAAGTCAGGAGTCCCTATTATACCATCGGATCAGAGTTTTCTCCAGTCCGATGGTATATTTTAACTTGAAGCGTCCCCATCACCATGGGAACACCTCTATGTTAGAATATACCATCGGATTTGAGTTACATCGTGAAAACTCATATCCGACAGTATATTCTAACACAGAGGGGTTCCCATGGTGATGGGAACGCTTCAAGTTAGAATATACTACGAACTGTGTACATGACTGTCCCCTGCTGCCTGGCAGCAGCCGATCTCTTACAGGGGGCTGTAATCTGCACAATTAACCCCTCAGGTGCCGCACCTGAAGGGGTTAATTGTGCGTATCATAGCCCCCTGTAAGAGATCAGGGGCTGCCAGGCAGAAGGGGGCAGACCCCCCTCCCTCCCCAGTTTGAATATCATTGGTGGCCAGTGTGTGGCCCCCACCTCTATTGTATTAATATTATTGGTGGCACAGTGTGCAGCCCCCCCTGGCCCCCCCTCCCTCCCTCCCTCTATTGTATTAATATCATTGGTGGCACAGTGTGCGGCCTCCCCGCCCTCCCTCTATTGTATTAATATCATTAGTGGCAATTTGTGCGGCCTCCCCCCGGCCCCCCTCCCTCCCTCTATTGTATTAATATCATTGGTGGCACAGTGTGCGGCCCCCCGGCCCCCCCTCTATTGTATTAATATCATTGGTGGCACAGTGTGCGGCCCCCCTCCCTCCCTCTATTGTATTAATATCATTGGTGGCCAGTGTGCGGCTCCCTCCCTCTATTGTATTAATATCATTGGTGTCACAGTGTGCGGCCTCCCCTCTTTCCCCCCTCCCCCGATCATTGGTGGCAGCAGAGAGTTCCGATCAGAGTCCTAGTTTAATCGCTGGGGCTCCGATCGGTAACCATGGCAACCAGGACGCTACTGCAGTCCTGGTTGCCATGGTTACTTAGCAATATTAGAAGCCTCATACTTACCTGCTGCGCTGTCTATGACTGGCTGGGAGCTCCTCCTACTGGTAAGTGACAGGTCTGTGCGGCGCATTGCCCTTCCCTCACTCCAGGCTGTAACTCCCCTGCCCTAACCCCGCCTCTATGCAGCCCCTAAGCCCCTGCTTGAGTCCATGCGATAGACAGGATCGCGCTGCTACTGAGGCCGACGGCGCAGGCGTCGCCTGTACAAGCGCGGTCCCGGCGACTGAGCCGGGTGTCAATTAGACTGCATAGAGGCGTGGTTAGGGCAGGGGAGTTACAGCCTGGATTGAGGGAAGGGCTACCCCCTTGACTTCTATCGTGACTTGTGAAGCTGGAGAAGAGTACTTTATAAGACTATTTTTTCATGCATATACATGGCAGAAAAGCGGGACAAGACTGTATGATAACACAATGAGGATGATCTATAAGGTACTTTTGATAGTTTATTAAGTGAAATGCAGGTGAAAGGTTAGCTTGAACAACTAAACGCAATCGCAGACAAAACTGACTGAACTTGCTTGCAAAACAGTGCGAGTTTCACTGAACGCACTTTGAACGCATCCGGCCCCAATCCGCAACGCCCGTGTGAAACCAGCCTTAGACTTTTGTTTGACAGAGTAATGCAGACGGATCCGTTCTGAAAGGATACCAGCGTTTGCATTATAGGTGCGGATCCGTCTGTGCAGATACTAGACGGATCCGCACCTGAACGCCGGTGTGAAAGTAGCCTTAATAACATTGCCGTTTTTTGCGGCATCCTCTTCATATTCTTTTTCAACTTGGTACAACATTTTGCAGGCCTCGGCAAAATGATTAAATGTACTTAATGTTTGCATAAGCTCGGCATTTATTCCTGAGTTGGCAGAAATTTGCATTCTTTGCTCTGCAGATTTAGAGGGATCTAAAAATTATAATTGTGCAAACTATCTGTTTTTACCCTGTTGAGGAAGCAGTGTTCCTGCTCTGTGACAAATAGAACCATGGATTTGAAAACAGTATGGCCCATAGCCAGGAGGCGGAGTAATAGATGCAAATGCTATAGCACTATGTATTGACCTCATATTTTGCATTAAAATTTTTGCTATAATGATGCTGACCCGTCATGACTTGTTGTATAAAATGATTTGTTCAAATTGGTTAAAGATTTACTTTTCCTTTTGAGCAACACTGTGTAAATTTTTGACCAGATGGCGATTTTCCTTTAAAATGTTTTGCTTGACCAAAATTGCATATCTGATTTAAATCTCCACATGTGTGAGGTATAATGTTACCCTCATTAATATTAACTATATCATTTATAAGTGCCATTCTTTCTATTGTAGCCCTAGATTAATTTGTTTCCACTCGTTTACTCCGGGCCAGTCTCTGTAATTGTGCATGTCGCAAACATTGTAATTGTCGTTCTTCTGGTGTAAGACTTGCTGTCCTAGCTTTTTCTCTTTCAGCATGTCTCGTATGTTTTTGTCTTTCTCTTATATCATTTATCCTCTCCTGTGTGGCTGTTGATAGATGTGTTGTGTCTGTTTGAAGATCTGTTGCCTCTCTTTATTTTAGCTTGTTGCTGACGTAGTGTTTTCCGTTCATTTGCAGTAAGGCCTCATGCACACGGCCGTGTTCCGCGGCCGAGAGTGGACCGTGGAAACCCGGACGGGATTCCTCCTGACAGCATGAGCGCACGGCGGCGTCATTGGTTGCTATGACGCCGTGCGCTTCATGCAGCCGCTTCTGTACAGTAATACAATCGGTGTCATTGGTTGCTATGATGCCGTGCGCTTCATGCAGCCGCTCCTGTACAGTAATACACTCGTATAGTGTATTACTGTACAAGAGCGGCTGCATGAAGCGCACGGCGTCATAGCAACCAATGACGCAGTGCGCTCATGCTGTCAGGAGGAATCCCGGCCGGGTTTACACGGTCCGCTCTCGGCCGTGTGCATGAGGCCTAAGACTTGCTCTCCTAACTCTGTGTCTTTTTGGCATTTTTCTGACGCTCATTTTCCTTTTCTTCAATTGATCTATTTGCTCGTCTTTGTCTTTCTCTTAAAAATTGTTTTTTACGCTCATTTTCCAGTTCTTGTATAGATCTATTTGCTCTTCTGAGTCTTTCTCTTTTAGCGTTTTTGAGATGCTCTTTTTTTTTCTTGAATTGATCTATTTGCTTGTTTTTCTTTTAGTTTTTCAGCCTTTCTTTTTTTTTTATGTTTACTTGCTGAGCTGATCGTTTCTCCAGAAGTTGCTTATGTAGGATTTCCTTGTCTGTGTCTTTTGTCCTACTTGACATGTCCTTTTTTTGGGGTGGCATATTGTTAGTAGAATGTCCCAATATTGTTACTGTAATACTGGCTTATATGTGGCTGTGATATACGTCACTGGCACTGACTGATGGTGCTGAGACTGCTAGCACTGTGACTGGTGGCTGGTGCCACTGACTGATGAATGATACGACTGGCACTGACTGGTGGCTGTTACTTGTGGCACTGACTGATGGCTGAGACGGCTGGCACTGACTGGGTCTGAGATGACTGCTACTGACTGGTGGCTGAGACGGCTGGCACTGTGACTGCTGAGATGGCTGGCACTGACTGGTGGCTGAAACTGCGGGCACTGACTGGTGGCTGAGACGACTGGCACTGACTGGTGGCTGAGATGGCTAGCACTGACTGGTGGCCAGAGGTTGCAATAACGCATGTACAAGCATCATTGGCGCTTGTTCAGGTGATTGTATTCCTTAAAAAAATGTCTAAGTCGTACCAATACGCCCTAGACTTTTCCCTGCGTTTAATAAGCGCAGTGAACGCTGTGAACGACACGGGCAGCGCAATGCAGCAATGCTGCCTGTGCCTGAAATTACCAATAACAATGCTCCTTACAGCAAGGAGCTTTGTTATTGGTCAGTTTGAGTGGGCAGACGGACCATTTGGCACACCGCTCTGAAGTGAGGAGAAATAGTCCTGCAGCGGTGCGAGATTCTTACCGAGTGGCGCCTGGCGGGGTAAGCCGTCTTCGGCTGGCTGTGGGTCACTTACTCCATGTGCTTACGGCATCCTCTCCAGTGAACAATGTGTGCCCAAACTCCATAGTAACCAGATACCAACAAACTCCCTCCAGGGCACTATATGCCTGGCGGGGTAAGCGGTCTTCGGCTGGCTGTGGGTCACTTACTCCATGTGCTTACGGCATCCTCTCCAGTGAACAATGTGTGCCCAAACTCCATAGTAACCAGATACCAACTAACTCCCTCCAGGGCACTACAGTGGGATGCGAAAGTTTGGGCAACCTTGTTAATCGTCAAGATTTTTCCTGTATAAATCGTTGGTTGTTACGATAAAAAATGTCAGTTAAATATATAATATAGGAGACACACACAGTGATATTTGAGAAGTGAAATGAAGTTTACTGGATTTACAGAAAGTGTGCTATAATTGTTTAAACAAAATTAGGCAGGTGCATAAATTTGGGCACCACAAAAAAGAAATGAAATCAATATTTAGTAGATCCTCCTTTTGCAGAAATTACAGCCTCTAAACGCTTCCTGTAGGTTCAAATGAGAGTCTGGATTCTGGTTGAAGGTATTTTGGACTATTCCTCTTTACAAAACATCTTTAGTTCATTCAGGTTTGATGGCTTCCGAGCATGGACAGCTCTCTTCAAGTCACACCACAGATTTTCAATTATATTCAGGTGTAATGACCGGCATCATGCACAGGGAGGGAAAAGGGAAAGCCCTGCCCAAGGGAGAGGGAAAGGTGGTGACCCCTGACTCACCTTGCGGCTGGCACCTGACTGCCCTGACGTCCCTAGACGGGTTCCAAACTCGTGCGGCGATCACGTGCCTAAACCCTGGCTTTCCCTAAAATGAGCCCTAGATAGCGAACGGGCCGGTAGGATCGCTAGTTCACACCACTGACACTAAGAGGGAAACACCAGGGAGAGGACAGACAATACAAACACATAAACCCAGGTGGGCGACCACAGCAGACCACAAAGGTCCAACAGGGATCCGGAGGGAAACGTTCTGGACCAACAACCAGAGAACGCAGCAACACAGCTCCAGTGGGTCAGTATAGAAGTCCAGGCAGGAAGCTCTATATCTGGCAACCAGAGAAGTGTGAGAGGGGATTATAAGGAGGTTGGGAGTGCAGGACAAGGAACAGCTGAGGAGAAGGAGCTACGGATCCCCGAGTGAGCCAAAAAGGGTTGCAAAGCAAACCCAGAAATCTATCATAAGGAAACAGCCCTATCTTACATAGAGCGCGCAGCCAACCGCTGCGACTTCCTGACCCCGGGTATAATGGAGTCAGGCGTGGTTCTTGACACCCTCGTGACAGTAACCCCTCTCTCTACGAGGGGCCTCCAGACACTCAGGACCAGGTCTCTCAGGATGAGAAGCATGAAAAGCCCGAACTAGCCTGTCGGCGTTTACCTCAGACGCAGGAACCCACATTCTTTCCTCGGGACCAAAACCTCTCCAATGCACCAGATATTGAAGAGAGCGGCGGACCCGATGAGAATTAACAATTTTGGATATCTGAAACTCTAGATTACCATCCACAACAACAGGAGGGGGTGGCAGCGGTGACGGTTCTAGAGGTGGAACATATTTTTTGAGTAACGACTTATGAAAGTCGTTATGGATTTTAAAAGTCTGAGGCGAAAAGCCACGGGGTTGATGATGGCTATAATTTTGTAAGGGCCAATGAACCTAGGACCCAGTTTCCAAGAGGGAACCTTTAATTTAATATCCCTAGTAGACAACCACACAGTCATTCACTCCTAGGTCCGGACCTGGCGACCGTCTCTTATCAGCCATGCATTTGTATTTACCTCCCATATTTTTCAAGTTAGCTTGCACCTTCTGCCATACCGATGAAAGAGATGACGAAAACCGTTCCTCTTCGGGAACCCCAGAAGCCCCCCCCCCCCCTCTTTGAAAGTACAGAATTGGGGATGAAAACCATATGCACCAAGAAATGGCAAACTCAGCTAACGGTAAATATGATGACCACAACTCTTGGTTTTCAGACACAAAACATCTTAGATATGTCTCAAGGTTTTGGTTGGTACGCTCAGTCTGTCCATTCGACTTAGGATGGAAAGCTGAGGAAAACGACAAGTGTACCCCCAAACGGGAACAAAAAGCTTTCCAAAATTTAGAAATAAACTGGGTACCCCGATCCGAAACAACATCGGAAGGGACCCCGTGAAGCTTCATGATTTCACTGATGAATACCTGAGCAAGAGTCTTAGCATTAGGTAGTGCGGGTAACGCAATGAAGTGTACCATTTTGCTAAACCTGTCCACTACTACCAAAATAACTGTTTTACCCGCAGACAAAGGTAAGTCAGTGATAAAATCCATTGACAGATGTGTACATGGTCTATTGGGAATGACGAGTGGTAATAGAGACCCTGCAGGACGTGTATGCAAAACTTTTGCGCGCGCACAGGTAGAAAAAGAAGACACAAAATCCAATACATCCTGACGCAACCTTGGCCACCAAAAACGACGAGACAATAGCTCCAAGGTTGCTTTACTACCCGGGTGCCCAGCAAGTGCCGAATTATGATGTTCCTTTAATAATTCGAAATGCAGGTTCAACGGTACAAACAATTTCTCTGAGGAGCAAGAGACCGGGGCGTCCCCCTGGGCCTCTAACACCTTCCCCTCCAGAGCAGAGTGTACCGCAGAAACAATCACTCCTCTTTGAAGAATGGGTACCGGATCACTCACATTACCCCCTCCAGGGAAACAACGAGATAGTGCATCAGCCTTGGTATTTTTTGCCCCAGGACGATAGGTAATAACAAAGTTAAACCTGGTAAAAAATAGCGACCACCTAGCTTGTCTAGGAGTGAGACGCTTAGCTGATTCAAGGTACAGAAGATTTTTGTGGTCCGTAATCACAGTGACGGGGTGGACTGCCCCCTCTAAAAAGTGACGCCATTCTTCAAACGCTAGTTTAATAGCTAATACAGGGAGTGCAGAATTATTAGGCAAATAAGTATTTTGACCACATCATCCTCTTTATGTATGTTGTCTTACTCCAAGCTGTATAGGCTCGAAAGCCTACTACCAATTAAGCATATTAGGTGATGTGCATCTCTGTAATGAGAAGGGGTGTGGTCTAATGACATCAACACCCTATATCAGGTGTGCATAATTATTAGGCAACTTCCTTTCCTTTGGCAAAATGGGTCAAAAGAAGGACTTGACAGGCTCAGAAAAGTCAAAAATAGTGAGATATCTTGCAGAGGGATGCAGCACTCTTAAAATTGCAAAGCTTCTGAAGCGTGATCATCGAACAATCAAGCGTTGTATTCAAAATAGTCAACAGGGTCGCAAGAAGCGTGTGGAAAAACCAAGGCGCAAAATAACTGCCCATGAACTGAGAAAAGTCAAGCGTGCAGCTGCCAAGATGCCACTTGCCACCAGTTTGGCCATATTTCAGAGCTGCAACATCACTGGAGTGCCCAAAAGCACAAGGTGTGCAATACTCAGAGACATGGCCAAGGTAAGAAAGGCTGAAAGACGACCACCACTGAACAAGACACACAAGCTGAAACGTCAAGACTGGGCCAAGAAATATCTCCTAAGGTTTTATGGACTGATGAAATGAGAGTGAGTCTTGATGGGCCAGATGGATGGGCCCATGGCTGGATTGGTAAAGGGCAGAGAGCTCCAGTCCGACTCAGACGCCAGCAAGGTGGAGGTGGAGTACTGGTTTGGGCTGGTATCATCAAAGATGAGCTTGTGGGGCCTTTTCGGGTTGAGGATGGAGTCAAGCTCAACTCCCAGTCCAACTGCCAGTTTCTGGAAGACACCTTATTCAAGCAGTGGTACAGGAAGAAGTCTGCATCCTTCAAGAAAAACATGATTTTCATGCAGGACAATGCTCCATCACACGCGTCCAAGTACTCCACAGCGTGGCTGGCAAGAAAGGGTATAAAAGAAGAAAATCTAATGACATGGCCTCCTTGTTCACCTGATCTGAACCCCATTGAGAACCTGTGGTCCAGCATCAAATGTGAGATTTACAAGGAGGGAAAACAGTACACCTCTCTGAACAGTGTCTGGGAGGCTGTGGTTGCTGCTGCACGCAATGTTGATGGTGAACAGATCAAAACACTGACAGAATCCATGGATGGCAGGCTTTTGAGTGTCCTTGCAAAGAAAGGTGGCTATATTGGTCACTGATTTGTTTTTGTTTTGTTTTTGAATGTCAGAAATGTATATTTGTGAATGTTGAGATGTTATATTGGTTTCACTGGTAAAAATAAATAATTTAAATGGGTATATATTTGTTTTTTGTTAAGTTGCCTAATAATTATGCACAGTAATAGTCACCTGCACACAAAGATATCCCCCTAAAATAGCTAAAACTAAAAACAAACTAAAAACTACTTCCAAAAATATTCAGCTTTGATATTAATGAGTTTTTTGGGTTCATTGAGAACATGGTTGTTGTTCAATAATAAAATTAATCCTCAAAAATACAACTTGCCTAATAATTCTGCACTCCCTGTAGTTCCCTATTGCCAATATCGTAGTTCTTTTCTTCTGCAGATAGTTTTTTAGAAAAGAAAGCACAAGGACGCCATTTGCCAGGAGACGGTGTCATGGAACCATGAACCAGACGTACAACAAGAGATAAGTGGAAATAAGAAGGCTTTATTGAAAACCAAGCTGTAAGGCAAAAGTCCAAACGGATGGCTAAACCGAAGCAGGGTCTTGCGAAGCCAGAGGTCAGGAACCAGAAGGGTAGTCAGACGAAGCCAGGATCAGGAACCAGAAGGGTAGTCAGACGAAGCCAGGATCAGGAACCAGAAGGGTAGTCAGACGAAGCCAGGATCAGGAACCAGAAGCAGCAGCAGTCTTAGAAGCATGTGAACACAGGAGGACCAAGCAAGGAACTGAAGCCACAGACCTCCTATATATATGAGCTAGGCATCCAGCTCCTCCCAGTGGGAAGGAGAAGCCGCAGGGTGGGAGGCTACAAGAAACCCAGAAACCAAGATGGCCGCCAGCACATGTCAAACGAAGGAGAACAGCAAGAAGGTAAGACCATGACAGTACTTCCCCCTCAAGGGCCCCTCCTCCGCGGAGTAAAGAACGGTTTCTGAGGGAAGCGTGCGTGGAAGGCTCGGAGCAAGGCAGGAGCATGGACATCTGCGGAGGGAACCCAGGAACGCTCCTCTGGACCATAACCACGCCAATGGACCAAAAACTGCACCCGACCGCGGACCAGGCGTGAGTCCAGGATATTGCTCACCTCATACTCCTCACGATTGCCCACTTGGACCGGACGAGGCCGAGGAACCGAGGAAGTGAAACGATTACACACCAGTGGCTTCAAGAGGGAGACATGAAACACGTTGGAGATCCGCATGCCAGGAGGAAGCGCAAGGGCATAGGCTACCGGGTTTACCCTGCGAAGCACTCGGAAGGGACCAACAAAGCGAGGCGCCAGCTTGGGAGTGGGCACTCGAAGGTTGAGGTTGCGGGTGGACAACCATACGCGGTCTCCGACCTGGTAGGAAGGAGCGGGCGCTCGTCTGCGATCAGCCTGGAGTCTCTGGCGCTGCGCAGAGACCTCAAGGGACCTCTGGATCTGTACCCAAGAAGCACGTAGGACGGAAAGGTGATCCTCCACAGCCGGAATATCCTGGGGAGAGAATACCTCCGGTAACACGGCAGGTTGGAACCCATAATTGGCCATGAAGGGAGACTTCCCAGAGGAAGAGTTCACCGCCGTGTTCCTGGCAAACTCAGCCCAAGGCAGGAGGTCAACCCAATTGTCTTGGTGATCGGAGACATAGCAACGAAGGAATTGCTCCAAGGCCTGATTGGATCGTTCTGCGGCCCCATTGGACTGAGGGTGGTAGGCCGAGGAGAAAGAGAGATGAATCCACAACTGGGAGCAAAAGGCGCGCCAGAACCTGGACACAAACTGACTCCCCCGATCCGACACAATCTCCTTGGGCAAACCGTGCAACCGGAAGACCTCCCTGGCAAAAATCGTGGCCAACTCTTGTGCAGAGGGTAACTTCTTGAGAGGAACACAGTGGCACATTTTGGAAAACCGATCCACAATCATGAGAATGACCGTATGGCCTCGGGATGCAGGGAGGTCCACAATGAAATCCATCCCCAGGTGTGACCATGGACGCTCCCCGGTGGCTATGGGTTGCAAAATGCCCAACGGAAGGTGCCGAGGGGACTTACTCTGGGCACAAACGGAGCATGCCGCTACATATGCGGCGATGTCGGATCGTAGAGAAGGCCACCAGAACAGACGTGAAACAGCCCAGGACAGCTGATTCTTTCCAGGATGCCCCGCGACCTTGGAGTTATGGTAGGTTCGCAACAACCGAGTGCGCAACTCCTCAGGCACAAAACATCTGCCGTTGGGTCTCCCAGAGGGAGCACCAGATTGAGCCGCCAAAATCTGCTCACCCAGGGGAGAGGTCAGGCTGGTGCGAATGGCGGCCAGGATCTGATTCGGAGGTATGACCGAAGTCGGAGTCGACTCCTCCCCGGACAGCTCGGAGTACTGCCGTGATAAGGCATCCGCTCTGATGTTCTTGGAACCGGGTAGGTAGGAGACCACGTAATTAAAACGTGACAAGAACAGAGCCCATCTGGCCTGACGTGGTGTCAATCTCTTGGCCTCAGAGAGGTAGGTCAGATTCTTGTGGTCCGTCAGGATGAGAACCGGAACCACCGAGCCCTCGAGCAAGTGCCTCCATTCTTTAAGGGCCTGCACGATGGCCAATAACTCCCTGTCACCAATCTGATAGTTGCACTCCGCGGAAGACAGTTTCCGGGAGTAAAACCCACAAGGAAGCAGAGGACCCTCTGGTGTTCTACGCTGAGACAGAAGGGCGCCTACTCCCGTCTCAGACGCGTCCACCTCGAGGACAAAAGGCAACCCAGGGTTGGGATGCGACAGAATCGGAGCCGACACAAAGGCGGACTTTAGAGCCTCAAAAGCTCGGATGGCCTCGAGCGGCCAGACCTGGGGATTACTGCCCTTCCTGGTCAGATCCGTGAGAGGCTTGGCTAGCATGGAAAAGTCCCTGATGAACTTCCGATAATAATTGGCGAAGCCCAAAAAGCGCTGCAGGGCATGAAGACCACTGGGCTGGGGCCACTTTAAGACAGCCGAAACCTTCTCAGGATCCATGGAGAACCCCTCAGCGGAAATGATGTAACCTAAGAAGGTTACCTGGGATCGGTGAAATTCGCATTTCTCAAGCTTACCGAACAGCTTGTTCTCTCGTAACCGTTGCAACACTCGTCTGACATCCAGAATGTGGGCCTCCATGGATTCAGAATAAACCAAGATGTCATCCAAATAGACCACCACACACTGCTGCAACAGGTCACGGAAAACATCGTTGATGAATTCCTGGAAGACTGCGGGCGCATTGCACAACCCAAAGGGCATAACCAAGGATTCATAATGACCGGTCCTGGTGTTAAACGCGGTCTTCCACTCATCGCCCGCCTTGATCCTTACCAGGTTATATGCCGCCCTCAGGTCGAGTTTGGTAAAGACCGTGGCCCCTTTGAGGCGATCGAACAGCTCGGAAATCAAGGGTATCGGGTAAGCGTTCTTGATCGTGATGCGATTGAGACCCCTGTAATCGATGCAAGGCCTCAACTCACCGCCCTTCTTTTTCACAAAGAAAAATCCAGCCCCTGCCGGGGACGAGGATTTGCGAATGTGTCCGCGTGAAAGCACCTCCCTCACGTACTCCTCCATGGCCTCATTCTCCGCTACCGACAGTGGATAGACTTTGCCACGAGGAGGAACGGCACCAGGTTGTAACTCTATGGCACAATCGTATGGGCGGTGCGGAGGTAGGGCAACCGCACGCACCTTATCGAATACATCCCGGTACTCCTCGTATTCAGGAGGCAACAGAGAGTCCGAGGAAGTACACAGCAACTTGACAGGCCCATGGATGCAACTAGCCCCACACTGCGGTGACCACGAGAGGATCTCGGCCGATCTCCAATCAAAAGTCAGATTATGCTTCTGGAGCCAGGGGTACCCCAAGACCACCGAGTAGTGTGGAGACGAAATAACCTGGAGACAGACCGACTCTCTGTGAACGGCACCAATGGCCATCCCCACTGGAAGGGTCTCCTGAGTCACGTGTGGCGGCAGAAGGGGTCTGCCGTCTATCGCCTCAAGAGCCAGTGGGGAACCTCGAGGCTGCAGAGGAATGGAATTGGCGGCAGCGAACACACTATCAATGAATAAACCACCAGCACCAGAGTCCACCAACGCCTGGGTCGTCACCGAGCCCCCGACCCAGGAGAGGACAACAGTAATCAGTGGTTTGTCAACACGGGAAACCGGGGACGAGGAGACTCCACCCAAGATCTGCCCCCGACAGGATCTCAGGTGCGAGCGTTTCCCGGACGGTTCGGGCATGCCAACCGAAAATGCCCACCGAGACCACAGTACATGCATCGGCCCTCGCGTCTCCGGAGTGCCCTCTCCCCCTCGGACAGGCGAGCAAACCCCAGCTGCATGGGTTCACCCCCAGACAAATCATCCCCAGGAGGCGTGGGAGGAGAGGGAGGCACGGGTGGGACAGCAAACGTAGGCGCCAATCTGTTAGGAGACCTCCGCAGGCTCTCCTTAAAGGAAGGTCTCTCCCTGAGTCTGGTGTCAATCAAAATCAGGAAAGAAATAAGAGACTCGAGCTCCACTGGTAGGTCCTTAGCTGCAACCTCATCCTTCAAGGCATCCGAGAGACCATGAGAGAAAGCAGCGACCAGAGCCTCATTATTCCAGCCCACCTCTGCTGCCAGGGTACGAAACTCAATGGCGTATTCAGCTACGGATCGTGAACCCTGTCTGATGGACATAAGGAGCTTCGCAGCAGAGGCGGCACGAGCCGGCACATCGAATACCTTCCGAAGAGAAGCAACAAAACCGGAAAACTCGGCAACCACCGGATTGTTGTTCTCCCATAAAGGGCTGGCCCAGGCCAAGGCCTTGTCCGAGAGCAGCGAGATCAAGAAGCCCACCTTTGATCTCTCAGTAGGAAAGGCATGTGGCAGCAACTCAAAATAAATGCCCACCTGGTTAAGGAAACCTCGGCACTGAGTTGGCTCTCCCCCAAAGCGCTGTGGAAGGGGGGCAGAACCGGTCATACCCCGAAACACCGCAGGCGCAGCAACAGGTGTCGGGGTAGACTCTGGCGCAACAACCGGAGCGGCAGTAGGAGCGGGCCCAGGAGCGACAACCGACCCATCGGCAACGGAAGCTAAATGAGCCGTGCGTTCAAGCAGGGTTTGCAACGCCACAGCGAACCGACCCAACAGGTGATCCTGCTGATCAAGTCTGGCAACCAGCGTAGGTAGCGAGGATGGCCCTGTACCGTCAGAATTCATGGCTTGGTCCTAATGTCATGGAACCATGAACCAGACGTACAACAAGAGATAAGTGGAAATAAGAAGGCTTTATTGAAAACCAAGCTGTAAGGCAAAAGTCCAAACGGATGGCTAAACCGAAGCAGGGTCTTGCGAAGCCAGAGGTCAGGAACCAGAAGGGTAGTCAGACGAAGCCAGGATCAGGAACCAGAAGGGTAGTCAGACGAAGCCAGGATCAGGAACCAGAAGGGTAGTCAGACGAAGCCAGGATCAGGAACCAGAAGCAGCAGCAGTCTTAGAAGCATGTGAACACAGGAGGACCAATCAAGGAACTGAAGCCACAGACCTCCTATATATATGAGCTAGGCATCCAGCTCCTCCCAGTGGGAAGGAGAAGCCACAGGGTGGGAGGCTACAAGAAACCCAGAAACCAAGATGGCCGCCAGCACATGTCAAACGAAGGAGAACAGCAAGAAGGTAAGACCATGACAGACGGACCCCGAGACAGCACCGCCCCCACTCCCACCTCTGACGCATCGACTTCAACAATAAAAGGCTGAGAGACATCAGGTTGGACTAGTACAGGTGCCGAGGTAAACCTCTCTTTTAGAGAGGAAAAAGCAACTTTAGCGGCGTCAGACCATTTAGAAAAATCAGTCCCCTTCCTAGTCATGTCAGTAAGGGGTTTTACAATAACTGAATAATTTTTAATGAATTTCCTATAGAAATTCGCGAAGCCCAAGAACCGTTGCAGTGCTTTGAGGTTCTCAGGAAGATCCCAATCTAAAATTGCCTGGACCTTCCTAGGATCCATACGGAAACCTGAAGCAGATAAAACCTAGGAATTGTATCTCCTGAACGGCGAAGACACATTTTTCAATTTTAGCATATAATTTATTCGTCCGTGGGACCTGCAGTCCTTGTCTGACATGCACCTCATGTGTTCTCAGATCAGACGAATAAATTAAAATATCACCTAGGTATATTACCACAAACCTGCCGATTAGATGACTAAAAATTTCATTAACGAAATGTTGAAAGACGGCAGGAGCGAAAGACATAACTAGATTTTCATAATGCCCCTCAGGGGTGTTTAAAGCTGTCTTCCACTCATCCCCCTCCTTGATACGAATCAGATTGTAGGCCCCCCTAAGATCAAGTTTGGAGAACCACCTAGCACCCGCAATCTGGTTAAACAGGTCAGGAATGAGAGGAAGAGGGTATGGGTCTCGGATGGTTATCCGATTTAATTCGCGACAATCTAGGCAAGGATGCAGACCCCCATCTTTCTTTTTAACGAAGAAAAACCCTGCAGCCACGGGTGAAGAAGAGGGTCTGATGTGTCCCTTAGCCAAGCTCTCGGAGATATAATCTTTCATGGCTTGTCTCTCTGGACCCGAAAGATTATATAACCTGGTCTTGGGTAATTTTGCGCCGGGAATAAGGTTAACCAGGCAATCATAAGGACGATGAGGTGGTAACTTCTGACAACCCTTTTCAGAAAAAACGTCCTCAAAATCCGAAATAAATGTAGGTAGGGTAGTTATGGAGGCGACTAAGCAATTGCTATTTAAGCAATTTTCTCTGCAATGCTCACTCCACTCCGATATCTCCCTGGCCTGCCAATCCAGCACTGGATTGTGCGCTACCAACCAGGGAAGGCCCAGCACTACCGGAGTGGGAAGCCCCTCCAGAACATAACATGAAAGCATCTCGTTATGGTGGTCCCCTACCCGAAGGTGTAAATTATGAACAATGTGGGTGAGGTTTCTCTGAGACAGAGGAGCAGAATCAATAGCGAATATGGGAATAGGTCTCTGTAGCGTACAGAGAGACAAACCCATAGTGCGGGCAAAATGGGCATCTATAAAATTTACCCCTGCTCCACTGTCTAGAAAGAAAGACATAGTCTCCGTCTTAACACCAAAAACAATAACCGCTGGCAACACAAATTGCGATGTACGTATGGAGGAAAAATATACCCCCCGGCTGACATCCTCTACACAGCCTGGGGTTAGTAGTTTTCCGACGGTCTTTTGTTTCTGAGGAAAGAAGGACAGACATTAATGAAATGACCGGCGTCACGCACAGGGAGGGAAAAGGGAAAGCCCCGCCCAAGGGAGAGGGAAAGGTGGTGACCCCTGACTCACCTTGCGGCTGGCACCTGACTGCCCTGACGTCCCTAGACGGGTTCCAAACCCATGCGGCGATCCCGTGCCTAAACCCTGGCTTTCCCTAAAATGAGCCCTAGATAGTGAACGGGCCGGTGGGATCACTAGTCCGCACCGCTGACACTAAGAGGGAAACACCAGGGAGAGGACAGACAATACAGACAAACACATAAACCCAGGTGGGCGACCACAGCAGACCACAAAGGTCCAACAGGGATCCGGAGGGAAACGTTCTGGACCAACAACCAGAGAACGCAGCAACACAGCTCCAGTGGGTCAGTATAGAAGTCCAGGCAGGAAGCTCTATATCTGGCAACCAGAGAAGTGTGAGAGGGGATTATAAGGAGGTTGGGAGTGCAGGAAAAGGAACAGCTGAGGAGAAGGAGCTACGGATCCCTGAGTGAGCCAAAAAGGGTTGCAAAGCAAACCCAGAAAGCTACCATAAGGAAACAGCCCTATCTTACATAGAGCGCGCAGCCAACCGCTGCGACTTCCTGACCCCGGGTATAACGGAGTCAGGCGTGGTTCTTGACACCCTCGTGACATCAGGTTTGGGGACCGAGATGGTCATTCCAGAACGTTGTACTTGTTCCTTTGCATAAATGCCTTAGTGGATTTTGAAGTGTTTAGGGTTGATGTCTTGTTGAAAGATCCAGCCCCAGCGCAGCTTCAGCTTTGTCACTGATTCCTGGACATTGGTCTCAAGAATCTGCTGATACTGAGTGGAATCCATGCGTCCCTCAACTTTGACAAGATTCCCAGTCCCTGTACTGGCCACACAGCCCCACAGCATGATGGAACCACCACCATATTTTACTGTAGGTAGCAGGTGTTTTCTTGGAATGCTGTGTTCTTTTTCCTCCATGCATAACGCCCCTTGTTATGGCCAAATAACACATTTTTAGTTTCATCAGTCCACAGCACCTTATTCCAAAATGAAGCTGGCTTGTCCAAATGTCCTTTAGCCCACCTCAAGCGGCACTTTTTGTGCTGTGGGCGGAGAAAAGGCTTCCTCTGCAAAACTCTTGCATACAGCATCTCCTTGTGTAAGGTGCGCCGAATGGTTGAACGATGCACAGTGACTCCATCTGCAGCAAGATGATGTTGTAGGTCTTTGGTGCTGGTCTGTGGGTTGACTCTGACTGTTCTCACCATTCGTCCCTTCTGTCTAGCCGAGATTTTTCTTGGTCTGCCACTTCGAGCCTTAACTTGAACTGAGCCTGTGGTCTTCCATTTTCTCAATATGTTCCTAATTGTGGAAATAGACAGCTGAAATCTCTGAGACAGCTTTCTGTATCCTTCCCCTAAAGGGAGATATTGGAGTGGAGTGAGCATTGCAGAGAAAATTGCTTAAATAGCAATTGCTTAGTCGCCTCCATAACTACCCTACCTACATTTATTTCGGATTTTGAGGACGTTTTTTCTGAAAAGGGTTGTCAGAAGTTACCACCTCATCGTCCTTATGATTGCCTGGTTAACCTTATTCCCGGTGAACAATCTTTGTCTTCAGGTCATTTTTAGAGTTGTTTTGAGACCCCCATGTTGCTACTCTTCAGAGAAAATTAAAAGAGGTGGGAAACTTACAATTCACCCCCTTAAATACTCTTTGTCATAATTGGATTCACCTGTGAATGTAGGTCAGGGGTCACTGAGCTTACCAAGCCAATTTGAGTTACAATAATTAGTTCTAAAGGTTTTGAAATCAATAAAATGACAACAGTGCCCAAATTTATGCACCTGCCTAATTTTGTTTAAACAATTATAGCACACTTTCTGTAAATCCAATAAACTTCATTTCACTTCTCTAATATCACTGTGTGTGTCTCCTATATGACATATTTAACTGACATTTTTTATCGTAACAACCAACGATTTATACAGGAAAATCATGACTATTAACAAGGTTGCCCAAACTTTCGCATCCCACTGTATATGCCTGAGCATGCTTGCCCTGGTTGGATGAATAAAATAATCGGGTCCATGCCAGGTCAGTCGGGTGCAGCGCATGTTGACATGGAGACTGGGGGGGGGGGGGGGGGGGGGCTGATGGTGATGTGTTGGGGTGGGCTATGAGTTTGGGTGCACGTTCTTCACTGGAGAGGATGCTTTAAGCACATGGAGAAAGTGATCCGCAGCCCGACCGTCCAGAACATGAAGTGAATGTGACTATTGGAAGACTTTTATGATTGGTGAGCACATTAAATGAATTTATCGTAATTAGACGGCACAATTTGTGATTGGTGTAATGTTGTATATGTCCTGCTGGGATCTAAGAGGGCTTACATTTTATGGAGACTCCAGAAAAACCAAGGAGGGTTGGCAAATAGGCAATAGATTGTCCCAGATATAGGGACAGCCATTTTGCCTCCATAAGGTCTCATGTACATGACTGTATCCATTTTGAGGTCTGCAAATTGCAGATCCACAAAATATGGACATCCATGTGCTATCCACATCTCCATGCTGCAAAATATAGAGCATGTCCTGTTCTAGCAGACCCACAGAAGTCAATGGGTCCGCAAGAAAATGCAGATTGCACACGGACCGCATCCGTGATTTGCGTACTGCAAAATGGATACAGTCGTGTGCTTAAGACCTTATAGTGAAAGCCACAGTGCTCGTAGATATGAAGTGCAGAGACGTCAAGTACACTATACTGTGCAATAGTCCAATATACTGTGTATAAGACTGTCCTATAACTGCTTCCTGTGCATTCATCACAGACCCCACCCACTGCCACCAAGCCACCCACTACTCCCTGCCACAACCACCATACATCCCTGTTGAATTCTTATTGCATTGTTTTTTGCACAGTCTACCGCTCCGAACTCTACGTGACAGATTTGGTGCTTCAAGAAAGGTAAGGATTCAGTCTTCTGAGATAAATTTAAAATGGTCAAAATTTGCTATTCCTGCATTGAGGACATTATAGAGGAGACTGGAAATGGTTTCCTTGCAGAAATAGCAACATCTTAACATTATTTAAGCTTACATATTATTATATATATGAATGACCGCAAATTTTGCACTCCTCCTCGGCTAAAAATACTCCTCAAAAATGGTATAAGGAGTATTTTTACTCTTCTGGAAAAAATAATACCAAAAAACCGAGAGCACACATGTGTAATCAAGACATATTTTATTAAATTACATCATAAAAGACAACATATATATGAAAAATTGAAGTATGAATAAATATATAGCAGCAATGCAGTAAGCGCTGCGAATAAGCAGCTCCCCAGTAGGTACACAAGGTAAAAAATCCCCTCTCAGGAATAATCATTATGGCTTAACAGCACATTGCATGAAAAGACATAAACGGACTCCTCAAAGGCCAAAGGAGGAAGTCCATTCCAAATAATACAGGTAAAAACCAGAAGGGTTACATAAGCCAAAAAAGGGTGAAGGAGATGATAGCGTAGGAAACAAAAATGCATATAACACAACCCATATACCGCAAAATTTTATTGAGTATATTTCCACAAATAGTTTTTCATATTTTTGATGATTATTTTGGTTGTTCTTCTGGAAAAAATGTACCGCAACCTCTCCTGGTGGCTCTGACGGCTGGTACCGACTGCTGGTGCTAATACTACTGGCACTGTGACTGGTTGCACTGGCTGATGTCTGATACAACTGGCACTGACTGGTGGCTGAGACTGCGGGCACTGTGACTAGTGGCTGAGGCAGTTGACACTGACTGCTGGCACTGTCACTGATGGCTGAGATGGGTGGCACTGACCGGTGGCTGAGGCTGCAGGCACTGTGACTGGTGTCTTAGACAGCTGGCACTGACTGGTGGTGCTGAGACTGCAGCTGTGGCTGAGACTGACTTTGGCTAATTGCTGAGACGGCTGGCACTGACTGTTGGTGCTAAGACGGCTGGCACTGACTGATGGCTAAGATGGCTGACATTTACTGGTGGTTGAGACTGCAGGCGCTGTGACTGAGTTGACTGACACTGACTGATGGCTGAGACTGCAGTCACTGTGATTAGTGGCTGAGATGGCTGGCATTGACTGGTGGTGCTGAGACCACTGGCAGAAACTGTTGGCTAAAACTGTTGGCAGCAGCAGCTGCTGTATCTGTGTCTGACAGGACTGTAATGGTGGCGCTTGTGGGAGGTCCGGGCTGCTGTGTGACCACAGAAGAGCATTGTACTTTTACGTTTAATCTATGATTCTTTCATTGAGTCGCTTATCCCCTTCCCTCTCTGGCTGCAGTGAATGGTCTGAATGGAGGCTGTTGCAGTGCTAAAAGTCGATACAAGGGAGAAATTTTACTGCCATCGGAAAGCCTAACGCAGGATCGCGGTCCTGAGGCGGCAATGTGAGGCAGAGTCACGCATATACGCGTCATCTCGCGAGATGCGAGATGACGCTCACAGCCGGCCCGCACATGCGCATCGTGGGCCGGCAAAAGTTCGAGGGGGGTTGCATCATCAGCCTGCCAGCCAATGATCATCGCTGGCAGGCTGATGATTTAAAAATAAACGAATCACGAGCCAGTTAACACTTTATATTTATAAATATAAGGTGTTAAATGGCTGCTGTGCTCCTCTGCTAGTCCTTTTCGTCGGTTGGTCTCAGCAGAGGAGCACAGTTCACAGTGAGTACACCAAACAGCACACTTAGCCCCCAGATCACCCCCCATCACCCCAATTAACCCCTTGATCGCCCCTGTCAATCACCTAGTGAAAGGGAAAAAAGTGATCAGTGTAAACTGTCACTTTTTTTTTTCACTGGTATTGACTGATAGGTTTTAGGATAGTTTAGGCCCCTTGGTTAGGTAGTTGGCGATCGGTTAGCGCCCAGCCCACCGTATCGCTAATCAGCATTTGTACTTTTATAGTATCTGTAAGTGATCAAAACTGATCAGTCAGATCTATAATAGTATTAGTGTCACCTTAGCTCGCCCTCCACCCAAAACGCAGTGTTTGCCCGATCAGGCCTGATTGGTCGCCCACACGTGCGTTCACCCACGCCCGCCCCGCCGCAGTGACAATTTTATTTTTATCACTTAGCAGGAGCTGCGGTGATAAAAATGATGATTACAGTTACCGGTAATCGGATTTTCCAGACCCCACGACAGCACCATAGAGAGAGGGATCCACCCCCAGGGACAGGAAACCTACAGAAATAAAAGGGTGGAGCCTCTCTTCCCATTCAGTGGATTACAGAGCAAGAGAGGAACTCCTACACCATTGGTTATTCCGAACAGAACATCATAACTGCTTATACATTGCACAATTATTAACTACATCCAAATATACAAAACAAATTATTATTATTTTTTTTAGAAGAAACCATCACCAAGGGTGGGAATTAGGAAGGGTGCTGTCGTGGGGTCTGGAAAATCCGATTACCGGTAAGTGTAATCATCATTTTTCCCCTCCCCCACGACAGCACCATAGAGAGAATTACAGAGAAGAACCCTTCCTAGGGAGGGACCACCGCTTGCAAAACCTTTCTCCCAAAGGAAAGATCAGAAGAGGAAAGTAAATCCAAACGGTAGTGATGGAAAAAGGTAGGTGAAGACCACGTGGCTGCCTTACAAATTTGTTCAATGGAAGCCCCCGACCTTTCTGCCCACGACGTGGAAACCGAACGTGTAGAGTGAGCCTTCACCAAAAGGGGAGGAGACAGGCCCTCCTCCAAGTAAGACTGAATAATGGCCAGTCTAAGCCATCTGGACAAGGTACTTTTGGTAGCCTTCCTCCCTTTATTTGATCCCGAGAAGAGAACAAACAAAGCAGAAGACTTTCTCCATTCTTCCGTAACTTTGAGATACTGCAACAAGCATCTCCGTACATCTAGTGTATGAAACACAATCTCTCCCGCATTCTTTGGATGGTCACAAAAGGAAGGGAGAACAATCTCCTGTGATCTATGAAATTTAGAAGATACCTTAGGAGAAAAGGCCGGATCAGGTAGAATAATAACTCTATAATCAAGAATTACCGTAAAAGGGGGGTTGATGGAAATGGCCTGCAGCTCGCTGATCCTTCTAGCTGTAGTAAGGGCCACTAACAAAACTAGCTTAAGAGTAAGAAACTTAATACCTATAGAATCAATGGGTTCGAAAGGTGCTTTGGTAAGGGAATTAAGAACTAAATTGAGGTCCCACGGGGGCACCCTAAGGGAAGAGACTGGTGTCATCCTATCTACCGCCCTGAAAAACCTAACAATCCATGGATTCATGGCAAAATTTTGCTCAAAAAGGGCAGATAAAGCAGAGACCTGCACTTTAAGTGTACTTTTAGCGAGACCCAAGGAAAGACCCTTCTGCAAAAATTCCAGGACCTGGGAAATAGGGACACATTCTGGCAAATACTTAGGGTTGAGTTTACTGAACTCCATAAACTTCTTCCAAGTTCTCGCGTAGATAGAAACCGTAACTGGTTTTCTACTTTTTTGTAAGGTCATGATAAGTTCCTGAGTAAAACCTCTTTTAACTAATAGGCTCCGCTCAAATTCCATGCAGTCAGATGGAGACCAGCTGCTGCTGGATGGAAGACCGGACCCTGGGACAGTAGATCCGGTAGATCTGGTAGGATCCAGGGGTCCGAAATAGACATGGTTCGAAGTTGGGCCAAAAGGGGGCAATCAGGATGACCCTCGCTTTGTCTACCCTGATCTTTTTTAGAACTGCTGGGATTAACTGGAAGGGGGGAAAAGCATATGCCAGAGGGAAGTTCCACTTCAGAAGAAACGCATCCACCCCATAGGGGGATTCCCTTGGATTCAGAGAACAAAAGATTTCTACTTTCTTGTTCAGGCTCGTACTGAAAAGATCTATAGTTGGAGTGCCCCACGCCCTGCAGATCCTGGAAAATATTGAGGCGTTGAGGGACCATTCCCCTTGTCTTAAGGGGTATCTGCTGAGAAAATCTGCGTGAATATTCTCTTTCCCTTTTATGTGGAGAGCCGAAACGTGACTGACCTGTCTCTCCAATAATGTTAGCAATCTCCCAGCTTCCCACCATAGGGATACCGACCTTGTCCCCCCCTGGTGATTTACATATGCTACTGTCGTCTGATTGTCTGACAGAATTCTTACATGGCCTGTGCCAAGAAGGGCTAAGGAAGCTTTCACCGCCAGTCTGACTGCCACTAACTCTTTCCGGTTGGAGGAGAAGACCTTCTGAGCTGGGGACCATAGACCTTGGAAGTTGTATCCCAGCACATGAGCCCCCCACCCCCAGGGGCTTGCATCTGTGGTCAGGACAATGGGATCCGGGTAGGACCATGGAATTCCCTGAATCAGATTGTCTCTGACCAGCCACCAGGATAAGCTCTTCCTGGTTGTGCCTGAAATTCTTATTCTGACATCTAGCTTTCCCCCGTGTCTTTTGAAGGCTGTCAAAACTTCTGACTGTAGCTGTCGGGAGTGAAGCTGAGCCCATTCTACCGCCGGGATGCAGGAATTCAGAGAGCCCAGTACCGACATAGCCTTCCGAAGAGTCAGGGAGGTGCGATTTTTTTCTTCTGGGAGATATGTTCTTTGAGTCTCGGAGTTCAACACTAGGCCCAGGAATTTCTGCACCTTTTGCGGTATCAATCTGGATTTTTTGTAATTTACTATCCATCCCAAATCCTGGAAGGTCTGAATGATATATTGGACATTCTGTTGGCAGACCCGTAAGGAATCTGCAATAACTAGAAAATCGTCTAGATATGGGACTATCAAAATGTTTTTTATCCTCATGAACGACACCATCTCTGCCACTACCTTCGTAAAAATCCTTGGTGCCATGGACAGGCCAAAGGGCAATGCCTGGAACTGATATTGTCTGATCTGACCTTCCATCCTTACCGCGCACCGGAAGTGCGTCACTCGCTCACCGCCTCGGACCCACGTGGAAGCGCAATACTGCCATGCTGCACAGCTCCAGTACACGGTTAGGTGGTAGAGCCCCAGCCCGAGGATAGCCACCCAATTGCGCCACATGAGGCGCCTCCCATGGGGCAGAGCTCTCCCTGAGAGGTAACCCTCATGCCTGCCGCAGGATACGGAGGGCCCCTGGAGCACCTCCGCATCCTAGGGTCCTGACAGCCTGCCCAGCAGCGCGATGGACCCCGGCAGCAAAAACCGTAGCCCTCTAGGAACTCCTAGGAGACAAGACCACGGTAAGACCTGAAAAGGAAACTGTAGGTCTCCCACTCCAGGGACAGGAAACCACTGAATGGGAAGAGAGGCTCCACCCTTTTATTTCTGTAGGTTTCCTGTCCCTGGGGGTGGATCCCTCTCTCTATGGTGCTGTCGTGGGGGAGGGGAAAAAAATGTTATCAATCGCAGCGGCCTCCGGTACTTCGCTAGCCTCCCATTTGTAAGACATGCTTGCTTTTTTACTTGGGTAGTCTCAGGGAATACCCCCTAAATTTAGTAGTCCAAATGTCAAACAAGGGGGATTCTTCTGAAGAGGCCTACAGGCTTCTGACCCAGTCGGATGAGGAATGGGAACCCTCATCTGACGAATCCAGCGGGTCAGAATATGAACCTGTAGAAAGCAGTGGCAGTCTGACCCAAAGTTCGGACGAGGAGGTTGAGGTCCCTGATACGAACAAGCGTACCTGGCCCCGTGTTGCTACACCACAGGTTGCGCAGGATCCGCTTCAAGGGCAGCAGAGTGGGGCTGGCACTGTTGGATTACGTGGTGAGGTATACACCAGCAGCGCAGCCCACCCTGGACCTAGTACCAGCACTGCCGTACAACATGGTGAAGTGGCGAGCACCAGAAGGGCAGTTGAAGCTGGTACGGTGGCACGTGCTTTAGTTACCCCGTCGCAGCCACCACACAGACAGTCCCGTAGACCCCCTAGAGTCCCTGAGGTGCTGGCAAACCCTGATTGGCAGTCCCCAACTTCAGCCACACCATTAGTTCCCCCTTTCACCGCCCAGTTTGGAGTTCGGGTTGAGACAGCTCAGATCGGTTCGGTCCTGGGATTTTTTGAGCTGTTCTTGACTGCGGAGCTCTTGGACATAGTCGAGGCAGAAACAAATCGGTATGCCACTCAATTTATAGCTGCCAACCCGGGAAGCTATTATGCCCAGCCTTTCCGGTGGAAACCTGTCCAAGTTTCCGAATTAAACATTTTTCTGGGCCTTCTCCTCAACATGGGTCTAACCAAAAAGCATGAATTGCGGTCATATTGGTCCACGAACCCAATTCATCACATGCCCATGTTCTCTGCTGCCATGTCCAGGGCACGATTTGAGGCCATCCTGCGTTTCCTGCACTTTAGCGATAACACCACCTCCCGTCCCAGAGGCCACCCGGCTTTTGACCGGCTCCTCAAAATTCGGCCCCTCATAGACCACTTCAACAACAAATTTGCAGATTTGTATACCCCTGAGCAAAACATCTGCGTAGACGAGTCCCTCATACATTTTACCGGGCGCTTGGCTTCAAACAATACATCCCAAGCAAGCGCGCCAGGTATGGGGTCAAATTGTATAAGCTCTGTGAAAGGGCCACAGGCTATACCCACAAATTTTGGATCTATGAGGGTAAAGATCAGACCCTGGAGCCGGTTGGTTGCTCTGACTACCTGGGGAGCAGTGGGAAGACAGTCTGGGACTTGGTGTCACCCTTACTTGGCAAGGGGTACCATCTTTATGTGGACAATTTCTACACAAGTGTGCCCCTCTTTAGGCATTTGTTCCTAGAACAGATTGGCTGCTGTGGCACCGTGCGACCTAGTCGCCGGGGGTTTCCCCCAACGGCTCGTTACCACCCGTCTTGCAAGGGGGAAGAGGGCTGCCTTGTGTAATAAAGAACTGCTTGTGGTGAAATGGAGAGACAAGCGTGACGTTTACAGGCTCTCCTCCATTCACGCAGACACGACAATACAAATTAAATGAGCAACCAGTGTCATTGAAAAGCACCTCTGTGTCCACGACTATAATTCGCTCATGGGAGGGGTGGACTTCAATGACCAGATGTTGGCTCCTTATTTAGTTTCCTGATGCACCAGACGCTGGTTTAAGAAGGTGTCTGTATATTTAATTCAATTGGCTGTATATAATAGTTTTGTTCTCTACAGTAAGGCTGGGAGAACAGGATCCTTTCTCAAATTTCAGGAAGAGATCATCGAGAACCTCCTGTATCCAGGAGGTTCCGTGGCCCCATCCACCAGTGTAGTGAGCCGTCTACACGAGCGACCTTTCCCCAATGTCGTTGCTGGTACCTCAACCCAACCGTCACCCCGAAAAAGATGTTGTGTCTGTAGCAGGAGTGGAATAAGGCGTGACACCCGCTATTTCTGTCCTGACTGCCCTGACCACCCTGCCCTATGCTTAGGGGAGTGTTTCCGGAAGTACCACACACAGGTACACTTAGCATAGGGATTGCATCTCACAGGACAGGCACACAGGGCTATTAGGGCCATTTCACTCACAGCTGCTGCAAACCTCTCCTTTCACCTGAGACAAAGTGCATAATGTACTTCACCACATCTTTGGGCGATTTGCGCTTTGCACATTGTCCCATGGGAAAGGAGAGGTTTGTCCTAGAAAAGGTAAAAAATAAATAAAAATAAATCACCAGTATGCAAAAAAGTTAACGTTCTGTTAAAGTTAAAGTTACGTTAAAGTTAAATAAAGTTTATATGTTCCGTTCAAATGTTATTATAAAGTTAATAAATTTATTGCGTTGCGGCCTGTTTTTTTCACCTTCCAGGTGGACCAACCGATCGACTAGCTGCAGCACTGATGTGCATTCTGACAGAAGCATTGCGCTGCTGTCAGATTACACAAAAGTCAGTGTATACGGCGCTGCAAGATGAGATTTCTACTCTGCAGTAAAAGATACGTTTTCCGAGGCATATGAGCTGAGGGGGCGGCGGTGTTCATATGCTTTGGCAAACACTTTGTATATAAAAAAATAAAAAAATAAATCCCGGCAATGATTTATTCATCCACATCGATTGATGTGAATGGAGAAATCGGGTTTGCCAGGGCATACAAGCTAAGTGGGTATGGATGTTGGGCAGAGCTCCTATGTCCTGGCAGACACCTTTCCCCTCCTTTTTTTTTTTTGGCAGAGATTTTTTCATACACATTGATCGATGCGAATGAAGAAATCTGTGCCGTTCATTTTTCTTTCAGCCCAGAGGCTGAACGAAAAAAACAAAACTCATTACCTGTATGCTCAATATAAGGAGAATAGCAGAAACTCCTAATGCTGGCCATACATGTAATGATTGCAGAGACCCTCAAATGCCAGGGCAGTACAAACACCCCACAAATGACCCCATTTTGGAAAGAAGACACCCCAAGGTATTCGCTGAGGGGCATATTGAGTCCATGAAAGATTTAAATTTTTGTCCCAAGTTAGCGGAAAAGGAGACTTTGTGAGAAAAAAACAAAAAAAAAAATCAATTTCCGCTAACTTGTGCAAAAAAAAAAAATAATTCTATGAACTCACCATGCCCCTCATTGAATACCTTGAGGTGTCTTCTTTCCAAACTGGGGTCACATGTGGAGTATTTATACTGCCCTGGCATTTTTAGGGCCCCTTTGCGCATCTAGGCTGCAAAAAAGTGTCACACATGTGGTATCGCCGTACTCAGGAGAAGTTGGGGAATGTGTTTTGGGGTGTCATTTTACATATACCCATGCTGGGTAAGATAAATATCTTGGTCAAATGCCAACTTTGTATAAAAAAAAAATCGGAAAAGTAGTCTTTTGCCGAGATATTTCTCTCACCCAGCATGGGTATATGTAAAAATACACCCCAAAACACATTGCCCTACTTCTTCTGAGTTCGGCGATACCACATGTGTGACACTTTTTTGCAGCCTAGGTGGGCAAATGGGATTAACCTACAAAAGGCCACCTGTCAACTAGACAGCTACGACTACCACTCATAAAACATCTAAGGTAAACCAAAACGAACAAGTGGAGATGATGTATAAAAATATAAGTTTATTATAAAGTATAAAAAATGGGGAAACTACAAAGTGGTACAAAGATACGGAGAAGCGCAGGGTCACTGATGCCAAAAAACACCAATGTATCTGTGAGATATAACACACAGATAGGTACAATCCATTAATAATAATGAAAGCTCAGGGATAACCAGGATGGCCAGGCAGCAGGGTCACCGCAGTAGGACTATGCACAAATTGTGCAAGTGACCATACCCGGTAAACCATGAGCTTTCTCACACTAGACACAGTGCATAAATATTTAAACAGACCGTAGTAATAGCGGGTATTCGGTGTAGGAGTAAATGTCTCAGTCAAAAAGAAGATAGTAACAGTATGCACCATGGATGTATGAGGGACTCACTATGGATATATGCGGAAATCCCAATAAGCGGTGTGAAGCAGTACTGATATCAGAACGTACCTGAGGACATGGTGGTAAGTGGACAGTCGGACCCTGAGCGCATAACCTCAAATGGGTTGGACTATGGGAAAAGTTGTCTTTTGCTGAGATATTTATCTCACCCAGCATATATGTACAATGACACCCCAAAACACATTCCCAAACTTCTCCTGAGTACGGCGATACCACATGTGTGACACTTTTTTGCAGCCTAGACCCTTTTTTGCAGCAAATGGGCCCACATTCCAAAGAGCACCTTTCGGATTTCACAGGGCATTTTTAACAGATTTTGATTTCAAACTACTTCTCACGCATTAGGGCCCCTAAAATGCCAGGGCAGTATAACTACCCCACAAGTGACCCCATTTTGGAAAGAAGACGCCCCAAGGTATTCCGTGAGGGGCATGGCGAGTTCCTAGAATCTTTAATTTTTTGTCACAAGTTAGCGGAAAATAAGTTTTTTTTTTTTTCTTACAAAGCCTCATATTCCACTAACTTGTGACAAAAAATAAAAACTTCCATGAACTCACTATGCCCATCACAAAATACCTTGGGGTGTCTTCTTTCCAAAATGGGGTCACTTCTGGGGTAGTTATACTGCCCTGGCATTTTAGGGGCCCTAATGCGTGAGAAGCATTTTAGGGGCCCTAATGGCCTGTGAAATCCGAAAGGTGCTCTTTGGAATGTGGGCCCCTTTGCTGCAAAAAAGGGTCTAGGCTGCAAAAAAGTGTCACACATGTGGTATCGCCGTACTCAGGAGAAGTTTGGGAATGTGTTTTGGGGTGTCATTGTACATATATGCTGGGTGAGATAAATATCTCAGCAAAAGACAACTTTTCCCATATATAAAGTTGGCATTTGACCAAGATATTTATCCCACCCAGCATGGGTATATGTAAAATTGTAGAACCTCAGGAAACATGACAGGTGCTCATAAAGTCAGAGCTGCTTAAAAAAGTGAAAATTCACATTTTTGTACCATAGTTTGTAAACGCTATAACTTTTACCCAAACAATTTTTTTTTTTACCCAAACATTATTTTTTTTTATCAAAGACATGTAGAACAATAAGTGTAGAGAAAAATTTATATATAGATGTCGTTTTAAAAAAAAAAATATTACAACTGAAAGTGAAAAATGTCATTTTTTTACAAAAAAAACCTGTAAGTTTCGATTAATAACAAAAAAGAGTAAAAATGTCAGCAGCAATAAAATACCGCCAAATGAAAGCTCTATTAGTGAGAAGAAAAGGAGGTAAAATTAATTTGGGTGGTAAGTTGCATGACCGAGCAATAAACTGGTGAAAGTAGTGTAGTGCAGAAGTGTAAATAGTGGTCTGGTCATTAAGGGTGTTTAAGCTAGGGGGGCTGAGGTGGTTAAGAACCACGACAGGAAGTAAAATACATGGAGTGGCTAAAAGAATTATATAATCAAAAAGAAAAAGGTACTAGAACAAAAATACCACAATAAAACAGCCATGTTTGTTGAAATTTCATGTTAAAAGATAATAAAGCCACATTAAAGACAGATACAAGACAAACAGGGTGAGCTTGCATGCAGGATACAATCATATAGCAAAAATGGCCAGTCAGCAATATATTACAGGCAAGTGACCGGGTATCTCAAACATTAAAAAAATGTTAATCTCCTACATCACCAGTACTACAGCAAGGCTCACCCACCACACCCAACATGCGATTCGTCAACGACTTCCTCTGGATCCTTCTGATGACGTTTGCATCCCATCCAGATAACCTGATGCAGGGTTAGGGCTCATGCACACGACCGTTGTTGTTTTGCGGTCTGTTTTTCAGGTTAGTGCGGCAAGAAGCTATGAAGCCATAATATACAAGATTCTGTCTATGCCCTGCCATGAGTGAGGGAATGCAATGCAATGAAGCTACTAGCGAAAATGAATTCCTGATGGTGGTAAAAAGGCAAAGACTTTGCGCAGGGCCCCCGAAGCCATGGGGCCGAGGCAGTCGTCGGGCCCCCGAAGCCATGGGGCCGAAGCAGTCGTCGGGCCCCCGAAGCCATGGGGCCGAAGCAGTCGTCGGGCCCCCGAAGCCATGGGGCCGAAGCAGTCGTCGGGCCCCCGAAGCCATGGGGCCGAAGCAGTCGTCGGGCCCCCGAAGCCATGGGGCCGAAGCAGTCGTCGGGCCCCCGAAGCCATGGGGCCGAAGCAGTCGTCGGGCCCCCGAAGCCATGGGGCCGAAGCAGTCGTCGGGCCCCTGAAGCCATGGGGCCGAAGCAGTCGTCGGGCCCCTGAAGCCATGGGGCCGAAGCAGTCGTGGGGCCGAAGCAGTCATCGGGCCCCCGAAGCCGTGGGGCCGAAGCAGTCATCGGGCCCCCGAAGCCATGGGGCCGAAGCAGTCATTGGGCCCCCGAAGCCAGGCAGGCGATACCCAAGATAAACTACGTGGCCTGAATAACATGCAAGGCAAAATATTGTTAGGAACGAGACCTGACCGACGTGGAAGGTGACCCCAATAGTTCAACTGCATGACCTGAAAAGACGAAGGGAAACGTGACAGAAAATGGAGATAATAACGGACATTAACTAAAATGAATAACATAAGCTGGCAAGCAGGTAAAGATATTTGTGGTAGGGGCTGAGGTGTACATTGGCGTGGAGTCGGGAGGGATGCCTATCACCCTCCAAGATCTATATGGCTGAACTGTGCCTGGAGCCAGTGCGGGGTAGGCCTGGATAAGTGGGCCACCCAAGAGAGTGGAATGAAAGAAAGAAGGGTCGGGAGGGTGGGGCATGAAGCAACCGTCCTCAAGGTGAGGACGCGTGGGGAACATATAGTCAGCAGACCCTCCCACAAATGCAGGCTGTAACCAGCCTTATTACTTGTGGTAGGGGCTGAGGTGTACATTGGCGTGGAGTCGGGAGGGATGCCTATCACCCTCCAAGATCTATCTGGCTGAACTGTGCCTGGAGCCAGTGCGGGGTAGGCCTGGATAAGTGGGCAAGAAGACTACCCACGCTGTAGGAGGGAAATAGTTAATTGAACCGACCGACCCGGGAGGTAACAAGGGCACGAGTGATTCAGGCCGGAGCTGGGCTGTTAAATGACCTGAGCGAACCGGGAAGGCAGTGGGTAGTTAGTGACGTGACGGTCCAGGTGACGGCGGAAGAGCAAGCTGGGCGATCCAGGATGTGAGAGGCAACATGGGCCTGGGCGACCCAGGATGAGAGAGGCAACGTGGGCCTGGGTGACCCAGGAAGACTGAGGTAGAGCGGGCCTGGGTGATCCAGAATGACAGAGACAGAGCGAGCCTGGGCGATCCAGCATGACCGAGGTAGGGCGAGCCTAGGGGGGAGCAGAGCGAGCCTGGGCGATCCAGCATGACCGAGGTAGGGCGAGCCTAGGGGAAGCAGAGCGAGCCTGGGCGATCCAGGACGACAGGAGCAGAGCGAGCCTGGGCGATCCAGGACGACGGGAGCAGAGCAAGCCTGGGCGATCCAGGATGACAGGAGCAGAGAGAGCCTGGGTGATCCAGGACGACAGGGAAGACAGACAAAAGGCGTATACCTGATACCTGAAGAATTCGGGAAGCTGATGAGCCGCTACTTCTGATCGGGAGGGCTGAATAAACGACAGCACCGCAGCCCTGTTTGTTATAGAAAAGATTGCCCAAAATGGTACATTAGGAAACCGGAAAAATGGCACAGTAACAAAAACCCCATGACTAAAACGACATCCATGGAGTTAGCTACCCCGGAGGGGATAACCTGTGTTACATCTGGTAGCAGCAGTGGAAGGTGCAGTTTCTGGTTCCAGTCGAGGAGGCAGAGAGCGATTGTGCAGCGATTACAAGGCATTTGTGGGAATAGGGGTCCACTGGAGGTTCGAACTTACTTAACCTGGCCAGCGGTAGCCTAGACGATGGGAACCAGAATCGCAGTTCCAGACCCCTGCAGCAGCGTCCGCAAGGCAGCACCTTAATGATCACAGCGGTGTCCGGTCTGTCTGCTGCGTTCCTGAAGCTTCTTTTCTCTTTTTTTTTTTTTTTTTTTTTTTATCGTAATGGAGAAACAGGCCGGCCAGCCCCGTGCCTGCTAACCACGGCTTCTCGGCTGGAATGTACTGCAAAATAAATGAAAAATAGAAACAATACATGCAATTATACCTGATTACAGTTGTAGATACCCCCAGGTCCGGTATACTAAAGAAGAACTTGTACCAATTGGCTTTAATATTATCATTATTCTTGAACCTCGCTTTAGGAGAGCAGGGAAGGGAAAGAGGATGCGGGACCGGAGGACCGGGCGGGGAGCAAGGAAGGGAGACCGAGGCAGTGTGGGCCCGGGTGATCCAGGATGACAGAGGCAGAACGAGCCTGGGCGATCCAGGATGACAGAGACAGGAACGAGCCTGGGCGATCCCGGATGACAGAGGCGGAACGAGCCTGGGCGATCCAGGAAGACTACGGATGATGTGTGCGAGCGAGATAAGAAGCATGGAAAACAGACCCAAGTATAGACAACAAGCAATAATCAGCACCTAGGTGTAACACGGCGGTGCCACACGCATGTGCCCAGGAGGGCCGCACGGGACAGCTGTGCCAAACCTGAGCATGCGAGGACGGCACTACAATGGTGCCAGACGCATGGAGGGCGGCAGACAGACACAGACCCAGGAGGGCGGCAGACACAGCCGCCAGACACGTGTGCACAGGACGGCGGCCCCAACGCCGCTGCGCCATAAACAAATGCACCGGGGCCACCTGCTTAAGAAAATATCCACATCTCTCAGAGGACATTGTGGAAACAAACATTGTAAAAAATGACAACCTATGAAAAACAGTGCAGAGCATTGTCTGATGTTGGGGGCGGAAGACATATGGTGAGATGCACGAGCACGGAACAAGGGTGGAATTCGCAAAGCAGTGGATACAGCGTATCCATCATGTGTGTCGCGTGTTATCCTGGGTATATCACGTATATGATATATAGGACTGTGGGAGTGTTGGAACATGATTACACTGCACTATGATTGTTAATTTGAAGCAATGTCAACTCGATAGTTCTGTGTATCTGAGTCCCCATTGCTGTGTAAGTGTTGCCTGAAGAGGGTATGCATGCATAATAAAAACCATGCTTGAGCAGGTATCGGCGTGCGTTCCGCGCTGGAACGCACGCCTATCCGACCACAAGAGCACGGAACAAGGGGGCCCGGACAGGGATTTGCGGTGAGGAGGGACCCGGTGGGGACAGAGCTTACCTGCCCTGGGGCCGCTGCCCTGGAATCGTCTGGGCCTGGCTTAAAGAGATATGAAAAATATCAGCAAAAACAGCTGCAAGTTCCCCTGCACAATCCCTCAACACATGTCCAGGAATATTGTCTGGACCAGAAGCTTTGCGGACATTTATCCTACTGAACGATCTCTTCACACTATCCGCGGACAACAGCAACACCTGCTCACCACATTTCTGTGCAGGAGCGCTGCTTAATACCTTGAACCATGCGAAAAAGTTGTTTGGCCCATTCAGCAGAGGAGTGGCACTGTCACCATGGCTTCTAATTCGGACGGATGGTAATAGTCTTAAAAACAGTAACATCGTCTATGCATTTGGTGATACAGGCAGAGACAGTCTCTGTATACAGTGCCATTATGGGTCGCATTATCTTTGAACACATTCAAATCCGTGATCTTAAAACAGTCTTGGAGTGTATCTGATGACCCCTCTGCTCACACTCATACCTGCTTGCGAGCAGGTTTATTAACTCTGACCCGTGGTCTGTATGCTGGTAGTAACATAATAGCTATATGGTCAGAAGATCCAATGTGGAGGAGGAGACGGGCTCTGTAGGCTCCAGTATACTGTTCTCCCTGTGAGCAGTATCTGCAAACCACAGCAGCGTCTCCACACCAGGCACTGTTAATGTAGACACAGAGTCTTACCTTCTTCCCTGAGTGAGGGATCCGGCGCGCGCTCCACGCCGGAACGCACTCCGAGCAGGTGACCGAGGGCCCGGGCCCGGCCGGATTCCGGCGTGCGCTCCAAGCTGGAACGCACGCTGATCACGTGACCGGAAGCCCAGGCCCGGCCGAGAAGCTCCAGCGCGCGCCCCCCGCCGGAACGCACGCCGGCCTGGGACAGCGTCCAAGCCAGAGGATGGGTGAGACCCAGCGGAGGGGGTAGCCCGCAGGCCGGACCCTACCCGTCCCGCCGACGCGTGGGGGAGGCGGAGCGCTCGGGTCCAGAGTGCAAGGAGCACGTGACCGCCGCTCGGAGGAGCCCCGGATGTGACACGCTGCGAACCGGAAGTGACGGGACGGATCAAGGAAGCTGCATGAAGCAACCGTCCTCAAGGTGAGGACGCGTGGGGAACATATAGTCAGCAGCCCCTCCCACAAATGCAGGCTGTAACCAGCCTTAATACGAGTCATTCAAAAGCATAGCTGCACAGGTGGAAAGACAACGATTGGTCAGACCCCTAAAGCCATGGGGCTGAAGCAACCACCAGGGGCCCATGGGGCCGGGCAGCCGCCGGGATGCGAACCTTAGAATTAAGGACGGCTGGGGAAAAGATTGGGGCTTAACCCAACGGGTTTAGTAAGTAAACGGGACTCGATAACCTAGAAAGACAAAGACATGTGGTAAAGCTTGTTAATGAAATGAGGCTGAAATGAACCGCAAGTACTAATCTGTAAAATATAAATGAACAAAAGAAAACTTCTGAAAGGTGTGCCATGGAAAATAGCATCAGATGGGCGTATGACCTACCAATGTCGATGACAATTGTGAAATCCTCTAAGCCAAGAGCCACTCCAGCGAGGCTCTTATGGCGGGAGCCATGCGTGCGGGTCCCTTATGGCGGGAGCCATGCGTGCGAGTCCCTTATGGCGGGAGCCATGCGTGCGAGTCCCTTATGGCGGGAGCCATGCGTGCGAGTCCCTTATGGCGGGACAAGTATCAGATGACCGAGCGAACTACGAATGACAATGCCAGTCGTGAGGTCCTATAAGCGAAGAACCACTCGTCCGAGACTCTTATGATTTTTTTAAAAATTTTTATTTTAATAAACCACTTATGCAGCACCAGAATGCCTTGGGGACTCGCATAACCATGACCCCCTCCAACTGAAAACCCGGGGCACTAACCAGCCTACAACCATGTCGTACCCTTAATAAACAAAACATGAAAAAACTGTCATGGGGCCCCTGGAGCCATGAGGCCGGATCAGTCATAGGGCCCCCGAAGCCGGAGGGATGACGTTGCGGTGACGAAAAGTAATTAAGACGTAAGCCGGACCTGATGGCATATGAAGAGACTTGAATGATTGGATTGGCTAGAAGGTGGCCTAAGGAACATGACTGCCAACAGGCGTTAAAAATATAGACATTAGTAATCCGAAGCACGTGCATACATAAAACACTAACCACCGCGAACCATGAAACGTAAACCTGAAATGCCTGGGGCATTGCAAGTTCACTAGAGAAGTCTCTTATCATGACAAACAAATGAACAGCTTGTGAAAACATAGCAGGAAACTTACTGGCCCACTAACCTCCGCTGAGGAGCTGTTTGGTGAACTGGGTCAGGAGACCAATCTGAGTGAATACGAACCAGAAGTAAAAGGAGACCGGTCTGAGTGATTAAGAAGCAGGATTAAATAGAAAGTAGGCCTATGGAATGTAACAGACCACCGAGGAAGGGAACGTAAGCCTGAAAAGAACGCAGTTATGTTTGTCAGGAGAGAGGTACCAGAGCGGTGGGTGCAGACTGCCTCGGTGAGATTGAGCAAAACCATGATTTAGCAATAAACAGGAGAATGCAGCTTTGAGTGGGAGCAGAGTACAACACATGATATAACAACAAATGGGTGAATGCAGCTTTGGATGCGAGTGGTACCTAAAAACATGGTATAGGCGCAGCTCTGAGTATGGGTAGCACATGAAAAGCATGGTATAAAGCAGACGTACAAATGCAACCTTAAAGTGAGCAGAGTATTGACGTGATGCGAAAGCAGACACGTGGACGCAGCTCTAGTAGTGAAAGGAGTATAGGATAAGATGTGAAAAGCAGACATGCGGACGCAGCTTTGGATGTGAACGGAATATTAACTTGATGTGACAGCAGATATGGAAAGCGGCTTTGGTGAGTGGGGTATACGACCTGATATAGCAGTAGAAGTGTGAACACAACTTTGGGTGTAAGCGGAGCATGAAAATTGGTATAAACGCAGCTCTGGTTGTGAGTGGAGCAAGGTGGGAACACCAGGGTGGTGCGTCCAGAGCATGAAAACAGAGTAACAGTAGCAGCTATGGCTGTAAGCTGAGTATACAACATGTAATGACAGGCATGTAATACGGATCCGGCTGTCGGCTGGGGACGGAATGAGATGTCACTGCCAACAGGTGAACGCAGCTTGAATGTGAGACCAATCTGAGTGCATACGAACCAAGAGTAGAAAAGTGCAGGACAGTAAGGACTTGCGGATGCAGCATAAGACATGAAATAAAAGCCGAAAGTGTAAATGCCACTCAGGATAATAGCAGAGCATGAAAGTGTGAGATTGTGGATAAGCTCTGCCTGTATATTTATGTTTAAATTGTATTGGAGCTGTCATTTGGCATTCCGGGCACTAGAGGCCACTGTTTTGCAGCACAGTCAGCATGCTTCTGTGTGAACCAGTAAGTGATGATCTTACATGGTGGAAGGATTGTGCTGTGAGGGACTGAATCCGATTCCATCCTGGCTTGCGGATGTCCGGCAGTGAATGGACACTCAAGGGAAGGAAAGTATCTGCTGTCCCCTGTCTGGATCCAGCTCTTTGAAAGAGAGGTTGTCCCAGGCAGACCAGTTCCAGTGTATGGACAGAACCTTAGCATCTAGCAAGGCCGCACGGTTGCTGAGAGCTTGGTGGCCATCCCGGGTAAGCGGCATCCTAGGGCCCAGAACGGATGCAGGTCAGTACACCTGATTACCAATTGTACTTTAATGTTTGGCGCCTAAAGTACAGAGACTAGCCTAGGCCTTGTATTAGCTAGTTAGATAGGGTTATAGCTTTGTTAGGCTTTACTGTACTGGACTGTAATTGACTTGCAAGCTCTGCTGCATCTGTTAGGTGTGTCCTCTATAGCGGCACAGTACGACTTGTAGGCTCTGCTGTGTACGCCAACGGGCTAGGCCTGTCCCTAGGACAGGGACGGTGACTGTGGGCCTGGGGTATTACTTATACTGTTTGTACTTGTGTTAATACTGTTTCCAAAGTAAAGTTTATATTCTTGCATATAAAGCTGGTGTCAGTGTTGCTTCCTTGTCTGTGACTTTGCTGTATCCTGGGGAGCCCACCCCGGTACACGGCTTACAAAAGTGAAATACATGAAGTGTAAAGATGGTGGTAGTGGGGGGGGGGGGGTAGACACATGGCAAGGCAGCAAACCGGCTGAAGTAACTTTTCATACGAGATGAACGAAGCAAAGTGAAACTTGTAAGATTTATAGGAACTAACTCCTATTACCAACAAACAAAATGAAAAGCAAATGGAAGTATTTAGGCCCAACGAGCAAACCTGAGGTAGCAAATTCTGAGGCGAAGCCTCCCGTTCGCTAGCAAAGTTGGATCCGACCGGCCTGGAGAGACTGCCCCGTGGTGTGGCGCGTGCATGCTACGGTAGCAGAGAGCAAAAGCTCCATGCTGCAAAGAAAGACTCCTACCACCAGAGAAGCTAGTTTGCTAATGACACCCAGCAGCAGCTGTGCACCTGAAAACACACGCCTGTGAATGAGGCTGTGGCTCGTATATGAAGAGCCTCCGCCCCTCCCACAAATGCAGGCTGACTAATCAGCCTTACCAACATATCAAAAGATCATTCCCCCATATTATAAATAAAAAAACATCGGTATCACCGCATCCTGTGCTATTAAAATATAAAAATAGTTATCCCATATGGTGAAGGCTATAACCTTTGTTTTTTTTAAGCTTTAGCTCCCCAAAAAATGGATTAAAGCGTGATCAAAAAGCCATACACACCCCAGAATGGTTTCAATAAAGACAACAGATCACACTACAAAAAGGAGCCCTCACACAGCTCTGTAGACCTTAAAAAGAAAAAAATAACTGTTATGAGGGTTAGAATATTGCGATGCAAAGATTTTTTATTTTTTTTCCTCTAAGTATTAACACACAAGAAAAAACGATATAATTGCTGTATTGCTGAAATCATACTGACCCAGAGAATGAAGGTAACAGGTAGTTTTGAGTGAATCAAGCACAAATCAAAATTTCCTCATGCTTCAATTTTTCCTAAAATCATGGCAGAAAATAAAAAAATTATACTCACCTCGTCCACTTGGTCGTGGAGAGACCGTCTGCTCCTTTCTTAATTGAAGTAAATTTGCCAAAGAACCTGCGGGGAGCATGAAGATTTTACCACGTGCGGAACAAATGGCTTCTCCGCGATCAAGTGGATGATGTGAGTATAATAATTATTTTTTTTACCCTGGATGAAACCCCTGAGCACCTGAATATAAGTCTCAGGTGCTGCGATCAGCGTTGAACGTGGCATCTGAGGCGTTAAATGTTGGGGGGGGGTTAATGAAAATTTAACATATTGGTGGAATTTTTTATTTTTTTTTCCAATTCCACTTTTTTTTCCAGCTCCCCATTACATCCTAAAATGGTGCCATTAGAAATGCAACCTCATACATTTGTATAAACACAAAAATAAAGGAAAGTTATCACTCTGGGAAGGCAGGAAGTAAAAAACTAAAACACACAAACTGAAAATCGCTTTGTCAAGAAAGGGGTTAAAAGGTTAAACACTGACTTGTAGAATAGCTACTTTCCAACTTGAGGCACCAGAGTCCTATGCATGTCCTTAGGACTACCAGGCGCTCTCTACAAGACGTAGCGGCCCCTGATCTATGGTGCTTACATATATCAATGTCTCAATAAATGAGCATACTATGTAATTTAAATAGCAGCACAGTACAAGGGTTATTTCTGAGAATCCAGCCTGCCTATTCACACATGGATACCCTGGTAATCACATTACTCGGGTCCCACTAGATCATCACAGGGGAAGCCTTCCCCTTTCTGTTCACATTACCATTATTGAAGATTGTGGTATGCTGTGGTTTGCTTTCCATCCTAGGATGCGGAGCAAAACAGATCCGTCATGACCCACAATGCAAGTCAATGGGGACGGATCCATTTTCTCTGACACGATCGAAAACGGATCCGTCCCCTATTGACTTTCAATGGAGTTCATGATGGATCCGTCTTGGCTATGTTGAAGATAATATAACCGGATCCGTTTATAACGGATGCAGATGGTTGTATTATCAGTAACGGAAGCGATTTTGCTGAACCTTGCCGGATCCAGCAAAAACGCTAGTGTTAAAGTAGCCTTACTATTGGAGTATCACAGGTAAACTGAAAGTGTAGTCAGTTTGATGCAAGTATTGCAATATAACTATGGTGTTAGGTATTGTGTAGACACTTCCAGTTTCAGTGGAATTAGATACGAATTTCAGCAAAAATTTGATTTGCACCGAATGGCTGCTGCATGTGTGAGGACATGGAGCAAAGAACTTTGGGAACAGCCTATCAGCAGCCAGCCAGTCCTGTGATGTCACAGCCCTGGTTAAAGATGTGTGAATTTTATTCTATATTTTTTGTATATCTAGGACTGTAATGAGTTAACTTTTTCTTTTTCCAAGTGCCTTCCTCCCACACCTCTCTCTTTGTCTCAAGCTGGAGAAGGGAGAGGGGGGCAAAGAGCTGTGTTGTGGGAAGTGTCTGATTTCTCATCTTTCTACAGGTGTCCTATAGAGTGTGGTGGAAGGCGTAAGCCAATCATATGGCTTGATGATATATATATTATCCACTGCCTATAGAGAAGCACCTCTTTGAAGTGTCACATATGACGTATGCAGTATTATTGTTAGATTGTCCGCCATTACAAAATGGCGAACACCTAGATGTTTACATTAGTTCACATTCCAAAGTGGTACTCGCTGCGCAGATGTTCAAGTGTTATCTCTGTTTCTCTTATCACTTTTCCCTTTTTGACCAATGAAACAATGTTTTAGCCTCAGAGAGGACTGCCCTCTTCTGAAGATTCATATACGCTTAGCCCATGTAATAAAGTTAGAGATTGCTTTGACCAACTTCTGTGTCAGTTTCCAGTCTCTCAACCACGCGTGGATATTAACCCCCTGAGGGTACATTGATTTGGAACACCAGAGTGTATCTTAAATGCCCTAAATTTTGGGGGGCGGCTTCATCAAATGGCACCCCAGATGGCACTCTGAGCGAACGTAGCATCAAACAGCTGACAAGACGGGCCCTGAGCTTGACGAACGGCAGAGGGGAGAGGACTGCAGCCTCAAAGAAAGGTGAGAAAACTTTTTATCTTATCTGCCTTTCTGCTATTTACTTCGTCATGCTCAGATAGCTCAGTCTGCTGTGAGGTGGTACTGATGTAAGTATAGTAGTCGGCTGTAATGCTGAAAGCTTAGAGTCTATTGAACCAATAGTCTGAAATCATAGATCACTCTGGTGTGTATATGTTTTGTGTGTGTCTGTGATTTATGTGAGGAGTGAGTTGAGCACAGACGGTAAAACCACAGACAAAGGGAGGGGACAGTAACCTCCTGGTTGGGAAGGGGGCGCTGTAGCGCCGAGGTGTGGGACAAAGTAAACTCCGGCTGACCTGGCCAGGGAGACGAGTGTGAGCCGTATGACCCTTGACCTAAGGGAAGACTGCAGAGATATTCTCCACCTGACCTGACCCCAGGAAGACGCGACAGAGCCCGCCTGACCTCTGGTCTTGGGGAAGACGTGCAGGGAGTCCCAGCTGACTAGTCAGACGTGATAGTCAGATTTGAGCCAACCAGAGGGGAAGGTGAATCCTTTGTCTGCGGAGGAAAGGGTTAAAGGTGCTGATCACTCCTCTGTTTTGTGTGTGTGTCAGTTTGAAATACTGTTGTAAAGATGGGCCAATCCCACTCACATGGAAAAGGAGAATATACTGCTCCTCAGCTTGTAGCGAGAGAAGAAGGAAGTCAACATGTGAAAAATTATAAGAAGTTAATGAAGATTGCAGGATGTGATATTAATGGAGAATTGAATGTTGAAATATTGAAACGACTGGTACAGCGATGTCGGGGAAAGCTGAGTGATGAAGGATTATTAGGTGCAGCACAGGCATGGCACCGAGCGGCAAGTAGATTTATGGCAACTGGAGGGACAGAAAGATGGGATGAAAAAACAAAGATGTATATGTATACTGTGGGACCAGATGAGCCACCACCCTATCATGGCGCTCACAGACAAAAGAGCTTGCGGCCCCTGTTGAAAACTGCCCACCCCCAACAGAGACCAGAGGGGTGGGTTTGTGATGTATGCAGGCAGAAAAATTCAGATACACATAACGCTTGCCTGGCATGTGGAACCCCCAGGCCTTGTAGCACCTCCTCTCTGATAGCAGTAGCTGCAAACCCCTCAGCTCCCCCCCTTGTGGCTGCAGATAATAATGTACCGCCTCTCATCTCCTTTGGGAAAACAAAGGAGCCAACTCAGCCCATGCCCCCCCTGCCAGAGCCCATATGTCCAGTCATAAATGCTGACGGCACCTACTATGTACCAGAAAAGGGAGTGTCACAAAGAGTGAAACCAGTGGTGCCAATCATGATGGGGGCAGGAGGAGTGAGGAAGACAGGAGCTGCAAAATCTAATGAGAGAACAGACGATGAGGACAGGGAGAGTACAGGTGCAACAGATGAGGAACCACCTGAGTTGGATGATATGTCCAAAGTAGAGAAAGGGAAGGAACTGGATCTGATGGTAGCCAAACTGTCTGGACAAATAGACATCCTAAGAGGACAAGCCCAGACCTCAACAGCCAGGTCCAGTAAGGAGTATGAAACAGGAGGAAAATATGTTACGTTTAGCCCCACCCAAGCCACAAATTTAGTGAACTCACTCCCGGATCCAGAACTGCACCCTATGCCTTTCTACAGAGCAATAGAGCAGATAAGGAAGACGCATTCAGCTGCATGGAGGGACTTGTCTGGGCTGGTACAAATCAAAGCAGGGGACTCCTTCTGGCCCACCATGCAGCGAGAATTGAATCTCCCACCGTATGCATCAGAAGAACACTTAAAGACATATGAGTCAGGGGAGGAGTTTAGTCAGAAGTTGAAGGAATGGGCAAGGGGGAGATTGGCTGATCAAGCTACTCGGATACAAGACATGAAGCAGGACAAAAGTGAATCCGTAGAAAAATTTGCTAACAGGATGGAACAGATGTTCCGGGATCTAGGATTCAATCGTAATGATACAGTGCAAGTAAGAATGTTATCCAGTGCCTTCGTGGATGGGCTAAAAATACCTATCCAAAAAGCGTTAAAAATTGCCCGCCCTGAGTATCGGACGGTTGACCTGGAAACACTTGTCACCTGCTATGGATGTGGACAACAGGGACATTTCAAACGGGAATGCCCACATCGGCCAAGGGAGGGGCAGAGGAGACCTTCCCAATTTCCTTGGGCACCGACCCAAACTGCCCAGGCAGTTCAACAAATGGGGGCCGCCCCAAATCAACCATAAGACGGGGGCAAGCCAGATCCACAAGTCGGAGAGGCCATTAATACTATGGCTTTGTGTCCTCCCCAGTGTGGCCCTACACCAACTGTGCAGCTGCAGGTGGGGGGGAACCCACACACCTTTCTTGTGGATACTGGTGCAGCCAGAAGTGTGCTCCGACTTAAAGAGATCTATGACCCGTCCTTTCTGGACAATATTACTGTACAATGTATTGGCATTGATGGAGAGGCAAGAACATCTGTGCTGACTAAACCATTGCCTGTGTCCTCAGGTTTAGTCCTTTCTCCCACGGTCCTGTCACAATTTGTAGTGTCTACTACCTGCCCCCTCAATCTCTTGGGGGCAGACCTACTCCAAAAAATGCAAGCAAACATCCAGTTCCATGAAGACGGAACAATTACACTTTCTTCCCTCCTACAACCAGAAGAGACAGTTATGCTTGCTGCCCTACAAATAATACAGGATGAGATAACTGGAACAGCCATCCCATCAGATGTGATGAAGCTGATACCTCCCCATCTATGGTCCTCAGGACCACAAGATATTGGAAGACTAAAGGTCCAGCCGGTAGTAGTCACGCTCAAGTCAGGTGCCATCCTACCACGCAAACCCCAATATCCATTGTCAGTGGCACAAATAGATGCGGTGACTAAGCAAATCTTGGCATTCCAAGAAGAGGGAGCAATAATTAAAACAACCTCTCCGTGTAACACGCCCCTTTTCCCAGTTAAAAAGAAGGGGAAAAAAGGACAGCCAGACACTTATCGTATGGTACAAGATCTACGGGCTGTCAATGAAGTTACAGTCCTGGAAACACCAGTGGTATCAAACCCATATACCCTTTTGTCATGTGTGCCTCCAGAAGCCACCCGTTTCACTGTAATTGATTTGGCAAATGCCTTCTTCTCAGTGCCACTTCATCCAGACAGTCAATATCGTTTTGCTTTCACACATGCTGGATGCCAATATACCTGGACGGTCCTGCCCCTTCTCAGTTCAGTAAAGCCATGTCTTCCATACTGGATGAATGGAGAATGGAGCATGATACAGTGACACTCCTGCGATATGTGGATGATTTTCTCTTGTGTGCTGGCACTGCACAAACATGCAGAGAAGCTTCTGTTGCATTACTACTCTTCTTGGCTCAACAAGGATGCAAGGTCAGTCTTGCGAAAGTACAGTGGTGTCAGGACAATGTGGTCTTCCTGGGCCATTGTCTCAGCCCTGGGGCTAAACACCTGACTGAAGATAGGAAAACAGCGGTTATGAAGATGACTGAGCCTACAACACCAAAACAACTTCAAGCCTTTCTAGGACTCATCTCATACTGTCGACCATGGATTCTGGATGCTTCAATCCTCATGCAGCCCTTGTATGATTGTGTTCCTACTCAGCCTTTCTACCTCACCTCTGAGGCAAAACAATGCTTTGAACTATTAAAACAAGCAGTCATATCCTCTCCAGCCTTGGGCCTCTCGAACTACAACTTACCATTCAGACTCTATGTCATGGAACATCAAGGATATGCCACAGGTGTGCTAACTCAACTACATGGAGGCTGCAGTCGCCCTCTGGGCTACTACTCAGCCAGACTTGACCCAGTGGCCAGAGGAATTCCATCATGTATCCGAGCCATTCATGCATGTCACTTGCTATTGGACAAAACAGCTGATGTTGTCCTGGGTCATTCACTTCAAATCCTGTCCCCTCATGACATATCAGCCATCCTTCAGCAGACTCAGCCAAAACACTTGTCTGCAGCTAGACATCTCAGAATACAGTGTTCTCTCTTACTTCCAGATACGGTCACTATCGGCAGATGCCATGTCCTCAATCCAGCTTCACTCCTTCCTTTCCCTCAAGGGGGGACTCAAGAAGGGAAGGATGACAACATTGATGCCACATACTCAGATGATGAGTTTTATCACAGGGAAGCCCATGACTGCCTACAATTAATTGAACAAGAAACTGAGCCCCTATGGAACATCAAAGAAACTCCTATTCTGGACCCGGACTTGACACTGTTTGTGGATTGATCTAGATACGCAGATGCAACAGGAACATTCCACACAGGATATGCAGTTACCTCAATGGAAACAGTATTACAGCAACAACCCCTTCCACCGGATAAATCAGCACAGGAGGCTGAATTAATAGCTCTGACTGAGGCTTGCAAGATGGCAGAAGGGAAAACTGCAAACATCTATACTGATTCACGTTATGCTTTTGGAGTAGCCCATGATTTTGGACCAATATGGAAAAGCAGGAAGTTTCTGACAGCAGGAGGCACACCTGTAAAGAATGCGGAAGCTGTGCAGGCACTGATGGAAGCTCTAAGCCTCCCCATACAAGCTGCGATTTTGAAGATCAAAGCCCATTCAAAAGCAGAAACTCCAGAGGCCCAGGGAATGCTCTAGCAGACAAGGCAGCTAAAGAAGCGGCAGTGAGGGAAATGAAGGATCTCAGCACCATAATGGCTTTCGCTCCGGGTAAATTGGCCAGGAAAGACGGTGGAATTCCAAAGGGATTCTTCCTCACTAAGGAGATCTTGGAAGACAGACAACGTGAGGCTACAGATGATGAGTATGAGGTGTGGGCTCGGAAAGATGCTGGCCCAGATGAAGATCGAATATGGAGACTGGGCCACCTCCTGTGCCTACTGAGAAGTTTATATCCAAATGTAGTCTGTTGGGCCCATGGACCCACACATCTAGGGAAGACAGCCATGAACAATCTCATATCCTCCATATGGTTTGCACCCGCCATCTCCACTTACACCTCTCGATATGTGAACAGCTGCATGGTCTGTGCCAAGTGCAATCCAGGGAAGCTGGAGAAGGTTCCCACAAAGTGCCTAGCAAAACCCTTGTACCCTTTCCAAAGGATCCAAATCGACCACATCCAAATGCCCCCTGCACAGGGGTTCCATTATGCTTTGGTGGTTGTAGACATGTTCTCTGGATGGCCAGAAGCCTACCCTGTGAAGAACCAGACAGCGAAAACTACTGTGAAGAAGTTGTTGAACGAAGTGGTTTGCCGGTTCGGGGTACCTGAAGTGATCGACAGTGATCAAGGGACTGCTTTCACTGCGGAAATTGCAGAGGAAATATGGACAGCTCTGGGAACGCACTTGGCCTTTCATACACCATACCGACCACAAAGCAGCGGAAAAGTAGAGAGAATGAACGGTACTCTGAAACTAAAGATGCTGAAGATGGCCCAAGAGACTGGCAAACCATGGCCAGAAACCCTTCCAATTGCCCTGGCCAGTGTTCGCCATACTCCCAGGGGAAAAGAGAAACTATCCCCCTTTGAGATCCTATTTGGTAGTGCCCCTAAGCTAGGACAGTATTTTCCAGAACAGCTTGCATTCCAGTATGACTGTCTAGCTGATTATGTGATTGCTCTATGTAAACATTTGACTGATCTACATTTTCAAGTTTTTTCTTCAATTCCAGATCCTGAATAGATTCCTGGAAGTCACAAGTTGCAGCCCGGAGACTGGGTCCTGGTAAAGAAACACGTCAGAAAGACACTGGAACCCAGATTTGAGGGGCCTTACCAAGTACTGCTCACCACAGCTACCTCAGTGAAACTTGAGGGAAAAAAGACTTGGATACACGCATCCCATTGTAAAAGAACCACGAATCCTGACCCAGCTCCTGAACAATGATGATATCCTTTTTTAGTCTATTCATCATATGGGGGGGGGGGGGGGGGGTTATGTAAGCTCAGACAAATGCTTCTACAAAGATGTGTGCCCAAAACCTCCGCTGAAATGTCATTTTTGGGAACCACATTCAGACAGAAGTCCTTTAGTCTTCTGGGTCAACTTAACCAAAGAACTTCAAGTATATGACTTTGATTACTGTGATGTTGCTGATTGCAGATGTTATGATTTGATGACCATACAGGAGTATAAACTGTTCCAATACTATATCTGTGTTACTGAAGCAGGTAACTCTTACTGTTCCTCCTGGTCTAATGTCATCACTAACACAGGGGAAGATTGGGGATATAGGCCCCCAAAAGGCTTTAAAAAGTAAGGATAAACAGGGAAAGAACCTGATACATAGAATGCATTTATTTGACAGAAATGTGGGGAAAACTCGGCCCAGTGGTTGTCAGCTATATCCAAATACTATAACTTGCAAGGGTCCCCAAAAATGTTACCCCCTGACCCTAACATTGCAGAACCCACAAAGGACAGATCTGGGCATGTACGTACTCAGAAGATACCCGTCAAATTATAGAAACTATGCACCTTGGGGGCAGTTCTACCTAAAGGATTTGGCAAGTAGGTTCATTGGCCCCACTCCAACTCCTGGAAACCCCTTATTGCCCCTTGCTCGCAGTCAGGAGGGAAGGAAACCCTATACAGTGAAAGAAACCTTAGTCACAGAAACTGGCTTTGCAGATCGTAATGTGTGGCTTGATTGGGTGAGATATACTACAGCCCAGGCCAATAGAAGTGCGTGTATAACTTGTGCTGCAGCCCGCCCCCACCTAGGTACTGTTCCTCTGCATCTCCCTGGAGATCATTTCACCTGTTTCCTTGGCCTATACACCAACTCCACATCTAAAGAGAGAGCCTGTGAACGGTGGAAAAACCAGTACCCTCTTCTTAATGAAGGCCCCAAGATAGTTGGTATTACTATATAAAAGGGTATTTACACTTGTTTTGAGATAGAGAGCAAGGAAGGAAAGGAGATGGGAAAATTCCCAGAAGGCTATTGTGGTGAGATAGTAAATACCACTGGACAGGAGTATAAAATCCATCTTGTGAATCAAACCCAGGCTCTAGGAGATATAATATGGATATGTGCAGACATGAAATTCAGAACAAAAATCGAAGTACAATGGCATGGTCAGTGTGCATTAGCCATGGTATTGATGCCCTTCCATATTTTCAATATCCCTGATTGGAGGAATGTTGTAAGTCAGATACAGCAGTCTCCGAGATCCCAGGGGCACATAGGGACAAGGGAAAAACTGGAGACTATTCCAGGTGGTAGTTTGGACGCTCATGTATATATAGATGCTATTGGAGTCCCAAGGGGGGTCCCTGATGAATTTAAGGCACAGAATCAAGTTGCAGCAGGATTTGAATCTATATTCCCAATAACTGTGGTAAACAAAAATGTGGATTGGATAAATTATATCTACTATAACCAGCAACGCTTTGTGAATTACACTCGGGATGCCCTAAAAGGTATAATAGAACAATTGGGTCCCACCAGTACTATGGCATTCCAGAACAGAATGGCTTTGGACATGTTGCTGGCAGAGAAAGGAGGAGTTTGCAAAATGATAGGAGAAACCTGCTGTACTGTCATACCCGATAATCTAGGGCCCAATGGGCAGGTTATGAGTGCTTTAAAGGGATTGACCTCACTATCAGAAGAGTTAAAAAGGAATTCAGGAATAGACAATTCATGGGCAGAAGGGCTAGAGAATTGGTTCAAAAATTGGAAGCAGATGTTGTTGCAAATTGGTATCATCATCATCGTTGTTTTGATTTTGCTTGTTCTAATTATCTGCTGTATTATTCCCTGTGTAAAGAAATTGTTCAACAAGGCAGTTGATGAGGCTGCACCAGAGATGATGATGAGAGAAGTGTATGAAGACTTCGATCCAGAAAATCAGGAGCACTGATCACCTCCAGTCCCCCCATATAATGTCAACGCCGGTTAGGGAAAGATCATCTGACTTCCCCGTGCTCAAATCCAGTGTCACGGGAGGTTGTTCGCTAGAAATGACTTTCGTGGAAGCTGGTGAAGAGGAGGCAGAGCATTGGGACAGATGGTTAGGTTTAGGGAGAGAATGAAATTCAATGGGGGACTGTTAAAGATGTGTGAATTTTATTCTATATTTTTTGTATATCTAGGACTGTAATGAGTTAACTTTTTCTTTTTCCAAGTGCCTTCCTCCCACACCTCTCTCTTTGTCTCAAGCTGGAGAAGGGAGAGGGGGGCAAAGAGCTGCGCTGTGGGAAGTGTCTGATTTCTCATCTTTCTACAGGTGTCCTATAGAGTGTGGTGGAAGGCGTAAGCCAATCATATGGCTTAATGATATACAGACGTGGACAAAATTGTTGGTACCCTTTGGTCAATGAAAGAAAAAGTCACAATGGTCACAGAAATAACTTTAATCTGACAAAAGTAATAATAAATTAAAATTCTATAAATGTTAACCAATGAAAGTCAGACATTGTTTTTCAACCATGCTTCAACAGAATTATGTAAAAAAATAAACTCATGAAACAGGCATGGACAAAAATGATGGTACCCCTAGAAAACACAGAACATAATGTGACCAAAGGGACATGTTAATTCAAGGTGTGTCCACTAATTAGCATCACAGGTGTCTACAACCTTGTAATCAGCCATTGGGCCTATATATATGGCTCCAGGTAATCACTGTGTTGTTTGGTGATATGGTGTGTACCACACTCGACATGGACCAGAGGAAGCAAAGGAAAGAGCTGTCTCAAGAGATCAGAAAGAAAATTATAGACAAGCATGTTAAAGGTAAAGGCTATAAGACCATCTCCAAGCAACTAGATGTTCCTGTGAGTACAGTTGCACATATTATTCATAAGTTTAAGATCCATGGGACTGTAGCCAACCTCCCTGGACGTGGCCGCAGGAGGAAAATTGATGACAAATCTAAGAGACGGATAATCCGAATGGTAACAAAAGAGCCTAGAAAGACTTCTAAAGAGATTCAAGGTGAACTTCATGCTCAAGGAACATCAGTGTCAGATCGCACCATCCGTCGTTGTTTGAGCCAAAGTGGACTACATGGGAGACGACCAAGGAGGACACCATTGTTGAAAACGAATCATAAAAAAGCAAGACTGGAATATGCCAAACTACATGTTGACAAGCCACAAAGCTTCTGGGAGAATGTCCTGTGGACAGATGAGACAAAAATCGAAGTTTTTGCCAAGGCACATCAGCTGTATGTTCACAGACGAAAAAATGAAGCATATCAAGAAAAGAACACTGTCCCTACTGTGAAACATGGAGGAGGCTCTGTTATGTTCTGGGGCTGCTTTGCTGCGTCTGGCACAGGGTGTCTTGAATCTGTGCAGGGTACAATGAAATCTCAAGACTATCAAGGAATTCTAGAGAGAAATGTACTAGCCAGTGTCAGAAAGCTTGGTCTCAGTCGCAGGTCATGGGTCTTGCAACAGGACAATGACCCAAAACACACCGCTAAAAACACCCAAGAATGGCTAAGAGGAAAAAATTGGACTATTCTAAAGTGGCCTTCTATGAGCCCTGACCTCAATCCTATTGAGCATCTTTGGAAGGAGCTGAAACATGCAGTCTGGAAAAGGCACCCTTCAAACCGGACACAACTGGAGCAGTTTGCTCATGAGGAGTGGGCCAAAATACCTGCTGAGAGGTGCAGATGTCTGATTGACAGTTACAGGAAGCGTTAGATTGCAGTGATTGCCTCAAAAGGTTGCGCAACAAAATATTAAGTTAGGGGTACCATCATTTTTGTCCATGCCTGTTTCATGAGTTTATTTTTTTACATAATTCTGTTGAAGCATGGTTGAAAAACAATGTCTGACTTTCATTGGTTAACATTTATAGAATTTTAATTTATTATTACTTTTGTCAGATTAAAGTTATTTCTGTGACCATTGTGACTTTTTCTTTCATTGACCAAAGGGTACCAACAATTTTGTCCACGTCTGTATATATTATTCACTGCCTATAGAGAAGCACCTCTTTGAAGTGTCACATATGACGTATGCAGTATTATTGTTAGATTGTCCGCCATTACAAAATGGCGAACACCTAGATGTTTACATTAGTTCACATTCCAAAGTGGTACTCACTGCGCAGATGTTGAAGTGTTAGCTCTGTTTCTCTTATCACTTTTCCCTTTTTGACCAATGAAACAATGTTTTAGCCTCAGAGAGGACTGCCCTCTTCTGAAGATTCATATACGCTTAGCCCATGTAATAAAGTTAGAGATTGCTTTGACCAACTTCTGTGTCAGTTTCCAGTCTCTCAACCACGCGTGGATATTAACCCCCTGAGGGTACATTGATTTGGAACACCAGGGTGTATCTTAAATGCCCTAATTTTAGGGCGGCTTCATCAGCCCTATAAATAGCCTCAGCCATCTTGAATTCTGCCATTTTCCAGTGTACTTAGTGCAGGGAGAGACATCTGCAGGCACTAGGGACTGTGCTAAAAAAAAACGATTTACAAGTGCAGGTAAAGATTATTCAAGGTGTAGGGAAAGGATAGGGAGGAGTCATTCCACAGCATTTATGTTGAACAGGGTTCAGCAGGGGAGGTTACAGCCTGGGTAATAGGAACCCTTTCAAAGTTGTGGACTCTATACCTTTCAGAGAACTGATGGCTCGTGCCGAGCCGAGGTGGAGAGTCCCAAGCCTTCATTTATTTGCCAAAAAGGCAGTACCAGCCCTGCACACACATGAGGAACAGAAGGTGGACCAGTCCTTGAGTCTGTCAGTGTCTGCCAAAGTGGTGGATAGTGATAAAAAAAATATAGAACCTTATTTATAACGGCACTGCTGCAGAAGACAGGACTCAGATATATTAATAAAGAACCTACTTTATTTTACCTAAGTCTACGCGTTTCTGGGGCGGACTGCCCCCTTCATCAGGACAATGGGTCTGTTCATTGGGGGTTTATTGTTACTGTGCTTTTTATTGGGGTTTTTGGCGCAAAAAGTACGGGATTCTGTGGGCGTGGGGGCGCCGGCGGGGGGCGTGTCCGCACGTGCTTTTGTTGTTAACGTTGCTATGGCGCTTGCTGGCATGTTATTGGCTATGTCTATATTCCCAGCCGGTTGTTGTAGGACCTAGCTTGGGCGGGGTGGTGACGTCACGCTTCTGGTTGTCTCGTTGGTGTCTGGGCCGGCTTAGTTTTGCTGACGTCTTAAAGTGGGCGGTCGGACTGTAGTGCTTCTGCACAGCTTATTGGTGTATGGGCCGGCTTTCCTTGTGTCTCCTGGGAGGGCTTAGATGACGTATTCTGTGGGCGGTGCGGTGGTCCTCGTGTTGCCGTGTTTGGGGGCGGTTACCATCCTTGCTTGCTTGGTGTGTCCATCCTAGTGGTGGGCGTGGCTAGGGTGGCGCTGGTCTGCTGCGTTCTGTCTTATAGAGAAGTGAGTGGTGTGGCTCGGGTGCTGTTTCGGGTCTCCAGTGGGTTGATCTGTCAGACTCAAAAAGGGGTTATTAATATGCCCCATGCTTATGTGTGGTTCTGTGTTGAGATAATTTGTGTGTAAGGGGTATAGGCAATTGTTCTCGTATCTGGCCTAGATTCATATGGATATGTTACATGCCGCAACATGTGGCCTAAGTTCATATGGATATGTTACATGCCGCAACATGTGTAGGCGTCTATAGAGGGGTTATTCTTGTGGCAGGGGTATGGGCAGGTGTTTCTGTCTATAAACCGCGTGTGGGCGGGGCGTGAAGTGTGTAAAACCGATGATCATAAAGAAAGGGAGATTAAATGAATCTCAAATGTAGGTACACACGGGGGTAGTGTGAGTAGAGGAAAAATAGTAAAAATCAAAAATAGTAAAAATAATACAAATAAAGATAAATAGATAAAAATAAATATAAAATAAATATAGAAATGAAAATAAATATAATTATTATTGGAATAGGAGCATTAGTAATATAATAGAGATGGTGTATATATATAAAAATATATACACATATATAAACATGCTTGTGGTGGTCGTGATGAAGGACGAGAACGTATTGGAAAAGGGGATGGAGTGAAGAGGTGGGACTGTTAGTCTGAGGGTCTTATCACTCTAGGTGTTCTTGTTGTGAAGGGATGTATATTTTCCATCGGGCTGGGGTCCGACTATTGTAGATAGTAGTAGGTGAGGGTCGATGAGGAGTTTATGTCTGTATGTTGTGGGGGTCAATTGTAGGAGGTTTTTTTTCTCTTTCGGGGGCAAAGAGAGGGTAGGGTGGTGAGGGTAAAGGGTAAGTGCGGAATCCTAGAATGGTCAATATTAATACATACCCATAAGTGTGCTCAACATAAAGTGAGCTACATGGTTGGTGCGCATGGGCGCACGTATGTGTGTCTGTAGGTATTGTGGGGCATGAGTATAGTTCAGAATTACAGGATGGTTTCACTGATCTCATTTAATCCAAAGGGGGTTAGGGTGTCCAATTGGAATATCCAAAATACTTCTCGTCTCTGCAGGCTGGTGAATCTGTTGTAGGGGTTTGCTGGTACGTAGTCAATGGGTGTGATTTTTATCTCGTGTTTGTCTTTTTCTACTGTGGTCATGCAGTGTCTGGAGATGCTATGTTTCATGCTCTGTTTCCGTATATTATATCTGTGTTGGTTTAATCTGCAATGTAGTGGCTGTGTGGTGCGGCCCACATATTGGAGGCCGCATTGGCATTCAATCAGGTAGATGACATAGCTGCTTTTGCAGGTGAGGTTATGTTTGATTTTGAAAGTGGCACCGTTTTTTGTTGATGTGAAGGTTGTGCTTTTATGTGTAATGGTATTACAACAGAGGCAGCGTCTTTCGTTACATTTATAGCTCCCGTTATTTTCTGTGTTGTGCACTTTTTTTTGTCCTGTTTTGGTTTGTTTGGGGCCACGGTACTTTTGATTGTGGGGGCTCTTCTGTATGTAATTATTGGTTTGTTGGGTAGGTATTTTTTGAGATAAGGGTCTTGTTTCAGAATGTGCCAATGTTTTGTTAATATTATGCGTATGTCATTATTGGATGTATTGTATTGTGTGATGAGGTTGAGATGTCGTTCTGTTTGGGTTCCGTTTTCCTCTGTCATTTTTTTGGTCAGGCAATCTTTTTGAGTATTTTTAATGCTTCTTTTGTATGCGTCTGTAACGAGACTTTTCGGGTACCCTTTTTCAATGAAGCATTTTTGTAGAATTTTGGCTTGTTTTTTGGAGTCTGAATCCTCTGTGCAGTTGCGTCTGACCCGTTTGTATTGACTATATAGCACGTTCTGTAACCATTTTTTGTGGTGGAAGCTTTTGTAATGTATGTAGCTGTTTGTGTCTACCTGTTTAAAAAAAGTTTTTGTTATGATGGTGTTGTTTGTGATAGTGATTGAGATGTCTAAAAAATCTATGTGGCTTCTGTTGAAGTTTGGGGTTAGGGTAATCCCCCAGTCGGTGCTGTTTAGGTTTTGGCAAAATTCTATTGATGCAGATTCGTTTCCGTCCCAGATGATAAAGATATCGTCTATGTATCTTTTGTAATATATGGTTTGTTTCCTATTGCTTTCATAGACGTGCATTTTTTCAAAATGGCCCATAAAAATATTTGCAAAGGCCGGTGCCACTTTCGTGCCCATCGCGGTCCCCCGGCATTGATGGTATGTCTGATCATTGTAGATGAAAAAATTGTTTTCTAAAATAAAACGGAGGCTTTCTAGCAGGAATTGGATTTGTTGTGGTTTGAGTGTGTGGTCTTCTCTCAGTGTGTTTTCTACACATTTGATGCCTAAATCATGTCGTATGTTGGAGTAGAGTGCTGTTACGTCCATTGTTAGTAAGGCATATGTATCCTTCCAGGGGATGTCTGCTAGTTCCTGAATTAGTTGTCTGGAGTCATGCAGGTAGCTGTTTTGATTTCGTACATAGGGCTGTAAAAATAGATCGAGGTAGTGTGATGGGTTGCTTGTTGCTGAATTGGTGTTTGATACTATGGGTCTCCCTGGAGGATTTGTGATGTTTTTATGTATTTTTGGGAGATGGTAGAAGTATGGGTTGGAGGGTGATTTTGGGGTCAAGAATTTTTTTTCTTTTTTGTTAATGTATTGGTTCTCGTGCGCATTTTTAATAAAGGCAGTTAGTTTTTTTATTATACTGGGGAAGGGATTTTCCGTTATTTTCTGGTAGTAATTTTTATCGTTCAAAATGTTTAGTGCTTCTTTTTCATAGTCTTCTGTGTTTTGTAGGACTATTGCACCTCCCTTATCTGCTGGGCGTATTTTAATATTTTTATTATTCCCGAGTTTTTTGAGGGCAGTTTTTTTCTAGATAGGTTAAATTAGTTTTATTTTGGCGGCTGGTGGTGGAATTTTTTCTTGTTGTGATCTTTTTTATATCTGTTGCCACGAGCTCACAGACTCAGAACATAGTCTCTTACAAAAGGGCCTCTCCTTTTGCCCGTACAACAAGGTGAATCCCTTTGAACTATATCTGGACATACAAAAATTCCGCAAAAACCTCACAATAAAAAGACATTTTGAATATGAACAAAAAAAGAGCCAAACCACACAGCCACCAGAAAATACCAACCAAGAGGTGACACAAACATACAAGCACCAAGAAGTGCGCCCAAAATCCAATTTCTTCCCACTCCAGAGTCAAGGACACCTCATACCAGCTTTTTTCGAGCTAGTGGCAACAGATATAAAAAAGATCACAACAAGAAAAAATTCCACCACCAGCCGCCAAAATAAAACTAATTTAACCTATCTAGAAAAAACTGCCTTCAAAAAACTTGGGAATAATAAAAATATTAAAATACGCCCAGCAGATAAGGGAGGTGCAATAGTCCTACAAAACACAGAAGACTATGAAAAAGAAGCACTAAACATTTTGAACGATAAAAATTACTACCAGAAAATAACGGAAAATCCCTTCCCCAGTATAATAAAAAAACGAACCACCTTTATTAAAAATGCGCACGAGAACCAATACATTAACAAAAAAGAAAAAAATTTCCTGACCCCCAAATCACCCTCCAACCCATACTTCTACCATCTCCCAAAAATACATAAAAACATCACAAATCCTCCAGGGAGACCCATAGTATCAAACACCAATTCAGCAACAAGCAACCTATCACACTACCTCGATCTATTTTTACAGCCCTATATACGAAATCAAAACAGCTACCTGCATGACTCCAGACAACTAATTCAGGAACTAGCAGACATCCCCTGGAAGGATACATATGCCTTACTAACAATGGACGTAACAGCACTCTACTCCAACATACGACATGATTTAGGCATCAAATGTGTAGAAAACACACTGAGAGAAGACCACACACTCAAACCACAACAAATCCAATTCCTGCTAGAAAGCCTCCGTTTTATTTTAGAAAACAATTTTTTCATCTACAATGATCAGACATACCATCAATGCCGGGGGACCGCGATGGGCATGAAAGTGGCACCGGCCTTTGCAAATATTTTTATGGGCCATTTTGAAAAAATGCACGTCTATGAAAGCAATAGGAAAGAAATCATATATTACAAAAGATACATAGACGATATCTTTATCATCTGGGACGGAAACGAATCTGCATCAATAGAATTTTGCCAAAACCTAAACAGCACCGACTGGGGGATTACCCTAACCCCAAACTTCAACAGAAGCCACATAGATTTTTTAGACATCTCAATCACTATCACAAACAACACCATCATAACAAAAACTTTTTTTAAACAGGTAGACACAAACAGCTACATACATTACAAAAGCTTCCACCACAAAAAATGGTTACAGAACGTGCCATATAATCAATACAAACGGGTCAGATGCAACTGAACAGAGGATTCAGACTTCAAAAAACAAGCCAAAATTCTACAAAAATGCGTCATTGAAAAAGGGTACCCGAAAAGTCTCGTTACAGACGCATACAAAAGAAGCATTAAAAATACTCAAAAAGATTGCCTGACCAAAAAAATTACAGAGGAAAACGGAACCCAAACAGAACGACATCTCAACCTCATCACACAATACAATACATCCAATAATGACATACGCATAATATTAACAAAACATTGGCACATTCTGAAACAAGACCCTTATCTCAAAAAATACCTACCCAACAAACCAATAATTACATACAGAAGAGCCCCCACAATCAAAAGTACCGTGGCCCCAAACAAACCAAAACAGGACACGGGAGAAAAAAAGTGCACAACACAGAAAATAACGGGCAGCTATAAATGTAACGAAAGACGCTGCCTCTGTTGTAATACCATTACACATAAAAACACAACCTTCACATCAACAAAAAACGGTGCCACTTTCAAAATCAAACATAACCTCACCTGCAAAAGCAGCTATGTCATCTACCTGATTGAATGCCAATGCGGCCTCCAATATGTGGGCCGCACCACACAGCCACTACATTGCAGATTAAACCAACACAGATATAATACACGGAAACAGAGCATGAAACATAGCATCTCCAGACACTGCATGACCACAGTAGAAAAAGACAAACACGAGATAAAAATCACACTCATTGACTACGTACCAGCAAACCCCTACAACAGATTCACCAGCCTGCAGAGACGAGAAGTATTTTGGATATTCCAACTGGACACCCTAACCCCCTTTGGATTAAATGAGATCAGTGAAACCATCCTGTAATTCTGAACTATACTCATGCCCCACAATACCTACAGACACACATACGTGCGCCCATGCGCACCAACCATGTAGCTCACTTTATGTTGAGCACACTTATGGATATGTATTAATATTGACCATTCTAGGATTCCGCACTTACCCTTTACCCTCACCACCCTACTCTCTCTTTGCCCCCAAAAGAGAAAAAACCCTCCTACAATTGACCCCCACAACATACAGACATAAACCCCTCATCGACCCTCACCTACTACTATTTACAATAGTCGGACCCCAGCCCGATGGAAAATATACATCCCTTCACAACAAGAACACCTAGAGTGATAAGACCCTCAGACTAACAGTCCCACCTCTTCACTCCATCCCCTTTTCCAATACGTTCTCGTCCTTCATCACGACCACCACGAGCATGTATATATATGTATATATATTTTTATATATATATATATATATATATACACCATCTCTATTATATTACTAATACTCCTATTCCAACTATAATTATATTTATGGGAGAGGCTTAACTGTGATGAGTGGGTGAAGCACTTCCCCTGACCTAGCTGGCTGTGTTGTGCCGGAAGCCAGGAGCGAGGGTAAGCCTAGTAGTGGGCATACCCTAAAAGGGAGTGTTTGAGAACAGGGGGGGGTGGGTGGGTGTGAACAGAAGCGCCCTGAGGAGCTGGGGGCTGGGGCTTAAGAAGGTAATATGCCCCTCCCACAAATTCAGGCTGACTTTTCAGCCTTCCACTTATGGGAGAGGCTTAACTGTGATGAGTGGGTGAAGCGCTTCCCCTGACCTAGCTGGCTGTGTTGTGCCGGAAGCCAGGAGCGAGGGTAAGCCTAGTAGTGGGCAAAATAAACGAGGAGAGCAGAGTAGTGACCAAAAGCCTTCAAAACCACCCAGAGAGCAAGATTACAAAATGCCTGGGAAATCTCAACATGCGGGTTCGGGATGTATCTCGTGAAGCAAGAAGAGCGCTACCTACCCAAGCATTTAACCCGTGCGCCGGGACCCCGTTTTCGATGCTGAGGGCGCAGCTCCAGTTCAGAGCGAGTGTCCCGTGGTGGCCAGCGGGTTACGACCGAGACCTGAGGCCAGCGTTATGATGTGGGCCACAAAACTGGATTGATGACAGGGGCCCCCCACGCCAAGGAAGCAGCGGGGCCTCTGGGGAGGCCCTTGCAATGGGGCCAGCAATTGACGGGGGACCATGACTGGGCACCAATCGTTGGAGGTTTTAAAACCTGACCTCCGAGGATGGTCCATGCTGATTGGCCTTCGTGGAAGGGAGCCAGAGGCCACAATGGTCATGGGCCCAGGACAACTGTCGCACCGGCAACCCCTAACGTTTAGGGGAGGTGCTGGTGAACTCACCTGGCCCGAGGAACCCGCAAAACCCGAGATACACGGCTGCCCTAACAATCAAACTAGGAGAGTGGCCAAAAAGGAAATCCATCCAGCGCGGACGAGAGTCGCCCAAACATCTCACCGGAGACAGGCTGCGCGCCACCTACCCGCATGGCGCAGTGCTGCCTCCCCGCTAGTTACAGCTTGATGGTGTTAAATGACAGCCTGAGATTTGCGGTGACAGTGGGCTATGAACGCCAGGGTGTAGGAGACATCGTTCAAGCCACCTGCGGGTGGGACCTTGAAAAACTTTGGAAACCTTGACGCCGGCTTGGTAGTTTCCTGATGGTACGGGAAAACCTCTGAGCGTTTCAGGCAAATATATTGGATCCTGACCGATTCAGGCAAATGCGAACAACCTGTGGGAAATAAGACCTGAGCGATTTCAGGGAAATACGTGACCTGAGTGAATCAGGAAAATACATAGTAACATAATAACATAGTACATAAGGCCGAAAAATACATTTGTCCATCCAGTTCGGCCTGACATCCTGCAAGTTGATCCAGAGGAAGGCAAAAAACCCCTGTGAGGTAGAAGCCAATTTTCCTCATTTCAGGGGAATAAAAAATTCCTTCCCGACTCCAATCAGGCAATCAGAATAACTCCCTGGATCAACGATCTCTCTAGTAGCTATAGCCTGTAAAATTAATACATACACCCTGGAAATACCGACAACCTGAAGAGACAGGAAAATACAAACCTGAGCGATTCAGGGAAATACATGACCTGAGTGATTTCAGGGAAAATACGTAAAACCTGAGCGATTCAGGGGAATACATAAAACCCGAGCGATTCAGGGAAATGAGACCTGGGGTCATATATATTTCTCCCTTTTTTTATATTTTTATTTTTATTTTATTTATTTTTTTATGCGGTGGCCGAGTGACCGGGCGAGAGCGGAAAGGAAACAGGAATGACCATGGTATAAAAAGGATCGCAACCTACCGGAATCCACGGACAGCGCTGCCAACTCTCCGGCGACACTGAAGACCTAGGAATGGAGGCTCGTGATGAATGAAGGAAAGCTCTGAGCTGTGGAGGTGCGTAAAGCCGCCACCCGGCTGGACCTTACCTGAAACCTGGCACCGTGGAATAACCGGACACGGAGACGCCCTGTGACACAATTGAGGAAGGATCGAAATTCCGGTGGCCTGAGGCCCTGCTTACCTGAAATAAACTAGCGTTGGTACGAGACCCGGAGAGAGGTGTGATCTGGTGGCACTGGAATGAAGCGACGGAGAACCAGGATGCAGCCTCGGCATCATGGCCAACTGCTGGATGACCCTGAACTGCCAGAATCAGGGCCCGAAGTCGCGCTGCATGCAACAAGACCTGTGGGAAACAGAAATCCAGACGTGCCGGACACGAACCGGGTAACCAGGAACCAGCCGGACCCTGCTGAGAAACCCCCGAGCGTTCCAGGCAGACGCATGGAACCTGAGTGATTCAGGCAAATACATTGAATCCTGAGCGAATCAGGCGCTTACCTACACCTATCGGGGAGGATGACAGGCCTGGGTGAACCAGGAGACAGGTAGGTGTGAGCCTGGGCGATCCAGGAGGCAGAGGTAGGTATGAGCCTGGACGAGCCAGGAGACAGAAGAAGGTGCGTGCCTGGGCGATCCAGGAGGCAGAGGTAGGTATGAGCCTGGACGAACCAGGAGACAGAAGAAGGTGCGTGCCTGGGCGATCCAGGAGGCAGAGGTAGGTATGAGCCTGGACGAACCAGGAGACAGAAGAAGGTGCGTGCCTGGGTGATCCAGGAGGCAGAGGTAGGTATGAGCCTGGGGAACCAGGAGACAGAGGTAGGTATGAGCCTGGACGAACCAGGAGACAGAGGTAGGTGCGTGCCTGGGCAATCCAGGAGGCAGAGGTAGGTGCGTGCCTGGGCGATCCAGGAGGCAGAGGTAGGTGCGTGCCTGGGCGATCCAGGAGGCAGAGGTAGGTGCGTGCCTGGGCGATCCAGGAGGCAGAGGTAGGTGCGTGCCTGGGCGATCCAGGAGGCAGAAGTAGGTATGAGCCTGGGGAGCCAGGAGGTAGAGGTAGGTGTGAGCCTGGACTAACCAGGAGACAGAGGTAGGTGCGTGCCTGGGCGATCCAGGAGGCAGAGGTAGGTATGAGCCTGGCGAGCCAGGAGACAGAAGTAGGTAGTAGATGAGACAGCAGTATATCACGTGAAGCATAGACATATAACATGTGGCACTGTCGCCCATAGAGTAGAAGACTGCGGTGAGCGTATGGTGACCGCTGAATGGGTATGGCGAGTAATGATGGCCTGGACTACTTGTGGTGAGACCCCCGCCGGCATTTCTTTCAGGACCATTTCGTCAGCAACCTGCCAGCCAATGATCGTGGCTGGCAGGTTGCTGATTTTTAAAAAATCCAATCAAAGTGCCAGATAGCAGATCATATTTGTAAATATGATCTGTTATATGGCTGCCTGCTCCTCTGCTGGTTCTTTTCGTCGGTTGGATCCAGCAGAGGAGCAGGCTTCACAGTGAGTACACCAACACTACACTATAGCCCCTGATCACCCCCCTGAACCCCAATTAACCCTTTGATCACCTCTTTGATCACCCCCTGTCAATCACAAGTGAAAAGAAAAAAGTGATCAGTGCAAACTGTCACTTTTTTTTTTCACTGTTATTGACCGTTAGGTTTTAGGTATAGTTTAGGTCCCTTGGTTAGGTAGTTAGCGATCAGTTAGCGCCCAGCCCACCGCACCGCAGTCCGTTATTCGCTGATTAGCGTATCGCTAATCAGCATTTGTACTTTTATAGTATCTGAAAGTGATCAAAACTGATCACGGTCAGATCTATAATAGTACTAGTGTCACTTTAGCTCGCCCTCCACCCAAAACGCAGTGTTTGCCCGATCAGGCCTGATCGGTCGCCCACACGTGCGTTCGCCCACACCCGCCCCACCGCAGTGACAAAAAAAAATTTTTTTTTTGATCACTGCACATTCACTTTACACGCACTGCGGCGATAAAAAAATCAGTTTTGATATTTTTTATCAACCGCAGCGGCCTCCGGTACTTCGCTAGCCTCCCCTTTGTAAGACAGGCTTGCTTTTTTTTTCTTGGGTAGTCTCAGGGAATACCCCTAAATTTAGTTGCCCACATGTCAAACAGGGGGTATTCTTCTGAAGAGGCCTACAGGCTTCTGACCCAGTCGGATGAGGAGTGGGAACCCTCATCTGATGAATCCAGCGGGTCAGAATACGAACCTGTAGAAAGCAGTGGCTCTCTGACCCAAAGTTCGGATGAGGAGGCTGAGGTCCCTGATAGCACCAGGCGTACCCGGCCCCGTGTCGCTAGACCGCAGGTTGCGCAGGATCCGCTTCAAGAGCAGCAGAGTGGGGCTGGTGCTGTCGGATTACGTGGTGAGGCATACACCAGCAGCCCAGCCCTCCCTGGACCTAGTACCAGCACTGCCGTACAACCTGGTGAAGTAGCGAGCACCAGAAGGGCAGTTGAAGCTGGTACGGTGGTACGTGCAGTAGTGACCCCGTCGCAGCCACCGCAAAGACGTGCCCGTAGAGCCCCTAGAATCCCAGAGGTGCTGGCAAACCCTGATTGGCAGTCCCCAACTTCAGCCGCACCTGTAGTTTTCCCTTTCACTGCCCAGTCTGAAGTTCGGGTTGAGACGGCTCAGATCGGTTCGGCCCTGGGATTTTTTGAGCTGTTCTTGACTGCGGAGCTTTTAGACATAGTTGTGGCCGAAACAAACAGGTATGCCACACAATTTATCACCGCTAACCCGGGAAGCTTTTATGCCCAGCCTTTCCGGTGGAAACCAGTCCAAGTTTCCGAACTTAAAACTTTTCTGGGCCTCCTCCTCAACATGGGCCTGACAAAAAAACATGAATTGCGGTCATATTGGTCCACGAACCCGATTCATCACATGCCCATGTTCTCTGCTGCCATGTCCAGGGCACGTTTTGAGGCCATCCTGCGGTTCCTGCACTTTAGTGACAACACCGCCTCCCGTCCCAGGGGCCACCCTGCTTTTGACCGGCTCCACAAAATTCGGCCCCTCATAGACCATTTCAACCAGAAATTTGCAGATATTTATACCCCAGAGCAAAACATCTGCATAGACGAGTCCCTGATACATTTTACCGGGCGCCTTGGCTTCAAGCAATACATCCCAAGCAAGCGCGCCCGGTATGGGGTCAAATTGTATAAGCTCTGTGAAAGGGCCACAGGCTATACCCACAAATTTCGGGTCTATGAGGGAAAAGATCAGACCCTGGAGCCGGTCGGTTGCCCTGACTACCTGGGGAGCAGTGGGAAGACAGTTTGGGACTTGGTGTCACCCTTATTCGGCAAGGGGTACCATCTTTATGTGGACAATTTTTACACAAGTGTGGCCCTCTTTAGGCATCTGTTTCTAGAACGGATTGGCGCCTGTGGTACCGCGCGAACTAGTCGCGCGGGCTTCCCCCAACGGCTCGTTACCACCCGTCTTGCAAGGGGGCAGAGGGCCGCACTGTGTAACGAAGAACTGCTCGCGGTGAAATGGAGAGACAAGCGTGACGTTTACATGCTCTCCTCCATTCACGCAGACACGACAATACAAATTGAGCGAGCAACCCGTGTCATTGAAAAGCCCCTCTCAGTCCACGACTATAACCTCCACATGGGAGGGGTCGACTTCAATGACCAGATGTTGTCTCCGTATTTAGTTTCCCGACGCACCAGACGCTGGTATAAGAAGGTGTCTGTATATTTAATTCAATTGGCTCTGTACAATAGTTTTGTTCTCTACAGTAAGGCTGGGAGAACTGGATCCTTCCTCAAATTTCAGGAAGAGATCATTGAGAACCTCCTGTATCCAGGAGGTTCCGTGGCCCCAACCACCAGTGTAGTTAGCCGTCTACACGAGCGACATTTCCCCAATGTCGTTCCTGGTACCTCAACCCAACCGTCACCCCGAAAAAGATGTTGTGTCTGTAGCAGGAGTGGAATAAGGCGTGACACCCGCTATTTCTGTCCTGACTGTCCGGACCACCCTGCCCTATGCTTTGGAGAGTGTTTCCGGAAGTACCACTCACAGGTACACTATTAGCATAGGGATCATCTCACCAGGACAGGCACACAGGGCTATTAGGGCCCATTCACTCACTGCTGCTGCAAACGTCTCCTTTCACATGGGACAAAGTGCATAACGCACTTCGCCACATCTTTGGGCGATTTGCGCTTTGCACATTGACCCATGGGGAAGGAGAGGTTTGTTCTATAAAGGTAAAAAAACAAAAAAAAAAAACAAAAAAAAAAACAGGTAAGCAAACAGGTTAATGTTTAGTTCCAAAAGTTAAAGTTACATGTTCTGTTCCAAAGTTAATAAAATTATTGCATTGTGGCCTGTTTTTTTCTTTTTTTTTTTTTTTGTCTTTTTACCTTCCAGGTGGACCAACCGATCTACTAGCTGCAGCACCGATGTGCATTCTGACAGAAGCATTGCGCTGCTGTCAGATTACACGCAAGTCGGTGTATGCGGCGCTGCAAGACGGGATTTTCTCCTCTGCAGTGACAGATACGTTTGCCGTGGCATACGAGCTGAGGAGGAGGCGGCGTTCCTATGCTTTGGCAAGCACTTTGTATGTATATATATATATAAAAAAAAAAATCCCGGCAATGATTTATTCATCCACATCGATTGATGCGAATGGAGAAATCTGGTTTGCCAGGGCATACGAGCTAAGTGGGTATGGATGTAGGGCGGAGCTCCTATGTCCTGGCAGACGCCTTTCCCCTCCATTTTTTTTTTTTTGGCAGAGATTTTTTCATCCACATTGATCGATGCGAATGAAGAAATCTGTGCCGTTCATTTTTTTCTTTCAGCCCAGAGGCTGAACGGAAAAAAAAATCTCATTACCTGTATGCTCAATATAAGGAGAATAGCAGAAACTCCTAATGCTGGCCATACATGTAATGATTGCGGAGACCCTCAAATGCCAGGGCAGTGCAAACACCCCACAACTGACCCCATTTTGGAAAGAAGACACCCCAAGGTATTTGCTGAGGGGCATATTGAGTCCATGAAAGATTGAAATTTTTGTCCTAAGTTAGCGGAAAGTGAGACTTTGTGAGAAAAAACAAAAAAAAAATCAATTTCCGCTAACTTATGCGAAAAAAAAAAAAACTCTTTGAACTTGCCAGGCCCCTCATTGGATACCTTGGGGTGTCTTCTTTCCAAAGTGGGGTCACATGTGGGGTATTTATACTGCCCTGGCTTTTTAGGGGCCCTAAAGCGTGAGAAGAAGTCTGGGATCCAAATGTCTAAAAATGCCCTCCTAAAAGGAATTTGGGCCCCTTTGCGCATCTAGGCTGCAAAAAAGTGTGACACATCTGGTATCGCCGTACTCAGAAGAAGTTGGGGAATGTGTTTTGGGGTGTCATTTTACATATACCCATGCTGGGTGAGATAAATATCTTGGTCAAATGCCAACTTTGTATAAAAAAATGGGAAAAGTTGTCTTTTGCCAACATATTTCTCTCACCCAGCATGGGTATATGTAAAATGACACCCCAAAACACATTCCCCAACTTCTCCTGAGTACGGCGATACCAGATGTGTCACACTTTTTTGATGCCAAGGTGGGCAAAGGGGCGCATATTCCAAAGTGCACCTTTCGGATTTCACCGGTCATTTTTTACAGATTTTGATTGCAAAGTACTTCTCACACATATGGGCCCCTAAATTGCCAGGGCAGTATAACTACGCCACAAGTGACCCCATTTTGGAAAGAAGACACCCCAAGGTATTCCGTGAGGGGCATGGCGAGTTCCTAGAATTTTTTATTTTTTGTCGCAAGTTAGTGGAATATGAGACTTTGTAAGGAAAAAAGAGAAAAAAAAAAAAATCATCATTTTCTGCTAACTTGTGACAAAAAATAAAAAATTCTAGGAACTCGCAGTGCCCCTCAAGGAATACCTTAGGGTGTCTTCTTTCCAAAATGGGGTCACTTGTGGCGTAGTTATACTGCCCTGGCAATTTAGGGGCCCAAATGTGTGAGAAGTACCTTGCAATCAAAATGTGTAAAAAATGCCCTGCAAAATCCGAAAGGTGCACTTTGGAATATGTGCCCCTTTGCCCACCTTGGCAGCAAAAAAGTGTGACACATCTGGTATCGCCGTACTCAGGAGAAGTTGGGGAATGTGTTTTGGGGTGTCATTTTACATATACCCATGCTGGGTGAGAGAAATATCTTGGCAAACGACAACTTTTCCCATTTTTTTATACAAAGTTGGCATTTGACCAAGATATTTTTCTCACCCAGCATGGGTATATGTAAAATGACACCCCAAAACACATTCCCCAACTTCTCCTGAGTACGGCGATACCAGATGTGTGACACTTTTTTGATGCCAAGGTGGGCAAAGGGGCGCATATGCCAAAGTGCACCTTTCGGATTTCACCGGTCATTTTTTACAGATTTTGATTGCAAAGTACTTCTCACACATATGGGCCCCTAAATTGCCAGGGGAGTATAACTACGCCACAAGTGACCCCATTTTGGAAAGAAGACACCCCAAGGTATTCCGTGAGGGGCATGGCGAGTTCCTAGAATTTTTTATTTTTTGTCGCAAGTTAGTGGAATATGAGACTTTGTAAGGAAAAAAGAGAAAAAAAAAAAATCATCATTTTCTGCTAACTTGTGACAAAAAATAAAAAATTCTAGGAACTCGCAGTGCCCCTCACGGAATACCTTAGGGTGTCTTCTTTCCAAAATGGGGTCACTTGTGGCGTAGTTATACTGCCCTGGCAATTTAGGGGCCCAAATGTGTGAGAAGTACCTTGCAATCAAAATGTGTAAAAAATGCCCTGCAAAATCCGAAAGGTGCACTTTGGAATATGTGCCCCTTTGCCCACCTTGGCAGCAAAAAAGTGTGACACATCTGGTATCGCCGTACTCAGGAGAAGTTGGGGAATGTGTTTTGGGGTGTCATTTTACATATACCCATGCTGGGTGAGAGAAATATCTTGGCAACCGACAACTTTTCCCATTTTTTTATACAAAGTTGGCATTTGACCAAGATATTTTTCTCACCCAGCATGGGTATATGTAAAATGACACCCCAAAACACATTCCCCAACTTCTCCTGAGTACGGCGATACCAGATGTGTGACACTTTTTTGATGCCAAGGTGGGCAAAGGGGCGCATATGCCAAAGTGCACCTTTCGGATTTCACCGGTCATTTTTTACAGATTTTGATTGCAAAGTACTTCTCACACATATGGGCCCCTAAATTGCCAGGGCAGTATAACTACGCCACAAGTGACCCCATTTTGGAAAGAAGACACCCCAAGGTATTCCGTGAGGGGCATGGCGAGTTCCTAGAATTTTTTATTTTTTGTCGCAAGTTAGTGGAATATGAGACTTTGTAAGGAAAAAAGAGAAAAAAAAAAAAATCATCATTTTCTGCTAACTTGTGACAAAAAATAAAAAATTTTAGGAACTCGCAGTGCCCCTCACGGAATACCTTAGGGTGTCTTATTTCCAAAATGGGGTCACTTGTGGCGTAGTTATACTGCCCTGGCAATTTAGGGGCCCAAATGTGTGAGAAGTACCTTGCAATCAAAATGTGTAAAAAATGCCCTGCAAAATCCGAAAGGTGCACTTTGGAATATGTGCCCCTTTGCCCACCTTGGCAGCAAAAAAGTGTGACACATCTGGTATCGCCGTACTCAGGAGAAGTTGGGGAATGTGTTTTGGGGTGTCATTTTACATATACCCATGCTGGGTGAGAGAAATATCTTGGCAAACGACAACTTTTCCCATTTTTTTATACAAAGTTGGCATTTGACCAAGATATTTTTCTCACCCAGCATGGGTATATGTAAAATGACACCCCAAAACACATTCCCCAACTTCTCCTGAGTACGGCGATACCAGATGTGTGACACTTTTTTGATGCCAAGGTGGGCAAAGGGGCGCATATGCCAAAGTGCACCTTTCGGATTTCACCGGTCATTTTTTACAGATTTTGATTGCAAAGTACTTCTCACACATATGGGCCCCTAAATTGCCAGGGCAGTATAACTACGCCACAAGTGACCCCATTTTGGAAAGAAGACACCCCAAGGTATTCCGTGAGGGGCATGGCGAGTTCCTAGAATTTTTTATTTTTTGTCGCAAGTTAGTGGAATATGAGACTTTGTAAGGAAAAAAGAGAAAAAAAAAAAATCATCATTTTCTGCTAACTTGTGACAAAAAATAAAAAATTCTAGGAACTCGCAGTGCCCCTCACGGAATACCTTAGGGTGTCTTCTTTCCAAAATGGGGTCACTTGTGGCGTAGTTATACTGCCCTGGCAATTTAGGGGCCCAAATGTGTGAGAAGTACCTTGCAATCAAAATGTGTAAAAAATGCCCTGCAAAATCCGAAAGGTGCACTTTGGAATATGTGCCCCTTTGCCCACCTTGGCAGCAAAAAAGTGTCACACATCTGGTATTGTCGTACTCAGGAGAAGTTGGGGAATGTGTTTTGGGGTGTCATTTTACATATACCCATGCTGGGTGAGAAAAATATCTTGGTCAAATGCCAACTTTGTATAAAAAAATGGGAAAAGTTGTCGTTTGCCAAGATATTTCTCTCACCCAGCATGGGTATATGTAAAATGACACCCCAAAACACATTCCCCAACTTCTCCTGAGTACGGCGATACCACATGTGTGACACTTTTTTGCTGCCAAGGTGGGCAAAGGGGCGCATATTCCAAAGTGCACCTTTCGGATTTCACCGGTCATTTCTTACACATTTTGATTGCAAAGTTCTTCTCACACATTTGGGCCCCTAAATTGCCAGGGCAGTATAACTACGCCACAAGTGACCCCATTTTGGAAAGAAGACACCCCAAGGTATTCTGTGAGGGGCATGGTGAGTTCCTAGAATTTTTTATTTTTTGTCGCAAGTTAGTGGAATATGAGACTTTGTAAGAAAAAAAAAAAAAAATAAATCATCATAATTTTCCGCTAACTTGTGACAAAAAATAAAAAGTTCTATGAACTCACTATGCCCATCAGCGAATACCTTAGGGTGTCTACTTTCCGAAATGGGGTCATTTGTGGGGTAGTTATACTGTTTGGGCATTGTAGAACCTCAGGAAACATGACAGGTGCTCAGAAAATCAGAGCCGTTTCAAAAAGCGGAAATTCACATTTTTGTACCATAGTTTGTAAATGCTATAACTTTTACCCAAACCTTTTTTTTTTTTGCCCAAACATTTTTTTTTTATCAAAGACATGTAGAACTATAAATTTAGCGAAAAATTTATATATGGATGTCGTTTTTTTTGCAAAATTTCACAGCTGAAAGTGAAAAATGTCATTTTTTTGCAAAAAAATCGTTACATTTTGATTAATAACAAAAAAAGTAAAAATGTCAGCAGCAATAAAATACCACCAAATGAAAGCTCCATTAGTGAGAAGAAAAGGAGGTAAAATTCATTTGGGTGGTAAGTTGCATGACCGAGCGATAAACGGTGAAAGGAGTGTAGTGCCGAAGTGTAAAAAGTGGCCTGGTCATGAAGGGGGTTTCACCTAGCGGGGCTGAAGTGGTTAAAAAAAAAAAAAAATTAATTTTTTTTTGAGGGCATGGCCTGACGTTGCCCGGGGGCTAGATACCCCTGCTTTGGCCGTAGACCTAATGGGAACACTAAATACAATAAAATATATTCACCAGGATCCAGATTTCAGCAGTATAGACACAAGCTTCTGTGACATCATTCTACACTATGAATATATATACTATAAACAAACATCTGCTGATAGCCTGTCTATCATGAAGAAGGATCCACAGGAAAAATGACCCAACAATTAGAGCTTAATTCCCTTAACAAAAGTGTCATGGTGCATAGTGATTTTAACTTTGACAGGGTTTCTGATGTACATTTATGGGCCCAGGCCCGGCCGAGGGACTCCGGCGTGCGCTCCAAGCCGGAACGCACGCCGACCACGTGACCCGGCCCATGCCTTGCGGCGGATTTCCTGCATGCGCTCCACGCTGGAACGCACGCCGGCCTGCAGTGGGGCCGGAGGTGAGGACGGGGAGGCCGTGTGGAGAGGGGGATCTGCGGGCCAGACCCTGCCCCCCCTGCTGTCTCGGGAGGAAGTTGGAGGGGAACACAGGGAGGGAACCAAGGAAGGAGACAAGAAGAAATTTGGTGCGGACATGAGAATTGGCATGCCTTCCACGCTGGAACGCATGCCAACTCTGGGAGCCGGGAGTATGTGACCGTGGCTGATGGAGCCCTTGTGGCGCATTGTTTGCGCAAAATTACCTCTCCTGAAGACGTGACGGCAGTGTATGACAACGAAACCAAACGAACCGAACCGAACCAGATGAAAGCTACTCACGACATGCACAGATGCAGCACCAGAGCAGGCGACTCCCTATCCAGAATGTGAACAGAAGCGCCCTGAGGAGCTGGGGGCTGGGGCTTAAGAAGGTAATATGCCCCTCCCACAAATTCAGGCTGACTTTTCAGCCTTCCACTTATTTTCATTTATATTTATTTGTATTATTTGTATTATTTTTGATTTTTACTATTTTTATTTTTTCCTCTACTCACACTACCCCCGTGTGTACCTACATTTGAGATTCATTTAATCTCCCTTTCTTTATGATCATCGGTTTTACACACTTCACGCCCCGCCCACACGCGGTTTATAGACAGAAACACCTGCCCATACCCCTGCCACAAGAATAACCCCTCTATAGACGCCTACACATGTTGCGGCATGTAACATATCCATATGAACTTAGGCCACATGTTGCGGCATGTAACATATCCATATGAATCTAGGCCAGATACGAGAACAATTGCCTATACCCCTTACACACAAATTATCTCAACACAGAACCACACATAAGCATGGGGCATATTAATAACCCCTTTTTGAGTCTGACAGATCAACCCACTGGAGACCCGAAACAGCACCCGAGCCACACCACTCACTTCTCTATAAGACAGAACGCAGCAGACCAGCGCCACCCTAGCCACGCCCACCACTAGGATGGACACACCAAGCCAGCGAGAATGGTAACCGCCCCCAAACACGGCAACACGAGGACCACCGCACTGCCCACAGAATACGTCATCTAAGCTCTCCCAGGAGACGCAAGGAAAGCCGGCCCATACACCAATAAGCTGTGCAGGAGCACTACAGTCCGACCGCCCACTTTAAGACGTCAGCAAAACTAAGCCGGCCCAGACACTAACGAGACAACCAGGAGCGTGACGTCACCACCCCACCCAAGCTAGGTCCTACAACAACCGGCTGGGAATATAGACATAGCCAATAACATGCCAGCAAGCGCCATAGCAACGTTAACAACAAAAGCACGTGCGGACACGCCCCCCGCCGGCGCCCCCACGCCCACAGAATCCCGTACTTTTTGCGCCAAAAACCCCAATAAAAAGCACAGTAACAATAAACCCCCAATGAACAGACCCATTGTCCTGATGAAGGGGGCAGTCCGCCCCAGAAACGCGTAGACTTCTATTAATAAAGAACCTACTTTATTTTACCTATCTGAGTCCTGTCTTCTGCAGCAGCGCCGTTATAAATAAGGTTCTATATTTTTTTATCACTATCCACCACTATCCAATTCCGGACACCGTACCCCACGGCTACCGGCAAGAACCTAGGCAGCAGCAGCAGTCACCCCCGCAAGCTGGACGGGCTTTACTACCAGCCAAAGTGATCCATAGGAGTTGTGCCTCCTCACAACCAAACACGGTAAGCGCAATCAGTGCTTTGGTGGTTTTTTATAAATACCATACGGTTTTACACACGACGCGCTGCCTCCTGTTTTTTCTCTCTTGTTTTATCTATATAGTGTCTGCCAAAGTGCACAGCAGTGCCGACATGTGGAGCTGTAACTTCGGTCAGGACAATACATGTCCTTTAAGGACCACTGGGTGAATGTGGTTCCTGCATAGCCACACCAGCAACCTGGCCAGGTGATGCAGCTTTGGCCTCCACGTTCTCACGCCATTGGTCCTGCGACAATGTCCGCCCCTGCCACCTCATCCTCCACTGTGTCCTCAGTGCATACCACATGTGCAGTTCTGCACCTCATTTGCCTTGGCGAACTGAGTCACACAGGGGAGGAACTGCTCCATGTCCTTCATCAAGAAATCGAATCCTGGCTTTCTCCAGGACAACTGAAAATCGGAATCATGATGACCGACAACAGGAAGAACATGGTGTCAGCGCTGTGTTCAATCTGGTTGTCAAGCGGTTCCTGAAGTCTTCCACCCATCTGCAAGACATCCTAAAATGGCCAGGAAACTTTGTATGCACTTCAGCCACTTGCACACCCTCCTTGAGCTGCAGTGGCAGAACGGCATCCCCCAACATAGGTTGATATGCGACTTTTCCACCCGTTAGAATTCCACCCTCCATATGTTGGACCAACTATACGAACAGAGAAAGTGAATAAACGATTTCTTGATCAAAGCGGACAGGAGAACTTCCCTGTGTAACTTCGATGTCAGCCAGTGGCAGCTCATGCGTGCCACTTGCCGTTTTCTTAGGCCCTTTGAGGAGGCCACATTAATTGTCAGTCGCCAGGACTACGGCATGATCAATGTCATTCTACTGCCTCATGTCCTGGAACAGATGCTGGTAAATCTGGCTGGTCAGGGGACTGAAGACGTAGTGCCTTGTGGGGGCTGAACTGGAGAAGGAGAAGGACATTGGAGCACAAGCAATGTGTAGCAAAATGGGTGGTTTTTATACACAGTTGACAGGAGAGGAGGAGCAGGAGCATCCAGAGAAGCTACAGGAAAATTAAGAGGAGGCAGAGGACCCAGACACCCCGTGGCAGTATGCAGTGTAGATGGACGCAAGGAGTCCCTACGGGTCACTTGCACAAATAGCCTGATGCATGCTCACTTGACTTCTGGCTCTCCACCTTCTTGGACCCTCGCTACCTGTCCAAAATGGGGGCCTATTTTACATCCGCTGATAGGATGTCTCTATAGTAGTTCAGTTTGTCTTTCCGTCGTAGTCAGTTGGCTGCTGCCTATCTGCGCCATCGTCCATCCTCTCACAGGTCTGACCGGGGGGGCCCCTCTGCACTCACGTTCCACTACAATGGCTGCTTGGGAGGGGTGGAGTGGCAGGAGCAGTACGAGCTCCATCAGCAGCAGCCTGAGTTTAGAGCCGCTGATGAGCAGCTTCCTTCACCTGCATAGTGAAGAAACTACTCACCAGCAGCTAGACATAGACATAGAGCAGGACCTGAACCAGTAGGTGGTGGCATACTTGGACAGCCCCCTGCCACCCCACATAGAACATCCGCTGGACTACTGGGCAGCCAAACTGTGTTTGTGGCCGCAATTGGCAGAGTTTGCCCTGGAAAAGCTGTCTAATAGTGTGGCATCAGAGCTGGTGTTTAGTGCGGCGAGGGCCATAGTTACCCCAAGAAGAACTTGCCTGTCCACCCAAAATGTAGAGAGACTGACATTTGTCAAGATGAATTAGGCATGGATTAGCCAGGATTTCCACCCACCAATGCCTGATGCATCAGACTAGATCATCCATGGTGCCACACCAACACTTTGACAAAAGAGACAGTTTTTTTTTTTTGGCTACCTGCCTCAGCTACTATTCTGATGCCACACATCTGATGCCAAGTGCTACTTCTTACACCCACCATCGTCAGCGGGTACAGTTATTGCCTCCTCATGCTGCTTCCACCTCACCACTATGTCATAGGACCACTCTGTGGACTTCTCCCCACTTCATGACTGGGCCACTATTTTGCCTTTCAGCCTGGCTGACATCATCATTTATTTGACCATTCTTCAGATCTTTTAGAAGGAAGGAAAAAAATGAGACGCACAATGGATCCTGTCTGTGTAGCAGCTGTAAGGCCTGTATGGTCCCATCAGAATTGGTTTGTGATTTGGTAGCGAAAAGCAGGAGTGGGTACAAACACAGAAGACATGCAAATATTCCATTCACGTGTCATCTCTGTTTTGGATCCACTCCTGTGTTTTTTGGGCATTAGCAAAACTGATCGTTTACTGACCAAATGAGTGAAGACAGATGCTCAGCAGACAGAATCGTTTTTTTGGGGGTTATGGTTCTGACGGATCAGAGGAAGGGCAAAATAATCAGTGACGACAACACAAACTTACTGCTGACACCCTCTCCACTCTGTCGGGGGGCTTTACTTGTTTAAGCGTTTAATAGAACAGGTTCTGTAGACATCTATGTGGAATCAGCTGACAATGGTGTAAAAGGAGTGTTCTATAAGCGGGTGAGACGCAATTGTACAGAAGATGCAGACTTCATACAACAAGCAAAAATAATACAAAAAAAGGTTCATAGACAAGGGCTATCCCAAAAAGCTCTTTATAAACGCATATAAGAGAAGCATCGAAAATACGCAAAAACAATGCCTGACCAGTAAAACTACCAAAAAAGAAGGAACTCAAGTAGAAAGACATCTTAACCTCATCACACAATACAACACATCCAATAATGCCTGTCACGGCTGTTTAAGGGTAACAAGAGCATACACAGTAAAAGGAGCTACTGACCGGACCCAAACTAGGGAAGAGAAAGGGTGACCCCTGTCAGACCCTCAACACTCTCCACCACATGGATCCATGCCCGGATCCATGTGGTGGAACGAGGCATGCCCGCGTGCCTAAGACTGATGAGCCCTGTAACCCCTACGCTAGTGGAAGGGGCACGGCCACCGATGCCCTGCTCAGAATATGGAGGGAACCGTGGCCACCACAGATCCAATCAGAAAATCACCAGGAACACAACAATGTATGCACACTTAGCTGATGGAGCTGCAGCCGCAAAGAAGACGGATCCAAGGGCCGCTGGCAATATCCGGGGTGCTTGCAGCAACAGAACACAGGTCCAGAGAAGTAATAGCTTAACAAGTGAAGATACTCAAGGCAGAGCTACAACTGAAAAGAGAAATATAATCCACGCCCTGCAATAGGAGGAGGGGTGATTTAAAGGCAGGGAAATCAAACGCAGGAGGAACAGCTGGGAGTAAAGACCTCATCACAGGGGCGGAGAAACAGAACAGTGAGAACACCTCCAAACTCTAAGTGACATCATCACAGGGGTGGAGACACAGAGCTGTGAGAACGTCTCAAAGCTCTGGTAGTGACAATGCCATACACACAATACTAACAAAACACACGTATGGGTCCAATGGTGTTTCCCACATACGCAGCCAATCACCTTTGCAGCATCCTCACATGCACCACTTGTGAAATATAATAATAACAAAAATAAAATATAATATAGTATATATAATTTGTGTTCGGATAGGCTATCAGAAGTACGTACCCTACCGTAATCCCCTATATAATAAGCAGTAGAATTATGCCATAACTGCTGTCGTAAACGTAGCCCAAAGTGGGCCACCTTAAGTAGTCTTAGAATTAAAAAGGGGGGAATGGGTGGGTGGGTGAAAAGCGCTGAGCCGTGCATCGTGGGCTATGGGGGGGAGGTTTAAATACTGTGAGAGGGAGCCTCCCCTCACACAAATACGGCAATGTTCGGATAGGCATATCAGAAGTACGTACCCTACCGTAACCCTTTATATAATAAGCAGTAGAATTATGCCATAACTGCTGTCGTAAAGGTAGCCAAAAGTGGCCAAAAAGTTCAGACGTTAGAGTATTTATCCTTTATTGACAAATGTATCATAACAACAGATTGCGAAAGGCAACAGACATTTTTTGACACGGGTCTGGAATGTACGTAACATAACACGAGGACTTCCATCTACCTAGCCTCTTGATGACATGAACCGGGACATTGTTTTTAGAGGCGGCTGAAGCGGCACCAATGCGGAACGAGTGACCCGTAATGCTGGCTGGGTTAACATCGATATTGACTAGGAGTGTTCTAATGTACCTGAGAAATACCTGAATGCTGAGAGGCGCATTGTTGTGAGGCAGCAACGGCGAGTCCGGTGGTAACGTACGTATGTGAAGTACCCATTTGCTCAGGACTTCGACTGGACACCATTGGTTACTGGTGGGAAAATACCTGATACGTACCACTTCCCCTGGTCGCGCGGCTTTAGATTGTTCTAAGTTTAGCAAGTACCCTGAACTATCGCGAATTAAATCTTTCTTACGGAGAAACTTTGTGGAAGTGGCTGCACATGTAAATTCCCCGGGTCTTAAGAAGCCATTGAAAGACAAATATAAAGCCGTTTTCACTAATCTACTGATCTCGAGTCCAAAAGGGCAACCCTGTAGCATGTCGGTCACTGACCTAAACATGGGTCCTGTAAAAGACTGACTGGCGTGGTTTTCTGAAACGTGGTTTTCTGTATACCACGTAACATAGCTTTGATGGGATGGGCTGCTTCTTTGATAAAGAAGGCTGCTCTGGGTGAGCAAGATACCAGTAATGCTGGATTCCTGCTATATATAACTTGATTGTATTGTAAGCTAACTTCAGGTTTGAGTGGCAAAACCCAATAAAGGTAGGTTATGTGCCCCAGTTTTATATACTCTCAAGGTATTTTTAGAGAGGGATTGTTCCACAAGGATCTGGCTGTGAGTAATAGTGATGCTAATGCATGACTAGCAGGTTGTGCTGCGGGATCGTAGCTGGTCACTGATCTGCCCCTGAAAAAATAGTTGAACGTTAAGTCTGGATAGAGTGTCTGCAGCAACATTCCTTTGTCCCTAAATATGTGCGCAAACAAAATTGAACCGATGCTGTAACGATAACCACACAAATCTCTTAAGAAATGCCATGACTTCTTTAGACCCAGACCTGCCCTTCATGAGGATGTCCACCAGCGCTGTATTATCTGTTAAAAACAATACTGTCTGATTACCCCATAGACTTCCCCATACTTGAGCTGCTGCCACTAAAGGATATATTTCAAAAAGGGGGGATGACCGTAGAAAGCCTGGAATAGCCAGTACCTCAAGCGGCCAAGGACCGGCCATCCACCGATTCCCGTGAATGGCCGCAAACCTAGTGGAAGAGGCCGCATCCGTGTGGACGACCAGGGATTGACTCGAAACGGAGGGAACAAAAAAGGACACGCCATTCCATAGTGCTACAAATTTATCCCACATCATGAGATCCGCTAAGGCATCCTGATCTAATTTAACCACGCTATCTTGATCTGGGGCTATAGGCAGAAGCTTCAGCAACCTAGATATAAAAGACCTGCCTTGTGGGATTATTCTCATCGCAAAGTTTAACATACCAAGAAGACTCTGGAGATCTGCCTTTGTGGTGACTCTAACACATGCCAGTTTATGCACTACCTCTCTTATCCTGGTTAACTTGTCCTTAGGTAGACTCGCTTTCATACTACCTGTATCCAAGCGAATGCCTAAAAAGGTAATGATATTGCCTGGACCCTCTACTTTATTAGACGCTACCGGGACCTTTCGATCGTCAAAAACTTCTCTCAACACCGTAAGGTCTCGTGGTACCTGTGTGGGTGGCTCGATTAACAAGAAGTCGTCTAAGTAGTGGATTACATGGTGAACCCGAAAAACATTTGATAGTATCCAATGCAAGCTTTGAGCGAACTGATCAAATAACCAGGGACTTGATTTAGCGCCAAAGGTCAACTTGTTCGCAAAATAATACAGCCCTTGCCACTTAATGCCATGCCACTGCCACAACTGAGGTTTTAAGGGCAGTAACTTAAATGCGTCTGTGATATCGGCTTTTGATAGCCAAGTACCCTTCCCTAACGAGAGAATGACCTGTATTGCTTCATCGATAGAAGAGTAATTCATGGAAACTTCTTCAGAAGGTATCAGTGAATTCAAACTTGGAATGGAGAGTGAATGAGGAGCTGACAAATTGTAAATTACCCTCTTTTTATTAGAAAATGTCCCTGTGACAACCCCTATGGGGTTAACCCTCCAACACTCAAACGGGGACTGCGTCATTGGACCTATCAAGTAGCCCTTCTCTAACTCAACTGCTAGCAGATGTGAAATTGAGTCTGGGTCTCTGACGGCAGACAAAAGGTTCTTACATTCGTATGTGGCTTGCGGCAGTGCTACCAAACCAGTATGGAAGCCATGCCGAAGACCATCAACTAAAAATTGTACCCAACTCAGGGCTCCAGACTAAAAAAAATAGTCAAATTAAATTTTTAGTCGCCAAATCTGTGACGATCAGATCGGCGTAGGGTTGTTTCAATACCAAAATTTTGATTTGCTTTCGTCACCATAAAAAAGTATTGCGATACTCAATACCACGCAAAAAAAAAAAAAGACACGTGCATTTTGCATTTTATGAAACGTTCGGGCCATAATAGAACAGTCCTATCCTATTTTTTGGGGTGACAAGGTGACTAAAAAAATGGTGAATGCTCACTGCATAGGAGATATTTTTTAATAATTTAATAGTTTGGACTTTTCGGACGCAGCGCTATGTAATATGTTTATTTATTTATTGTATATATTTTTTATATGTAAAATTGGGAAAGGGGGGATTTAAACTTAATATTTTAGGGTACTTTCACACTAGCGTTTTTCTTTTTCGACATAGAGTTCCGTCACAGGGGCTCTATACCGGAAAATAACTGATCCGTCATATCCCCATGCATTCTGAATGGAGAGTAATCCGTCCAGGATGCATCAGGAGGGACGTCTTCAGTTCAGTCATTTTGACTGATCAGGCAAAAGATAAAACCGCAGCATGCTACGGTTTTATCTCCGGCAAAAAAAACCTGAAGACTTGCCTGAATGCCGGATCCGGCATTTTTCCCCATAGGAATGTATTAGTGCCAGATCCGGCATTCAAAATACCGGCATGCAGGATCCGTCCTTCCGGTCTGCGCATGCTGGTAAAAATGTGTAAAAAGATACAAGACGGATCCGTCTGTCCGCATGACAAGCGGAGAGATGGATTCATTCTTGCAATGCATTTGTGAGATGGATCCGCATCCGGATGCATCTCATAAATGCTTTCAGTCACATCAAGATCGGCGGATCTGGCACGCAGTTCCGACGACGGAACTGCTTGCCGGATCACACTGCCACAAGTGTGAAAGTAGCCTTAGTGTTTGTGTTTTATTTTTACTTACTATTAGCCCCCTTAGGGGCTGGAACCCTTGTCCTATTCATCCTTAGGCCCCTTTCACATGGGTGAGATTTCTGCGCGGGTGCAATGCGTGAGGTGAACGCATTGCACCCGCACTGAATCTGGACCCATTCACTTCTATGGGGCTGTGCACATGAGCGGTGATTTTCACGCATGACTTGTGCGTTGCGTGAAAATCACAACATGCTCTATGTTGTGCGTTTTCATGCGACGCAGGTCCCATAGAAGTTAATGGGGCTGCGTGAAAATCGCAAGCATCCGCAAGCAAGTGCGGATGCGGTGCGATTTTCACGCTTGGTTGCTAAGATGAAAGTCTATTCACTGTGTTATTTTCCCTTATAACATGGTTCTAAGGGAAAATAATAGCATTCTTTAATACAGAATGCTAAGTAGAAGGTCAATATAATAAACATTATATACACCCCAGTATAATAAACATTGAGTGCGCCCCCCCAGTATAATAAACATTGAGTGCGCCCCCCCAGTATAATAAACATTGGTGGCGCAGTGGGCAGTGCCAATGAGGGTTAAAAAAATAAATTAAAATTAACTCACCTCCTCCAATTGATCGCGTAGATGCCGGTCTCCTGTTCTTTCTTTAGGACCTGTCAAAGGACCTGTGGTGACATCACTGTGGTCATCACATGGTACATCATATGATCCATCACCATGGTAATGGACCATGTGATCAGCTCAGTGACGTCACCACAGGTCCTGAAGAAAGAATAGGAGACCGGTAGCTGCGCGATCAATTGGAGGAGGTAAGTTCATTTTTTATTTATTTTTTTAACCCTCATTGGCACTTCCCACTGCGCCACCAATGTTTATTATACTGGGGGGGGGCGCACTCAATGTTTATTATACTGGGGGGGGCGCACTCAATGTTTATTATACTGGGGGGGCGCACTCAATGTTTATTATACTGGGGTGTTGGGGGGCGCACTGCTCCACCAATGAAGATAACTGACGTGTTAATACAAATACAGGAGGCGGGTGCCGGAATGAAATAGCCAGCACCCGACCTCTATGACAGGGGGCTGCGATCAGCGGCAGTTAACCCCTCAGGTACGGTACCTGAGGGGTTAACTGCCGCTGATCACAGCCCCCTGTCATAGAGGTCAGGTGCCGGCTATTTGATTCCGGCACCCGCCTCCTGTATTTGTATTAACACGTCAGCTATCTTCATTGGTGGCACAGTGGCCACAGCCCCTCCCCTCCTCCCATCTCTCTTCTTATTGGCCGAGGCGGCGGCAGCACAGGGGGAGGGAGAGACTCCTTCTCCACTGTGCAGTGCGCTGCTGAGAAGAACATCGTCGGCGGCGGGTCAGAGAACGATCAGCTCCTGTGCCCAGCCGCTGTATTCAGAGCTGCGGTGGCCGGTCTAGTCGCAAATAGCGACAAGACTAAAAAGTCTTGTCGCCATTTGTAAATTCTAAGTCGCATTGGCGACCATTTTGGTCGCCATCTGGAGCCCTGCAACTCTGATCTGGATGGTCTAGTAAATACGTAGCCAGTAAATCCGCATCTACAACGCTGAATGCTGCCCTTTCTGTGGGCACACAGTGTTAAAATGAGCCCTGAAACAAAGGGTACACAGGTGCAGCAGCCTACATTGGTTTTAATAACAACCTGTAGTGTTGAAGTTGTTACATATCTGTGATTTGCCTAGGTATTTAATTGGGCGCCCTAATTTGTCTACGCCTGTTGAAAGCCTGGCAAGCGGAGGTTGGGGGGTATAGCTAATTTGCGACCGCTCTGCCTTAGCACTAGCGCACCAATCAGTTGCATGCGAATAAGTTACTACATGCCGGAGCCTTGAGACCTGCAAAATGCCGGCAAAACAACTCGGTATCTACGACGGACCAGTCCACTGTATGCTGAAATGATATTCATAGAACGCTGTACCGCCATATTTGTTAGCTAAATCTACAACTTTGAACAAATAAAGATCCAGCTCTTCTCTCCTATTAGGACTCACTGAGCACAACACATCTCTAAACAAGCTGAATGCTAGGACAAATTCTGCTACAGTGAGTTTCCTATTAAGCCTGACATCTCTGGACTTCAAAATCGTGAAGTTGTGTCAGCGAAGTTCGGATCATATTCATTGATACCGAGTCCTCCCCCGAAGCAGGGGGTTCTGAAAACAATAATCTATAAAGTTCTGCTTTCCTGGCAGATGCTGGAAAAGGAATTCCTCTCCTTGACAGCTCTGCTGTGAGCCTCGGCACAGTCCAGGACCTGATAGCTGGAACCACCTCTCTCTCGGATTGGGAGTCTTCATTACTGTGAGATGCCAAACTTCCTTCCTCATGAGATTGCTGAGACATCCTGACTAAAAGAAATCTGTGGTTAACTATGAGTGCTAGACTCTCGTGCTCCCAACACCAAGCGTCACCGGATCCGTGATAGATGACCCTGATACTAAGATAACCGTCTTGCCCAGTGAAGCGGGAATTGTACTTCTGAACCTGTTGATGACCCCAAGGCTACCGAATGAGATACCCCTTTTCCCTCATGACCTGTAGTCATGACAGCATTTGTAACGAGTCTGTAGTCGTGACAGACTTCGAGCATCTGTAGTCGTGACAGACTCTGAGCGTCTGTAGTCGTGACAGACTCAGAGCGTCTGTAGTCGTGACAGACTCCGGGCGTCTGCAGTCGTGACAGACTTCGAGCGCCTGCAGTCGCGACGAGCTACGAGCGCCTGTAGTCGTGATAGGCTTACAGCGCCTGTAGTCGTGACAGGCTACGAGCGTCTGTAGTCGTGACAGACTTCGAGCGTCTGTAGTAATGACAGACTTCACAAGAGACCTGCCGTAATGCAAGGCCTTACGTGACGTATCCATACCCGTGGTGGACTCTGAAAAATGCCTGTAGTATTGACAGGACTTAACGGTTTGTGGACGTGACAGGCAAACGAAAAGGAACCTACGGCTACCACTAATGTGGCCGCATGATAAAAGATTTGTGAGAATGTAGTCATAGACAGATTTAGCGGGCATGTAATGATTTAAAAAATAATATATATTTTTTTAACCCCTTAAGGACGTAGGGCGTACCGGTACGCCCTATTTCCAGAGTCCTTTGCAGCCCCCCGATGGAGAGGGAGAGAGCCCCCCGCCAGCCCCGTCCTCACCCTTCCCCGTCTGTGAAGTTGTGGCAGACGGAGAAGGTTCCCATGGCAACAGGACGCCTTCTCAGGCGTCCTGCTGTCTATGGTGCTGAACAGATCTATGCTAAAAGCATAGATCTGTTCAGTGTAAGTAAAATACAGTACAGAACCCTATATGGTGTACTGTACTGTATTATACAAACATCAGACCCACTGGATCTTCAAGAACCAAGTGGGTCTAGGTCAAAAAAATGTAAAAAAAGTGAAAAAAAATTAAATACACTACACATATTAGGTATCGCCGCGTCCGTAACGACCTGATCTATAAAACTGTCATGTTACTTTCCCCGCACGGTGAACGACATAAAAAAAAAAAAAAACTATGCGAAAATAGAAATTTTGCCCACGTTACTTCCCAAAAAAGGTAATAAAAGTGATACAAAAAGTTGCATGTACGCCAAAATAGTACCAATCAAACCGTCATCTCATCCCGCAAAAATCATACCCTACCCAAGATAATCGCCGAAAAACTGAAAAAACTATGGCTCTTAGACTATGGAAACACTAAAACATGATTATGAAAATGAAATCATTGTGTAAAACTTACATAAATAAAAATAAAGTATACATGTTAAGTATCGCCGCATCCGTATCGACCGGCTCTATAAAAATATCATATGACCTAACCCCTCAGGTGACCACCATAAAAAAATCTTACGTCACAAAAAGTGTAATAGCAAGCGATCAAAATGTAATATGCACCCCAAAATAGTGCCAATCAAACCGTCATCTCATCTCGCAAAAAATGAGACTCTACTTAACATAATCGCCCAAAAACTGAAAAAACTATGGCTCTTAGACTTTTTTGGTTTTAAGTCATTGTATAAAACTTACATAAATAAAAAAAATTGTATACATATTAGGTATCACTGCGTCCGTGACAACCTGCTCTATAAAATTGCCACATGATCTAACCAGTCAGATGAATGTTGTAAATAACAAAAAAAAGTGCCAAAAAAGCAATTTCTTGTTACCTTGCCGCACTAAAAGTGTAATATAGAGCAACCAAAAATCATATGTACCCTAAACTAGTACTAGTAAAACTGCCACCCTATCCCATAGTTTCTAAAATGGGGTCACTTTTTTGGAGTTTCTACTCTAGGGGTGCATCAGGGGGGCTTCAAATGGGACATGGTGTCACAAAAAACAGTCCAGCAAAATCTGCCTTCCAAAAACCGTATGGCATTCCTTTCCTTCTGTGCCCTGCCGTGTGCCCGTACAGCGGTTTACGACCACATATGGGGTGTTTCTGTAAACTACAGAATTAGGGCCATAAATAATGAGTTTTGTTTGGCTATTAACCCTTGCTTTGTAACTGGAAAAAAAATATTAAAATGCAAAATCTGCCAAAAAAGTGAAATTTTGAAATTGTAGCTCTATTTTCCATTAAATCTTGTGCAACACCTAAAGGGTTAATAAAGTTTGTAAAGTTTGTAAAATGGGTCTTAATATAGATAAAGACTGTCTCACATGGTTTAGATATGCTAGATTAAAACATGCTTTCGATAAAACGGAGAATAGAGAATACTTTATCACGAAGCACTCAGATTTTGTTGAATTTTGTTATCAGGGAATAGGGAGTAAAGTGTCAATCTCACAGATTTATAAAAAAATAAAGAAGGGACTGGGAGGGGTGATTAGATTTAATAGTGAAAAAAAATGGGCACGAGAGGTCGAACCCGCAACTTTAGATTGGAGAAGTATATATAAAAATGTTAAAAGGAGTACAATCTCCAGTGGCTTCCGACTGACGCAGTTTTTTATCCTTCACCGGACCTATATTACCCCCATGGTATTGAGTAAGATGTACAGAACAGGAGAGGCAAAATGTTGGAAATGTGGAGAGGAAAGGGCTGATTTTGTGCATCTGATTTGGTCCTGCCCGACTGTACAGGGGTATTGGGTTAAAGTTTTTGAGGACCTTGAGAGAGAAACAGGGAGACCTGTACCTCTGGGGATTAGTACGGCAGTCCTGGGAGACATTAGAATAATGGGGGGAGATAGAGAAAGCAAAAGGAAATGGGAAAAAGGGCTAATGCTGGCACGTGTTGTGTTGGCCAGAGGATGGGGAGCGGACCGCCCGCCAAGAGTGGTAGAATGGAAAAATCTATATGAAAGAGTGACAAGCTATGAGAAAGCCAGGCAGGTGAAACTGATGGGTAATTAAATGAGGAGTAAGGAGGGGGAAATATAGATATAAGTTATTAGAAAAGAGGCCATTGAAACAAAATACCCTGAGGACACTCCCAAGACAACCAAGTGGGTAGGGGGGAGGAGGGAGGGGAGGGTGGGTGTGGGGATGGGAGGGGAGGGGGAAAGCTTTCTTTCTTTTTTTAGGTTTACGGTATAATTAATAAGAAGGGGGAAAAGCTGTTAGGGTATGCTCTTGTTAAATATGAGGATGTATATCTGTGCTTTTTGTAATGGCTGTTTTCTTATCTATGTTTTTCTTGTTTTAATGAGAAGAAGAAAATGATAAATAAACTTTGAATTAAAAAAAAAAAAAAAAAAAAAAAAAAAAAAAGTTTGTAAAATCAGTTTGCAATACCTTGAGGGGTGTAGTTTCTTAGATGGGGTCACTTTTAATGGAGTTTCTACTCTAGCGGTGCATCAGGGGCAGGGCTGTCTTTACCAAGGGGCAAAAGGGGCAGCTGCCCTGGGCCCAGTTGCTCCTGGGGGGCCCAAGGCAGCTGCCTCTTGAGCCCTGCTAGCTACTGCCCCGGGTGTCAGGCTGTCGGCTACAGAGGCATCATGATCGTACTGTGTTAATGATCTTAATTCTAGGACCTTAATGAGTTTTGCTCTAGGACCTTAACGAAATCATTACCATGTGACCAGTAACCTAGAAATTACTGGTCACATGGCTATGAGGTCATCACAGGTCCTACTGAGTTTTGCAGAAGTTAACTGTGGAGCTTTTTCGTGTAAACATTACATCAGAAAAAGGTGACAGGGGCTGTTATGTTAATATACTGTAAACTACTGTATAGTGGGGTGCTATATACTGTGTGGTGGGCTGTATATTGTGTGGTGGGCTATATATTGTGTAATGGGCTGTATATTGTGTGGTGGGCTGTATACTGTGGGGGGGGGAGGTGTCCTGTATACTGTGTGGGGGCCTGTATACTGTGTGGTGGGCTGTATACTGTGTTGTGGGCTGTATACTGTGGGGGGCCTGTATAGTGTGAGGGGGCCTGTATAGTGGGGGAGAGTGCTATACTGCTGTACTGTATAGTGTGGGGGGCTGTATCGTGTATAGTTTGGGGTGCTGTATACAGTGAGGTGTTGTATACCGTGAGGTGCTGTATACTGTGGGCTGCTATACTGCTCTACTATATACTGTGGGGTACTGTATAGTGTGGGGTGCTAAACTGCATACTGTGTGGTGCTGTATACTATAGGGTTCTATACTGCATACTGTGGGGTGCTGGGATGCACTGTAACACTAGGGTGAGCCGAGCCCTGGTCTCCTTCCTGCAGAGCGGTGCCCACTTCCAGCCCAGAGCACTGATCCTGAGCCGCTGGAGTCTTCAGAACTGGAAGTATTTACAGTCATTCACTGGACTCTACCAGATGTGTAGATTTTTTGTGTGTGTGTTGTGGTGGAGGGCGTGATTGCATGCTAAGGTGTGGGAAGGCGGGATCCAGGGAGCCCAAGTAAATTTTTGCCCAGGGTCCAATAAATATTAAAGACGGCCTTGATCAGGGGGGCTTCAAATGGGACATGGTGTCAAAAAACCAGTCCAGCAAAATCTGGCTTCCAAAAACCATACAGCGCACCTTTCACTCTACACCCGCTGTGTGGCCGTACAGTAGTTTACGGCCACATATGGGGTGTTTCTGTAAACGGCAGAGTCAGGGCAATAAAGATACAGTCTTGTTTGGCTGTTAACTCTTGCTTTGTTAGTGGAAAAAATGGGTTAAAATGGAAAATGAGGCAAAAAAAATGAAATTCTCAAATTTCATCCCCATTTGCCAATAACTCTTGTGCAACACCTAAAGGGTTAACAAAATTTGTAAAATCAGTTTTGAATTCCTTGAGGGGTGTAGTTTATAGAATGGGGTCATTTTTGGCGCTTTCTATTATGTAAGCCTCGCAAAGTGACTTCAGACCTGTAGTGGTCCCTAAAAATTGGGTTTTTGTAAATTTCTGAAAAATTTCAAGATTTGCTTCTAAACTTCTAAGACTTGTAACATCCCCAAAAAATAAAATATAATTCCCAAAATAATTCAAACATGAAGTAGACATATGGGGAATGTAAAGTCATCACATTTTCCATATAGGAGCTCATCGGCATGAGAGCGTCTGACGTGTGACGCTAAGGCTCCGCCCCCCGCTCCTCCGGCACGCTGGCTGCTCGAACCGCCGCCTGGAACATCGGTCGCTGACCTGCCGTGAGTTGCCTTGTGGACCGATGGCACCCGGGATTGCTTGAGACTCCCTCCCCCCCCCTGATGTCGATGCCTGGACTCTGGCCTCTGTCTGGCTGTGGCCGCTGGGAGTCGTTGGGTGGTGAGTGGATCATGCGGCAGTATTGAGGAGTGAAGAGGAGGCATTAAGAACTGGAGGAGACGGAGTGCATGAAGTTATATGTATGGAGCAGGGGTGATAAAGTGGAGACCCCAGGTTTCTATATAAGAGGTGTGTGTGCTCCCCGCTGTCCTGTGGAGCTCAGCATGTGAGACGCCGAGACGCTGAGTTGCTGGTCTGGTAATGAGACATGCTGGGGGGTGCCTCTTGATATTATCCTGTCAGCATCCGGATCCGTTGATTTGTCTGGCAGTCTGTCACTGATACTGTCTCCCTGCTATCGGTGTGTCGAATTTTCTGGACTGCTGAGATTAAAGGAGGCTGTTTGGGGGGTGGTGGGTGTAGTGGTTAGCCTCTGGTCAAATGTTAAGAGGAACCCCCCCCCCTAGGAATGGATCATTTTACTAACATTTAACCCCTCTAATACTTCCACCCCTAACCCCCTGCTGGATTAAATCTGGATTAACGGACTACTACTTCTACCTACTGTCTTATTTTATTGTATCCTATGTTGAAGTTCAACAGACAAGAGGTTACTAAAAATGTCCTGTCTTTTTTCCTATCGTCAAAGGTGACTTTGAGTGTTTTCTACGGAAAATAAGGACAGCATCTTTAACTTTGGACGTTTTTTTTTTTTTTTTGGGCCCTTTACAGTGTCTTTTTTTTCATTATTATTTTTTTTTTTTTCTCTCTTTTATTTTTTTTGTGTTATTAACAAGTTGTGGATATTTTGTTCTTTTCTGAATTTGGTTTGCTGTGACCGATTGTGGGTGGGCCGACGGGAGGCAAGTAGGGGAGGGAGGTAAGGAGACCCCAAAAATGCCACCCAAGAAAGGCCCTACGGGGGGTAGCAATAGGAGATCAGCTACGGGATTGGAGATCGGGCCCAAACAGCAGGGCTTAAATAAATTTTTAGCTCCAAACTCGCCTGGTTTTGGGTCCCCACAAAAGGAGAGAGGGATAGAAACAGGGTCGCATGGTTTGGTGCAGGACAGTGGGATTGTGGGGGGAGGGGGGGGGAGAAGGGAACAGCAGTTGCATTCACAGAAACCGATGCAAAGATGATGAAAGACATACTTTGCACTGTCTCGAGGATGGAGAACGTAATGGGGAATATAGTGACCCAGATCGGGGCAGTGCAAATGGATGTTAGTGTAATACGGGACGAGATGGAGAAAATAAGGCAGCGCCTACATGAGATGGAGGATAAGGTTCCCGTTTTGGAACATTCGGTACAGAAATTGGAGAAAGAGGTGGTTCTGTTAAAGGATATGAATACTAGGATGGAACAAAAAATAATAAGTCAAGAGGACAGATCAAGGAGATCCAATATAAGATGTATAGGGATCCCAGAGCGCGTAGAAGGTGACAACTGTACCGAATATATGGAGAGATGGATAAGGGATAATTGTACGGAGGGTGCTCTATCTCCACTGTTTGCTATTGAAAGAGCGCATAGGGTCCCTACTAGAAAGAGGGTTCCAGGAGAATCTCCTAGACAGATATTGGTTAAATGTCTATTAGGCAGGGACCGTGATAGAATACTAAACGATGCAAGAACCTCTGAAAAGTACCAGATACAGGGTGTAAAGATAAGGCTATTTCCAGACTATTCTGCACATACTAACGCCCATAGGAAAGAGTATATTGTTGTTAAGAAAAGATTAAGGGAAGCAGGTTTGAAATATAGTCTACTCTTTCCGGCAAAATTAAGGGTGGAATATAAAGGCAGGACTGTTTTTTTTCAGACTCCGGAGGAGGTTAGCGACTGGGCGGACGGGGAGGGCCTATGAGGCCGGGGGATGCGGAGAGGGAAGGAGCTAGTATGCTAAGTTATGGAGTCGCCCCGACTGCTGGATAGCAGGGAGGGGGGCTATTTAAGATGGGAGGGGGTGGGTGGGTTGAGGGAGAGGGAGACGTGTGTTTTTTTTTTTCTTTTTTCCTCCCCCTCTGCTAGATGGTTAGGATTGTTTCGCTGAATACGAGGGGTTTAAGGGAGAGAGTGAAGAGGTATGCTATCCTTGAGTGGATGAAAAGGTTTCTGCCAGCTATCATTTGTCTACAAGAGACACATTTAGATAAGGAATCTTTAAGATGGTTGCAGAAGAGATGGATAGGGGAAAGTTACCATTCTGTATATACTACTTACTCAAGAGGGGTCTCAATTTTGATCCATAATAAAATAAAATTTGAATGTTTGATGTGTGAGGCCGATGAATGTGGCAGATACCTCTTTCTATATTGTAATATAGAAGGGGTTAAAATGGTAATTGCAAACATCTATATTCCTCCACCGTATAAGTCAGAGATTTTATACCAACTGTATGGATTCATGCTGGATAGACAGGAAGCTATAATGATTGCGATTGGAGACTATAATGCAGTAATGGATCCACTCAGGGATAGAACCTCTAGCAGAGGGGGAGGAACACAAAAAGTAGATTTTTATAAATTAGCCCACGAATTTAACTGGATTGATGTTTGGCGCCTCCAGAACCCGGATGAAAATATGTATTCCTGCTACTCCAAAACACACCAAACCTGGTCTAGAATAGATATGGCCTTGGGAAATAAAAATTTGATGTCCTATAATAGGATTAAAATAAAGTATCTCCCTATGGCTCTATCAGATCATAATGCCGTGGTATTGGAACTAGATTTGAATAAAAAGAAGGCCTCACTACCGTTTAAGCTTAACCCCCATTGGCTACCAATGATTCCAGATAAAGAAAGTATAATGGAAGAATTAAATTTTTTTTTTAGGGAAAACAACTACTCCGCAAGTAGGTTAATTGTCTGGGATACGGCTAAAGCATATTTAAGAGGATTGCTTTGTAAAAAAGTGAACCACTGGAAAAAAACTACTAGGGAAATGGGGATTGCTTTGGAAAAAAAATCCAGGAATTAGCTATAACATGTATGAGATATCCCACTGACGATAATAAGAAAATATGGGAGGAAGAACAGGAAAAGCTAAAGGTATATCATATGGAGAGAAGTAGGAAAGAATTAATTTTTCAAGGGATCCGGTTGGCCACAGAGGGAGAAAAAGTTGGTAAAATCTTGGCAAATATAGCAAGAAATCAAAGAGAGAAAGCCTGGATAGGGGCGATTAAAGATAAAAGGGGTGAGACAATTAACACACCAGAAGGAGTTAAAGAAGTGTTTATAAAATATTTCCAGGAGGTATACAAGTCTAGGGTACAATACTCAAAACAAGAATTAGACTCGTATTTAGAACATATCCCTCTTAGGGAGATATCCCAGGCCCAAAAAGTATTTCTAGAAAAAGAAATATCAATTGCAGAAATAAATAAGGTCTTGGGGCAGGTACAATCTGAAAAGGCACCAGGAAGTGACGGGCTCCCTTTTGAAATTTATAAAACCTTCTCCCAGGTGTTAGTACCTGAACTTAAAATAACATTGGATGAGGCTAAAAAAATTGGGGACCTACCAGACTCTATGAAAGAGGCAATTATAACATTAATTCCAAAAAAGGGCAAAGAACAACTAGACCTGGGATCATATAGGCCAATATCACTTTTAAATACCGATGTTAAAATTCTGGCAAAAGTTTTGGCCGATAGACTTTCGAGGGTGGTTAAGGGTATAATAAACTTAGATCAAACAGGTTTTATACCGGGTAGAACGATATACTCAAATATAAGAAGGTTGTATTTAAATATTGAAGCTAATAGAACAGAAGCGGGGGAGAAAGCCGTGTTATCATTGGATGCCCAAAAGGCATTCGACTGTATTGAATGGGAATATTTATGGGCAGTATTAAAAAGGGTCGGTATAGGGGAAGGATTTATAAGATGGATACAGTTAATATATAAGGATCCGCGGGCCAGAGTGATGGTGGATGGGAGCTTGTCCCTGCCCCTTGCCCTATATCGGGGCACTAGGCAGGGATGCCCTCTCTCTCCACTATTATTCGCTATCGCGATCGAACCTATGGCATGTATAATAAGAAATGATAGGGAAATTATAGGCTTTCACTATGAGGGTGGGGAGGAAAAATTGTTAATGTACGCGGATGATATTTTATTATTTTTGCACAATACTGGAGACCAGTTTAATAGAGTTATAGATATAATAGATAAGTTTGGTTGTTTTTCTGGTTTAAATATTAATTGGGGGAAATCACACATGCTGATGTTGGGAGATGCACAACCACAGGGGTTTCTAAAGGTGCAGGTGTTAGGAAAACAAGAAAATTTTAAATATTTGGGGATACAAATCTCCGGAAACATAGGAGAATATGAGAAATTAAATGTACTTCCCCTAATAAAAGAACTTAGGGCCAAAATACATGTCTGGCGTAAATTACCAATTTCAATACAGGGTCGGGTAAACTTAATAAAAATGTTTTTTCTCCCCAAAATACTATATGTCCTTCAAAATGCCCCAGTCAGGTTGTCGCAGGATACCTTTAGATTGCTTGATAGGTTAATGGGAGATTTTCTTTGGAAAGGTAAGATTCCCAGAATAAAGAGAGAGATACTTCAACTCCCAGTGAGAGAAGGTGGACTTGCAGTTCCGAATTGGTTTTTCTATTATATAATTACACAATATGGTCAAATAAAGAGTAGTTTGGATGGGCTGGTGGGTAGTCAGGTAGTAAATAGACTGGGATGGAAAGAAGAATGGAACTTTTTAGAGGTGTTGGAATCGGGTACACTGGGAGGAAAAAATACAGGAAATAGAGTTTTAAACTTAATGGAATATATATGGGTGGAGATTAAAAAAATACTAGAGATTAAAGGGTTTTTGCAATATACACCTATATGGAAAAATATTAACCTTAAGGAACTGCAGGGGATTAAAATGTATATCGACTGGGAGAAAAAGGGGATGAAATACTTAAACCAGATATTTGAACAGGGTAAATTGAAAGACTTTAATACAATGGTCAGAGAGTTTGGTATACCGTATAGGGACATATACAAATACTTTCAGCTTAGGAATGCATTGAGGTTAGTTATGCAAGAGGATAAATATAAGATGGAAAGATCTGAGATATTACACAAATTTACTAATCTGGGTGAAAGAAGAGGAATAACGGCAAAAAGATATAAGATACTGATGGGGGGAAAAAAGAAACGGGTTACAATATTAGCTAGGAAAAAATGGGAGAACGAACTGGAATTTTTTACGGAAGAAAAATGGAACGATGCATTAAAGAACTATTCTCGAGTTTCAAATAGGGGTTCACATAAGATTTCACAATTTTTTGTGGTTCATAGGTTGCATAGATCCCCATGGATATTAAAAAGAATGGGCGTTAGATCCTCGGATGATTGTATAAAATGTGGGGGAGAGAGAGCTGACTTAATGCATTGCTTCTGGAGATGTCCCAGATTGTTTAGATATTGGACAGAAATAACAGATACTATATATCGAATCTTGAAGGTTCAAATATCAGAGGATCCGACGACGTGTGTTCTGGGGGCAATCGAACATCTGGGTTTAAATAGAGATATAAGTATGGTCCTTAGTAAGGTTTTATTTCAAGCTAGACTCTTAATACTCAAGAAATGGGTAGGGGTTGACCCTCCAACAGTTCGGCAGTGGAGAAAAGCAGTAGAGGACATGATTAAAGAAGAACGGGTGATGGAGGGCCATAGTAGAAAAGGAAAAATTACAGATGAAATATGGAAGTGCTGGTTACTTTAGGGCTGGATAGATAGGGTTTTTTTTTTTTTTTTTTTTTGCACGTCTCCCCCTCCCCCACGTCTTTGGGGGGATGGTAAATTGGAGAGTAAAAATAGTTGGGTATGTATAGGATAAGAATGGAATGTTTTTTCTTTCCTTTTTTTCATCTTTTTCTGACGGCTGTAAATAAAAAGTTGTAGATTTTATCCAATCTATAGATGGATATTTTTGAGACGATGGTAACAAAGGGATATTTGTAAAGGGGAAAAGGGGGGAGGGTGGAAGAAGGGGAAAGGAAAAATAAATATACCCATATATTGTTATTATATATAGTACCTTATATTGTTATTATAAATAGTGATGCACTTGGGCGGGGTGGGGGTTGGGGGGGTGGTAGGGGTAAAAAGTTAATTTGAATGATTATTGTACGACCCGTTGGACGGTCAGATACTGTATATTTAATGTGTTTTGTATAACAATAAAGAAATATTTAATAAAAAAAAAAAAAAGTCATCACAATTTTTGGGGGTATTACTATGTATTACAGAAGTAGAGAAACTGAAACTTAGAAATTTGCTAATTTTTCCAAATTTTTGGTAAATTAGGTATTTTTTTATGCAAAAATTTTTTTGTTACTCATGAAGTACAATCTGTGACGAAAAAACAATCTCATAATGGCCTGGATAAGTCAAAGTGTTTTAAAGTTATTAGCACTTAAAGTGTAAGCCTCGCAAAGTGACTTCAGACCTGTAGTGGTCCCTAAAAATTGGGTTTTTGTAAATTTCTGAAAAATTTCAAGATTTGCTTCTAAACTTCTAAGACTTGTAACATCCCCAAAAAATAAAATATAATTCCCAAAATAATTCAAACATGAAGTAGACATATGGGGAATGTAAAGTCATCACAATTTTTTGGGGTATTACTATGTATTACAGAAGTAGAGAAACTGAAACTTTGAAATTTGCTAATTTTTTCAAATTTTTGGTAAATTAGGTATTTTTTTATGCAAAAATTTTTTTGTTACTCATGAAGTACAATCTGTGACGAAAAAACAATCTCAGAATGGCCTGGATAAGTCAAAGTGTTTTAAAGTTATCAGCACTTAAAGTGACACTGGTCAGATTTGCAAAAAATGGCCAAGTCCTTAAGGTGAAATAGGGCTGAGTCCTAAGGGGTTACATAAATTGTTTTTATATATATATATTTTTTATTATTTCAGGAGTAGAATGCCCTGTAGCGATGTGCCTCACCCTCGTGCTTTATAGACCGTGACACAACACCTGCACCATGAAGACCAATTGTCACCTACCTGTACCAATACGGGTATGCCCTACCCCTCTGAGTGAATAAAGGAAGAAGAGAAAAGGGGGGAGAAAGAAAAAAAAAAACTAATGTGATTTAAGATGGCTGCAAATGATTAGCAGTTTTTTATTTATTTTTTATTTTATTTATTTATTCATTTTTTATTTTTTAAATCCAATATTTTTTTTATTTTTTTTAAACCTGTCAGAAATAAAGTGATTGTAGACACGTTGTGGCAATTGGATGCCCTGGGATGACGTTCCTTCTGACCTGCAAGAAATACCGCAGTTACCACCTGATCAAGCAACCCAAATGTATATATACCTCAAATTCTATATGCAGTACTTCTTGTGTTGGGTGTACAATTACAATCTATTCCTTTCCCTTATACTGAATGATAGATATAACACTATACGTGTGATGATGAAAACGGCCATGAGGCAGCTTGCGGTGTGTGAACAGATGCCTGAGTGATCATGCATCTCCTCTGCTGAAATGACTCAGCAGCCATAGGTCAGGACGTAGCGGTTGCACACTCAAAGCCCTTAACTGGATGCACTGGGAGGTACTAGAACACTGCCCTGCCAGGCACCCCCGTGATTGTGCCCCCAGCCCAAGCGCCCGTGGTCTCCCAGTACACCTATACCGGATTACAGATGCCGACCAGGAAGGCGCATGCAGCAGCGGGCCCCACACACGGCTGTAATCGCAGGTGACGTAGTAGGACAGACCTTGCGCACCTGACATGCGCATTAGGGAGAACCAGACGCGACGGCTGTGATCGATCAGCTGTTGTACCTGAGAAGCCGAGTTAGTACGTGATCACAGCGCACATGTATGCAGTGTGACAACAACTCCCCTTGCCATGCACTGCTCGCTGGCCCCCCTTTCCCAAACCATATCACCTAAGCCGTACGCTTGAGGCTGGAGAAAATCGGAGCTGGAGCTGAGACTTGGCTTGCAGTCTGCCACGTGAAGTCTGACCGGTGCTGCCGCTGCGATTGCCTGCTGCCGAAGATGCCGACCCGGAAGTAAACCTGGCCGGAAAAGCGCTGAGCCGTGCATCGTGGGCTATGGGGGTGAGGTTTAAATACTGTGAGAGGGAGCCTCCTCTCACACAAATACGGCAATGTATTTGCCTAACACATAATATAATATATACGCAACATCATGGTGCTCCACTCTCTCGCCTGCCTCTATAATCCAAGTAGCAGTGCAGAATAATTGTACACACCTAAACATCGCATGAAAGTGCTGGATGTCATCTAGATGCGCATCATGCAGTATTAACTCCGCCCAAAATGATCGCGTCATTAGACCGCCCACAAACATCATGCAATGTCCACTCCGCCCAAAGAGAGCATGTCACAACACACCACCCACAAAACATCGCGTCTCCCAAACATGTCATGCGATTTGGACTCCGCCCAAAGAGCACGTCACGAATACACCGCCCACAAACATTGCGTCAGCAGAGACTGCCCACACAACATCGGGTCAGCATCCAGCATACCTCCTGTGGGTGTCATTCTGGTCACGGAGACCTCCTGCTAGGAGACGATCGGTATGGAGACCCGATCATTATTATTTTCCCTTATAACATGGTTATAAGGGAAAATAATAGCATTCTGAATACAGAATGCATAGTAAAACAGCGCTGGAGGGGTTAAAAAAAATTAAAAATAATTTAACTCACCTTAGTCCACTTGATCGTGAAGCCCGGCATCTCCTTCTGTCTCCTTTGTTGAATAGGACCTGTGGTGAGCATTAAATACAGGTAAAGGACCTTTGATGACTTCACTCCGGTCATCACATGGTACGTCACATGATCTTTTACCAAAGATCATGTGACGTACCATGTGATGACCGGAGTGACGTCATCAAAGGTCCTTTACCTGTATTTAATGCTCACCACAGGTCCTATTCAACAAAGGAGACAGAAGGAGATGCTGGTGTAGCGTTACATTACCCTACTTCGTGAGATTTCCCTACCTCCTGATTCCCGTCGCACTGCTAATGACGTGAGGAGGCGTTCCTGAGTTTTGACGATGTGCAGGAGAGTCTCAGTAGGGAAATATTACGGTCCAGTGCGCAAGTGCGGCTAATTCCGGCCGGCGCATGCGCAGTGTCCCGGTGTGAAGCTGAACTCCGCTGAGATTTTCCATAAACTGTCGGTTTGCGCATGCGCAGATCGTCAAAACTCAGGAACACCTCCTTACGTCATTAGCAGTGCGACAGGAAGTCAGGAGGTAGGGAAATCTCACGAGGTAGGGTAGTATAACGCTACACCGGGCTTCGCGATCAAGTGGAGTAAGGTGAGTTAAATTATTTATTTATTTTTTGAACCCCTCCAGCGCTGTTTTACTATGCCTTCTGTATTCAGAATGCTATTATTTTCCCTTATAACCATGTTATAAGGGAAAATAATACAATCTATAGAACACTGATCCCAAACCCGAACTTCACGCAGAAAAATCATGGGTGTTCCCGCAACGCACCCAACTCTTATCCGGGCCAAAAATATGATGCCCGTGTGAAAGAGGCCTAACAGTTTTTGATCAAACTCTAAATGTATTGCTATAGCCATAATTTTTTATTTTCCTGTTCATATAGCCATATGAGGTCTTGTTTTTGTGGGATAAGTTGTACTTTCTATTGCATAAGATAAAGTGGGAAGTTGGAAAAAAAAATCAAAATGGAAATGTTTTATGGGGTTCATTTTAACAACGTTCCCTATAAAACGGACATTTTACCTTCATTTTGTGGGCCAGCACATTAGAAATACCATATGTTTATAATTTTAATAGTTAAAATAAAAAGTCTTTTTTTTTACTTTGTATCACCGTATTCTGAACCAAATAACTTTTTTATATTTACATCTACAGAGCTGTGGAAGGGCTCATATTGTGTGGGGTGGTTAGGCCTCATGCACACGAATGTTGTTTGGATCCACATCCCAGCTGCATTTTTTGTGGCTCAGATGCGGAGCCATTCACTTCAATGAACACTGGTCTATTGAGGGCCAAACCTTCCGTTCCGCAAAATGCGGAATGCACACAGCCAGTATCCGTGTTTTGCGTTTTTTATATATTTTTAACTTTTTTACATTTATGTTTAGACCTACTAGGGGAATTTAACATGCAATAATCTGATCATTTCTCCCATAGACTGCAATGCTTATGGGAGTTCATATCAAGGTTTGATAGGGGCTTAGTTATGACAGGCCTCAGAGCCTTCAGAAGGCCCAAGACTGCCATAACAACTGAATGGCACTTTCGATTTTAGTGTGGTGAAGCCATTCAGTCCCTGAGAACACACAGCTCCCAGGAAAAGACTGTTCAGATGCCATGGTCGCAATTGCCGATGATGGACTCTGCCAGTGGGTGTCTGCTGTGTAAAACAGCAGCCATCCAGTGGCTATGGTGCGTTCTCAGCTCCTGAGATGCGGTACACAAGAATGCCTGATGTCAGGAATGGGTTAAAAAAATGGCATTGAAACCAATCCAGGAATTAACTCCAGTAGCTGTCAGCTGAACTCTCCTTTGGCTTGCAGCTCTCTCTCCTGACTCCACAATACACATACACAATGGGCCAGATTTATCATTACTCTGACAGCTCACTCCACTTTCACATATGGCTAAAGTCAGTTTTAGCCAAGTCAGATTTATGATCGGCCCTTTAAGACTGTAATAAATGTGGTTTGACAGTAGCAGTTTATCGGTCAGTAAGCAGCTTTCCAAAAGTCGCACATCTTTACTAGAGTTGAGCGAACACCTGGATGTTCGGGTTCGAGAAGTTCGGCCGAACATCCCGGAAATGTTCGGGTTCGGGATCCGAACCCGATCCGAACTTCGTCCCGAACCCGAACCCCATTGAAGTCAATGGGGACCCGAACTTTTCGGCACTAAAAAGGCTGTAAAACAGCCCAGGAAAGAGCTAGAGGGCTGCAAAAGGCAGCAACATGTAGGTAAATCCCCTGCAAACAAATGTGGATAGGGAAATGAATTAAAATAAAAATTAAATAAATAAAAATTAACCAAAATCAATTGGAGAGAGGTTCCATAGCAGAGAATCTGGCTTCCCGTCACCCACCACTGGAACAATTCTAGTAAGAAGCAGGGCGGCAATACCAGAGGGTTAGACGGATCGTTAGTGATAGGGATATGTGTCAAACAAGATTAGACGATATGACCAATAAATTTAGAGAGCGAGGCTACCCCCCTGATCTATTGAAAATACAGCGTAATAAAGCTGAGATTACACCACCAGATAGAACTAAGAAAGAAACAAGGATCCCCTTAGTGATTAAATACCATCCCTGGTCCCAGCGCCTTAGGACTATTGTTAATCAACATTGGCACATATTATCTAAGTCCTATCCACGGATAGGAGAGTTCCAGAGGCCACCCATGATATGCTATAAACGGGCAGAAAATATTAGGGATAAAATAGTCCGGGCGGATGTGGGAAGTAATAAAATAGAAAGAGGACAGAGTACTTTATCTACACCTAGACGGGGCACTTTTCCTTGTTTAAACTGTGTCAATTGTTCCAGCGTTATAAAGGGTTCATGTTTCTCCCACCCTCACTCAGGTGAAAATATTCCAATAAGGGGCACGTTCACTTGTGATAGTAGATTTGTGGTTTACATTCTTAAATGTCCATGTGGATTACTATATGTGGGGGAAACCTCAATGAGAATGAAGGACAGACTAAGTAAACACAAATCTACTATCCGTAAACAGAATTTATTACTCCCAATACCCCTTCATTTTTATGATAAAAAACACAACATCTCGCAGTTGAGGTATCAGATTATTGAAGGTGTATCATTACCCCGTCGAGGGGGTGACAGAAATAAATTGTTATTGAAAAGGGAGGCTTACTGGATCCATCGTCTTCAGACAATGGAGCCCAGGGGCCTCAATCGTGAGTACAATGTGTCCTGCTTCCTATAAGGCATTCGGCCTTATGCAATCTGATAAATATATTTCTTTTTTTCTTCAGCGTGATTAATCACTGCAAGAATGGACTATGTGACTGAAAATCTTCGCCAGTATAGAGTGGATATGTTTTTTGCGAATTTTCAATTGCGAATTTTCAGTTGCGAATTTTTAGTTGCGAATTTTCAATTGCGAATTTTCAATTTTCAATTGCGAATTTTCAGTTGCGAATTTTCAATTGCGAATTTTTCAATGCGAATTTTTCATTGCGATTATTTGATATGCGAATTTTATTTAATGAGGGAGGCGGAGCTTCTTTGATGATGTCAGTTCCTTTGTGTTTCATTTATGTATAAATAGCTGGAGTGTAAGATGTTTTATGCAGTCTGATGAAAGCACATCTGTGCTGAAACGCGTCACTATGCCATTTTGAATATGTGACTGAATAAATCTACATTGTGATCTACATCAGCGAAGTGCCGGTCCTTTCCTTTGAAACCACCACTGGAACAGTCCATTCTCAGATATTTAGGCCCCGGCACCCAGGCAGAGGAGAGAGGTCCCGTAACAGAGAATCTGTCTTCATGTCAGCAGAGAATTAGTCTGCATGTCATAGCAGAGAATGAGGCTTCACGTCAGCCACCACTGCAACAGTCCATTGGCATATATTTAGGCCCAGCACACACACAGGCAGAGGAGAGAGGTCCCGTAACAGAGGATCTGGCTTCATGTCAGCAGAGAATCAGTCTGCATGTCATAGCAGAGAATCAGGCTTCACGTCAGCCACCACTGCAACAGTCCATTGTCATAAATTTAGGCCCAGCACCCAGGCAGAGGAGAGAGGTCCCGTAACAGACAATCTGGCTTCATGTCAGCAGAGAATTAGTCTGCATGTCATAGCAGAGAATGAGGCTTCACGTCAGCCACCACTGCAACAGTCCATTGGCATATATTTAGGCCTAGCACACAGGCAGAGGAGAGAGGTCCCGTAACAGACAATCTGGCTTCATGTCAGCAGAGAATCAGTCTGCATGTCATAGCAGAGAATGAGGCTTCACGTCACCCACCACTGCAACAGTCCATTGGCATATATTTAGGCCTAGCACACAGGCAGAGCAGAGAGGTCCCGTAACAGACAATCTGGCTTCATGACAGCAGAGAATCAGTCTGCATGTCATAGCAGAGAATGAGGCTTCACGTCACCCACCACTGCAACAGTCCATTGGCATATATTTAGGCCTAGCACACAGGCAGAGCAGAGAGGTCCCGTAACAGACGATCTGGCTTCATGTCAGCAGAGAATCAGTCTGCATGTCATAGCAGAGAATGAGGCTTCACGTCAGCCACCACTGCAACAGTCCATTGGCATATATTTAGGCCCAGCACACACACAGGCAGAGGAGAGAGGTCCCGTAACAGAGGATCTGGCTTCATGTCAGCAGAGAATCAGTCTGCATGTCATAGCAGAGAATCAGGCTTCACGTCAGCCACCACTGCAACAGTCCATTGTCATAAATTTAGGCCCAGCACCCAGGCAGAGGAGAGAGGTCCCGTAACAGACAATCTGGCTTCATGTCAGCAGAGAATTAGTCTGCATGTCATAGCAGAGAATGAGGCTTCACGTCAGCCACCACTGCAACAGTCCATTGGCATATATTTAGGCCTAGCACACAGGCAGAGGAGAGAGGTCCCGTAACAGACAATCTGGCTTCATGTCAGCAGAGAATCAGTCTGCATGTCATAGCAGAGAATGAGGCTTCACGTCACCCACCACTGCAACAGTCCATTGGCATATATTTAGGCCTAGCACACAGGCAGAGCAGAGAGGTCCCGTAACAGACAATCTGGCTTCATGACAGCAGAGAATCAGTCTGCATGTCATAGCAGAGAATGAGGCTTCACGTCACCCACCACTGCAACAGTCCATTGGCATATATTTAGGCCTAGCACACAGGCAGAGCAGAGAGGTCCCGTAACAGACGATCTGGCTTCATGTCAGCAGAGAATCAGTCTGCATGTCATAGCAGAGAATGAGGCTTCACGTCAGCCACCACTGCAACAGTCCATTGGCATATATTTAGGCCCAGCACACACACAGGCAGAGGAGAGAGGTCCCGTAACAGAGGATCTGGCTTCATGTCAGCAGAGAATCAGTCTGCATGTCATAGCAGAGAATCAGGCTTCACGTCAGCCACCACTGCAACAGTCCATTGTCATAAATTTAGGCCCAGCACCCAGGCAGAGGAGAGAGGTCCCGTAACAGACAATCTGGCTTCATGTCAGCAGAGAATTAGTCTGCATGTCATAGCAGAGAATGAGGCTTCACGTCAGCCACCACTGCAACAGTCCATTGGCATATATTTAGGCCTAGCACACAGGCAGAGGAGAGAGGTCCCGTAACAGACAATCTGGCTTCATGTCAGCAGAGAATCAGTCTGCATGTCATAGCAGAGAATGAGGCTTCACGTCACCCACCACTGCAACAGTCCATTGGCATATATTTAGGCCTAGCACACAGGCAGAGCAGAGAGGTCCCGTAACAGACAATCTGGCTTCATGACAGCAGAGAATCAGTCTGCATGTCATAGCAGAGAATGAGGCTTCACGTCACCCACCACTGCAACAGTCCATTGGCATATATTTAGGCCTAGCACACAGGCAGAGCAGAGAGGTCCCGTAACAGACGATCTGGCTTCATGTCAGCAGAGAATCAGTCTGCATGTCATAGCAGAGAATGAGGCTTCACGTCAGCCACCACTGCAACAGTCCATTGGCATATATTTAGGCCCAGCACACACACAGGCAGAGGAGAGAGGTCCCGTAACAGAGGATCTGGCTTCATGTCAGCAGAGAATCAGTCTGCATGTCATAGCAGAGAATCAGGCTTCACGTCAGCCACCACTGCAACAGTCCATTGTCATAAATTTAGGCCCAGCACCCAGGCAGAGGAGAGAGGTCCCGTAACAGACAATCTGGCTTCATGTCAGCAGAGAATTAGTCTGCATGTCATAGCAGAGAATGAGGCTTCACGTCAGCCACCACTGCAACAGTCCATTGGCATATATTTAGGCCTAGCACACAGGCAGAGGAGAGAGGTCCCGTAACAGACAATCTGGCTTCATGTCAGCAGAGAATCAGTCTGCATGTCATAGCAGAGAATGAGGCTTCACGTCACCCACCACTGCAACAGTCCATTGGCATATATTTAGGCCTAGCACACAGGCAGAGCAGAGAGGTCCCGTAACAGACAATCTGGCTTCATGACAGCAGAGAATCAGTCTGCATGTCATAGCAGAGAATGAGGCTTCACGTCAGCCACCACTGCAACAGTCCATTGGCATATATTTAGGCCCAGCACACACACAGGCAGAGGAGAGAGGTCCCGTAACAGAGGATCTGGCTTCATGTCAGCAGAGAATCAGTCTGCATGTCATAGCAGAGAATCAGGCTTCACGTCAGCCACCACTGCAACAGTCCATTGTCATAAATTTAGGCCCAGCACCCAGGCAGAGGAGAGAGGTCCCGTAACAGACAATCTGGCTTCATGTCAGCAGAGAATTAGTCTGCATGTCATAGCAGAGAATGAGGCTTCACGTCAGCCACCACTGCAACAGTCCATTGGCATATATTTAGGCCTAGCACACAGGCAGAGGAGAGAGGTCCCGTAACAGACAATCTGGCTTCATGTCAGCAGAGAATCAGTCTGCATGTCATAGCAGAGAATGAGGCTTCACGTCACCCACCACTGCAACAGTCCATTGGCATATATTTAGGCCTAGCACACAGGCAGAGCAGAGAGGTCCCGTAACAGACAATCTGGCTTCATGACAGCAGAGAATCAGTCTGCATGTCATAGCAGAGAATGAGGCTTCACGTCACCCACCACTGCAACAGTCCATTGGCATATATTTAGGCCTAGCACACAGGCAGAGGAGAGGTTCATTCAACTTTGGGTAGCCTCGCAATATAATGGTAAAATGAAAATAAAAATAGGATTGAATGAGGAAGTGCCCTGGAGTCCAATAATATATGGTTATGGGGAGGTAGTTAATGTCTAATCTGGACAAGGGACGGACAGGTCCTGTGGGATCCATGCCTGGTTCATTTTTATGAACGTCAGCTTGTCCACATTGGCTGTAGACAGGCGGCTGCGTTTGTCTGTAATGACGCCCCCTGCCGTGCTGAATACACGTTCAGACAAAACGCTGGCTGCCGGGCAGGCCAGCACCTCCAAGGCATAAAAGGCTAGCTCTGGCCACGTGGACAATTTAGAGACCCAGAAGTTGAATGGGGCCGAACCATCAGTCAGTACGTGGAGGGGTGTGCACACGTACTGTTCCACCATGTTAGTGAAATGTTGCCTCCTGCTAACACGTTGCGTATCAGGTGGTGGTGCAGTTAGCTGTGGCGTGTTGACAAAAGTTTTCCACATCTCTGCCATGCTAACCCTGCCCTCAGAGGAGCTGGCCGTGACACAGCTGCCTTGGCGACCTCTTGCTCCTCCTCTGCCTTGGCCTTGGGCTTCCACTTGTTCCCCTGTGACATTTGGGAATGCTCTCAGTAGCGCGTCTACCAACGTGCGCTTGTACTCGCGCATCTTCCTATCACGCTCCAGTGCAGGAAGTAAGGTGGGCACATTGTCTTTGTAGCGTGGATCCAGCAGGGTGGCAACCCAGTAGTCCGCACAGGTTAAAATGTGGGCAACTCTGCTGTCGTTGCGCAGGCACTGCAGCATGTAGTCGCTCATGTGTGCCAGGCTGCCCAGGGGTAAGGACAAGCTGTCCTCTGTGGGAGGCGTATCGTCATCGTCCTGCCTTTCCCCCCAGCCACGCACCAGTGATGGACCCGAGCTGCGTTGGGTGCCACCCCGCTGTGACCATGCTTCATCCTCATCCTCCTCCACCTCCTCCTCATCCTCGTCCTCCAGTAGTGGGCCCTGGCTGGCCACATTTGTACCTGGCCTCTGCTGTTGCCAAAAACCTCCCTCTGAGTCACTTCGAAGAGACTGGCCTGAAAGTGCTAAAAATGACCCCTCTTCCTCCTCCTCCTCCTCCTCCTCCTGGGCCACCTCCTCTTCCATCATCGCCCTAAGTGTTTTCTCAAGGAGACATAGAAGTGGTATTGTAACGCTGATAACGGTGTCATCGCCACTGGCCATGTTGGTGGAGTACTCGAAACAGCGCAACAGGGCACACAGGTCTCGCATGGAGGCCCAGTCATTGGTGGTGAAGTGGTGCTGTTCTGTAGTGCGACTGACCCGTGCGTGCTGCAGCTGAAACTCCACTATGGCCTGCTGCTGCTCGCACAGTCTGTCCTGCATGTGCAAGGTGGAGTTCCACCTGGTGGGCACGTCGCATATGAGGCGGTGAGCGGGAAGGCCGAAGTTACGCTGTAGCGCAGACAGGCGAGCAGCAGCAGGATGTGAACGCCGGAAGCGCGAACAGACGGCCCGCACTTTATGCAGCAGCTCTGACATGTCGGGGTAGTTGTGAATGAACTTCTGCACCACCAAATTCAGCACATGCGCCAAGCAAGGGATGTGCGTCAAATTGGCTAGTCCCAGAGCTGCAACGAGATTTCGCCCATTATCACACACCACCAGGCCGGGCTTGAGGCTCACCGGCAGCAACCACTCGTCGGTCTGTTGTTCAATACCCCGCCACAACTCCTGTGCGGTGTGGGGCCTGTCCCCCAAACATATGAGTTTCAGAATGGCCTGCTGACGTTTACCCCGGGCTGTGCTGAAGTTGGTGGTGAAGGTGTGTGGCTGACTGGATGAGCAGGTGGAAGAAGAGGAGGAGGAAGCCGAGAAGGAGGAGGTGGCAACAGGAGGCAAAGAATGTTGCCCTGCGATCCTTGGCGGCGGAAGGACGTGCGCCAAACAGCTCTCCGCCTGGGGCCCAGCTGCCACTACATTTACCCAGTGTGCAGTTAGGGAGATATAGCGTGTAACGGTCAGCAGAGGAAGAGACCGTAGGGCAGGACTCAAGTACAGTGCAGCAGACAAGGAGGCTGAAGTAGAAACCGGCTTTATTAAAGGAGAACTCTAACTGCCGGAGAAGCAGATTTACAATATGAACAGCTTGAGAATTCACAACAAAGATAATGGAAATTTGCATAAAGAAAACAAATGAATCACAAACACAAGTACAGACAATAGCAGGCTACTCTCTTCTAGGTAGTCCTATCTGTCCCCGCTACCCGGGGTGCACCTCTACGGTGCACTAAACTAAATCCTATTCCACTATGTCCTAGCTCCGGTTAGCATCAGTGCACTCACAGTTCGGTGTCCGGCACATGCAGGCAGATACAGTCTGGGTCCCGATCTGGTTGCTTGCTTGCTTCAGCGTGGCTCAGCTCTGGCCTCTCTTTGTAGTCTCTGTAACTCTGGTTAGAGATAATCAGCAGCTCTGGACGTGTAATCAGGCAGGGCCTGGAATTCACTCACAGTTCCTCTGGTAAGTGCCTCACACTACAGCAGTCTCTCTTCTGCACCAGGAAACATCAGCTCAGTCAGGGAGCAAACACACTCTAATGTCCCAGATACTGTGTCAGCAGGCAGGGAGCAATCACTCTAATCTTCCCTGTGGATCTCCCTCTCAGTGCACAGCGTCCTTCTTCCTGTGTACTCAGACACCTGCACCCCAGGCTCTCTGCTCAGCCCGGGAAAAACACTTAACTCCTTGTCCTCTGGAAACAACTCCTCACACTGTCCTACTCAGCCACAGTGGCCTCTGGTGGCTGGAGGGAAACATGACAGTCTGCTATATATATATGTGTTGGAAATGTTGCTGGATGATCAGGGCTGCCTCTTACATGCCTCCCCACTTAAAGGTGGCCGTCCTCGGCCTTGCTATATAGTCCATAGAAATAATGGTTGATGTAACTTTTTATACAGCAGTACAACATTGTCCACAATACATACAGGTGGACCAAATGAACTCATCAGCAGCGTACCTGTTTGGTGGAACCCCTGCAGTAAGCCTACTGGATCTCCGGAGGTCCTGGCTATCTGTTACGACCTGACTCTCTCCACTAGGAACTGCCAGTCTGGATTCATCCACCACAATAGGAGGTTCGGGTGTGTCCGAGGGCCCCTCTCCATTACGGGCCGGCAATGGTTCTGTGACAGTGCCTTCATCACCTGTAACCTGGGAGGCTCCTTCAGTGTTGGGAGCAGTCCACCAGTATTCACCATAATCTCCATCAGAGATAACAAGTTCTGAGTATGGGGCAGGAGGAGGTGTCCTCTGAACAGGTGCGGGATCTTTGGACCGGCATGGCCGTAACATATTCCTATGTAGAGTCCGTGAAGCAAATTCCTCATTCTCAACCTGCACTTCGTAGACCGGACCATTAGGGTACACTCTCTTGATCACTTTATACGGCTGTACTTCCCAACGCTCACTCAACTTGCCTCTGGGACGTTTCTCTCGTACCAGTACCCGATCCCCAGGCTGCAATGGAACCTCCTGAACTGGAGGACGGTCTGTATGAGCTCTCTCCTGTAACCGCTGACCTGCCAACCGGCGAATGGTCTGGAGACGCCGACGGTGTTCTTTCACCCATGAGGTGGTTGATCGCTCTATTAGGTCTTCTGGCTGTTCTAGGTTTAATTCCACGATCTCTCGACCAGCCCTACCGAACAGTAACATGTATGGGGTGTAACCGGTGGTGGTGTGGACACGATTATTGTAAGCCCAGACTAATTCTGGCAGGTAGTCAGGCCAGTGTGCCCTCTTGTCTTCCTCTAGTGTCCTCAGCATTTGCAGCAATGTGCGGTTAAAGCGCTCACAGGCTCCGTTTCCTTGGGGATGATAAGGAGTTGTCCTGGATTTTTCAATGCCGTACAGTCGATGTAGCTCTTCCATCACTTTTCCTTGAAAGCACGCCCCTTGATCTGAATGGATCCGCTTTGGACACCCATAGACCCGAATGAAGTCTTGACAAATGGCTCGTGCCGCGGACTCGGCCGTCTGGTCCCGAGTTGGGGTGACTACCGCAAACTTGGAGAAGTGGTCGATCATGACCAGGCAATACTGTGGACCTCTTGACGATTGTCCCACAAGAAGATAGTCTATCATCAACACTTCCAGCGGTTCTGTGGTCTGGATGGACTGTAGGGGTGCTCTCTGTTCTGTACTCTTCGTGAGTTCACACACTCGACACTGTCGGCAAACTTCTTCAACTGTGGCCTCCAGTCGCGGACAATACACATAACGCTGCAGCCACTGGTATGTCTTGACTGGCCCGAAGTGAGCTCCAAACTCATGAGCCTCTTTGGCTATCTCCCGTGCCATTCTTCTGGGTATCAATACCTGCCACCTCGCCTCTAGGTCGGCAGGCTGTTGCCACTTGCGGAACAAAACAGCTCCATGCACTTCCAGTCTGTCCCATTGATGTAGAACGGACTTCATCTCGGCATCCAGATCAGTCCTTTCTTCTTTGTTGGGTTTCCTGCACTGGGTTACCCAGCTTTTCATTTGCTGCAGTCCAATGTCTTCATCTTGCAATCTGCCCCATTCTTCATTAGTTCTCCCCAATGCTTTGGGTAGCTTACGGGCCTCCCCACTTGTCTGGGCCGCAACTGTTGGGGGAGCGAACTTGCGGAAGTCAGGAGTTTCATCTTCTTCCTTTTGTTCATCCATATCCCCTACTGGAGTTTCAAAAGTAACCCTCGAGAGACCATCAGCATTAGTGTTCTCTGTAGCGGAGCGGTAGCGAATTGAGAAGTCATACTTTGCGAGGCGAGCCGCCCAGCGTTGCTCCAGGGCTCCCAACTTGGCAGTACCCAGATGGGCCAGGGGATTGTTATCCGTCCGTACGAAGATCTTAGCTCCTGTCAGATATCCTGCAAATTTCTCCGTCATAGCCCACACCAGGGCAAGGAGTTCCAGCCTGAAGGAACTGTAGTTATGGGGGTTTCGCTCCGTATCTCGCAAGGATCTACTGGCATAAGCGATCACTCTCTCATGTCCATCTTGTACCTGCGACAGGACTGCCCCAAGTCCGTAGAGGCTGCCATCAGTAGCTAAGATGAATGGTTTATCAAAATCGGCATAAGCCAAGATGGGGGCCGATGTCAGGGCTTCTTTCAGGGCCTGGAAGGCCTCTTCCTGTTTCTGTCCCCAGGGAATACTTTGGCCCTTGGGTTGCCCAGCCGTTCCTCTCAACAACTCATTCAGAGGGCCCGCTATTTTTGCGTAGTCTTTGATGAACCGCCGGTAGTACCCAGTCAGTCCCAGGAAGGCCTTCAACTCACGCAGTGTTCTCGGCACTATCCATTGTCGTATTGCAGCCACTTTGTCTTGGGACGGTAGCACTCCGTCTTGGGACACCCTATGGCCCAGGTACTCGATCTCCCTCTTGAAGAGATGACACTTCTTTGGCTTTACTTTCAGGCCATGGGATCGCAGTCGCTCGAGTACCTGCCCTAGCCGATTCAAGTGTTCTTGAAAAGTAGCAGAGTATACGATGATATCGTCTAGGTATATCAGAGTGGCTTCAAAATTCAGGTCTCCCAGGCATCTCTCCATCAGCCGCTGGAAGGTTCCAGGGGCATTAGTCAGTCCGAATGGCATCCTGTTGAATTCAAATAACCCCATGGGGAGTATGAATGCTGTCTTTGCCTTGTCCTGCTCAGCCACTGGTACTTGCCAGTACCCACTTGCTAGATCCAGGGTGGAGAAGTATTTGGCTCGTCCTAGAGCCGTCAGAGACTCCTCGATGCGTGGCAGAGGATATGAGTCTCGCGCAGTGCAAGCATTCAACCGCCGGTAATCCACACAAAATCGAATAGTGCCGTCCTTCTTCTTGACAAGCACCACTGGGGCTGCCCAAGGGCTCTGGCTTCCCCGCACCACTCCGGAATCTATCATCTGTTTCAATAGCGTCTTCACTTCCTGGTACAACTTGGGCGGAATCTGTCGATATCTCTCCCGAATTGGTGGAGTGTCCCCCGTCGGTATATCATGTGTGATAGCATTCGTGCAGCCAAAGTCATCGGCGTGGCGGGCAAACGCAGCCTGATTCTCCCACAGCATGGTTTCAACTGCTCGCTGTTGGTCTAAACTGAGAGCCTTAACATCTATCTCCATTTGATCCAAGATGGTTCCCCCATTCCATTCTGGGGTCGGCGCCTCTTCTGCACTGGCAGTAACTGCCAGGGTCCAACCAGCATCCCCTACCGGAGCTAGAGTCACTTCTCTCTGACTCAGGATTTCTCCCTGATGTAGGTACACACGAGCCAGTTCCACCCCTGGCGTCAAGGGAACTTCTAGATATCCCACATTCACAGCTCTTATGGGTACTCGTCCATTCTGGACCACTCCCAGTGTCCGGGCCACCAGGACGTCCTGACCCAGCTCTCCTAGGCCTGTTGGTTCAACGAACACCTCCATGCCTTCAAGATTACGGAAAGTTCCCACGGGTAACGTCAGCACGGTCTCCCGACCAGGGGGAAGGGTGAAGGTAGCCTTTCCTGGCGCTCGGATCGTTCCCACCGCCTGGTGTGCTGGTACACTTTTCTGTGTTCCACAAAAACGGATTAGCCGTTGAAATGCTTTCTGGGTAGGTTTGTGCGGGGTGGCTTGTTTCCAGTAACCCGGCCCCCGTTTGGTGAACATGATCTGATCCAATTCTCGCAGGATATTCATGCCCATTATCACCGGCACATCTTCTTTGAATGTTTCGGGGACCAACAAGATACCTTTCCGCCCCACTTCCTGTCCACATAGCCGTACATTCATCCACACGACCCCTGTGACAGGAATCTGTTGTTGGTTAGCCGCTGTAACCCGGACCAGTGTCTCTCGTTCTGGCTTGGCCAGCGCTTGAAAGTAACGGTAGAAGAATGACTCGGGCATAGTTGTCACTTGAGACCCAGTATCCACTAAGCAGTCGACAGGAACACCTTCGAACTCAGCTCGTATAGTGGGGCACCCTGCGACCAGGTGTTCGGAGCTTTGCTGGGTAACTTGGCTCTCCACCTCCCCTGCAGTACGCCCCACTACTGCAGGGGTCGGTAGTTTAACGGCGGCTCTTGGCGTCCAGCTGGATTATTCCGACACTCTCTGGCGAAATGTCCTAGATCTCCACACCGCCAACACTGTGCCCCTTGACGGCCCACTTTTTGCCTGCGAGTGGGAGGTGCCCTCAGAGCTTGGCTGGATGGCCCCACTGAAGGGTAATGAGGGGCTTGATGGTATGGTAAACTAGCATAAGGGCATTCGGGTGTAGGAACCCACGGAGTCGCCTGATAGGTTTGTTGTCGGGCTTGATAGGCGGCCTCAGTAGTATGGCGCGACTCTATCCGTTTCTCCAGGTGTGTCAACTTTTTGTGCATGGCACTCAGGGAGCTCTGCAAGTCTTGTACCACTCTGACCAGGGCTTCCTCATTTCTTGTAACCCCGGGGGGTGTAACGGTCTGGGTCCGTATTACTCCAGAAGCATAGCCGTCTTCTTTGTTTCGCGTCACGGCCTCTGCCAAAATTTGTCGAAAGGTTAGGGTAGGGTCTACTCTGACTCGTTCCCGCAGAGCCTGTTTCAGGGGATTGCTGTAGAGCCCCAGAATAAATTGTTCCCGCAGTATCCGGTCTATGGGTCCCATGCCAGTAACCCCATCTGCCTCTTTTTTTTGTACCTCGGCCAACACTTCCTGTAGGGCTGTAGCGTACTGAGAGACACCTTCGTCTTCCCGTTGAATCCGGTAAAAAAACTTCGCCCGGAGGTGCCCTGCACTGGCTGTTTCCCCATATATTTCTTCCAGGAATCTCACCATCTCTTGCAATGTATTGCGCGTGGCTTCTGGTTGTAGGAGAACATTTCTTCGGGCCTCACCCTCGAGAGCGGCCAAAGCAATTTCTACTTGTAGTTCTGGGCTGACATTGTAAATCCTAACAGCACTCTGTAACCTTGTCACCCAGTCTGACAATGTCATGTTCTGGCCATCAAATTTTGGTAGCAAGTTGAACAACGTGCCAATAGGAAGGGCCCTTGCAAGGGTTCCACCATTGCCTGAGGTACTCACATTAACATCATGCACATTGCCTTCAGCCGCCTCCATCTCTGTGACTGTACCCTGCTCGCAGCGCCACTTGTAACGGTCAGCAGAGGAAGAGACCGTAGAGCAGGACTCAAGTACAGTGCAGCAGACAAGGAGGCTGAAGTAGAAACCGGCTTTATTAAAGGAGAACTCTAACTGCCGGAGAAGCAGATTTACAATATGAACAGCTTGAGAATTCACAACAAAGATAATGGAAATTTGCATAAAGAAAACAAATGAATCACAAACACAAGTACAGACAATAGCAGGCTACTCTCTTCTAGGTAGTCCTATCTGTCCCCGCTACCCGGGGTGCACCTCTACGGTGCACTAAACTAAATCCTATTCCACTATGTCCTAGCTCCGGTTAGCATCAGTGCACTCACAGTTCGGTGTCCGGCACATGCAGGCAGATACAGTCTGGGTCCCGATCTGGTTGCTTGCTTGCTTCAGCGTGGCTCAGCTCTGGCCTCTCTTTGTAGTCTCTGTAACTCTGGTTAGAGATAATCAGCAGCTCTGGACGTGTAATCAGGCAGGGCCTGGAATTCACTCACAGTTCCTCTGGTAAGTGCCTCACACTACAGCAGTCTCTCTTCTGCACCAGGAAACATCAGCTCAGTCAGGGAGCAAACACACTCTAATGTCCCAGATACTGTGTCAGCAGGCAGGGAGCAATCACTCTAATCTTCCCTGTGGATCTCCCTCTCAGTGCACAGCGTCCTTCTTCCTGTGTACTCAGACACCTGCACCCCAGGCTCTCTGCTCAGCCCGGGAAAAACACTTAACTCCTTGTCCTCTGGAAACAACTCCTCACACTGTCCTACTCAGCCACAGTGGCCTCTGGTGGCTGGAGGGAAACATGACAGTCTGCTATATATATATGTGTTGGAAATGTTGCTGGATGATCAGGGCTGCCTCTTACATAGCGTCCCTGGCCGTGCTTACTGGTCCACGTATCTGTGGTTAGGTGGACCTTGCTACAGATGGCGTTGCGCAGTGCACACTTGATTTTATGGGATACTTGGTTGTGCAGGGAAGGCACGGCTCTCTTGGAGAAGTAGTGCCGGCTGGGAACAACATACTGTGGGACAGCAAGCGACATGAGCTGTTTGAAGCTGTCTGTGTCCACCAGCCTAAATGACAGCATTTCATAGGCCAGTAGTTTAGAAATGCTGGCATTCAGGGCCAGGGATCGAGGGTGGCTAGGTGGGAATTTACGCTTTCTATCAAATGTTTGTGAGATGGAGAGCTGAACGCTGGCGTGTGACATGGTTGAGACGCTTGGTGACGGAGGTGGTGGTGGTGGTGTTGGTGGTACATCCCCTGTTTGCTGGGCGGCAGGTGCCAACGTTCCTCCAGAGGCGGAGGAAGAGGCCGAGGCGGCAGCAGCAGAATAGGCCGAGGCGGCAGCAGCAGAAGAGGTAGCAGGGGGAGCCTGAGTGACTTCCTTGGTTTTAAGGTGTTTACTCCACTGCAGTTCATGCTTTGCATGCAGGTGCCTGGTCATGCAGGTTGTGCTCAGGTTCAGAACGTTAATGCCTCGCTTCAGGCTCTGATGGCACAGCGTGCAAACCACTCGGGTCTTGTCGTCAGCACATTGTTTGAAGAAGTGCCATGCCAGGGAACTCCTTGAAGCTGCCTTTGGGGTGCTCGGTCCCAGATGGCGGCGGTCAGTAGCAGGCGGAGTCTCTTGGCGGCGGGTGTTCTGCTTTTGCCCACTGCTCCCTCTTTTGCTACGCTGTTGGCTCGGTCTCACCACTGCCTCTTCCTCCGAACTGTGAAAGTCAGTGGCACGACCTTCATTCCATGTGGGGTCTAGGACCTCATCGTCCCCTGCATCGTCTTCCACCCAGTCTTGATCCCTGACCTCCTGTTCAGTCTGCACACTGCAGAAAGACGCAGCAGTTGGCACCTGTGTTTCGTCATCATCAGAGACATGCTGAGGTGGTATTCCCATGTCCTCATCATCAGGAAACATAAGTGGTTGTGCGTCAGTGCATTCTATGTCTTTCACCGCTGGGGAAGGGCTAGGTGGATGCCCTTGGGAAACCCTGCCAGCGGAGTCTTCAAACAGCATAAGAGACTGCTGCATAACTTGAGGCTGAGACAGTTTCCCTGGTATGCATGGGGGTGATGTGACAGACTGATGGGGTTGGTTTTCAGGCGCCATCTGTGCGCTTTCTGCAGAAGACTGGGTGGGAGATAATGTGAACGTGCTGGATCCACTGTCGGCCACCCAATTGACTAATGCCTGTACCTGCTCAGGCCTTACCATCCTTAGAACGGCATTGGGCCCCACCATATATCGCTGTAAATTCTGGCGGCTACTGGGACCTGAGGTAGTTGGTACACTAGGACGTGTGGATGTGGCAGAACGGCCACGTCCTCTCCCAGCACCAGAGGGTCCACTAACACCACCACGACCATGTCCACGTCCGCGTCCCTTACTAGATGTTTTTCTCATTGTTATGGTTCACCACAACAACAAATATATTATTTGGCCCAATGTATTGTATTCAAATTCAGCGGGATATAAATTTGAGGCCTAGTATTTAGGCGCTGGGTGACCGGTATGGATTTAGTGACAGAATTAGACTTGGAAATGCACAGAAGCGTGTGTGTGTGAAGTTATTCTGAATGACCCAATGTGCACCTTGAATATTATATACCCTTTTAGGGATAGATTTCAAATAGCTCTGATATAGCAGAAACCACTAAATTATGAAATTGCTAAATTGGGAATTGTATTTCAACCCAGAACAAGAAATGTGCTTGAACGGACACTAAATAACTCGCCCAGCTACAGCACTAACGAGAGATTTAGCAGGATATAAATTTGAGGCCTAGTATTTAGGCGCTGGGTGACAGGTATGGGTTTAGTGACAGAATTAGACTTGGAAATACACAGTAGCGGGTGTGTGTGAAGTTATTCTGATTGACCCAATGTGCACCTTGAATATTATATACCCTTTTAGGGATAGATTTCAAATAGCTCTGATATAGCAGAAACCACTAAATTATGAAATTGCTAAATTGGGAATTGTATTTCAACCCAGAACAAGAAATGTGCTTGAACGGACACTAAATAACTCGCCCAGCTACAGCACTAAGGACAGATTTAGCTGGATATAAATTTGAGGCCTAGTATTTAGGCGCTGGGTGACAGGTATGGGTTTAGTGACAGAATTAGACTTGGAAATACACAGTAGCGGGTGTGTGTGAAGTTATTCTGAATGTCCCTATGTGCACCTTCAATATGATCTACCCTTTTAGGGATAGATTTCAAATAGCTCTGATATAGCAGAAACCACTAAATTATGAAATTGCTAAATTGGGAATTGTATTTCAACCCAGAACAAGAAATGTGCTTGAACGGACACTAAATAACTCGCCCAGCTACAGCACTAACGAGAGATTTAGCAGGATATAAATTTGAGGCCTAGTATTTAGGCGCTGGGTGACAGGTATGGGTTTAGTGACAGAATTAGACTTGGAAATACACAGTAGCGGGTGTGTGTGAAGTTATTCTGAATGACCCAATGTGCACCTTGAATATTATATACCCTTTTAGGGATAGATTTCAAATAGCTCTGATATAGCAGAAACCACTAAGTTATGAAATTGCTAAATTGGGAATTGTATTTCAACCCAGAACAAGAAATGTGCTTGAACGGACACTAAATAACTCGCCCAGCTACAGCACTAAGGACAGATTTAGCTGGATATAAATTTGAGGCCTAGTATTTAGGCGCTGGGTGACAGGTATGGGTTTAGTGACAGAATTAGACTTGGAAATGCACAGTAGCGGGTGTGTGAAGTTATTCTGAATGACCCTATGTGCACCTTGAATATTATATACCCTTTTAGGGATAGATTTCAAATAGATCTGATACAGCAGAAACCACTAAATTTTTAAATTGCTAAATTGGGAATTGTATTTCAACCCAGAACAAAAAATGTGCTTTGACGGACACTAAATAACTTTCCCAGCCACAACAGGACAGCGGTAACGAGAGATTTAGCGGGATATAAATTTGAGGCCTAGTATTTAGGCGCTGGGTGACAGGTATGGGTTTAGTGACAGAATTAGACTTGGAAATACACAGTAGCGGGTGTGTGTGAAGTTATTCTGATTGACCCAATGTGCACCTTGAATATTATATACCCTTTTAGGGATAGATTTCAAATAGCTCTGATATAGCAGAAACCACTAAATTATGAAATTGCTAAATTGGGAATTGTATTTCAACCCAGAACAAGAAATGTGCTTGAACGGACACTAAATAACTCGCCCAGCTACAGCACTAAGGACAGATTTAGCTGGATATAAATTTGAGGCCTAGTATTTAGGCGCTGGGTGACAGGTATGGGTTTAGTGACAGAATTAGACTTGGAAATACACAGTAGCGGGTGTGTGTGAAGTTATTCTGAATGTCCCTATGTGCACCTTCAATATGATCTACCCTTTTAGGGATAGATTTCAAATAGCTCTGATATAGCAGAAACCACTAAATTATGAAATTGCTAAATTGGGAATTGTATTTCAACCCAGAACAAGAAATGTGCTTGAACGGACACTAAATAACTCGCCCAGCTACAGCACTAACGAGAGATTTAGCAGGATATAAATTTGAGGCCTAGTATTTAGGCGCTGGGTGACAGGTATGGGTTTAGTGACAGAATTAGACTTGGAAATACACAGTAGCGGGTGTGTGTGAAGTTATTCTGAATGACCCAATGTGCACCTTGAATATTATATACCCTTTTAGGGATAGATTTCAAATAGCTCTGATATAGCAGAAACCACTAAGTTATGAAATTGCTAAATTGGGAATTGTATTTCAACCCAGAACAAGAAATGTGCTTGAACGGACACTAAATAACTCGCCCAGCTACAGCACTAAGGACAGATTTAGCTGGATATAAATTTGAGGCCTAGTATTTAGGCGCTGGGTGACAGGTATGGGTTTAGTGACAGAATTAGACTTGGAAATGCACAGTAGCGGGTGTGTGAAGTTATTCTGAATGACCCTATGTGCACCTTGAATATTATATACCCTTTTAGGGATAGATTTCAAATAGATCTGATACAGCAGAAACCACTAAATTTTTAAATTGCTAAATTGGGAATTGTATTTCAACCCAGAACAAAAAATGTGCTTTGACGGACACTAAATAACTTTCCCAGCCACAACAGGACAGCGGTAACGAGAGATTTAGCGGGATATAAATTTGAGGCCTAGTATTTAGGCGCTGGGTGACCGGTATGGATTTAGTGACAGAATTAGACTGGGATATGGCCAAAAAATAACCACACTATTGCTGGTTAAATGCACTTGGTGATGGGCGCAGCTTGCCCCTGATGTAGTATATGGCCAAAAAATGAACAGACTATTGCTGGTTAAATGCACTTGGTGTCACAGCTTGACCAACCACACTACTGAGGGTTAAATGCACTTGGTGACGGGCGCAGCTTGCCCCTGATTTAGTATATGGCCAAAAAATGAACAGACTATTGCTGGTTAAATGCACTTGGTGTGATAGCTTGACCAACCACACTACTGAGGGTTAAATGCACTTGGTGTGACAGCTTCACCCTGATGTAGGCTTTAGCCAAAAAACAACCACACCATTGAGGGTTAAATGCACTTGGTCGCAGCTTGTGCTGGCGCACCACAAGACACAAAATGGCCGCCGATCACCCCAGAAAAATGTGACTGACAAACGGTCTGGGCAGCCTAAAAACAGTGAGCAATTGAGGATCAGCAGCTCAATGATCCACAGCTGCAGATCGATCAGTTAATCAAGTCCTTTGGAGGAGTTAATCTGCCTAATCTCGCCCTACTGTCGCAGCCGCAACCTCTCCCTACGCTAATCAGAGCAGAGTGACGGGCGGCGCTATGTGACTCCAGCTTAAATAGAGGCTGGGTCACATGGTGCTCTGGCCAATCACAGCCATGCCAATAGTAGGCATGGCTGTGATGGCCTCTTGGGGCAAGTAGTATGACGCTTGTTGATTGGCTGCTTAGCAGCCTTTCAAAAAGCGCCAAGAAAGCGTCACAAAAGCGCGAAGAAAGCGACGAACACCGAACCCGAACCCGGACTTTTACGAAAATGTCCGGGTTCGGGTCCGTGTCACGGACACCCCAAAATTCGGTACGAACCCGAACTATACAGTTCGAGTTCGCTCATCCCTAATCTTTACGAAAAAGTTGCACGTTTTTATGAAAAAGTTGCATGTTCTATTAAAAAGTCTCATAAGATAAGCATGGTCCTCACTGGAGTAAAATTTAGACTTTTTTGCGACTTTTTAAATAGTCCCAATAGTAAATCTGTCTAGAGATTCATTTACATAAGAAAACACGCCCACTTTCAGAAAACTGGCGAGCATAGTGCAGAGCAGAAAAAAGTCGCAAATTTGTGCGCAGTTTTAGCGTTTGGGACTTTTTCACTCCATTATTCTGACCTGAGCTAATGATAAATCTGGCCCACCCTGTTTGGCTCAATGTGGAGAGATGTTGGGCTATTTAAATGGAGAACTATGAGAAATGTATCTACTCATTTTTGCTACCAAGGAAGCAACTAAAAGCCTGTATTAGGGCTCATGCACACGACCATATGCCCTTCGAGACATACAATCCATGAGCAGGCCATATGTCCCAGACCGGCATACATCGCGCACACAGATTACAATGATGCTTTGCATATCGGGCAAACGCGGGGCTATTGATCTTATATGGCCCACTCACGGACTGTATGCAGTCGTGTGCATGAGCCCTTACACCAGTGGTGTTGCAAGGGGCCCACACCGGGTGACACCAGCAGGGCCGGCTGGCAGCGTTCTCATTTATGAATCCCAGGCATAGTCATCTGTATTGCCATCCTCAGGAGAGGATGTGTCTGGGATTCAAACCCACAACTTTCTGTATCAAAGGCAAAGCACTTACCCGCACAGCCATAAAAGCTGCATCTAATACACATGACAGCTGCACCAGCACACTCAGCTCTACTATATCTCTATATATGACAGCTGCCCCAGCAAACCCAGCTCTGCTACATTTATACACATGACAGCTGCCCCAGCACACTCAGCTCTGCTATAGCTCTATATATCTATCTACTGTATAGCAATACTTAGAGATATATAGATCTAGCAGAGCTGAGTGTGCAGGGGCAGCTGTCATGTGTATAGATGTAGCAGAGCTGGGTGTGCTGGGGCAGCTATCATATATAGAGATATAGCAGAGCTAATTGTGTGCTGGGACAGCTGTCATATAGAGATATAGCAGTGCTGGGTGTATTGGAGCAGCTGTCATGTGTATAGATGTACACTTAGCCAGCTATAACAGTAAAAGTCTCATATTTTTTCAGTCAGTGGCAATGCACTTCTTATGGCTGTGTGGGTAAATGCTTTGCCTTTGATACAGAAGATCGTGGGTTCAAATCCCAGCAGAAACTTTTCTGAAATAGACAAGCACTGACTCCATATATGGACATACAAGGCGGGACACAGGAAAAGGCTGCATCTCTGACATGGAGGTAAGTATAAGTGTTTTTTTATACCCGACTGTTACTGCCATGGGGGGAGCGGGAGGGGGGGTGGCACTATGATACTAGCACATGGGGGGGAAGGAGAGAGGCACCTGATACTGGCACATGGGGGGTAGGGGGGTTGGCACCTGATACTGGCACATGGGGGGTTGGCACTATGATACTGGCACATGGGGGGGGAGGAGAGAAGAGAGGCACTTGATACTAGCACATGGGGGGAGGAAAGAGGCACTTGATACTGGCACTTTTGGGGGGGGGGAGATGGCACTATGATACTGGGATATGGGGGGTTTGGCACTATGATACTGGCACATGGGCGGTTTGGCACTATGATTCTGGCACATATGGGTGGTGGGAAGGAGAGAGGCACTTGATAATGGCACATTGGGGGGGGAGATGGCACTATGATACTGGGACATGTGGGGTGGAGGAGAGAGGCACTTGATACTGGCACTTTTTGGGGGGGATGGCACTATGATACTGGGACATGGGGGGAGAGAGGCACTTGATATTGGCACATGGGGGGTTTGGCACTATGATACTGGCACATGGGGGGTGGGAAGGAGAGAGGAACTTGATACTGGCACATGTGGGGAGATGGCACTATGATACTGGGACATGTGGGGGGGGGGAGAGGCACTTGATACTGGCACATGGGGGAGATGGCACTATGATACTGGACATGTGGGGGGGGGGAGAGAGGCACTTGATACTGGCACATGATGGGGGGGTATCTATGGGGACACTTACTGGCACATTATTGAAGGGCATTATGGGGGACACTAGGCCGGCAGCCTATAAGAGGCCGGACACTGAGGGCATCTAATGGGGCACTATATATGGGGCATTTTATACTGGTACATTATGGGGGGCACTAGCAGGAAGAGGGGAGAGGAGCACTATGGGGGCATTTACTATGGGGGCACTATATAGGGGTATTTTATACTGGGACATTTGGGGGCACTATGGGGACATTAGCTCAACTGGGGGCATTACAAGGGGGTATTTTTTGCACTGTCACATTATAAGGAGAATTATTTCTACTGGGGGGGCATTATGGTGGGCTTTATTACTCCCCCATGCTATGATCCCTAGTAGCAGCACCAGCCTCTCCCTGCTCTGCTATCCCTCTGCCCCTTCTCCAAATCCTTATTACGAAATCTTTCTCATTAGGATAAAAGACAACATCAGCTCCGCCGAGCCCCCGGCCAAAGTGTTGAAGTGGTGTCCTGAGATCCCCAAGGGCCAAGCCAAGTAATTGTAAGTTTTCATATGAAATATGTTTATGTTATACACATATAACATACACTGTGCCACACAATATACAGTATACCGCTACACTGTGCCACACAATATACAGTATACCTGTACACTGCGCCCCACAATATACAGTATACTGCTACACTGTGCCACACAATATAAAGTATACCTCTACACTGTGCCACACAATGTACAGTATACCTCTACACTGTGCCACACAATATACAGTATACCTCTACACTGTGCCACACAATGTACAGTATACATCTACACTGTGCCACACAATATAAAGTATACCTCTACACTGTGCCACACAATATACAGTATACCTCTACACTGTGCCACACAATATACAGTATACCGCTACACTGTGCCACACAATATACAGTATACCGCTACACTGTGAAGTCTGTTCTATAAGCACCATTGTTTTGTGGCAGCGGACAGAAAATAATCTGGAAGTGCCCCTCCTGAGACCAGGCTCTGACTGCTAGGGGGGTTCTGCTGAGCTAACGGTTGCCCCCTATAGCAGTAGCACCACCATAGCCCCCATATATGGCTAATAAATTATGGCTTTGGGGGGGGGGGGTGACACCATTTTCTACCGCACAGGGTGACACCAGCCCTAGCAACGCCACTGCCTTACACAGGCCGATTGAGCTAACGATTGTCAGGAGGAAAGTGTTACTTTCTAGCAATTGTAGCTAGTGGAGGAGCCTGCTGCTATTACATGCAGCGATCTCCTCCACAGCATGGGCATGAGCGATCACTATGCCATCGCTCGTTCCCATGCTGTCTAGTGGTTTGCCAACGGTAGATCATAATTAAACAGCACGATCCGCTACCAGCAAACAATGATTTTTAAGCAAACGCTGCTTCATCAGGCAAACTGCAGCAGTATTACATTGCAAGATGATCGCTAGAGAGCGTTCATATGAACGCTCATTAGCAATCATCTGCCGAAAAAAAAGGCAGGTATAATACAGCCTTTAAGAAGCTCCGAAATATGTTTAGTAGGATATTTAAAGTGTCTTTGCACAAGATTATATTGATGTGGATATCTGTCTGAGTGTACACTTGTGTTTGCTCCAGCATCTTATGAACTGTAATGTGCATGTGCATTGAAAAGTAATAGTTTCAGATCTCTGTTTTTCCTTTTGTTCTCTACATATATATTGACATGATTATATTTTAGCAGGTATTATAATTATTATTATTTTTTGCATTTATGTAAGTATAAAGGTTTTGGGGATTTGTTTCAATATTGATAGCAATTTTTTGTGGCTAGCTTAGCCAACTTTATTTCTTTTTTTTTAAATATATTTCCTATTGAGCTCTTTATAAGCCTGTAATGTTTCAGCTAATAAAGACCCCATTATTGCTTGCTGCCTTTCCTATTTTGCAGCATTTCATCCTTGGCCTGTTTTTCTATATAGTTTATAACAAGCTCGAGTTAATAGTTTATTGTTATCGTCTGCTCCATGGATATAAACCCATAATGACTCAACACTGTGAACCTTCCCCAATACTGTCATTTAGCACTGGTCTTAAAGGCTCACTAAGTTTTAATAAGGTTTCTTTCACACTGGTGTCAGGCTTGACCGCCAGGCTGTTCTGGCAGAGGAATAGCCTGCCGGATCCGTACTAACGCTTGCACACGTGTGCTGCCAGAAGTCCGGCCTGGCCCCATTCACTATAATGGGGACGGGCGGCAGATGCGGCTACAGAACCGGAAAACATGCAGAGAGGCGGTCGGACAAAAACCACAGTTTTGATAGGGGGGGGGGGGTACTGAGTACTACTAGAGTGGGGAGAAAGAAGCACTCTCATATGACACTCACTCTCCTCACTGCAGGAGATGGAATCATCACGGGCCCATAGATTTTCTATTGAGTCCATCTTGCTTCCTCTCCTGCAGTGAGGAGAAAGAGAAGAATGTGCAAGTCATTCTCTTGCCTCATTCTAGCAATAAGTGAAGGTCTCAGCACTCATACCCCCACTAATCGAAACTTTTAATATATCTCTATGACATATAAAAAGTTTTATCAAAACTCAGTAACCCTTTAATAAGTCGGATTTTACAAAAAGACAAACCCCTCCACCTCTTTTATCTTTTTTAAATACATAGAATTTTATAGATTTACATTTACTTTCGCAACTATATCAACCATTAAAACTATTACAATGACTATATTGAAACATTAGCAATCGATGGAGAAGGCTTGAGAGCCATTTAGTTGATATATTTTATTTTTATTGCTCCTTTATTGGTTTCAGGCCATCATTTGCTGTACCTCTTCCAACAGTACACACGAGTGCGCTGACCAATTTTCTAAACTATTTAAAATTGGATTAAACCTAATAAGTAGGTACACCTATACAAAGCTAATATTTGAAAAGTTAAAATAAACAATAATTTAAACAAGTAATTCTCAACCTTGTTATAAATGTTTCCACAACAGGGGACTGTTGCCCATACTTTCATTGTAGGCATGGGTAAAGAAGAACTATATCATTATTTCCCAATGTTATAATTTGAAGTCTGAAATCAGTATAAATTTCCTTATGTAAAAGTGACATGTCTTGTTGCTGTCTACTAGTTAGCCAGTTAGCAAGGGTTCTTGGGAACCTTGATTAGAAAACATTGCTTTAATCCATACTTCATTCATTGAAATCAACATGGCTGCACCCTGTTGATTTACTTATTTACATTCACAACAGCTTGATCATAGATGATTAAAAGATAGCTCTGACTAAGAATGTATGCAGAATAAAATCATTATCCAATCTTGACGTTCTTCGTTTGATGTTAGAAGCTCTTTAATAATGTAAATGGCGTTCAGTGAATACACAGTACACAAAGAAAATGAATGGCCTGTGTAATGTAGCTGGTTCTATTTCATGTTTCTTCAGAATTGTACTGCTCTACTGCTATATCTGTATTCCGCCTATAGTTCATTACTTTTCTTTATTTGCTAAATTCCATTGTAATACCATCTTGAGATGCGTTCACACTGACATTTGAAATTCCGATATTCTGTTCTGCCTGCAGTGGTATTTTTTCCGGAAGAATGTTGGTATTTATGGTGGAAAACTGGTGGACTTTTTTATAGTGAATAGTGTCCGTCATACACCTGATACGGCAATTCCGGTATTTTGTTCTTATGCTGGGACAGAATACTGTAATTTCAAATGCTCATTTGAAAAAAGCTTAAGATGGCCATTCCAGCTAGTAGATTAATATAGGACAAACCTGATGAGTTTGACAGGACAGAACCATGTAATGTATATGGGAGCCTCTTGACTTCCCCCTCCAATGGAGATAAGGGTCAGACAGTTGGTTTTAAACATGCTTGATCCTTTTGTTCTTGTAAAGAATACTTTTGTATATAACTGACATACAGGCAAATGAAAGGAGAGCAACCCATGAGGAAGCTATAACCCTCTAATATGATGCCTACATGCCAATGAGGTCTCAGATCACAGCTGCAACCACAAGTTTGTAACTACTTTTAATATTTTTCTCATAATTTCTGCTTCAATAAGACTTTCTTCAATAAAACCACAATTTTATAAGGAACCCAAGTCATGCTGCTATAATGAATAACAAGAGAAATTATAACAAATCATAGCATATTTTACAGCCTTTTCGGCGGAGCATGTGGGTTTGTCACTACCAAATGTAAACATATTTTCTCGTATTATATCAAAATATATTTCAATTGTTAAACTACACTGCCCGTCCCCAAAAAAGTCACCACCAAAAATATTTTGTTGGACCGCCTTTAGCTTTGATTATGGCACGCATTCACTGTGGCATTGTTTCGATAAGCTTCTGCAATGTCACAAGATTTATTTCCATCCAGTGTTGCATACATTTTTGTAAATTAATGCCGTATACAGCATTCCGGCAACTGATCTGGAATTTTGGATGGAGATAATACCGCAGCATGCTGCAGTATTTCCTCCGTCCAAAACGCCATTCAGTGACTGAACTGATGACCTCCTGTTACATCCTGAACGGATTTCTCTCCATTCAGAATGCATGTAGGTTAAAACTGATACATTTTTTACGGAATTGAGCTCCTGTGACGGAACTCAATACCGGAAAACAAAAACGCTAGTGTGAAAGTACCCTTAGAGCTGCTGTAGGGTCTAACATTAGTTTATGGTGTTTACAATGTTGTGAGAGAGATACTGTGTTCTCTAAGAAATTTCTCAATTAAGTGCTTGTTTTTGACTCAGATGGTAATAGCAAGAATCTGGTTGTGCTCTTTCAGTAGAACTCTGGTTAAATATTGTAAAACAAACGGTTGAATATGAAAAATTAGTTAAGTAAACATATGATAAAATAAGATTAATTCCTAAAAATCGGGAAAATGGTTGTAAATAACCTCAGTAATTTTTTTTTTTTACTTTTTACCGTCTGGGTTGAGAAAAGTGTTGCAATTATTAATATATTATTTTCATGTATTTGTTTTAATGTGGGAATATTCCGTATTTAAAATTAAATATTCAAAAAAGTATGCAGCCAACGTTTGATTACATTTGTGCTAATTACTTACATTGTGTGTATATAAATATCCTATTTCATGATTGCATGCATATGTATGATTAAGATGAATGTCCAGCTTTGAGCTTGTTTTGGAAAACATAAATGTATTTCCATAAAATACATGGAATTTGGTAATGTTTTCGCCACTAATGGGATTACCAAATCCCTGTCTATTTAGCAGCGCTCAGCTCATAGCCTGAGAGGCATTTTTTTCTCTCAGGCTATAAGCTGAGCGCTGCGATTGGCCAGCGCTACAGCATGGAAGAATGACGCCTGTAGGTTTAACTGGGTGGAGCCTAACTATGAAGATACCGGAGGCTATACCGGGAGAACGGAGCGGCGCCCAGGTATAACAGTAAGTGCAGGAAGATCCCTGGGTGCTGCTCTACATGTCTGTATAGTTAGTTTAGATGTTTTATTCTAGTGAAAGGTCCTCTTTAAAAGGTTTTACTCTGGGACTTGGTTTTTTAATAAAGTTCCAGAAGGACAACTCCACGTGACAATGCTGAATTTTTAAAATTATTACCGACTTTGTAATGATGAGGCACTAGCGAATTGTGCAAGCACAGACTCAGATTGAATACTCCAGATTATGCACAACTGGGATTAAATTATGTTTTAGATTGTATGTCACATCTAATCAATCCAAAAGTATTGCAATATAAATTGCGAATCCTTCTATTAATGTTGAGTGCAATCTGCCCCTTGTGTTGTTGTCTGCACAGGAGTACAATACACAAAAGAAATATAGAAATGTAGATTAGGAATGACTGATTACTGTCACATTTTCCTGTGTCCCATGTGTTATATTCAGTCCACATAAAAAAAAAAAGTTACAAAAAATAACTGACAACATCTAGCTTTTATCAGAATAAATAAGATCACCATTTTTGCTGCTGTTAGGGTTAGAAAAAAACGAGACAGCACATATCAAGTTATATCTGGTTCTATGTGTATGTGGGTATTAGGTGTAAAATATTACATCTATTAACATTAAATGGGCAGGGTTTTTGTGAAACATATTTCCCTTCTGAATGCTTTTCCTTTTGTACATATTTTTTAATAATTGTCCACCAAAAATGAATAGATTTTTAATATGTATTTTTAAATTGCACTCAATTGTAGCAAATAGGATATCTACTCTCCAGGCCACCTTAGGTGTATCACTTATTTGCTTAACAGAGTTTAATTTGTGCAAGTCAATGTTCTCCTGTTTGTCCCCATTAATAAATTCATTAGAAGGAAGTTAGTCTCCCACTGTGAGCAAACTGTCCTCATTCAGCCTGTTACAATGGAATAATTTCACATTTAGTCCAGAAAAATGATAAACAAACCAATCCTCTCCAGGTGGGGAAATCCTTGCTTGTTCTTCTAAAACAAGCCTACTTTATTCTCCTTTAAAATAAAGAATGTACACAGGACAACAGCTTCCAGTTTCACATAAATTGTGTACTGTAGGATAATTGCTAACAGAGCATTGCTAGTCTTGTTTCACACCTTGTTAGCACTGCAATTAGCTTTCTTTACATTTACTGATTGCTGTTTTGCATACTTGACTTAATTCCATCTTGGTTTAGAGCTTATGGTGCAGCTGTCTTGTAGCATTGTTATAAATTGTGGCACATGGCACACAGTGGACCATTCAACTGCAAGAGATCTAACAGTGAAGCAACTGGAAGACATGGTCCACACAAAGATGTTGGGTTTAGTGGTCGCGGTTATTTTCCTCCAAGGATGTATCTCAAGGCCTACTGAAACTACAGTGAACATAGAAGACCCCGAGCAAGTAAGATCTGAAGCTTTGAAAAGGCTATTAAAGGTTTTTGGCATTGAAGACCCACCGCATTCTCTTCATCATGTCAAACAACCACCCCAGTACATGATTGACCTTTACAACACTGTAGCTGATGCAGATGGTGTTACCAAAGACCCAGATCTTTTGGAGGGCAACACAGTCAGAAGTTTCTTTGACAAAGGTAAATCTTGCTTTCATGAAAATGCTCATTCATAAATTTCATGTTTAATTTTCATATTTATAATTTAGTTTATTTGATACTATGCAATCCTATTGTTGCAGTTACTGGCTTTTTAATTTTAAATATTAACAACTACTATACAATACATAATGCAATATTATTCAGAATATTTAGTTTACAATAAAACCATGCAATATATTATAGTTCTTTATCTCCCGTAATCTCTCAGTCCACAGTGACCAGATGTACTTTCTGTTCAACCTCTCAACTGTAACCAAAAATGAGAAGATTTTAACAGCCGAGATGCACCTTTTCAAACTTAAGCCAAGACCTTCAGAACATGCATACTTCAAAAGACATCATTTCTGCCAGGTGAGGGCCTGAAATTGGAAATATTAAATAGAATATGAAAGAATGTTTTAACACTTAAACATATTAAATGTTATATTCATTAGACTATAACAAGAATAGCGCCTTTTAATATGATGAGCCAAGTTTACTTCACTCTTTTTCTGAAGCTGATGATTTACTTACCCTATCTTTCTGGCACAGATAAGTGTGTACCTGGTTCTGGACAAAAATAAAATGGATTTAGCACAAGGAAGAAAGCTGTTATCATCAAAACTTGTCCCTTTTCATTCTTCAGGATGGGAAGTGTTTTCAATCACGCAAGCAGTGAGTATTCTGTTTTTGTTCTACTATCTATTTATAAGAATATGTAGCATTACTTCCCAGATTAGTTCTGGAGAATGATCCATTTCAGAAGCAGAAGCATTGTCTTAATCATTTGCATTGAAAACTTTAATAATATTTTTTTAAGAGGTTGTATGGGCTAGGACATCAATATTAGATTGGTGGGGGTCCGACAACCGGCACCCCAGCTGATCAGCTGTATGAGGAGACAGGGAACGCAGTGCGCACATGCCTTCTCCCTTCTCTCTTCCTGCCCTCTGCTGCTGTCCCATAGACATACAGCAGCGAGCAGGAAGAGAGAAGGGAGATGGCACTTGCACTGTCTCCTCAAACAGCTGATCGGCGGGGCTGCTGGGTGTCGGACCCCCAGCAATCTGATATTGATGACCTATCCTGAGGATAGGTCATGAATATTTAAAAGCCTGGCCATACCCCTTAAGTTACTTGTACCTCATGAGAGAATTTGAAAACTTAAGGCTGTAGCATACTGGCCAATGGTTGGCCATTTCATCGTTAATGAGCGTTTGCAAGAACGCTTGTTAGTGATGATCTGGCAGTGTAATACTGCCGCCGATTTCCAGATGAACGAGCAAGCACTTGTTCTTTGGGCAATTGGAATCTTTCAATAGGTTTAAAAATCATTGTTTGCCGGCAGCAGATCGTGCCATCTAATCACGATCTGCTGTTGGCAAACAATGATTCAGTATGGGGACGAGCGATGGCATTAGCAATCACTTGTCCCCATACTGTGGAGGAGATTGTTGCATATAATAACAGCAGTCTTCTCCGGTAGCGAGCACTTCCCTCCCGACAATCGCTTGCAGGATCGTTTAATCTAATACAGCCTTTAATTGTAAGGATAGTTTAGAAAGAACACTACCCAGAAGTAATGTAATCTTATCTTTTTATCTGACAGGTTCGTGCCTGGAATGATGAAAGCCACAATCATGGTATTCTTGTGACAGTGAAGAATCTCGGAGGAGGGCAAGCTGATGCTAATGTTATTCGCTTTGCCTCAGGAAAAGATCATCATGAAAGCAAGCAACCAATGCTTGTTCTCTTCACCGATGATGGGAGAAGAGGAGTTGTGTCTATGAGTAATCAGCCAGGTAAGATGGACACCATTTTAATAATATGTTATGACTCCTATAATGTTGAAAGGGAAGCTTTCAACATGCAAATACAATGTGCAAGAAGCATGTTATAGAACGGTAGGAGCTGGACAGATTGATACATAACTTCAATGGAAATTATTCAGCAATATATGTATTCAATTCATTTAAATTCCTGCTCGTTCTGAGCTTTGAAGCCAAGGATGTGGTCCTATCAGTGACGGACATCATGCTCTCTCTGACTGCAGAAGCACATTTAGCTGTTAATCACTCATAGGACCGTCCTTGACTTCAAAGCCCAGAATGTGCTGAAAATAAATGAATGATATACAGGCTATACTGAGTATTTTTCTATAGTACTATATATCAATCTGCTTAGCCTATCCTGCTCTCTAACACACTTCCTGAAGATTGCACTGTATTTTTATAGTAATAGCTCCTCTTTATAGTTAACCCTAGGACATCCATACATGACAGTTGTACATTAGCTCTATTGAATTCAAAATAACATAATATTTTGTGGTCTGCTATAAATGTTTTGTGAATTTTGTTGCACGAGCAAGGCGAAATGCAGTTTTTGGGGTTTGAGCCATTTTGTGTTTTTGATAATTGGTAAAAATCCAAAACAAGGCAGAACATCAGGTTTTACACATATATCTATAAGTACACATTAAATACATTGTTAAATATACTGACCATACTGTATTTAAGTATCATGTTACCATTATTATTTTAAACTTATTGCTATTATTAAATCCCTTTATATAGATAATCTTCCTTTGACCATACCCAATGAACCTTATATCTCGGCATCAAATAGAACAAGGATGGCAAGAGGTTTGCAGGAGGACGGACACTTGCCCTGCCAAAGACACCCACTTTATGTTGACTTTGAAGAAATTGGCTGGTCTGGTTGGATCATCTCCCCAAGAGGATATAATGCTTATCATTGTAAAGGGTCTTGCCCATTCCCTCTGGGTCAGAATATGAGACCCACTAATCATGCCACAGTGCAGTCTATAATTAACGCTCTCAAATTGACACAAGGTGTGAGTAGCCCATGCTGTGTCCCTGACAAACTCTTCTCTATAAACTTGCTTTACTTTGATGATGATGAAAATGTTGTCTTAAAGCAGTATGATGATATGGTTGCTAGTAGTTGTGGATGCCACTAAAGACTTAATGTACAGATGTCACTTGGACAGCAAGGCAGGCACTGCGGCATGCATTGAATGGTCCAATAATTATTACCTATTTACTTTTTAAGTTTAATAATTGTTTTGAAGCACTAGAGGATCATGGTAACAAATGCAAAGCAAGTAGTTATTTAAATGCTTGCTATTAATTCCTTTTAAAGGAGGCAGCTGATATTGTGGTTGCCTTGAGCGAACAGAAAAAGTACCAAACTGCACTAAATTTGGTATGTTTATTATAGAAAATTGTTTTGTTTGTTGAAATATACCTTTCTGGTATATTGCTTTTCCGGTATTACTGATGGCTAGTTTATTACAGTCTGAAGATCACTTCTTGCAGCCAAAAATACTGGAACCCTGATGGACCATGTTAAGGTAAATGGGGTTTGTCTAGGTTTGCCGGTATCCATTTGAAATTAGTCTCGCATAGCTGTCATGACTCTGTGGTAAACTGAAGCCATGACTTGAATGTGAACATAGTTGGTTTGCTAATACTGGAACACAATAGAGGGATTATTTTATGCCACTTCTGCTTATATTTTTGCATTAAAATATATTTTAAGTATAAAATAAAAATCTATAAAACATCTATAAAATTACATGTAAGAGACAGATCACTCTGATACTCATTAATTCCTCTAACTGCCACTGTGTGGTTGCTATTATACCTGTGTTAACCTGTGTCAAATACTATAACTTGTATCATATGTATATAAATAAAATGTTAATATATAACTGTTGATGACTAGATCTTGGACTATAGTATTTGTATATTTGTAAATGAACAGATGTGTTATAGATGTACATTTGAAAATTACAAATGCTTATTAAAATTTTGGTTAAACAATTTGTGTAAGGCAATGGGGGATTTTTGGCTGACACACAGGGTGTATTATGGTTTGCACTGAGGAGCAGTCTGTGGCTGGTACTGTATGATGTGTCAGCTGTGGTTGGATCTGTTTTACTTAAACATTAACTCCAGTGTACAAATGTCACTGGGATAAATTAAACTTTTTCTCAAAGGGTAAGAGCCCAATTGGATAGTTTGTCAATTAAAACATAACTTTTAATATAGATATTCTAAGATAAGGAGAAAATGAAACAACCCGGAACAACAACATGAATAATCTGGATGCGGTAGGTCAATTGGGTCTCATACTTTCTTGTTCTGTTTAGATGCCGTCGTGCACCCAGATACCAAAGTGTTCCTTATTTTGTTTCTTTATTATCTACTAGGGAATTTACCCTATATTTTTCATTTTCTTATCTTAGAATATCTATATTAAAAGTTATGTTTTAATTTACTAACTATCCAATTGGGATTTTACCCTTTGAGAAATAGCTCTGTTTCACTCCTTTGCTGCTGCACACCTAGAAGCAGGTCATGTTATTTGATCAGTGACTGACATGAGGCTCCCTCTTGAAAAGAGATCATATAGGGATTATACAGAATTATTTTTTTCCTTATTCCTTCCTCTCCCCCCTGTTTCCTTCCTTCCCCCATCTCCGCTTTTCTGATTGGTGGTGGATTTTTACAAGGGTGCTCGAATCCAGGCAGTCATCAGATCATGAGTAAGAACCGACCGGTTTGAAACATGTTGATCTGACAGGAGGTGTCGGGAGGTTTGTCCATTTTACTTTAGTCACAATGTTGTTTTTGGAATAAAGAGGATGCAATTTTGTCTTCTTCTTTGACGTTTGCTACATAGAGCTGGCCTTGGCTTTTCCGCTGCACGATGTATATTTGGTGAGCTGGACTTTTTTCTTTTTATGTTCGGATTATTCTCAAGGTTGTCCGTGTCTCACCTTCCCAGTTATATATTTATCTTCTGTGGAGTTGTAAGCCTTACCTCATTATATGTGACAGTATTGGACTTTCTCCCCTTTCTCCTCCCGTTGCACTTTTGAAACTTGACACACAATGGCTTCCATAGCAACTGCGGACCGCAGATTGAAAGCGGACTGAGTTTTTTCCACACAAGACCAGCAATTTTCTGATCAATTGGATATGAAACGAAAGATGCTTGATTTTGAGAAATTGCTACTACAAGAGCTGAGAATCTGGTTAGATCACACCACATTGACTAAATACGTGGAGAAATCCATGATCCCTCGTGGCCTTAGAATTAAAAAAATACCCACAACCATTTTTTCTGATACCTTTGTACAGCGATGGAACGAGACACTATCACAGTGTTCGCTACAATTAATGTCGCTTGTTATTGAATACGAAAGTGACAGGCTTACACAAATCCAGTTGGAAATTGAAGAAAACAAAAATTCTCCTGAAAAATATTCCAATGTGCCTGAATATGTGGCTTTGGAGGAGAATACGATGCTTGCCATTAAAAAGCTTGAAGATGAAACACAATAAATTCTAAAGAGATCTATTTGACTACAACAATGATCAAGTTTATGAATGGGACAGGTGTAGAATCCCCATCGCACTCCCAGGTCCATTCTAAAAAAATAGAATAATAAACGGCGGAATAAAACATCTAAAACCAAATCGGCACGTAAAGTCAGTTTTACATCTAGGACTCAAGGATGACCAGCGATTCACAGGAATCAGTGAAGGAACTCCCTATTGAGTCCCAGGAAACCCCTTAGTGACCACCCATACGCCTTTTTATGGCGGTCACTAAGGGGCCTTAGGCTGGGCCGCAGTCTAAGCACTGCACGGCTCCGGCTCTCACATGAGAGCCGGGGCCGTGCTGTAACAGCCCGACTGGCAGGAGTGCCGATCCGGGCTGTTTAACCCTTTATGTGCCGGGTGCAATGGTGCTCGCTACATGTAAAGTGGTGACAGAAGGAGCGGACTCCCTCTGTCTCCCATCAGCACCCCGAAAATGCGATCGCGGGGTGCTGATGTTTTGGGAAGCTTACCTGTCTTCAGTTATCTCCAGCAGGCTGTGCCTCTCTGGCGCAGCCTGCTGGTCAATGTTTGAATAGCATTGCTATTGAAATGTAATGCATTACAGAGATAATGCATTAAATTTTGAAAGCAATCAAAATACTGTATATTAAGTAGTAAAAAAAAATAGAAAAAAATACACATTTATTAAATAAAAAAATTCCATAAAATAAAAAAATATGCTTTTTTTCCATTGAAAATACGCTTTTCAATGAAAAAAATTGCAAAAAGAAAATATCCCCCATATGTTTGGTATTGCTGCGTCCGTAACGACCCAGACTACATAAATATTACATAAATTATCCCCTATGGTGAACTCCGTAAAAATAAAATAAAAAAAGCGACAGAATTTCTCATTTATTCTTAGTTTCCACCGAAAAAGTGAGGCAGTATGGGAGGGAATATAAAGGGAGACAATTAGTCTAAATAGGTGACACCTGGGACAAGGAAAGGAGATGACAAAGTGAAACCAAAACAAAGAACATCATGCAAGAGGTAGAGAAGGACGTCTGCCAGACCTTCTCACAGAACTGGTGGTGACAGTTCATCAGGGGACAATACCTAAATGGGTCAATACAGAAAAAGTGTGCCGCCTCTTAATGGACTAACAGCGCATTGATATATGCGCACCACATATTCATGAAATGCTTTGAAACAGAGGGGTTATAAACAAACCAATCAATGAGACCATAATCACAATTGCTTGGCAGTCATACTGTGACATAAGCATGGGCTGATATTACCTGCATCACTGCGTCCTGTGTTGTTTCCATTAGATACTAAGTGGGATCATACATACCAAGCCGCTTGAGGTGCAAGTAGAATTAATACAAACTCTCAATCTGCCAACTGTGTGACCAGAGATGTGTTCCTGGGGCCAGAAGATAGCTACATTATACCTGGGAAGTGTCTGATTTAAAAAGTGGGCACTCGAGTCTCTACGCTATTATCTGTTGGGGAGAAAGTTCCGTCTGGTAACCGACCACTCCCCTCTCAAGTGGATGAGCCAAGTCAAAGAGAGGAATGCTCGAGTCACCAGGTGGTTCTTGTCTCTACAGAACTTCAAGTTTTCCGTAAAACATAGGGTAGGCAGGTTACAGGAAAATGCAAATGCCTTGTCCCGGGCACACTGTCTGGCAGGTGTTCACCCCCTCAGGGTTAAACAAAGGGGGGAGGTATGTAGGAAAGCACAAAGGGCCGTCATTGAAGGAAGATATGTGTCACCGAGGTTGCTGGCCTCGGTGAGGTAAGAGCCGGTAATTTTAAGTGTCAGCGGCAGCTAGTGTTGACTGACACTATTGGTTATTTAGTGTGGCTGTAAAGCCGATCCGAGCCGGCTCTTACTGGGAGCAGCCAAAGTGTAGGCTGTTCCCCACATTCCAGGCCGGGTTTTGGTTAGGGATATAAAACCCAGCCAGCAGTCTAAGACTACTTTCACACTAGTGTTGTTTGAATCCGGCGTTCAATTCCGACACCGGTACTGCCCGCCGGATCAGGAAAAATGTGTGAAAACGTATTACATTTGAATCATGATCAGAATTTTGATCATAATGAAAAAATGCATTGGAAAAAACGGATCCACCATTTATGGACTTTAACTTTTTTTTCTAATTTTTCGGGTTTAACATGCAAAAGCCGGATCCGGTTTGAAGGAAAAACACGCCGCCGGATCCGGCGTTAATGCAAGTCAATGGGAAAAAGACCGTATCCGGCGTTCAGTCAAAGTGTTCTGGATTTTTGGCCAGAGGTAAAAATACAACAAGCTACGGTTTTCTGAAAAGCCTGATCAGTCAAAAAGACTGAACTGAAGACATCCTGATGCATCCTGAATGAATTACTCTCCATTCAGAATGCATGGGGATAAAACTGATCAGTTCTTTTCCGGATTTGAGCCCTTAGGACGGAACTCAGCGCCGGAAAAGAAAAACGCTAGTGTGAAAGTACCCTTAGCTGGGTGTAGATTATCCTCCATTTCACAGTGAATCTGTGGAGTCTCTGTGGTTTTGAGATCTACATGATGTGTGCCGTACTAAAGGGCTGAGAGCCGCATTGCTGGGAAGTAGGCCCTAAAGCCTGTTGGAGACTGCTACTGCCAAAACCGCTGACAAGGTGAATGCTTTTTGTTCTGTGCACTTGCCATGGTCTGAATGAACACCAAGACGACGAACTGTCATTTTTGTTTATGTGTGAATAAACACTCCATTATTTAAGTCAAAGACTTTATTTTTGCCTCTGTACTGCGTCCGCTAATCTGCCTACCAGAGCGAATCCCCACATCTGAAACAGTTAAGTGAAAACTCTAACCTTATTATTAAAATGGCAGATAAGGGTGGTTTGGTGGTAATTATGGAGAAAGATGCTTATAGTCAATAAATGATGAATCCTCCTCCAGAAGACTAGATGAAAGCCCTTTACCTAAATTCCATAATTTTTTCAGTGTCAAAGAATATGATTAGGGTTGAGCGAACCCGAACTGTAAAGTACAGGTTCGTACCTAACTTTAGGATTTTTGGACCCCGGACCCGAACCTGGCGAGTTAATGGCGCTTTTTGAAAGGCTGCAGAGTATCCAATCAACAAGCGTTTAACTCGTGTGCCCTTAGAAGCCATCACATCCATGCCTACTAATGGCATGGCTGGGATGGGCCAGTGCAGCATGTGACCCAGCCTCTATATAAGCTGGAGTCACTTAGCGCTGCACGTCACTCTGCTCTTATTAGTGTAGGGATAGGATGCTGCTACTGTGAGGGAGAGAATAGGAAAGAATATTTTATCAGAAGTGCTTGTTTAACTTAACAGTCTACGGCGATTTTGGTTTGTTTTTTACCCTGCCCTGAGCCCAGTGACACAGGAAAAAAACTTTTATCTGTCTGTTAGTTAGGTGGGCATTGGTGGCTATTTTATGCAAGTTCAGTGCACCAGCACAGCATATGTGCATTTGTGACAGTCAAATACAAGCCTGAAATACTGCAATAATACTCTCTGTTTAAAAAAACACCCATTTTGGGCAATACTCTACATCTGGTGCTTTTGCTGCGCGTGTCAGTGTGAAATACAAGCTTGAACTACTGCAATAATAATCTGGGTTTAAAAAACACCCATTTTGGGCAATACCCTAAATCTGGGACATTTGCTGCATTTTTTTTAGTGTAAAATACAAGCTTTAAATACTTCAATAATATTTGGGGTAAAAAAACAAAACAATTTTGGGTATTACCCTACATCTGGGGCCTTTGTGCATGTGTCAGTGTGAAATACAAGCTTGAAATACTGCAATAATATTCTGGGTTTAAAAAAAACACCCATTTGTGGCAATAACCTACATCTGGGGCCTTTCCTGCATCTGTCAGTGTGAAATACAAGCTTTAAATACTGCAATAATACTCTGGGTTAAAAAAAAACACCCATTTTGGGCAATACTCTACATCTGGTGCTTTTGCTGCGCGTGTCAGTGTGAAATACAAGCTTAAAATACTGCAATAATATTCTGGGTTTAAAAAAATACAAATTTTTGGCAAAACCCTACATCTGGGGCCTTTGCTGCATGTGTCTGTGTAAAATACAAGCTTAAAATACTGCAATAATATGCTGGGTTTAAAAAAACACCCATTTTGGCAACACAGTACATCTGGGGCCTTTGCTGCATCTGTCAGTGTGAAATACAAGCTTTAAATACTGCAATAATATTTTGGGTTAAAAAATATTTTTTGGGGCAATACCCTACATCTGGGGCCTTTGCTGCATCTGTCAGTGTGAAATACAAACTTTGAAAACTGCAATAATATTCTGGGTTTAAAAAAACACAAATTTTTGGCAATACCCTACATCTAGGGCCTTTGCTGCATTTGTCAGTGTTAAATACAAGATTGAAATACTGCAATAATATTCTGGGTTTAAAAAAAACACCAATTTTTCCAATACCCTACATCTGGGGCCTTTGCTGCATCTGCCAGTCAGAAATGCAAGCTTTAAATAATGCAATAATATTCTGGATTAAAAAACACTTATTTTGGACAAAATACATAATTTGCAGCCTTTGCTGCATCTGTCAGTGTGAAATACAAGCTCGAAATACTGCAATAATACTCTGGGTTAAAAAAAAAATAATAATTTGCCAATACCCTACATCTGGGGCCTTTGCTGAATTTGTCAGTGTGAAATACAAGTTTGAAAAAAAATGCCATAATATTCTGTGGGTTTAAAAAAACACCAATTTTTGGCATACCCTACATCTGGAGCCTTTGCTGCATTTTTCAGCGTGAAATACAAGATTGAAATACTGAAATAATGTTCTGAGTTAAAAAAAACACCCATTTTTGGTAATACCCTACATCTGGTGCCTTTGCTGCATGTGTCTGTGTGAAATACAAGCTTGAAAACCTGCAATAATATTCTGGGTTTAAAAAAAACACCCATTTTGGCAAAACCCTACATCTGGGGCCTTAGCTGCACCTGTCAGTGTGAAATACAAGCTTTAAATACTGCAATAATATTTTGGGTTTAGAAAAACACCCATTTCTTTGCAATGCCCTACATCTGGGGCCTTTGCTGCATCTGTCAGTGTGAAATACAAGCTTTAAATACTGCAATAATATTCTAGGTTTAAAAAAACACCCATTTTTTTGCAATACCCTACATCTGTAGCCTTTGCTACATTAGCCAGTGTGAAATACAAGCTTGAAATACTGCAATAATATTCTGGGTTTAAAAAACACCAATTGTTGGCAATATCCTGCATCTGGGGCCTTTGCTGCATTTGTCAGTGTTAAATACAAGCTTGAAATACTGCAATAATATTCTGGGTTTTAAAAAACACAAATTTTTCCAATACCCTACATCTGGGGCCTTTGCTGCATCTGTCAGTCTGAAATACAAGCTTTAAATACTGCAATAATATTCTGGGTTTTAAAAAACAGCAATTTTTCCAATACCCTACATCTGGGGCCTTTGCTGCATTTGTCAATGTGAAATACAAGCTTGAAATACTGCAATAATATTCTGTTATTAAAAAACACTTATTTTGGGCAAAATACATAATTTGCAGCCTTTGCTGCATCTGTCAGTGTGAAATATAAGCTTGAAATACTGCAATAATATTCTACGTTTAAAAAAACACCCATTTTGGGCAATACCCTACATCTGGGGCCTTTGCTGCATTTTTTGGTGTGAAATACAAGCTTGAAATACTGCAATAATATTCTGGGTTTTAAAAAAACACCCATTTTGGGCAATGCCCTACATCTGGGGCCTTTGCTGCATGTGTCAGTGTGAAATACAAGCTTGAAATACTGCCATAATATTCTGAGTTTAAAAAACCACACATTCTTGGCAATACCATACATCTGGGGCCTTTGCTCCATCTGTCAGTGTGAAAAAGTTGCGCCTCCTATAAGGGGTCGTGATATAAAAAAGAAAACTTTGCTACACAAAGCTTTTTGTTTTTTTTTAGACTTAATACCAGAATTTCATATGGATTAAATCTCAGAAAGGAATATTTTTATATTTATAGCTGATTGTATTAATACATTGTGATAGACTATTAATGCATTGTGATACATTGTTGTTGTCAGTTTTGCAGTGGGGTTTGGACATATATATTTTTCTGTGAGAATTTTTCTCTTTTCTCTTTTGTCCCCCTACCACAGTGTTTTCTTCCCTCTCTTATGTCTAGCAGGTCATTACTGGATTTCATGCACACAGTGTATTTATTTTGTCTACAACCTGATGTTAATGCATGCATTTTAGGTGTTGCTCTTTTGAACAACACATATATATATTCTAGTGTAAACCTTGCATGACTTCCAGTTCTTTCCTCTAGGTTTTAATTGCATATTTAATTATTGTGTGATGGTGAGTCACATTTTGAGTGGGAGCTGCTTGTATTCGGGCTGCTTTTCCAATACCCTACATCTGGGACCTTTGCTGCATCTGTCAGTCTGAAATACAAGCTTTAAATAACAGCAATAATATTCTGGATTAAAAAAACACACTCATTTTTAGCAATACACTACCTCTGGGGCCTTTGCTGCATTTGTCAGTGTGAAATACAAGCTTGAAATACTGCAATAATATTCTGTTATTAAAAAACACTTATTTTGGACAAAATACATAATTTGTGGCCTTTGCTGCATCTGTCAGTGTGAAATACAAGCTCGAAATACTGCAATAATACTCTAGGTTAAAAAAACCACAATTTTTTGGCAATACCCTACATCTGGGGCCTTTGCTGAATTTGTCAGTGTGAAATACAAGTTTGAAAAAAATGCCATAATATTCTGGGTTTAAAAAAAACATTTTTGGCATACCCTACATCTGGAGCCTTTGCTGCATTTTTCAGCGTGAAATACAAGATTGAAATACTGAAATAATGTTCTGGGTTTAAAAAAACACCCATTTTTGTTAATACCCTACATCTGGTGCCTTTGCTGCATGTGTCTGTGTGAAATACAAGCTTGAAAAACTGCAATAATATTCTGGGTTTAAAAAAACACCCATTGTGGCAAAACCCTACATCTGGGGCATTAGCTGCATCTGTCAGTGTGAAATACAAGCTTTAACCACTTCAGCCCCGCTAGCTGAAACCCCCTTCATGACCAGAGCACTTTTTACACTTCGGCACTACACTCCTTTCCCCATTTATCGCTCGGTCATGCAACTTACCACCCAAATGAATTTTACCTCCTTTTCTTCTCACTAATAGAGCTTTCATTTGGTGGTATTTTATTGCTGCTGACATTTTTACATTTTTTGTTATTAATCAAAATGTAACGATTTTTTTGCAAAAAAATGACATTTTTCACTTTCAGCTGTAAAATTTTGCAAAAAAAACGACATCCATATATACATTTTTCACCAAATTTATTGTTCTACATGTCTTTGATTAAAAAAAAAATGTTTGGGCAAAAAAAAAAAATGGTTTGGGTAAAAGTTATAGCGTTTACACACTATGGTACAAAAATGTGAATTTCCGCTTTTTGAAACAGCTCTGATTTTCTGAGCACCTGTCATGATTCCTGAGGTTCTACAATGCCCAAACAGTAGAAAAACCCCACAAATGACCCCATTTCGGAAAGTAGACACCCTAAGGTATTCGCTGATGGGCATAGTGAGTTCATAGAACTTTTTATTTTTTGTCACAAGTTAGCGGAAAATGATGATTTTTTTTTTTTTTTCTTACAAAGTCTCATATTCCACTAACTTGCGACAAAAAATAAAAAATTTGAGGAACTCACCATGCCCCTCACAGAATACCTTGGTGTGTCTTCTTTCCAAAATGGGGTCACTTGTGGGGTAGTTATACTGCCCTGGCAATTTAGGGGCCCAAATGTGTGAGAAGAACTTTGCAATCAAAATGTGTAAAAAATGACCGGTGAAATCCAAAAGGTGCACTTTGGAATATGTGCCCCTTTGCCCACCTTGGCAGCAAAAAAGTGTCACACATCTGGTATCCCTGTATTTAGGAGATGTTGGGGAATGTGTTTTGGGGTGTCATTTTACATATACCCATGCTGGGTGAGAGAAATATCTTGGCAAAAGACAACTTTTCCCATTTTTTTATACAAAGTTGGCATTTGATCAAGATATTTTTCTCACCCAGCATGGTTATATGTAAAATGACACCCCAAAACACATTCCCCAACTTCCCCTGAGTACGGTGATACCAGATGTGTCACACTTTTTTGCTGCCAAGGTGGGCAAAGGGGCACATATTCCAAAGTGCACCTTTCGGATTTTGCAGGCCATTTTTTACACATTTTGATTGCAAGGTACTTCTCACACATTTGGGCCCCTAAATTGCCAGGGCAGTATAACTACGCCACAAGTGACCCCATTTTGGAAAGAAGACACCCCAAGGTATTCCGTGAGGTGCACTGCGAGTTCCTAGAATTTTTATTTTTTTGTCACAAGTTAGCGGAAAATTATGATTTTTTTTTCTTCTCTTTTTTCCTTACAAAGTCTCATATTCCACTAACTTGCGACAAAAAATTAAAAATTCTAGGAACTCGCCATGCCCCTCACGGAATACCTTGGGGTGTCTTCTTTCCAAAATGGGGTCACTTGTGGCGTAGTTATACTTCCCTGGCAATTTAGGGGCCCATATGTGTGAGAAGTACTTTGCAATCAAAATCTGTAAAAAATGACCGGTGAAATCCGAAAGGTGCACTTTGGAATATGTGCCCCTTTGCCCACCTTGGCATCAAAAAAGTGTCACACATCTGGTATCGCCGTACTCAGGAAAAGTTGGGGAATGTGTTTTGGGGTGTCATTTTACATATACCCATGCTGGGTGAGAGGGTGAGAGAAATATCTTGGCAAAAGACAACTTTTCCCATTTTTTTATACAAAGTTGGCATTTGACCAAGATATTTTTTTCACCCAGCATGGGTATATGTAAAATGACACCCCAAAACACATTCACCAACTTCTCCTGAGTACGGCGATACCAGATGTGTCACACTTTTTTGCTGCCAAGGTGGGCAAAGGGGCACATATTCCAAAGTGCACCTTTCGGGTTTCGCAGGCCATTTTTTACACATTTTGATTGCAAGGTACTTCTCACACATTTGGGCCCCTAAATTGCCAGGGCAGTATAACTACGCCACAAGTGACCCCATTTTGGAAAGAAGACACCCCAAGGTATTCCGTGAGGGGCACTGCGAGTTCCTAAAATTTATTTATTTTTGTCACAAGTTAGCGGAAAATGATGATTTTTTTTTTCTCTTTTTTCCTTACAAAGTCTCATATTCCACTAACTTGCGACAAAAAAAAAAAAATTCGAGGAACTCACCATGCCCCTCACGGAATACCTTGGGGTGTCTTCTTTCCAAAATGGGGTCACTTGTGGGGTAGTTATACTGCCCTGGCAATTTAGGGGCCCAAATGTGTGAGAAGTACTTTGCAATCAAAATGTGTAAAAAATGGCCTGCGAAATCCGAAAGGTGCACTTTGGAATATGTGCCCCTTTGCCCACCTTGGCTGCAAAAAAGTGTCACACATCTGGTATCGCCGTACTCAGGAGAAGTTGGGGAATGTGTTTTGGGGTGTCATTTTACATATACCCATGCTGGGTGAGAGAAATATCCTGGCAAAAGACAACTTTTCCAATTTGTTTATACAAAGTTGGCATTTGATCAAGATGTTTATCTCACCCAGCATGGGTATATGTAAAATGACACCCCAAAACACATTCCCCAACTTCTCCTGAGTACGGCGATACCAGATGTGTGACACTTTTTTGCAGCCTAGATGCGCAAAGGTGCCCAAATTCCTTTTAGGAGGGCATTTTTAGACATTTGGATCCCAGACTTCTTCTCACGCTTTAGGGCCCCTAAAAAGCCAGGGCAGTATAAATACCCCACATGTGACCCCACTTTGGAAATAAGACACCCCAAGGTATCCAATGAGGGGCCTGGCAAGTTCATAGAATTTTTTTTTTTTTCGCATAAGTTAGCGGAATATGATTTTTATTTTATTTTTTTCTCACAAAGTCTCACTTTCCGCTAACTTAGGACAAAAATTTAAATCTTTCATGGACTCAATTTGCCCCTCAGCGAATACCTTGGGGTGTCTTCTTTCCAAAATGGGGTCAGTTGTGGGGTGTTTGTACTGCCCTGGCATTTGAGGGTCTCCGCAATCATTACATGTATGGCCAGCATTAGGAGTTTCTGCTATTATCCTTATATTGAGCATACAGGTAATGAGATTTTTTTTTTCTGTTCAGCCTCTGGGCTGAAAGAAAAAAATGAACGGCACAGATTTCTTCATTCGGATCGATCAATGTGGATGAAAAAATCTCTGCCAAAAAAAAATAAATGGAGGGGAAAGGCGTCTGCCAGGACATAGGAGCTCCGCCCTACATCCATACCCACTTAGCTCGTATGCCCTGGCAAACCAGATTTCTCCATTCACATCAATCGATGTGGATGAATAAATCATTGCCGGGATTTTTAATTTTTTTTATATATATATACAAAGTGTTTGCCAAAGCATAGGAACGCCGCCTCCTCCTCAGCTCGTATGCCTCGGCAAACGTATCTGTTACTGCAGAGGAGAAAATCTCGTCTTGCAGCGCCGCATACACCGACTTGCGTGTAATCTGACAGCAGCGCAATGCTTCTGTCAGAATGCACATCAGTGCTGCAGCTAATCGATCGGTTGGTCCACCTGGAAGGTAAAAAAAAAAAAAAAAACTTTAACTTTTTTAACTGAACATTAACTTTTGCTTACTGGTGTTTTTTTTTTTTTTTACCTTTATAGAACAAACCTCTCCTTCCCCATGAGTCAATGTGCAAAGCGCAAATCGCCCAAATATGTGGCGAAGTGCGTTATGCACTTTGTCCCATGTGAAAGGAGACGTTTGCAGCAGCAGTGAGTGAATGGGCCCTAATAGCCCTGTGTGCCTGTCCTGGTGAGATGATCCCTATGCTAATAGTGTACCTGTGCTGTGAGTGGTACTTCCAGAAACACTCTCCAAAGCATAGGGCAGGGTGGTCCGGACAGAAATAGCGGGTGTCACGCCTTATTCCACTCCTGCTACAGACACGACATCTTTTTCGGGGTGACGGTTGGGTTGAGGTACCAGGAACGACATTGGGGAAATGTCGCTCGTGTAGACGGCTACCTACACTGGTGGATGGGGCCACGGAACCTCCTGGGTACAGGAGGTTCTCGATGATCTCTTCCTGAAATTTGAGGAAGGATCCAGTTCTCCCAGCCTTACTGTAGAGAACAAAACTATTGTACAGAGCCAATTGAATTAAATATACAGACACCTTCTTATACCAGCATCTGGTTCTGCGGGAAACTAAATACGGAGACAACATCTGGTCATTGAAGTCCACCCCTCCCATGTGAAGGTTATAGTCGTGGACTGAGAGGGGCTTTTCAATGACACGGGTTGCTCGCTCAATTTGTATTGTCATGTCTGCGTGAATGGAGGAGAGCATGTAAACGTCACGCTTGTCTCTCCATTTCACCGCGAGCAGTTCTTCGTTACACAGTGCGGCCCTCTGCCCCCTTGCAAGACGGGTGGTAACGAGCCGTTGGGGAAGCCCGCGCGACTAGTTCGCGCGGTACCACAGGCGCCAATCCGTTCTAGAAACAAATGCCTAAAGAGGGCCACACCAAGTCCCAAACTGTCTTCCCACTGCTCCCCAGGTAGTCAGGGCAACCGACCGGCTCCAGGGTCTGATCTTTTCCCTCATAGATCCGAAATTTGTGGGTATAGCCTGTGGCCCTTTCACAGAGCTTATACAATTTGACCCCATACCGGGCGCGCTTGCTTGGGATGTATTGTTTGAAGCCAAGGCGCCCGGTAAAATGTATCAGGGACTCGTCTACGCAGATGTTTTGCTCTGGGGTATACAAATCTGCAAATTTCTGGTTGAAATGGTCTATGAGGGGCCGAATTTTGTGGAGCCGGTCAAAAGCAGGATGGCCCCTGGGACGGGAGGCGGTGTTGTCACTAAAGTGCAGGATACGCAGGATGGCCTCAAAACGTGCCCTGGACATAGCAGCAGAGAACATGGGCATGTGATGAATCGGGTTCGTGGACCAATATGACCGCAATTCATGCTTTTTTGTCAGGCCCATGTTGAGGAGGAGGCCCAGAAAAGTTTTAATTTCGGAAACTTGGACTGGTTTCCACCGGAAAGGCTGGGCATAAAAGCTTCCCGGGTTAGCGGTGATAAATTGTGTGGCATACCTGTTTGTTTCGGCCACAACTATGTCTAAGAGCTCCGCAGTCAAGAACAGCTCAAAAAATCCCAGGGCCGAACCGATCTGAGCTGTCTCAACCCGAACTCCAGACTGGGCAGTGAAAGGGAAAACTACGGGTGCGGCTGAAGTTGGGGACTGCCAATCAGGGTTTGCCAGCACCTCTGGGATTCTAGGGGCTCTACGGGCACGTCTTTGCAGTGGCTGCGACGGGGTCACTACTGCACGTGCCACCATACCAGCTTCAACTGTCCTTCTGGTGCTCGCTACTTCACCAGGTTGTACGGCAGTGCTGGTACTAGGTCCAGGGAGGGCTGGGCTGCTGGTGTATGCCTCACCACGTAATCCGACAGCACCAGCCCCACTCTGCTGCTCTTGAAGCGGATCCTGCGCAACCTGTGGTCTAGCGACACGGGGCCGGGTACGCCTGGTGGTATCAGGGACCTCAGCCTCCTCGTCCGAACTTTGGGTCAGAGAGCCACTGCTTTCTACAGGTTCGTATTCTGACCCGCTGGATTCATCAGATGAGGGTTCCCACTCCTCATCCGACTGGGTCAGAAGCCTGTAGGCCTCTTCAGAAGAATACCCCCTGTTTGACATTTTGGGCAACTAAATTTAGGGGTATTCCCTGAGACTACCCAAGAAAAAAAAAGCAAGCCTGTCTTACAAAGGGGAGGCTAGCGAAGTACCGGAGGCCGCTGCGGTTGATAAAAAATTAAAAACAGATTTTTTTATCGCCGCAGTGCGTGTAAAGTGAATGTGCAGCGATTTTTTGTCACTGCGGTGGGGCGGGCGTGGGCGAACGCACGTGTGGGCGACCGATCAGGCCTGATCGGGCAAACACAGTGTTTTGGGTGGAGGGCGAACTAAAGTGACACTAGTACTATTATAGATCTGACAGTGATCAGTTTTGATCACTTCCAGATACTATAAAAGTACAAATGCTGATTAGCGATACGCTAATCAGCGAATAACGGACTGCGGTGCGGTGGGCTGGGCGCTAACTGATCGCTAACTACCTAACCAAGGGGCCTAAACTATACCTAAAACCTAACGGTCAATACCAGTGAAAAAAAAAAGTGACAGTTTACACTGATCACTTTTTTCCTTTCACTAGTGATTGACAGGGGCGATCAAAGGGTTAATTAGGGTTCAGGGGGGTGATCTGGGGCTAGTATGTGTAGTGTTGGTGTACTCACTGTGAAGCCTGCTCCTCTGCTGGATCCAAGCGACGAAAAGAACCAGCAGAGGAGCAGGCAGCCATATATCAGATCATATTTACTAATATGATCTGATATCTGGCCTTTGATTGGTTTTTTTAAAAATCGCCAGCCTGCCAGCCGCGATCATTGGCTGACAGGCTGGTGACCCGACCCCCCCTCTACGAAATGACGGCGCGAACTGCGCATGCGCGCGCGCATATTCGCGTCATCTCGCGTCTCGCGAGATGACGCGTATATGCGTGACTGTGCGCTGCCGCCTCCGGACCGCACATCTGCGTTAGGCGGTCCGGAGGCGGTTAAATACTGCAATAATATTTTGGGTTAAAAAAACACACATTTCTGGCAATACCCTACATCTGGGGCATTAGCTGCATCTGTCAGTGTGAAATACAAGCTTTAAATACTGCAATAATATTCTAGGTTTAAAAAAACACCAATTTTTCTGCAATACCCTACATCTGTAGCCTTAGCTACATTAGTCAGTGTTAAATACAAGCTTGAAATACTGCAAAGTATTCTGGGTTGTAAAAAACACCAATTTTTCAAATACCCTACATCTGGGGCCTTTGCTGCATCTGTCAGTCTGAAATACAAGCTTTAAATACTGCAATAATATCCTGGATTTAAAAAAACACCAATTTTTAGCAATACACTACCTCAGGGGCCTTTGCTGCATTTGTCAGTGTGAAATACAAGCTTGAAATACTGCAATAATATTCTGTTATTAAAAAACACTTATTTTGGGCAAAATACATAATTTGCGGCCATTGCTGCATCTGTCAGTGTGAAATATAAGCTTGAAATACTGCATTAATATTCTGGGTTTAAAAAAACACCAATTTTGGGCAATACCCTACATCTGGGGCCTTTGCTGCATTTTTTGTGTGAAATACAAGCTTGAAATACTGAAATAATATTCTGGGTTTAAAAAAACACCCATTTTGGGCAATACCCTACATCTGGGGCCTTTGCTGCATGCGTCTGTGTGAAATACAAGCTTGAAATACTGCCATAATATTCTGAGTTTACAAAAACACAAATTTTTGGCAATACCCTACATCTGGGGCCTTTGCTGCATGTGTCTGTGTGAAATACAAGCTTGAAATACTGCAATAATATTCTTGGTTTAAAAAAAACAACCATTTTTGGCAAAACCCTACATCTGGGGCCTTTGCTGCATGTGTCTGTGTGAAATACAAGCTTGAAATACTGCAATAATATTCTGGGTTTAAAAAAACACCCATTTTGGCCACACAATACATCTGGGGCCTTTGCTGCATCTGTCAGTGTGAAAAAGTTGCGCCTCCTACAAGGGGTCGTGATATCAAAAAGAAAACTTTGCTACACAAAGCTTTTAGTTGTTTTAGACTTAATACCAGAATTCCATATGGATTAAATCTACACATATATATATATATATATATATATATAGCTATATTTTTATATTTATAGCTGATTGCATTGATACATTGTGATACACTATTAATGCATTGTGATACATTGTTGTTGTCACAAAAAGTGCAACAGCAAGCGATCAAATAGCCGTATGCCCACCAAAATAGTACCCCCACCTAAGACAATCGCCCAAAAAAAAACTAAACTATGGCTCAGAATATGCAGACACTAAAACATCTTTTTTTTTGTTTTAAAAAAGCTGTTATTGTATAAAACTTACATAAATAAAAAAATGTACACATATTAGGTATCGCCGAGTCCGTAATAACATGCTCTATAAAAATATCACATGACCTAACCCCCTCAAATGAACATCGTAAAAACAAAAAAAGGTGTAAAAAAAGCAATTTTTTGTCAACTTACATTACAAAAAGTGCAATAGCAAGCGATCAAAAAGTCATATGCACCCCAAAATAGTGCCAATCAAACCGTCATCTCATCCCGCAATAAATGAGACCCTACCTAGGATAATCGCCTAAAACCTGAAAAAACTATGGCTCTCAAACTATGGAGACACTAAAACATGATTTTTTTTTGTTTCAAAATGAAATAATTGTATAAATAGTATACATATTAGGTAGCGTCCGTAATAACTTGCTCTTTAAAAATATCACTTGACCTAACCCCTCAGGTAAACACCGTAAAAAAAGTTAAATAAAAACGGTGTAAAAAGAGCCTTTTTTGTCACCTTACATCACAAAAAGTGTAATAGCAAGCGATCAAAAAGTCACACGCACCCCAAAATAGTGCCATTCAAACCGTCATCTCATCCCGCAAAAATTATACCCTACCCAAGATCATCGCCCAAAAACTGAAAAAACTATGGCTCTCAGACTATGGAGACACTATAACATGATATTTTTTTGTTTAAAAAAATGAAATCATTGTGTAAAACATATATAAATAAAATTTTTTATACATATTAGGTATCGCCGTCTCCATGACAACCTGGTCTATAAAAATACCCCATGATCTAACCTGTCAGATGAATGTTGTAAATAACAAAAAATAAAAACGGTGCCAAAACAGCTATTTCTTGTTACCTTGCCTGACAAAAAGTGTATTATAGAGCAACTAAAAATCATATGTACCCTAAACTAGTACCAACAAAACTGCCACCCTATCCTGTAGTTTTTAAAATGCGGTCACTTTTTGGGAGTTTCTACTCTAGGGGTGTATCAGGGGGGTTTCAAATGGGACATGGTGTCAAAAAACCAGTATAGCAAAATCTTCCTTCCAAAAACCGTATGGCATTGCTTTCCTTCTGTGCCCTGTCTTGTGCCCGTACAGCAGTTTACGACCACATATGGGGTGCTTATGTAAACTACAGATTTAGGGCCATAAATATTGAGTTTTGTTTGGCTGTTAACCCTTGCTTTGTAACTGGAAAAAAATTATTAAAATGGAAAATCTGCCAAAAAAGTGAAATTTTGAAATTGTATCTCTATTTTCCATTAATTCTTGTGGAACACCTAAAGGGTTAACGACATTTATAAAATCAGTTTTGAATACCTTGATGGATGTAGTTTCTAGAACGGGGTCATTTTTGGGTGGTTTCTATTATGTAAGCCTCACAAAGTGACTTCAGACCTGAAGTGGTCCTTAAAAAGTTCTGAGAAATTTCAAGATTTACTTCTAAACTTCTAAGCCTTGTAACGTCCCCCAAAAATAAATTGTCATTCCCAAAATGATCCTAACATGAAGTAGACATATGGGGAATGTAAAGTAATAACTGTTTTTATAGGTAATGCTATGTATTATAGAATTAGAGAAATTGAAACTTGGAAATTAGCAAATTTGGTATTTTTTTATAAATAAAAATGAATTTTCTGGACTCCATTTTACCAGTGTCATGAAGTACAATATGTGACGAAAAAACATTCTCAGAATGGCCTGAATAAGTCAAAGCTTTTTAAAGTTATTACCACATAAAGTGACACTGGTCAGATTTGCAAAAAATGGCCTGGTCCTTAAGGTGCAAATGAGCCTGGTCCCTAAGGGGTTAAAAGGGTTTTGCCAAGAAAAATACTGTATATATCACCTATCCACAGGACCACTGGGAGCCCTTGTTATCCCGAAAACAGATGATCACAAAGTTCTTTTTTGGAATGGAGTGGTTGGGCTCCCAGTGATCAGACATTTATTGAATAGGCGATAAATATTTGTTGCATGATAGCTACATATATGTAACTATTCATTGGTGGTGTATACCCAGAGTCAGATTAGGCTGCCCTAGAAATGATTTTCAGTGCCAACCCCTGAACATTTCCATGTCTAATCATAAACTTTGTTGGTATAATTGACGCATAGTAAATATTATAATGGTTTAATACTTTATTAATCTTACCCAAAAGAAACAGAGTACAGTGACAAGTGATTGGTTTCAATGTACGGTAAGCAACAATTAGGGTTGTCTTCTGTTAGACTTTCGTAGCTATTAAATGCATCAGAGCCTGGGATGACCATAGAATCCTCTGGAATTCTGATGGACCAGTCTTACTCTATGCACAGCAATTACACTGCATATCTGTTCTCATTATTTACTGCCCATACTGTGAAGAAGGGAATAATTAAGGTTTACCTTTATACTGATTTGTGAGGGTCTCAATTGATTGCGCCTATTATTAGGCTTTAGTGGCCAGTAGTGTTGATCGAGCACCAAAGTGCCAAAGAGTACAATCAGGGCCGATCCTACACGGGGTGCAGTGGGTGCCCCGCACCCCAGCGCTGTCACCCGAAAGGCGCCGAGCGAGCCGCCGGGACTTTTTTTTTTTGACTTTTTTTTTTTTTTAACCACCTCCGGACCGCCCGGTGGGCCGGGCCGCCTCAGCCTCAGGGTTCGAGTGGGGCCGGGGGTGTGCCGTGACAGTGTGAGACGAGTCCGTGACTGCCGGCCGCCGGCCGGCCGGGTGTGGCCTAATCAATTCACACCCCTGTCACTGTCTGTGACTGCTCCGCTCCGCCTCCTGCCAGCCCACTGTGACACTGACACAAAGAACAGACACACACATATACTAACTGACTCATGTGTGAGACTGAGACCGCCTCCTGTAGTCCGCCTCCTGTGCTCTGCCTCCTGTACTCCGCCTCCGTGCTCCGCCTCCGTGCTCCGCCTGACTGCCTCCCATCTTCCGGCGGCCGGCAGCGTAACGTCGCTCACTGCGACGTAACGTAGTGAGTGACGTCACGTCACGTTACAGTTACGCTGCCGCCGGCCGCCAATTTTGAATATTGAAGAGCGGGACTGGAGCACTGCCAGTGCCACGCCAGTCACGCCACCAGCTTCTGCCTGCCAGTGCCCGCCCCTGCGCCCTAGTAGTGCCAACTGGCTTGTACTAAGTTGTGAGAATACATTTGGAGTCCTCCTGACTGAGTCCTGACTCCTGACTGTCCCAGGCAGTAAGTTAGTGAATTAACTGAATAGTGATGATTAGTGATAGATTATATTAGATAAGATAGTAACTTATGTAAGGCCTCTTTCACACTTGCGTTGTCCGGATCCGGCGTGTACTCCACTTGCCGGAATTACACGCCGGATCCGGAAAAACGCAAGTGTACTGAAAGCATTTGAAGACGGATCCGTCTTCAAAATGCTTTCAGTGTTACTATGGCACCCAGGACGCTATTAAAGTCCTGGTTGCCATAGTAGTAGTGGGGAGCGGCATACTTACCATCCGTGCGGCTCCCGGGGCGCTCCAGAATGACGTCAGAGCGCCCCAGGCGCACGGATGACGTGTACATGCGATCACGTGATCCATGCGCTTGGGGCGCCCTGACGTCACTCTGGAGCGCCCCGGGAGCCGCACGGACGGTAAGTATGCTGCTCCCCGCTCCCCACTACACTTTACCATGGCTGCCAGGACTTTAGCGTCCCGGCAGCCATGGTAACCATTGAGAAAAAGCTAAACGTCGCATCCGGCAATGCGCCGAAACGACGTTTAGCTTAAGGCCGGATCCGGATCAATGCCTTTCAATGGGCATTCATTCAGGATCCGGCCTTGCGGCAAGTGTTCCGGATTTTTGGCCGGAGCAAAAAGCGCAGCATGCTGCGCTATTTGCTGCGGCCAAAAAACTTTCCGTTCCGGAACGGAAGACATCCTGATGCATCCTGAAGGACGGACTGTCCATTCAGAATGCATTAGGAAAATCCTGATCAGTATTCTTCCGGCATAGAGCCCCGACGACGGAACTCTATGCCGGAAGACTATAACGCAGGTGTGAAAGAGCCCTAAGTGAGCTATTGAGCTTGTAAATAAACTTGTGCAAACTGCAAACTATATGAGTAGTTACTAACTACTCATATACTTTGCACAAGTTTATTTACAAGCTCAATAGCTCACTTACATAAAGGAACGGACGTCTTACAATAGGGTGGGACACTGTTATGGGGGGGGGGGAGGAGAAGTGATATGTGGATGATGACACATTTATATAGCACAAGATGCTTGCGCTGCCTGCCATATATGTGTGTCATCCACAGATCCCCCCGGCCACCTATAACAGTGTCATCCACAGATGCCCCCTAACAGTGCGTCATCCACAGATCCCCCATAACAGTGCGTCATACTGTCATCCACAGATCCCCCATAACAGTGTGTCATACTGTCATCCACAGATCCCCCATAACAGTGTGTCATACTGTCATCCACAGATCCCCCATAACAGTGCGCCTGCGCACTGAGGAGAGACAGAAAGGAGGGCACATAATCAGTGGAAGCAAGCAGAGGACGGTACAGCAGACGACTGAATCGCTTCTTTTGTAAGTAAATTGTTTTATTATAAATGTAGTTTAATGTTTTTGTCTTTTATTATATTCTGGCTTTTGCTTGGTTATGTATGATGCTTTTTGATAATAAGTAAATGTAGTGGTGCTATAATGTGGACCCCAGGCCTCTCTGATGTCCTGCAGGCTGGGCTGGTGCTGTGGCAGCATACGGTTGGTCAGGCAGCAGAGAGGCTCTGGGGCTGTCATTGTGCTCTGGTACTTTTCCCTTCACAGCCACTGCTATCTCTCTCTCGTACAGTGCAGACTCCGCAAGAGGCTTTCCGTTTGCTCTCCGTCCTCTTAAAAGTCTATGGGAATCAAAACTGATCCATCTGGTTCCTGTTATGCAAGACTGAAAACAAAGTCCGTCTTGCATAAGGGGACCCAGACTGATCCGTTATGCTTTCTCATAAACTTCTATTAGGACAGAGCAAAACGGAATGCCTTTTAGGGTCCATTCACACGTCCGTTGTTTCTTTCCTGATCTGTTACGTTTTTTGCGGAACAGATCTGGACCCATTCATTTTCAATGGGTCCTGAAAAAAATCGGACAGCTCAATTTCAGATTTTTTTTCAGGACCCATTGAAAATGAATGGGTACAGAACTGGTCCAGATCTGTTCCGCAAAAAACGGAACAGATCAGGAAAGAAACAACGGACGTGTGAATGGACCCTTAAAGGTTTCCGTTTTGCATTCCATCTGGCCATTCCGTTATATTCCGTTTGAAACGGAACCTATAACGGAATGGCATAACGCAGATGTAAACCCACCCTGTACGGAATAGGTGGTATTTGCCAGAGTTGCTGGAGAACTGTGAGTGCAATTTCGGGGGCACTGACCTGTACAGGGTGTGGAGGATTGGGAGGTTGAGATCCACTGAGGATATTATAAGACTTTTCTGTAGCTTCCTATATTGTTGCAAAGCTTGTGTGTTGGCTGAAGCCTTCCTATCTTACTGGTGGCTGGCCCTGCCCCTCAATTGTGCTTCCGGGTTTGGCTCCGCCCCTAGACTGCAAGGGGGTGGGGCTGAAGTTGGGGGCTGAAGTTGTTGCCATAGAAACATTGTAAAGGGGAGGAGTTAGTAAAGATAACCACGCCCATGTGGGGGCGCCAGAAATATTTCTGCACCCAGGCGCCTGTGACCCTAGGATCGGCCCTGAGTACAATGGAAGTTAATGGGTGAACCAGAGCTTTAAACCAGGCACCCCCTGCTCTGAAGAGGGTAGGGTGTCTGGTTCACAGAAAAAGGTAAGAAATTGATGGAAACACCACTGAAATGGTTCGGAAACAGCATGGGGAGGATGTCTGGATGCATCTTGGACTCCCAGATCGCTGCTGGGAACAATGTTGTCCGAGTAGTACGGCACTTTTACAAACTGACAATAATACGCACCAAAACGAAGATAAAATGGATTTTAGAGGAAAAATAGTTAGGAAACATTCTTTCCTGTATATTTATTTGTATATAAAGTGCAAGTGCTGCCAAAAATTACAAGGAAGTGGTGCTCCGATACAACCTGTATATCACATAAAGGAGGACCTCATTCACATTGTGGTACAATTGTTCAGGTAGTTGGACTCCTACACTCATAAAGATAAAACTTATGATAAATGGCCTGCTGGTGACCCTCAAAAACATTAGGGGAAGGGGCCTGCTGGTGACCCTCTAAAACATCAGGGACGAGGGCCTGCTGCTGATCTGATTATCTAAAACATTAGGGGTGAGGGCCTGCTGGTGACCATCTAAGACATTAGGGGTGAGGGTCTGCTGCTGAGCTGACCCTCTAAAATATTAGGAGCGAGGACAACGTAATAAGCATGTTGATATGATGGAGGAGGAGGATGAGAAAAGGAAGATTCAACCATATAACCTTTATTGTGGTGGAAGGGGTACATCGGAATACAGTGTATTTAATATACCATAAAAGCCACATGTAAAGTGCCATTATGTTCAGCCACTTCCCTCTGGTAGAGTAGATAAGTCTGGGGCAATCCAGGCCTTGTTCATTTTGATAAGAATCAACCTGTCAGCATTTTCAGTTGACAGGCGGATGCGCTTATCAGTTATTATGCCCCCAGCAATACTAAATACCCGCTCTGACAAAACATGGGTGGAAGGGCAGGCCAGCACCTCCAAAGCGTAAAGCGCCAGTTCGTGCCACGTGTCCAGCTTGTAAGGCACAGAGGGATCACTGAGGACGCTCACACGGTCTGCTAGGTACTCCTTCACCATCTTCAAAAACATTTCCCTCCTTGTGACACTAGGCTGCGCATCAGGGTGAGGGTGCTGGCGGGGTGTCATGAAACTGTCCCAGGCCTTGGAGAGTGTTGCCCTGCCTCTTTTGGAACTGCCGTGTGTTCCCCTCGTCTCCCCTCATCGGTTGCCCAAGGAACTACGTACTCTGCCGCCAGCATTGTCAGCTGGAAATTTGTAGAGCAAGGACCTTCTGGTATTGCTCGTCCTCTCCACCACAGTTATGAGAGATGAGAAGTTCTCTTTGTAGCCGGGGTCGATAAGGGTGAACAACCAGTAATCGATGTTGGCCAAAATGCGTATAACGTGAGGGTCAAGGGAACAACAGCATAACATAAAGTCAGCCAAGTGTCAGAGTCCCTACAGACAAGACTTTGCTGTCCTCATCAGGAGGATGACTCTCAATCTCATCCTCTTCCTTCTCTTTGGCCCATCCACTCTGAACAGATGGAATAAACCTGTTATGGGTACTACCCTCTGTAGCAGAGGCAACTGTCTCCTGCTTCTCCTCCTCATGATCATCCAATTCTCAATGAGAAGAAGAACTGAGAGTGGCCTGGCTATCACCCTGTGTATTGTCTTCCCCCCATTTCCACCTCTTACACATGCAAAGCGTCCGCCATCATTGTGAGCAAGCGTTTCAGTAGAAACAGAAGTGGGATGGCTACGCTGATAATAGCAGCATCGCTGCTCACCATCTGTGTTGATTCCTCAAAGTTGCGTAAAACCTCACAGAGGTCAGACATCTATGCCCACTCGTCGCTTGTAAAGAGCGGAAGCTGACTGAAAAGGCGACAACCATGTTGCAGCTGTTATTCCACTACTGCCCTCTGCTGCTCATAAATCCTGGCCAACATGTGGAACGTGGAGTTCCAGAGAGTGCTCACGCCACACAACAGTCAGTGAGCAGGCAATTGCAAGTGCTGCTGCAGCGTTGCCAGACTGGCGGCAGCTGTTGATGACTTTCAGAAATGGGCACACACATGGCGCACCTTCACCAGTAGCTCAGGCTAATTGGGGTAGGTTTTGAGAAACCGCTGAACCACTAAGTTGAACACGTGGACTAGGCATGGTATGTGTGTGAGCTTTCCAAGCTCCAAAGCGGCCACCAATTTAAGGCCGTTATCAGACACAACCATGCCTGGTTGTAGGTTGAGTGGCGGGAGTTCAGTCTGATCCCTTATACCCTGCCACAGCTCTGCAGTGGTGTGCTGTTTGTCACCTAAGCAAATTAGTTTCAGCACGGCCTGTTGCTTCCCCACTGCAGTGCTACACTGCTTCCAGCTACTGACTAATGGCTGACTGGTGCTGCAAGATGAGAATTCAGAGGTGGAAGTAGAGGAGGAGGTGGAGGAGGAGAAGGGGGGGGTTGCAGCCACTAGTGTAGGTGGTGGCGGAAATCCTGATAGAAGTAGGGCCCACAATCCATGGCGTCGGTAGCACCTGTGCCATCCCAGGGTACGACTCGCTCCCGGCCTCTAAAACGTTCACCCAGTGTACCGTCAGGGAAATATAGCGTCCCTAGCCACAATCACTTGTCCATGTGTCAGTCGTTAAGTGGACCTTCCCAATAACTGCATTGGTCAGGACAAGGGGGATGTTACAGGACACATGCTGGTATAAGTCGGGGACAGCACACCGGGAAAAATAGTGGCTAGCTGGGGACTGAGTAACGAGGGACGGCCACCGCGATCAGACTGCGAAAAGCCTCAGTCTCCACAAGCCTAAATGGCAACATTTCCAGGACCAGCAATTTGGAAAGGTGTGCATTTAGTGCTATGGCCTGTGCGCTGGGACACAGAAGTGGATGTGCTAGCTGATGGTGCTTGTGAAGGTCCAGGTGCAGGGTGGGAGACATCTAGGCCTGCGTCTTGGACAGGCCATTGGCCAGCACATAACACAGGGGAAGAAGAGGCAGTGGTGTGAACTGCAGACACTGATTGTGGACCCAGGTGTTCGGCACACCTATTAGGGTGCTTTGATGCCATGTGGCGGATCATGCTGGTGGTGGTTAGGTTGCCAGTGTTCACGCCCCTGCTCATTTTGGTATGGCACAGGTTGCAAGTTACAATTCTTTTATCGTCGCACTTTCCTCAAAAAAGCACCAGACTGTGGAACACCTACCTCCTGGAAAGGGAGATGGCCCCAAGGGGGTGCTCCGGGAACAGTTGCGGGACTGTTTGGTGTGGCCTGCCTTCTCCCTTTTGCCACCCCACTGCCTCTTCCAGCCTGTTGCGGTGCTGCAGATCCCTCCCGCTCTGTACTGCTGTCCTTGCTCGGCTTGACACCTTGCCAGGTGGGGTCAGTGATTTGATTGTCCACCACTTCCTCTTCCACTTCCTTACTCTGGTTATCCTCCTGACTTGTTGACCTAACAAGAACCTCACTTATTTACAACTGTGTCTCATCTGTCAGAATATTATGTTGTCTCCGATTGACAGTCTATATTATTTATGTGAATAAATTAGAATCTGTAATGAAGGAAATTCTAATCTATCATAATAAATACCAAGCTAAAACGAGCTTGTGATCTGCGCTAAGCTAGACGACAAAAAGAAGGTGGTGGTATATGAAAATATATATTTATTAAAAAACAATAATACGGTGCAAACTGATATATAAGAAAATGGGTGACAATTGAAATTCAATCAATGATATGTAAAATAGTAAGAAAGTCAAAATAATCTAAAGTATACACTCACCTAAAGAATTATTAGGAACACCATACTAAAACGGTGTTGGACCCCCTTTTGCCGTCAGAACTGCCTTAATTCTACGTGGCATTGATTCAACAAGGTGCTGATAGCATTCTTTAGAAATGTTGGTCCATATTGATAGGATAGCATCTTGCAGTTGATGGAGATTTGAGGGATGCACATCCAGGGCACGAAGCTCCCGTTCCACCACATCCCAAAGATGCTCTATTGGGTTGAGATCTGGTGACTGTGGGGGCCATTTTAGTACAGTGAACTCATTACATGACATGACAACTCATGACATGGTGCATTATCCAGCTGAAAGTAGCCATCAGAGGATGGGTACATGGTGGTCATGAAGGGATGGACATGGTCAGAAACAATGCTCAGGTAGCCCATGGCATTTAAACGATGGCCAATTGGCACTAAGGGGCCTAAAGTTTGCCCAGAAAACATCCCCCACACCATTACACCACCACCACCAGCCTGCACAGTGGTAACAAGGCATGATGGATACCTGTTCTCATTCTGTTTACACCAAATTCGGACTCTACCATTTTACCATTTGAATGTCTCAACAGAAATCGAGACTCATCAGACCAGGCAACATTTTTCCAGTCTTGAACAGTCCAATTTTGGTGAGCTTGTGCAAATTGTAGCCTATTTTTCCTATTTGTAGTGGAGATGAGTGGTACCCGGTGGGGTCTTCTGCTGTTGTAGCCTATCCGCCTCAAGGTTGTGGCTTCACAAATGCTTCGCTGCACACCTCGGTTGTAACGAGTGGTTATTTCATTCAACATTGCTCTTCTATCAGCTTATACCATTCTCCTCTGACCTCTAACATCAACAAGGCATTTTCGCCCACAGGACTGCCGCATACTGGATGTTTTTCCCTTTTCACACCATTCTTTGTAAACCCTAGAAATGGTTGTGCGTGAAAATCCCAGTAACTGAGCAGATTGTGAAATACTCAGATCGGCCCGTCTGACACCAACAACCATGCCACGCTCAAAATTGCTTAAACTTCTGACATTCAGTTTGGAGTTCAGGAGATTGTCTTGACCAGGACCTTAACCCTACATGCATTGAAGCAACTGCCATGCGATTGGTTGACTAGATAATCGCATTAATGAGAAATAGAACAGGTGTTCCTAATAATTCTTTAGGTGAGTGTATATGTTCACTACTATGCCTTAGTATAACAATACCCCTCAATTTATATTTAAAATCAATTTGATACCCAATTTCTCTCAGACAACAAATGTCTGATAAAATCCAAATATAGTCTATTTCAGATTTTCCTCTTTTATAAATATATACAGTACAGACCAAAAGTTTGGACACACCTTCTCATTCAAAGAGTTTTCTTTATTTTCATGACTATGAAAATTGTAGATTTACACTGAAGGCATCAAAACGATGAATTAACACATGTGGAATTATATACATAACAAAAAAGTGTGAAACAACTGAAAATATGTCATATTCTAGGTTCTTCAAAGTAGCCACCTTTTGCTTTGATTACTGCTTTGCACACTCGTGGCATTCTCTTGATGAGCTTCAAGAGATAGTCACCTGAAATGGTCTTCCAACAGTCTTGAAGGAGTTCCCAGAGATGTTTAGTAGTGATGAGCGGGAGGTGCCATATTCGATTTCGCGATATTTCGCGAATATTCGAATGAATATTCGTGTTATATTCGTCTAAATCGAATATTCGCAATTATTTCAATTATCGCGAATAATATGCGATTTATTTTTCGCGTATTGCGATTATTTATCTTGATAGTATATGGCAACGTTCCTATGCTAATTGACTATGGCTAGGCTAATATGTGTATTTTACGAAATTTCGTAATATTGCTCTAACTTCGTCTCTTAGAATATTACGAAATTTCGTAAAATACACATATAGATTGTAATTTAGCTAATATAGTGCTATAATCCCTTTTTTTTCCTCAAATTTTTTTTTTGCCTCTTCTGAGCTTAAGTTTTGTAAAATATGTACACTATTAAAAAATATTACTATAGCAATATATTAGCTTAAATACAATCTATGTGTATTTTACGAAATTTCGCAATATTGCTCTAACTTCGTCTTTTAGAATATTCGTAATATTGCTCTAACTTCGTCTTTCAGAATATTACGAATATTCTAAAAGACGAAGTTAGAGCAATATTAAGAACATACGCAAAAGTCGAAATTGCGATGCGAGTAATATAACACGAAATAATCGCATGAAGATTTCAATTTAGCACTGCTATATTCCATATTCTAGCCTAATATGGAATATAGCTGTGCTAAGTTAGCACAGCTATATTCCATATTAGGCTAGAATATGGAATATAGCAGTGCTAAATTGAAATCTTCATGCGATTATTTCGTGTTATATTACTCGCATCGCAATTTCGACTTTTGTGTATGTTCTTAATATTGCTCTAACTTCATCTTTTAGAATATTCGTAATATTCTGAAAGACGAAGTTAGAGCAATATTACGAATATTCTAAAAGACGAAGTTAGAGCAATATTGCGAAATTTCGTAAAATACACATATAGATTAGATTGTAATTTAGCTAATATGGAATATAGCAGTAAGTTGAAAACGCCACTGACTGGAGCAGCCAGGAAGCCAGGAATCCAAAGGACAGGTAAGAACAACTTTAGGGAAGTGGGAAAGAAAAAAATATAACAATAAAAAAATAAATAAAGAATATTCGATTTTGCGAATATATAGAATGATATTCTAAATATTCGCGAAATCTCGAAATTGCGATATTCGAGAAAAAAATTTGCAATTCGAATATTCGCGCTCAACACTAATGCTTAGCACTTGTTGGCCCTTTTGTCTTCACTCTGTGGTCCAGCTCACCCCAAACCATCTCGATTGGGTTCAGGTCCGGTGACTGTGGAGGCCAGGTCATCTGTCGCAGCACCCCATCACTCTCCTTCATGGTCAAATAGCCCTTACACAGCCTGGAGGTGTGTTTGGGGTCATTGTCCTGTTGAAAAATAAATGATGGTCCAACTAAACACAAACCGGATGGAATAGCATGCTGCTGCAAGATGCTTTGGTAGCCATTCTGGTTAAGTATGCCTTCAATTTTGAATAAATCCCCAACAGTGTCACCAGCAAAGCACCCCCACACCATCACACCTCCTCCTCCACGCTTCACAGTGGGAACCAGGCATGTAGAGTCCATCCGTTCACCTTTTATGCGTCGCACAAAGACACGGTGGTTGGAACCAAAGATCTCAAATTTGGACTCATCAGACCAAAACACAGATTTCCACTGGTCTAATGTCTATTCCTGGTGTTCTTTAGCCCAAACAAGTCTCTTCTGCTTGTTGCCTGTCCTTAGCAGTGGTTTCCTAGCAGATATTCTACCATGAAGGCCTGATTCACACAGTCTCCTCTTAACAGTTGTTCTAGAGATGTGTCTGCTGCTAGAACTCTGTGTGGCATTGACCTGGTCTCTAATCTGAGCTGCTGTTAACCTGCGATTTCTAAGGCTGGTGACTCAGATGAACTTATCCTCCGCAGCAGAGGTGACTTTTGGTCTTCCTTTCCTGGGGCGGTCCGCATGTGATCCAGTTTCTTTGTAGCGCTTGATGGTTTTTGTAACTGCACTTAGGGACACTTTCAAAGTTTTCCCAATTTTTCGGACTGCACTGACCTTCATTTCTTAAAGTAATGATGGCCACTTGTTTTTCTTTACTTAGCTGCTTTTTTCTTGCCATAATACAAATTCTAACAGTCTTTTCAGTAGGACTATCAGCTGTGTATCCACCTGACTTCTGCACAACGCAACCCTGTCAGGTTTAATAAGTGGGATTTCTTGCCTTATAAATGGGGTTGGGACCATCAGTTGCGTTGTAAAGTCAGGTGGATACACAGCTGATAGTCCTACTGAATAGACTGTTAGCTGCTTTTTTCTTGCCATAATACAAATTCTAAGTAAAGAAAATTACTTTAAGAAATGAAGGTCAGTCAGTCTGAAAAATTGGGAAAACTTTGAAAGTGTCTCCAAGTGCAGTCACAAAAACCATCAAGCGCTACAAAGAAACTGGCTCACATGCGGACCGCCCCAGGAAAGGAAGACCAAGAGTCACCTCTGCTCCGGAGGAGCCTTAGTCACCAGCCTCAGAAATCGCAGGTTAACAGCAGCTCAGATTAGAGACCAGGTCAATGCCACACAGAGTTCTAGCAGCAGACACATCTCTAGAACAACTGTTAAGAGGAGACTGTGTGAATCAGGTCTTCATGGTAGAATATTTGCTAGGAAACCACTGCTAAGGACAGGCAACAAGCAGAAGAGACTTGTTTGGACTAAAGAACCCAAAGAATGGACATTAGACCAGTGGAAATCTGTGCTTTGGTCTGATGAGTCCAAATTTGAGATCTTTTGTTCCAACCACCGTGTCTTTGTGCGATGCAGAAAAGGTGAACGGATGGACTCTACATGCCTGGTTCCCACCGTGAAGCATGAAGGAGGAGGTTTGATGGTGTGGGGGTGCTTTGCTGGTGACACTGTTGGGGATTTATTCAAAATTGAAGGCATACTGAACCAGCATGGCTACCACAGCATCTTGCAGCGGCATGCTATTCCATCCGGTTTGCGTTTAGTTGGACCATCATTTATTTTTCAACAGGACAATGACCCCAAACACACCTCCAGGCTGTGTAAGGGCTATTTGACCATGAAGGAGAGTGATGGGGTGCTGCGCCAGATGACCTGGCCTCCACAGTCACTGGACCTGAACCCAATCGAGATGGTTTGGGGTGAGCTGGACTGCAGAGTAAAGGCAAAAGGGCCAACAAGTGCTACGCATCTCTGGGAACTCCTTCAAGACTGTTGGAAGACCATTTAAGGTGACTAGCTCTTAAAGCTCATCAAGAGAATGCCAAGAGTGTGCAAAGCAATAATCAAAGCAAAAGGTGGCTACTTTGAAGAACCTAGAATATGACATATTTTCAGTTATTTCACACTTTTTTGTTATGTATATAATTCCACATGTGTTAATTCATAGTTTTGATGCCTTCAGTGTGAATCTACAATTTTCATAGTCATGAAAATAAAGAAAACTCTTAGAATGAGAAGGTGTGTCCAAACTTTTGGTCTGTACTGTACATATACATGATTAGCAGTGATGACATAATTATACATCAATATCCATAAAAACAGTGTTAAAAACAGTATGCAAAAAGTGTACATGATTTTATAATCAGTGAAAACAAACAATAGTGTCACGAGGGTATCGAGAACCACGCCTGACTCCGTTATACCCGGGGTCAGGAAGTCGCAGCGGTTGGCTGCACGCTCTATTTAAGATAGGGCTGTTTTCCTTATGGTAGCTTTCTGGGTTTGCTTTGCAAACCCTTTTGGCTCACTCAGGGATCCGTAGCTCCTTCTCCTCAGCTGTTCCTTGTCCAGCACTCCCAAACCTCCTTATATTCCTCTCTCACACTTCTCTGGTTGCCAGAGATAGAGCTTCCTGCCTGGACATCTATCCTGACCCACTGGAGCTGTGTTGCTGCGTTCTCTGACTGTTGATTCAGAACGCTACCCTCCGGATCCCTGTTGGACCTTTGTGGACAGTTGTTGTCGTCCACCTGGGTGTTTGTGTTTGTCTGTGTTTGTCTGTCCTCTCCCTGGTGTTTCCCTCTTAGTGCAGTGGTGAGGACTAGCGATCCCACCGGCCCGTTCACTATCTAGGGCTCATTTCAGGGAAAGCCAGGGTTTAGGCACATGATCGCCGCACGGGTGAGGAACCAGTCTAGGGACGTCAGGGCAGTCAGGTGCCAGCCGCAAGGTGAGTTAGGGGTCACCACCTTTCCCTCTCCCTTAGGCAGGGCTTTCCCTGTTTTCCTCCCTGTGCGTGACACCGGTCATTACAAATAGATCATAAAGTGCTATGTGCCAATGTTATATACATAAATTCATATGTTTACAGTACATATCATATAGGACCCTTCATTAATCAATATCACATCCCAGGTGTACATAATTGTGTAAATTAAAAACAAATAGCTCATTTACTCAAAAGTTCTCACATGTAGCTTGAGACGGCAGGACCTGGCCGGCGTCCAAAACTTCGTATTACGCAGGCGTGGAGTACTTCTCATCCTGCGAGAATATCCTATTCCAGTGTTTCCCAACCAGTGTGCCTCCAGCTGTTGCAAAACTACAACTCCCAGCATGCCTGGACAGCCTTTGGCTGTGCGGGCATGCTGGAGTTGTAGTTTTGCAACAGCTGGAGGCACACTGGTTAGGAAACACTGTCCTATAGAGAACATAGGCGCCCACAACCAAGATGGCGACCTAGCACTAAGTGTCAACTGAGCATGCTCCCGCTTTCCAAGAGTGTGGAAAGCAGTAATCAAAGCAAAAGGTTGCTATTTTGAAGAACCTAGAATATGACATATTCTCAGTTGTTTCACACTTGTTTGTTATGTATAGAATTCCATATGTGTTAATTCATAGTTTTGATGCCTTCATAGTCATGAAAATAAAGAAAACTCTTTGAATGAGAAGGTGTGTCCAAACTTTTGGTATGTACTGTATATAACATTGGCACATAGCACTTTATGATCTATTGTTTGTTTTCACTGATTATAAAATCATGTACACTTTTTACATACTGTTTCTAACACTGTTTTTATGGATATTGATGTATAATTATGTAATCACTTTGCTAATCATGTATGCTATATAAGCACTTGACTTTGCACTATGTATTATGGCTTGACAAAGGCTCCATGGAGTAAGCTGAAACGTTGCGGTTATCACATAGGTGCCTTGGGCTTTTTTTGCACATATCTAACAAGACCAGGTCCTTGGTCTGTCTCAAGGTATTGCACCAGTCTTTATTTGTGTGCTGCTCAGGGCACACAAATTAATATGGTGTGGGGTATACGTTCACTTACTAAATATCAAATCACAGCCTGACAGAACGTTATAACAAAAATAATAAATATTTTATTGAAAATTAGGGTGGGTATAGATAAAATCAGGCATACAGGAACCAGTAGTGTGGAGAGGGGTCTGTAATATACCATCCACAACTCTGATCGCCTGAAAAAAATCACCAATTTATATGTGGCAGGAATCCAGTGTTGGAGCACACTGATTGATATCCAGCCTCAATATATATGGTATAATGAGTACAACACCCAGCCTGGGAGTACCATATAAATGCAATGTTATTGCAGCTGCTAATGGTGTAACTAGCAGACTAATCCTTGCATATATTAGTATTTACAGTCCATTGGGCCAGGTTTGCCCAGGAACTGCTCCCCTATGGGCTGAGCGAAGTACAACACACTGTGCTGAAGCAGCGGCACTCGTGATAATATCACTGTAGTGGTGTGCCCTCTGCCCTAAACACAGCTGACACCAGTGCTACGCTCTACGCGTTTCAACATGCTAGGGTGACCGCATGTCTCATCAGGAGCGAGCTACACTTAAAATCATGTGTCAGAATCTAAGCTCTGCACTGTAACGTGCATCTCTCGGCACTGTGATGGCCATTGTGTGCTGCTCTTCAACTTTTTTATTATATATATATATATATATATATATATATAAAACTAACCATACTGGCCTAGAACTGAATTCAGTTCTTTGGAGATGATACCGTGTTTCCAACAGTATACATAAATCTCTCTGAATCAGGTTAAGTTTTAGGATGATGCTGCAGGTACACCCCAATCTTATGCCAAAACAGATACTATACACAAAGTATGGTAAATTGAATATATATATATATATATATATATATATATATTAATTATCCTATAAAATATAGGTAAGGTTATACTATACCAAAAATGTCAGCTAGCAGAACTCAGTTTCAATGATTCTAAGATTGCTGCCTCCAATGGCTGAAAAGGTGGTCAGGGCTGGATATGATGGATTAAGATGTCTTCTTCAATATGACCATCCCAAGCTGATTCAAGAAAATGATGATCTGCCTCCTGATGATCCCCCTCTCAGCCCATAACATATTTTTATCCTATTTAAAATGGGACTGGTCTAGTTTAATTAACAACTAGTGACATCACTTTATTACTAATAGGACTTCCCCTAGGGATTTCGCAGTAAATTCTTTAATTTTATCCTCACACTAGGTGGCACTAAGGCTCCATATAAAAGTCTTTGGCAATTATAGCTATTTCCAGTAGATATTCTTTTAATTTGAAGAAGGGATACATTTTAACTAAAGTTTCACACAGACCTTGAAGAGATCGAAAAGAGACAATGAAGTTAATCTTTTGTCAAACATCTAGTCTCTTTCTAAATCTCTGACTAAGGCCTCTTTCACACTTGCGTTGTCCGGATCCGGCGTGTACTCCACTTGCCGGAATTACACGCCGGATCCGGAAAAACGCAAGTGTACTGAAAGCATTTGAAGACGGATCCGTCTTCAAAATGCTTTCAGTGTTACTATGGCACCCAGGATGCTATTAAAGTCCTGGTTGCCATAGTAGGAGCGGGATACTTACAGTCCGCACGGCTCCCGGGGTGCTCCAGAATGACGTCAGAGCGCCCCATGCGCATGGATGACGTGCCATGGGATCACTTCATCCATGTGCGTGGGGCGCCCTGACGTCACTCTGGAGCGCCCCGGGAGCCGCACGGATGGTAACCATTCAGAAAAAGCTAAACGTCGGATCCGGCAATGCGCCGAAACGACGTTTAGCTTAAGGCCGGATCCGGATCAATGCCTTTCAATGGGCATTAATTCCGGATCCGACCTTGCGGCAAGTCTTCAGGATTTTTGGCCGGAGCAAAAAGTTCCGGAACTGAAGACATCCTGATGCATCCTGAATGGATTTCACTCCATTCAGAATGCATTAGGATAAAACTGATCAGGATTCTTCCGGCATAGAGCCCCGACGACGGAAGAAAAGAACCAGGTGTGAAAGAGCCCTAAACCTAATTCATTCCAAACACACACAACACTTGTGGTCATTGTTTGGTAAGAAGACAGGGTTTGTTTATGATCACCTGTGTCCACATTTCTCCATTCAAGAACTCTTCTAGGAAATAGATAATTAATTTAGACTGTTCTCTGGGAGGAATTTCTACCTCAATTCTAATCTTAAAATTAATATATCTATAATTACCACACTCTTAGGCCCCATGCACACGGCTGTGTTTCACAGCCGTGTGCGGGCCGTGGAACCGCGGCCTGGATCCCTCCTGAGAGCAGGAGCGCACGGCGTCACTGGTTGCTATGACGCCGTGCGCTCCCTGCTGCCGTCACAGTACAGTAATACACTGGTATAGATCATACCAATGAAAATTAAAGTCTCTTTCTATCTATTTCAACTAAACTAAAACCCACACCTTTCAGTGTCTTATCTGGGTAAATACATTTTATTAGACTTGTTCAAATTTCTTCTCACACAAGAGCAGACTATGCAAACCCTCCTAAGTTTTATAAACAAAAGTCTTTACACACATCTAATCTCGAGTTAGTGACTCTAAGTTCACAAGTGTTTGAACTTATATTAACCTCTTGAATAAGACAAAATCATATCAAAATGGCTTTTCTTAATGTTCCTATTCATATACCTGTATAGGCCTTATTTGATGGACTCGTTTTATACTCAAAAGTTCTGACAAATCCACCCCCTTCTTCCCACGTTAGTCAAGGATCACCTTAAGACCTAACTGGGAAAAGGTCGGAAGAATTATCATGTTCATCAATATATTTATATATATATATATATATATATATATATATATTTTTTTTTTTAATAGATATGTCTTTTATATTAGTCATTTTAATGAAGAAAAGAAACAATTCTGTCCATAAATTTTTCACCTGAGTCTTTTCTCTGTATCATATGTTTTAGATCTTTAAAAGGTATAGTATCACAGAAATCCTGTTTCCAATGGTTTTAGCATGTAAGAAAAAGCAAAACTTAGCACCAATCATGCCATTATTGCTATGACTTTGTTCCCATGCACAATGTACCAATTTGGTACCTTTCCCAAGCTAAAATGAGATATCCTGTAGTTTCCATCCAATGTATGTCTTTGGATCCAACTTCACAAAGATTCTTGAAGTAAAATCTTCTTTGCCATCATTCATAATCCTGGGACATCTGAAACATGGCTGTTAGATTCGGGTTGATGATTAGTTCCGTCTGAGAATGGACATCTCAGGTCAACACCATTCGCATGATATCTGTATCTTTGTTGTCCTCATCGTCGCCAGGAATCACGTCTGGTTCAGCCAATTGCTTCCTTTTTCTGTAAAAGAAATTAAGAGTATAAATATATATATTCTTATCCATTTACACTTACAGTTTCCTACCTTTGTTATATAAAATAATTTGTAAGGAAACACCAAAATCTGTAAACAGTGAAATCAGATTAACGCAATCCTTATTCATTCTCTTATTCAACATCACCTTCTATGATTCTCAGTTGAGATCTCGGATGACATACTCGCAATTGATTTACATGGACCCATTTCTCTATGAATCCATCTTTAATATAAATTTTCACCTTATAAACCACAGGTGATATTTTATCAATAATTTCATATGGACCTTTCCATGATAGGAGAAATTTTCTTTCTTTTACCCGATCCCGGGCAAAGTTATAGAGATACACTCTATCTTGTACCTCATACTCCTTCTTGGTAGTTTTCAAATCATAATAAGTTTTGTTACTTACGGCGGCTTTCTCAAGGTTCTTCTGCGCGAAAGCAAATGCATATTGAAGATACTTACGAAGGTCCTCCACATACTGATGTGTCGTGGCTACATCGATCAGGTTATGATCTGATGTGCAATACAACAGATGTTGAGGAAATATCATTCTCCTTCCTTTTATTAACTCAAAAGGTGAGTGGCTCTAATAGCCATGAGCACAAACGGCAGCTTTATATCCCAGTCTTTACCAGACCCCTTAACATATTTCTTAAGGATGTTGACAATAGACAGGTTATAGCGCTCAACGGATCCGCTAGATGCTGGATGATAGGCAATGTGTAATTTTCTCTTCACACCCAAGATCTTCCACATCTTCGCCATTACCTCACTTAAAAAGTGTGATCCACGGTCTGAATCGATCCTTAAGGGTAACCCAAATCTGGAAAATACATGGTTAATCAACAAAAAGGCACAGGTCTCGGCTGTGTTATTGCGGGCTGGTAGACACTCTACCCATTTGATTCCAAATATACGCAGAGCGAACAAACGCCCGGTACAAACGCTGTTCTCGAGCAATTACGTATTTTAAACCAAAACTGGACTCAGAACAGCTTAGTTTGAACAAGTACAAAAACTTTTATTAAACTTACAATGATAAAAATTGTTACATATCCATACATATAAATGAGCTGCACAATGCCACACAGGATAACGTTAATTGGTCTGTTGTAAAACAACAGGAGGACTTGGTCTGTATCAATTTTTGTATTTCCCCTAGCCAGTGTTTACAATTTGCACTATGCACTTTATATTGTATTGACTGTTAGCCGTGTAAGAATATACTCTGCACGGTTTGGGATTATCTATTGTCATTTGTTTTACAACAGACCAATTAACGTTATCCTGTGTGGCATTGTGCTGCTCATTTATATGTATGGATATGTAACAATTTTTATCATTGTAAGTTTAATAAAAGTTTTTGTACTCTACCCATTTGGTAAACACGCAAGTGACTGTCAACATGTATTTATTCCCTCGAGACGACCGGGTAACAGGACCAATAAAATCTATTTGGATATCGGACCATGGTAATGAAAAACCCTTCTTCTGAAGTGGAGCATGATGTGTGGGACCTTGAGGGCGCAATTGAGCACACACCAAACAACCTCAGCAGTAAATTTGTATATCTTTTAACATATGAGGCCAGTAGGCATAATTACATAATGACTCATATGTAATCTTTTCTCCACGATGACCAGCTGTAGGCGCATCATGGGCATGCTGTAACATCAAACCTCTAAACGTAGTGAGAACTACCCATAGTTAAATACCGTTTTTAGAGGTTCTCATTAATAACCCATCTTAAATACTAAATTGGGATTTGGTATTCACAAGTAATCGGAGATCTTCCTTTTAGCCATAATCATCTTCCAATATGGGATTATTATTGGGATACTAAATATGCCTATAGAAGATACCAAGTAAAGGATCTTCCTTCTGGCTTTTAATCAGAACCTCATTTGTAGATTCTTGGCTCCATTGAGCTACACTATTTTTAGATTGGACTCTAGCTTGTTGTCTAGTGATAGCATCAATGGGACTCATCTCTAGGAAATTATCTATATCCACGTGGTCACCATTTATGGCTCCTTGTTTAGCCAGTTTATCAGCTAGGTCATTACCCTCTTTATCTATTTATACGAGCGAGTAGCCCTCAATAAAGTGTTCCTGTTTTACCCTTTACCAAGTTGAGGCTGGTGTTGGGTAACTGATCGACACTGGGGGATTGCTATACGCTGAAGATCTGCTATACTCCCCTGGCATAACTACTAGCTCTTGTAAGAGCTATTCCTGCTCTCTGGTTTTAGGAGAGGTTCACCCACTGGAGCCTGGAGCCTTTTCGTAGGTCCAGGGTGGGTAGGAGACGATGAGACCTCAACCAAGCTTCGGCGGTTCGTGGGGTCTGCAGTGCGTACGGTGTCAAGAGGAGTGCTTGGAGTCCTCGGAAAGCACTAGGAGCATCTATCGACGGAGGTACCCGGTCGGGGTGCCAGGAGATCCGTTACATTTGGTGGCAGCAGTGGGATGGCGTCCTAGTGTGAGGAGAAGCAGCTCGGAGACACAGTTCGTGGAGTATATTGAGGGCAACGCTAGTATCCGTGCAGTGCCCCTGGCTACAGCAGGATGGAATTGGCTAGTCTTCAAACAGCATTCCACTACGATGAGGAAGACCTGGATTGCCAGGATGCATTAAGGAAAGACATCTGGTGCCAGGCCCTGGGTAATGTACAATACCAGCGAGGTGAGAGTCTCCCCAGTGTAGAGCAGCGATTGCAGAAGCAAGTGGCCCTGCGGATGCCCTTCCTGGGAGAGCAGCCCCTGGAGGAATGGGTGAAGGAACTAGAGCACCGGGTATGGCAGGAGCTATGTTTGGAGGAGGCCTACCTGGCGCTCTGGTGGTATATGGTACAGTATATACCCTGAACAGCTGAGCATGACAAGCCAGAGGGAGAGGAGTTTTATGGTCCTGGCTGGTTATGGGAGTCCTTTGCAGAGCCTGACTTTGGGAGCCCTGCACAGTCCAGACTTCAGAACATCTTCTACGAGAGGGAGGCTAGGCAGGATTGGTATGACCCCCACGAGGTAGAGAAAGACCTGGCTCACCTAGCGACCCTGGAGTGGGAACTGGAGCAGGACTACAGAGATCTCTTCCACTCCACTGAGAGTGTCAGACCCAGGTCCAGAGCCCTTTAGCTGGGAGGATATTGTGAAGGTTTACTAGGAAGACCTGACTGAAGTATTCCCTGCTTCAGTACCAGCTACACAGGTAGGGGACCTCATATACTGGTCCTGGGGGGAACCCCATATGGCAGATGGAGATGGGACCGAGGTCTCTCCACCGGCCCTATAGAAATGCTGGGCAGTCGGCCCAGATCCCCAACGGCAGGCGGAGTTTCAGGGAGTAGGGACAGTTGGTCCTGCTCCCCAGCGGCAGTGTACTTTGAAGGGAGAGGAGACAACCGGTCTCTCTCCCCAACCACAGGGGGACAGCACCCCTAACTCCGATGATGCAGATGGGACCACAGTCTCTGCACCAGGCCTATCGGGATGCTGGACGGCCGGTACAGAGTCCCCACAGACCCAGCAGGAAGGCCAGGAGGAGGAGGTAAGCGATCCCTCCTCTCCATAGCTGATCCACAACAAGGTCCTGGAGCTAGGATTCCCTGACCCCATCCCAGTGGAAGAGCTGGCATCTGGGAAGAGCGCAGTTGGCCTCTGTCCTTCTCTAGCCCCTTCTCCAGAGCCGGACATCCCACAGGCTACCCCAGCGGAAGAGCTGGCATCTGGGCAGAGCGCAGTTGGCCTCTGCCCTCCTCTATCATCTTCTCCAGAGGCTGACTCCACACCAGCTTCCCCACCGGAAGAACTGGCATCTGGGCAGAACACAGTTGGCCACTGCCCTCCCCTATCCTCTTCTCCAGAGCCGGACTTCCCACCGGCTACCCCAGCGGAAGAGCTGGCATCGGGGCCTCTGCCCACCAAGTACCTATAGCTCCAAGCTAGAGAGCAACAAGGAAGCAAGGAGTAGCAGATGCCCACTCAACAGCTGGGGACATACAGAACAGAGCCAGGCCACAAAATTCAACAGATCCAGTATTGGGTTGTGAGTGGACTGCCAGACTAACTCAGATACCGACCAGCATGAGGTCAGGTATCTGGTTAGTCTTCCCTGGGAGGGGGAGTCTTGCCACTGGGTTTTGGAGGGGCCTGGCTACCAGCCTCTTGCCTCAGGATTATGGCCCATACTAACTTTAAAGGAGAAGACAGACCGTCCGCACAGCTTAAATCTGTCTTTGGAATTGTATTGTATGTTATGTGAGGGTACCCATATAGCTAATTTTATTGTATTTGTGTAGTCTGAGTGCCATTCACCTAATAATATGCACTCAGTCTTGAGCTATCTGGGGATATGTTAAATGTCTGTGTTCACTGTAAGGGTTGTGACATTGTATGTTTAAATGGTGATTTCTGTCCTGTTGTCCCCGCGTGTGTATTGGCGATTTCCCTTTGTCCTGAGAGATAATTGAATTACTCCTCGGGTGTCTCCAGGGCAGAGAGAAGGAAACCATGATGCATTGTGGGAATGTATTGTGTCTGTGTATCCTGAATTGCTGCATATCTGTCCTGTGTCACAGTCTTCCATCTGGTCCCCTAGGGGAGTGCCCACCAGATGGGGACCTGCATAAATACGGGCGGGTAGCCCTCAATAAAGAGTTCCTGTTTTACCCTTTACCAAGTTGAGACTGGTGTTTGGGTAACTGATCGACACTGGGGGATTGCTATACGCTGAAGATCTGCTATACTCCCCTGGCATAACTACTAGCTCTTGTAAGAGCTATTCCTGATCTCTGGTTTTAGGAGAGGTTCACCCACTGGAGCCTTGTCATAAGTCCAGGGTGGGTAGGAGACGGTTCGTGGGGTCTGCAGTGCGTACGGTGTCAAGAGGAGTGCTTGGAGTCCTCGGAAAGCACTAGGAGCATCTATCAACGGAGGTACCCGGTCGGGTTGCCAGGAGATCCGTTCCATCTATATTATGGGTTTTGGAATGACCTTTAGTCTTTATCCAATAAATGGTTAAATCATTACCTTGGACCAATTCGTCTATGGCACAAAACAACTTGTTTCACTGGTTTATTGTTGGACTGTAACATGTGATTCCTCTTCCATGTGGGCATATATTCTACAAAACTGTTCCGGACATAATTTGAATCGGTAACTATAACGAATTCTTTGATATTGTGCTCTATAGCAATTTTTAACAATTTGGTATACAGCAGCTAATTGTGCTACATGGCTACTTTTAGCACCAAAACTGTATCCCACTGAAATATTAGGAAAGTCATCTGTCCAAGTAATGCCAATTCCTGCCACTAGTTTTCTTTCATCTCCTATTATGGTGTGATAAGCACAATCATCTACACTCACCTAAAGAATTATTAGGAACACGATACTAATACGGTGTTGGACCCCGTTTTGCCTTCAGAACTGCCTTAATTCTACGTGGCATTGATTCAACAAGGTGCTGATAGCATTCTTTAGAAATGTTGGCCCATATTGATAGGATAGCATCTTGCAGTTGATGGAGATTTAAGGGATGCACATCCAGGGCACGAAGCTCCCGTTCCACCACATACCAAAGATGCTCTATTGGGTTGAGATCTGGTGACTGTGGGGGCCATTTTAGTACAGTGAACTCATTGTCATGTTCAAGAAACCATTTTTCCAGTCTTCAACAGTCCAATTTTGGTGAGCTCGTGCAAATTGTAGCCTCTTTTTCCTATTTGTAGTGGAGATTAGTGGCACCCGGTGGGGTCTTCTGCTGTTGTAGCCCATCCGCCTCAAGGTTGTGCGTGTTGTGGCTTCACAAATGCTTTGCTGCATACCTCGGTTGTAACGAGTGGTTATTTCAGTCAACGTTGCTCTTCTATCAGCTTGAATCAGTCGGCCCATTCTCCTCTGACCTCTAGCATCAACAAGGAATTTTCACCCACAGGACTGCTGCATACTGGATGTTTTTACCTTTTCACACAATTCTTTGTAAACCCTAGAAATGGTTGTGCGTGAAAATCCCAGTAACTGAGCAGATTGTGAAATACTCAGACCGTCCCGTCTGGCACCAACAACCATGCCACACTAAAAATTGCCTAAATCACCTTTCTTTCCCATTCTGACATTCAGTTTGGAGTTCAGGAGATTGTCTTGACCAGGACCACAACCCTACATGCATTGAAGCAATTGCCATGTGATTGGTTGACAAGATAATCGCATTAATGAGAAATAGAACAGGTGTTCCTAATAATTCTTTAGGTGAGTGTATATATACATGCGCAAGTAAAGGACAATAATTTTCATCATGAGTGGTCCCTAACACTAGTTCCTACCTTTTATGGGCCATGACAGCCACATAAAGTCCAGGGAGCGCAGGTACAGCATGCATGCCAAGCACACTCTGCTTTTAACCCCGTCCGGTGCCATTACAGCTTTCATCGGATCCAGGGCCGGTGCTACCATAAGGCAGACCAAGCGGCCGCCTTAGGGCGCACCCTGGGGGAGGGCGGAAAAATGTGACATGGAGGGGGAGAAATGTGGCATGGGGGTCTGATGGCTGACATTGGGGGCTGATGTCTGACATGGGGTTCTGATCTGAGGTCTGATTGCTGGTCTGACCTGAGGTGTAATGGAAAATATTTTTTTCTTATTATCCTCCTCTAAAACCTAGGTGTGTCTTAGAGGGCGAAAAATATGGTCCTTAAACCAGCCATTGTCTGAAGCAGAGAGAAGATACCAGGACCACACAGAGGAGAAGCGTGGGGGAGGGGGGGGGGCGCCAAAATGTAGCTTCGCTTGTGTTGGCAAAAATCCTTGCACCGGCCCTGATCGGATCCAGGGATGCAAGTACTCACATGCATGCTGAGCCCACTTTATACTTCTCCTGGAGCCTAATGGCTACTGGTAGGTGCTGTATAAGCAGACTCAGTTTTATACTGACTTTAAAACCAGCCTCCAGGGGGCAGATTAACTGGACAGGTGTGCTTGACTGCTTGGAGATCGCCACGCCTCCAATACATACTACAAAGAGAAAAATATGGAAAATTTCAGCCCGCACAACCCCTAGCAGGTGCAGATTGCTATGGCGAAATAGAGATATAAATGTAAAAACACAAAATGCAATCGCACACTGCAACCAGCACTCCCTGGACTTTATGTGGCTGTCATGGCCCATAAAAGGTAGGAACTAGTGTTAGGGACCACTCATGAAGGCAACCTTGACGCGGTGAGTGGCTTATTACGCTTTGGCCAAAATGTACACCAATGCCTTATTCAGCATCCAGCATAAAGGTAGGGCAGAGTGCTGGTTGCAGTGTGCGATTGCATTTTGTGTTTTTACATTTATATCTCTATTTCGCCATAGCAATCTGCACCTGCTAGGGGTTGTGCGGGCTGAAATTTTCCATATTTTTCTCTTTGTAGTACGTATTGGAGGCGTGGCGATCTCCAAGCAGTCAAGCACACCTGTCCAGTTAATCTGCCCCCTGGAGGCTGGTTTTAAAGTCAGTATAAAACTGAGTCTGCTTATACAGCACCTACCAGTAGCCATTAGGCTCCAGGAGAAGTATAAAGTGGGCTCAGCATGCATGTGAGTACTTGCATCCCTGGATCCGATGAAAGCTGTAATGGCACCGGACGGGGTTAAAAGCAGAGTGTGCTTGGCATGCATGCTGTACCTGCGCTCCCTGGACTTTATGTGGCTGTCATGGCCCATAAAAGGTAGGAACTAGTGTTAGGGACCACTCATGAAGGCAACCTTGACGCGGTGAGTGGCTTATTACGCTTTGGCCAAAATGTACACCAATGCCTTATTCAACATCCAGCATAAAGGTAGGGCAGATTGCTGGTTGCAGTGTGCGATTGCATTTTGTGTTTTTACATTTAATTTTCATCATATACCAAAGTATATGATGAAAATTATTGTCCTTTACTAAGGGGAAGATTTGTGTTCCTCTAGAAAATCATCAAATGTCTCATCTTTATGATAATGAGTGGCACAATCATGCAGTTCTGCGAGTCCTTGGGCTACTGGACACATTTTATATTTTGCTTATACCGAACTTCGAACGGCCATCCTTGTAAAGACAAGGTCCAAGCAATGATTCTGCTATTAGACAAGTTACCATCCCTAATTTTCTCACTCTGTAAGTATTGTAGGGGTTGGTGTGTAGGGGTAAAGCTTTTTCACAGTCGTTAAACTTTATTTCTACCGGTGACAGGGACTTACTTGCATAAGCAATAACTTTATGCAATGTATCCTGTTCTGGCATAAAACAGCACTAATACTAAGACCCCCCCCCTCTGGATAAGCTAGACATGGTGCTTGGGTGAGTTTTCTTTTAAGCTCACTCATGGCTTGCTCGTGATCCTCCCCCCATGTCCAGGGTACACCTTTCTTTAACAATGTCAACAATGCTTTACTGATCTCTGTATAGTTATCAATGAACTTTCAAGAGTAATTCATCATCACCCAGAAATGACCTTAGTTTACTGATATTAGTAGGTGTTTTAGATTTCATCACAGCTTCCACCTTTTTCTTCCGTGGATTCAGGTCTTCAGAGGTAACCTCATGTCTAAGGAAATTGACCTTGGTCCGACATCACTGGGCTTTCTGTAAAGAGATTTTTACACCTGCCTCTCTTAACTGATTAACCACTTAAGGACCACAGGTTTATACCCCCCTAGTGACTAGGCCCTTTTTTTTACAAATCGGCACTTGACAACTTTAACGGTTTATTGCTCAGTCCTGCAACTTGACACCCAAATGAATTTTATCTCCTTTTCTTCTCACAAATACAGCTTTCTTTTGGTGGTATTTGATTGCTGCTGACATTTTTCGTTTTTCTGATATTAATCAAAATAGTGTATTTTTAACTTTTTCTGGTAAAATTGTTCAAATATAATTATATTTCTATACAAGTTTGTGTTAGAATTTATTGTGCTACATGTCTTTGATAAAAAATAAATCCAATAAGTGTATGTTTATTGGTTTGCGCAAAAGTTATAGTGTTTACAAACTATGATACAAAAATGTGAATTTCTGCATTTTGAAGCAGCTCTGACTTTCTGAACACCTGTCACGTTTCATGTGTCATGTGCTAGAATGCCAGGATAGTATAAATACCCCCTAAATGACCCCATTTTAGAAAGAAGACACCCCAACGTATTCGCGGAGGGGCATGGTGAATTCATGTATGATTTAATTTTTTTTCACAAGTTAGCGGAAAATGACCCTTTCTGAGAAAAAAATAAAAATAAATAAAGTTTCTATTTCTGCTAACTTCTAAATAAATCTCCCACGGACTCACTATGCCCCTCAGTGAATACCTTGGGGTGTCTAATTTCCGAAATGGGGTCATTTGTGGTGTGTGTTTACTGTTCTGGCATTTTGGGCTGGGCTAAATTGTGAGCAACCCTGTAAAGCCTAAAGGTACTCATTGGACTTTTGGCCCCTTTAAGCACCTAGGCTGCAAAAAAGTGTCGCACATGTGGTATCGCCGTACTCAGAAGAAGTAGGGCAATGTGTTTTGGGGTGTATTTTTACATATACCCATGCTGGGTGAGAGAAATATCTCTGTAAATTGACAACTTTGTGTAATTTTTTTTAAAAAGTTGTCATTTACAGAGATATTTCTCCCACACAGTATGGGTATATGTAAAAATACACCCCAAAACACATTGCCCTACTTCTTCTGAGTACGGCGATACCACATTTGTGACACTTTTTTGCAGCCTAGGTGCGCAAAGGGCCCCAAATTCCAATGAATACCTTTAGGATTTAACAGGGCATTTTTACAGGTTTGGATTCCAAACTACTTCTCACGCTTTAGGGCCCCTAAAATGCCAGGGCAGTATAAAACCCCCACAAGTGTGACCCCATTTTGGAAAGAAGACACCCCAAGGTATTCAGTGAGGTGTATGGCGAGTTCATAGAAGTTTTCTTTTTGGGCACAAGTTAGCGGAAAAAGATTATTATTTTTTTCTTACAAATTCTCATATTCCACTAACTTGTGACAAAAAATAAAATGTTACATGAACTCGCCATGCCCCTCACAGAATACCTTGGGGTGTCTTCTTTCCAAAATGGGGTCACTTGTGGGGTATTTATACTGTCCTAGCATTTTAGGGGCTCTAAAGCGTGAGAAGAAGTCTGGAATCCAAATGTCTAAAAAGGTACTCATTGGAATTTGGGCCCCCTTGCACACCTAGGCTGCAAAAAAGTGTCACACATGTGGTATCGCCGTACTCAGGAGAAGTAAGGCAATGTGTTTTGGTGTGTCTTTTCACACATACCCATCCTGTGTGTGAGAAATATCTCTGTAAATGACAACTTTTTCAATTTTTTTATACAAAGTTGTCAATTTGCAGAGATATTTCTCTCACCCAGCATGGGTATATGTAAAAATAGACCCAAAAACACATTGCCCTACTTCTCCTGAGTATGGCGATACCACATGTGTGACACTTTTTTGCAGCCAAGATGCGCAAAGGGGCCCAAATTCCAATGAGTACCTTTAGGATTTCACAGGGCATTTTTACGCATTTGGATTCCGTGAGGGGTATGGTGAGTTCATGTAAGATTTTATTTTTGGCACAAGTTAGTGGAATATGAGACTTTGTAAGAAAAAAACAAAAAACAAAAAAACTGTGATCAGACAAAAAATAATAATTTCTCTCACTGCGGTGAGGCAGACTGAACGCAAGTGTGCGCACACGATCAGGCCTGATCGGGCGAACACTGCGTTTTTTGTGGAGCCTAAGGTGACCCTAATGTACTTATATAGATCTGATTGCGATCAGTCTTGATCACTTACAGATACTATTTAGTACTAGTGCTGATTAGCGACAGCGATGACGCTAATCAGTGACTGCGGTGCGGTGGGCTGGTTGCTAACTACCTAACAAGTAGCTAACTAACTGGCGGTGATAAGGGACCCTGCGGACCCATTTATTTCTATGGGGACAGACTCTGTCCCGCTCGGATCTGGAATTGCGGATCTGCACTTCCGGGTCCGCACTTCTATTCCGCAAAAATATAGCACACGTCCTATTCTTGTCCGCAATTGCGGACAAGAAAAGGCATTTTCTATATAGTTCTGGCAATGTGCGGATCCGCAAAATGCGGAAAGCACATTGCCGGTGTCCGTGTTTTGCGGATCCGCGGATCCGCAAAACACATACAGGCGTCTGAATGGAGCCTTACAGGGGGGTGATCAATGACAGGGGGATGATCAGGGAGTCTATATGGGGTGATCAGGGGTTAATAAGGGGTTAATAAGTGACATGGGAGGGTGTAGTGTAGTGTGGTGATTGGTGCTACTTACAGAGCTGCCTGTGTCCTCTGGTGGTCGATCCAAGCAAAAGGGACCACCAGAGGACCAGTTAGCAGGTATATCAGACGCTGTTAACAAAACAGCGTCTGATATACCTTTCTGATGCGATTATTTTAACATCTACAGCCTGCCAGCGAATGATCATCGCTGGCAGACTGTAGTATAACTTCTGAGCAGCGCGTTCACGCGAAATCTCGGGTCTCACGAGATGATGCCAATAGGCGTCATCAAGACCCGAGAGAGCCACCGCACTGACGCCTTTCGGCGTTAGTGTGACGGCAAGCGGTTAAGCACATGCCTAATCTCTTGGAATCTCTTAGCGTAATCTAATGTGGTAAAGATCCTGGCGCCTTGCATTTGTACCAAGCATTAATCTATAGATGGCACGGGCCAGCCGGACATATATACACATTTATTGAGCTGTTGGAGTTCAGCACATAAACGCTATTGACCATTTGGTTTAAGAATTCCAAGGATAGGATTGGTATAAGAACTGTGCACCGATCTTATAATACCTCTATCCTTGAGATTTTGAATTATTTCCGCTATCGAGTCGTAACAAGCTAGTGGAAGATGATATTGCTTTAAATAAACGGCAGGTGCTTCGGGATCAGTCTGAATCCTGGCAATGTGCATGTCAGTCAGACCACAATCAAAGGAATCTTTAGCAAAGATATCCTTGAATTCTAAGAGAACATCCTTTAATTGTTGTCGTTCTAGGTCATTGGAACATCCATCAGCTAACAATATTTGTTGCTGGGGCGTGGCCTAACTGTAATGGAGTGAGGACGCTTCTGGCATCAGCTCCTCTAGCATCCGTTTTATATCCTGGCCATCTGTGTGGATTTTTGCTCTGAAGCACGGGATCTCACCTACACAAGTGAAACAAAGCTACCTGGGGGCCATATCCCTATCCCTCGAGGACTATTGACCCTGTAAGGCCTGCTACCTGCCTCCGACCCGCATGTCCTGGCGCCATCTTGGATTCCGGCATCACAGGCTGTCAGTGCTTGTCTCCTACCTGGTGCCTGCAGACCTCTGAATGCTGGTGAGGGGGTAGGTGGGTTGCCCCGGCCCTTTCCTTGTGGTGCCTCTGAGACTCGAATCCGCAGCCTGTGGTGATCGCGGACACGCTGGTGCGCAAGCTGCATAAGGCTTTTGCAGCAGGACCTGATTGCGCTGTAGCGGTGAGCAGCGGATGCTGCGCTGCCTGGTCCTGGGCTGAAGGAGGGCCTGTGGTTCGGTGGGGCTGACCAGTGGCTCTATTATTAATATTTTTGGTCTCTACCCATTTATACCTGGATCTGCCTACACTTCTTCATCTGGCGACACCAGTATATGAGGACTAGTCTGACAACAAATCCTCAACAGGTACTGGGGAAGATTGTGGGGTCTCTGTGTTTCATACTTCTCTCTGTGGGGAGATTGGTCTGTCTGACCTAAAGATCACTTGCTCCACCTGGGTCTGGGGGGTGACAGACATCTTCTGGCACCCTATTTCAGCCGTTTATACATGGTTTCCAAGACGGGAGGTTCTGGTGGCCCCCTTCATCCTAAATTAATGGTGGATGTCATGAGTCAAACAGAAGACAAGGTCTGGCCTGTGGAGCTCTTGATGGAGCAACTGATTACTGGGCGTCAAATGAGGGGTCAACTAGTCCTGCAGTTGAATGGAAGGCCTTTAAGGCGGTGCAGTGCGGCACATTCATACATGCCATTGCCTCGCATAGGAAAGAATTAGTAAGTACTAGGACCAAACTAGAAGTACAGGTCCTTCTAAAAAAATTAGCATATTGTGATAAAGTTCATTATTTTCTGTAATGTACTGATAAACATTAGACTTTCATATATTTTAGATTCATTACACACCAACTGAAGTAGTTCAAGCCTTTTATTGTTTTAATATTGATGATTTTGGCATACAGCTCATGAAAACCCAAATTTCCTATCTAAAAAAATTAGCATATTTAATCCGACCAATAAAAGAAAAGTGTTTTTAATACAAAAAAAGTCAACCTTCAAATAATTATGTTCAGTTATGCACTCAATACTTGGTCGGGAATCCTTTTGCAGAAATGACTGCTTCAATGCGGCGTGGCATGGAGGCAATCAGCCTGTGGCACTGCTGAGGTGTTATGGAGGCCCAGGATGCTTCGATAGCGGCCTTAAGCTCATCCAGAGTGTTGGGTCGTGCGTCTCTCAACTTTCTCTTCCCAATATCCCACAGATTCTCTATGGGGTTCAGGTCAGGAGAGTTGGCAGGCCAATTGAGCACAGTAATACCATGGTCAGTAAACCATTTACCAGTGGTTTTGGCACTGTGAGCAGGTGCCAGGTCGTGCTGAAAAATGAAATCTTCATCTCCATAAAGCTTTTCAGCAGATGGAAGCATGAAGTGCTCCAAAATCTCCTGATAGCTAGCTGCATTGACCCTGCCCTTGATAAAACACAGTGGACCAACACCAGCAGCTGACATGGCACCCCAGACCATCACTGACTGTGGGTACTTGACACTGGACTTCAGGCATTTTGGCATTTCCCTCTACCCAGTCTTCCTCCAGACTCTGGCACCTTGATTTCCGAATGACATGCAACAGTCCAGTGCTGCTTCTCTATAGCCCAGGTCAGGCGCTTCTGCCGCTGTTTCTGGTTCAAAAGTGGCTTGACCTGGGGAATGCGGCACCTGTAGCCCATTTCCTGCACACGCCTGTACACGGTGGCTCTGGATGTTTCTACTCCAGACTCAGTCCACTGCTTCCGCAGGTCCCCCAAGGTCTGGAATCGGTCCTTCTCCTCAATCTTCCTCAGGGTCCGGTCACCTCTTCTCATTGTGCAGCATTTTCTGCCACACTTTTTCCTTCCCACAGACTTCCCACTGAGGTGCCTTGATACAGCACTCTGGGAACAGCCTATTCGTTCAGAAATTTCTTTCTGTGTCTTACCCTCTTGCTTGAGGGTGTCAATGATGGCCTTCTGGACAGCAGTCAGGTCGGCAGTCTTACCCATGATTGCGGTTTTGAGTAATGAACCAGGCTGGGAGTTTTTAAAAGCCTCAGGAATCTTTTGCAGGTGTTTAGAGTTAATTAGTTGATTCAGATGTTTAGGTCAATAGCTCGTTTTGAGAACCTTTTCATGATATGCTAATTTTTTTAGATAGGAATTTGGGGTTTTCATTAGCTGTATGCCAAAATCATCAATATTAAAACAATAAAAGGCTTGAACTACTTCAGTTGGTGTGTAATGAATCTAAAATATATGAAAGTCTAATGTTTATCAGTACATTACAGAAAATAATGAACTTTATCACAATATGCTAATTTTTTGAGAAGGACCTGTAGAGATAGCTAACAAAGAACATGAGTCCTAGCCCAGAGACCAGAGGAGAGTGGGAAGAGGCCCAGAGAAGATATCATCTTCATCTGTTAGAATATACTTAGAAGAAGTTATTGTATCAGAAACAAGTGGTGTTCTCGGAAGGGGACAAAAACAGGAGGGCTTTGGCTTATTTAGCAAAAACTGAAAACCCTCAGACAGTGGTCTCCGTTATTACCAATGCGGAAAGAATCCAGTTTTCCCAACCAGGGGATATTTGTACTCTATTTGCCTGTTTTTATTCTGACTTATATACCTCTAAAACGCCATTTGCAGCTAGTGATATTCAGGGGTTTCTGAAGAACGTTCTGGCTTACGTCACTTTCTCACTTGGACAGATCTTTTCTGGATGCTTCCATTGAGGTGGGGGAGGTCAGGGCAGCGATAGAAAGTATGGTGGTGGGGAAATCTTCTGGTCCGGACGGTTTGCCGTTAGAATGGTATAAATCGGATGTAGACAAACAAAGTGCATGGTTGTTAAACTCCTCAACTATGCCTTTAAGTGCAATAGATTGCCCCCATCATTCATGGAGGCGACTATTGTGGCAATCCACAAACCAGGGAAACCTCCGGACCAGTGCAGCTCCTATAGACCAATCTCACTTTTGAACGTAGATGCAAAAATCCTAGCTAAACATTTGATCAGGACTGTATTACTCGTAAACTGGAGGCTTGGGAAAATTTGCCACTGATGTTAATAGTTAGAACAAATATGATAAAAATGATTTTGTTGCTGAAACTTCTGTATCTGTACAGAGCAGCTCCTACATTTCCCATACCCACTTCGAGTCCCTGGATAAGATTTTGTCCCCTTTTCTGTGGAAACACCAATCCTCTCGCATTGCTAGGAAATCTCTGAAAGCCTTATATAATCAGGGAGTTTTGAGACTACCAGATATGTATTTGTACTACGTTGTTGCCCAATTAATGTATGCCTCCTGGTGGATTAGGGCGGATGCCAATAATCCTGCAGCTCTGGTGGGCTCTTATAAGGCATTGGCCAATTTGGTATATTGGGGGGGGGGGGGGGGGGGGGAGGGGTGACCTCAGCCTTGCATTACACTAAAGCGATGGCTGCAGTGATGATGGCTTGGAAGCAGTTTGTGAAGACGCACATTGAGAGTGAGGGGGGTGATACTTGGTCCCCGTATATACCATTGTGGCGCAATAAACAGTTGCAGGAGTTGTTTCACTTATATGACTATGAATTTTGGCCCCAAAGGGGTGTGAAGTACCTCACTCAATTGTATGTAGATGGGGTCTTCTGCTCATTTGAGAGTCTTAACAGAGAATATAATTTACCCCGTACAAGTTTTTATCGGTACCTCCAGCTGAGGCACGCCTGTGAGGCCCAATTTAAATCTTTATCTCTGTGTTTAAAGTGTGGCCCCATTGAGTCTGTGGCTCGGTTGAAACAACCATATAAACCTATTTCATCATTCTTTGTTGAAATTATGAAAATGCAGCAGTACTGGAGTGAAATGTGTGGGTTTATATCCTCAAAGCTGGGGCTTCCAGGGATACTTTCTCCTATAGTCTGTCTGTTAGGTTTGGTGACAGAGATAGTTCCTACCAAATATGGAAGGAAGCTGCTTCGTTTACTTATGTTCTATGGGAGGAAAACAAGCCTCTTGAATTGGAAACCTCCAAAGAACCCCACCCTTGGTTCCTGGATCCAACTAATAAACGCTGACCTACAGATGTACAAACTCACTTATGCACCAAGGGGGACTCCTGATAGGTTTGATCAGATTTGGGGCCTGTGGTTGAGTGCCCAGAGTACTATTTAATTTTAGGTGCAGGGCTCTGGGACTCCAGGACATATGTGTGTGTGAATGGGTTGTCTAGTCCTGGACTCGTAAATTTGCCATGATGTAACTCGGGACTGCCTATTTGTCTAGTAACATATGTTACTAGACAAATGATAATATTTGTTGCTGTACCATTTCTAGGAACCCTGGAAAAACTTCAGGCTGACCTATTTCGTAGGCTTCATCAAGCCTGTCAGTGAGATCAGAATTTGACTTAGCAGCCTTTTCAGCCAACTCATGATATTCCTGGGCTTCCTGCTCATTAATTGTATGATTGAATACCTGAATGGGTAATAGGAAATTATTAGTACTTGGACGTATGATTATATCTCGTGGCACTAATACACTGACTGCATAAGACAGTATCTGGGATGACTTGATTGCTTCATGTTCATCCATAAAGCCATCAGGATTCCCCTTTAATCTTGTCCATAATGTGGAATTTACTATATCCACATGGATGGCAAAACAATGTATTATATCGTTACCAATGTAACGATGTTACCATGGGATATCAGGGCTCATTAAGCACCAGGAATAAATGAGTTGCTGATTTACCTGCAATAGAAATGGTTAACATACATTTTGCAATTATATTATAGCTATTAGATTCAGTATCCAAGTCATGGACCCAATTATCCTGAGGATTTGGATACCTAATTACTTTTGGATCGGCCAATTGATTTAGTAGATCCCTACTAATATAACTATTTTAATGGTGCTAATCCAATTTAGCCCTTTTAGTTCTTCCTAGGTCATTCACTTGTACTGGGAAGAACACCTCATCATCCACCTTTTCAATCCCCACCAGGAATTGTTCCTGACCACTAAACCCAGCAGGGTCAGTAGTTTCTGGATGTAGATGGATTGTAATAACATCTCCTTCCAAACAGACATCTTTATGTCACGCCTTGCCCTGTGAATGTGCGGAGGTCTGTCAGACTGGCTGCACATGTCTGACTTCTCTGTTTGTTTTGGTTTGGGTTTGAGCTGGATCCACCTTCCCTCAGGTGTACTGGGTTTGATTGTTCGTGAGGCTATTTATCCCTCCTTCCCCGCCCCTCCAGTGGCCTGTGCAGGTTATAGTTCTTTCCTGTGAGCTCTGGATGTGTGGTGGATCATCTGCCTCAGCTCTGCTCTAAGATCCTCTCTGTTATTTCCCATTGTGTCTTTTATCTAGGCCTTTAGGGAGACGCTTGCTTCCTCTGGGTTTGAAGAAGCAGGTTGCCTCTTCAGTTTTCCCTACAGCTTAGGGTTTGCCCAGGGTGTATAGGTTTAGGCATGAGGGCATGTGTATATCCATCATTAGGGTATGCACATGGGCACAGCAGTTTAGTGAAAAGTTTTAGGGATCGCTAGGATGTGACCATTTTCTCCCTAGCTTTTGGGCCTAGTCATTTGTTCTGTTTGTTTTCCTGTGTTTGGTTATTTACCCGCTAACCTACCTATCATGACATTATAACCTGCCCAAAAACTGTAATTTTCCTGCTGTTTGCGAAATGGAGGCTATAGATGCTTTGGTTGATGGCATGCAGGGATTATCGCTGGAGGTTGCTGATCTCCGCAGTTCTGTTGCACGGTGTCAGAATGCTTTGGCATCTGGCGCCGTTGGAGGAAATCAGGTCTGCTTAGAGCCTAAAGTCGCTCTCCCTGATAGGTTCTCAGGGGGTGTTGATGACTTTATTCGGTTCAGGGAGTCCTGCAGGTTGTATTTTTGTCTGCGTACGATTTCATCTTGTGACGAGAATAGAACAGTGGGAATCATTATATCTCTGCTCAAAGGGGACACGCAGTCCTGGGCTTTTTATCTGCCGACCGGTTCACCATCGCTCCGGTCGGTGGATGAATTTTTCAGAGCCTTGGGCTTGATTTATGATGACCCAGACCGGGTCTCTATGGCTGAATCTAAGTTGCGCAGTTTGTTACAGGAAGAGCGTACTGCAGAGTCGTATTGTGCAGAATTTAGAAGATGGGCAACTGACTCGGGGTGGAATGATCCTGCACTCCGGAGTCCGTTTTGTCAGGGGCTATCTGGGAGGTTGAAAGATGCCCTTGCTTTTCACGAGTATCCCGATTTATTGGAGACGGCCATGTCTTTGGCAGTGCGGCTTGATAGACATCTTAGAGAGAAGTATAAGACTCCTCTCGAGCGGGGGGTTCCGTCTGAAAGTGGATCCGTCCCACCTAATACCCGGGGTAATATGACATTTGAATCTGGGGCAGGAGAGGAGCCTATGCAGTTGGGCTAGGTTTCCATCGGCTCAGGTGATAGGGAAGTTTAGGAAGCTGCATAAGCTATGTTACTTCTGTGGAATAGAAGGTAATTTTGTTTGTGCATGTCCTTTTGTTAAACCTCAAAGCGGTAATGAAAAAGTACGGAGGTATTTACATTAAAAAAAAAAACTTTCCTGACTCTTGGTAGTGTGAATGGGGAGTCTGAGTAAGCAAATATGCATTCTACCTGCAATACCCATTTCTTCCTGCCTGCCATGGTGGACCAGGAAATTTTGATTTTGAGGCATTTGTTGACAGTGGTGCGGGGGTAAACCTTATTGATTTTCATTTCCTCCAAAATCTTGGTTTTAGAACTAGCACATTAGATAAAGAGATACCAGTGTTTGCTATTGATTCCTCCCCTCTCTCACAAAAGAGTCTTATTCATATCGTTCATGACAGTCAGTTAAAGGGGTTGTCCGGGTTCAGAGCTGAACCCGGACATACCCTTATTTTCACCCCGGCAGCCCCCCTGAGCCTAGCATCGGAGCATCTCATGCTCCGATGCGCTCCAGTGCCCTGCGCTAGATCGCGCAGTTCACGGGCTCTTTTGTTTTTAATAACACACTGCCGGGCGGTAACTTCCGCCCAGCAGTGTGTTCGGTGACGTCACCGGCTCTGAGGGGCGGGCTTTAGCTCTGCCCTAGCCGTTTTACTGGCTAGGGCAGAGCCAAATCCCGCCCATCAGTGCCGGTGACGTCACCGGGGTTCCTGTCAGCCCCATGGAGAGCCCGGTATGTCACCGGAACTCTGAAAAATGCCTTTGCCCTGCGCGATTTAGCGCAGGGCAAAGGAGAGCATCGGAGCATGAACTGCTCCGATGCTCATGTCAGGGGGGCTGCTGGGGTGAAAATAGAGGGCTGTCCAGGTTCAGCTCTGAACCTGGACAACCCCTTTAAGGGTGGGTGATTCACATGTTGAGTTCATTTCTTGTTTTGTGATGAAGGGCTTGCCTGCTCTGATGATTCCAGGTTTGCCGTGGTTGAAAAAGCATAAACCCTACTATTGATTAGCAAACAAGACAAATCAGTAATTGGAGTGAACAACTGTCTTAGTGCCTCTATTTCGGGAGTGTGGAGGGTGGAGCTCAGGAGTTGCCCCCCCATTGAGATTATGATTGTCTGGTCAATCTCATCCCTGGAGCTAAACTGCCAAAATATAGGCTATACAACCCTTCCCACCCCGAAAGAGAAGCTATGCGGAAGTATATTGCCGAGAGTTTGGCAAAGGGACATATTAGGCCATCTAAGTCCCCTGTGGCCGCGGGCTTCTTTTTCGTAAATTAGAAAGACGGATCACTTAGACCGTGTTTAGATTTCCGGGAATTGAATCTCATTGCGGTCCGTGATCCGTATCCCCTTCCTTTGATTTCTGATCTATTTGATCAAATTGTCGGGGCCAAGGTGTTCTCCAAGTTCAATACACCTGAAGGTCATTTCGAGAATCTTGTCATGCCCTTTGGTTTTACTAATGCGCCAGCGGTCTTTCAGCAATTTATCAATGATATTTTCCATCATTTAGTGGAAAGGTTCATTGTTATTTACCTTGATGACATTCTAATTTACTCACCCGATTTGGAGACCCATCAGGATCATGTGAGACAGGTGTTGTCGATCCTTCGGGAGAATAAATTGTATGCAAAATTGGAAAAATTTGTATTTGCTGTCCAGGAGCTACCGTTTTTGGGATACCTGCTTTCTGACTCTGGCTTTCGTATGGACCCCGAAAAGGTCTGGGCGGTACTGTAATGGGACCAGCTTGAGAATCAGAAAGCTCTGATATGGTTTTTGGGTTTTACCAATTACTACGGAAATTTCATCTTGAATTATTCCACCATTGTAAAACCTTTGACAGGTATGACTTAAAAAGGTGCCGACTTCTCTGTCTGGTCGGATGAGGCATTACAGGCCTTTTCTGCTATTAAGAAATGTTTTGCGTCTGCTCCCATTCTGATGCAACCTGATGTGTCTCAACTGTTCGTCGTAGAGGTTGATGCATCTGTCGCAGGGTTCATCCCCTAGTAAATGGCGTCCGTGTGCTTTTTTCTCCCAAAAACTCTCGGCTGCTGAAAGAAATTATGATGTAGGAGAATTACTGGCCATCAAATTGGCCTTTGAGGAATGGCGTCATTGGTTGGAAAGGGCTACTCATCCTAGTACGGTATATACTGATCACAAGAATTTGGCTTACCTGCAGTCTGCTAAGCGCCTGAATCCTAGACAGTCTAGATGGTCACTGTTTTTTACTAGGTTCAATTTTGTGGTCACCTTTTGCCCTGGGGTTAAAAACGTCAAGGCAGATGCATTGTCACATAGTTTTTCTGGGGAGAGTGATTTGGAGGATCATACTCTGATTTTGGCTGATTGGGTGGTGGTTTCTGCTCTGTACCCCGACTTGGAGATGGAGGAGTTGGGGGCCCAGAAGGAGGCTCCTGATTCTTGTCCTCCAGACAAGTTGTTTGTTCCTGCTGAACTGCGATACAAGGTGTTCAAGATACATCATGATATGGTCCTTGCGGGACATCCTGGAAGCGAATCCACCATAGATCTTATTTCCCGGAGATTTTGGTGACCAGGGTTGTGAAAGGGTGTGGAGGGTTATGTGGAAGCTTGTTAGACCTGTGCACGTGCGAAGGTGGCTCACACTTGGCCTTCAGGATCCCTTCTTTCTTTGTCCATCCCGTCTCGTACTTGGACACATTTGTCAATGGACTTTATTACCGATTTACCTAGTTCATCTGGGAAAACTGTGATTTTGGTGGTAGTGGATTGCTTCAGTAAGATGGCCCACTTTGTACCGTAAACCTAGCTTGCCCAATGCAAAAAATATCGCTCAGGTTTTTATCGATAACATTGTTAAACTACATGGCATTCCCTCTGATGTGGTGTCTGATAGTGGGACATCATTTTTTTCCAGGTTTTGGAGGGTGTTCTGCTCTCGTCTGGGAATTCAACTGTCTTTCTCTTTGGCTTTTCATCCCCAGTCGAATGGTCAAACCTATTTGAGGTGTTTTGTTGCTGAGAACCAGGATGACTGGTCCTCGTTATTGTCTCTAGCCGAATTTGCATTGAATAACCGTAGACAGGAGTCCACTGATAAGTCACCATTTTTTGGTGCATATGGTTTTCACCCACAGTTTGGTACTTTTTCTGGGGCTGGATCTTCTGGGATGCCAGAAGAGGAGAGATTATCTTCCCCCTTGTCATCTATCTTGCGGAAGATCCAAGTTAATTTGGAAAAGATGGGGGAAAGATATAAGCGGATGGCTGACAGGAGATGTATGACTGGTCCAGACCTGTGTGTGGGTGATTTGGTGTGGTTGTCCACTAAAAACATTAAGCTGAAGGTACCATCGAGGAAATTGGGTCCAAGATTTATTGGCCCTTACAAAATGCTATTGTCAACCCGGTGGCATTTCGTCTGGATCTTCTACAGACCTGGAAGATCCATAATGTGTTTCACAGGTCTTTATTGAAGAAATATGTGGAACCATCTCCATTGCCACCTCCCCCTGTCCTGGTGTATAGCAATTTGGAGTTTGAGATCTCTAGGATTCTCGACTCACGTGTTCTTTGGGGTTCCCTTCAGTATTTGGTGCACAGGAAGGGATACGGTCCCGAAGAATGTGGGTACCGGCTACTGATGTTAGTGCTAGCCACCTGGTGAGGGTATTTCACAGAGCACACCCGGATAAAGTTGGTCTGGGGTGTCCAGAGGTCACCAGTAGAAGGGGGGGTACTGTCACGCCTTGCCCTGTGAATGTGCGGAGGTCTGTCAGACTGGCTGCACATGTCTGACTTTTGTTTTGGGTTTGAGCTGGATCCACCATCCCTTAGGTGTACTGGGTTTGATTGTTAGTGAGGGTATTTATCCCTCCTTCCCCCAGTGGCCTGTGCGGGTTATAGTTCTTTCCTGTGAGCTATAGATGTGTGGTGGATCGTCTGCTCCAGCTCTGCTCTAAGATAAGTCTTCTCCATTATTTCCCATTGTGTCTTTTATCTAGGCTTCTAGGGAGAGGCTTGCTTCCTCCTGGTTTGAAGAAGCAGGTTGCCTCTTCCTTTTTCCTTACAACTTAGGGTTTGCCCAGGGTGCATAGGTTTAGGCACAAGGGCATGTGCATATCTACCATTAGGGTATGCACATGGGCACAGCAGTTTAGGGAAAACTTTTAGGGATCGCTAGGAGGTGACCCTTTTCTCCCTAACTTTTGGGCCTAGTCATTTGTTCTGTTTGTTTTCCTGTGTTTGGTTATTTCCCTGCTTACCTACCTATCGTGACACTTTAACTCGTTCAGGAGCTACACATAAGGTGTTATCCTCCTGTCCACCTACAGTGGTGTTAGGGGTTGCTGGCAGGAAAGAGACATCAGGGACTTGACTATTTCTGAAATGTATCTCAATGGAATCCGGCCTTTCCTCTATCACATGGCAGCTATGCTGACTGTGATAGGATTGTGACTGTTCATAATTGATGGGCATCCTCACTTGAGACCATATAACCATATTAAAATCAATCACGGGGCTTAATCCTTTGAGGAAATCAATGCCAATAATTAATCGATGGGGCATATCCACGATCAATGTAGGATAGCTGATTACATTATTTCCTACTTTAAAATCCAGCCAAGCTCTACCTAATACCTTCAGGGCATTTGCCTGAGACACTTACCAGGGTAGCATTAAAACTTTTTAACTTATACTTCTCAGAAGATATATCCTGTAGTTGTTGGAAATACTTTTGAGATAAAAAAGTTGCTTGGCTACCGGTATCCATCAAGGCTATTATTGGTGGGAAATTATCAAATAATTCAACTTTCATATAATATCGGTGTTCTATTTCCTGTAAGGAACAAAGATATTTGGAATGAAAAGTGAAATTGTTTTCTTGCTCCGCAGTCATACTTACCCTCGACTCCTCCTCCTTCCTTTTATTAGCAGGATTGCATGTCGTCATCTGCACATCTGAAGACTTTGTGGGCTGTAAGACAGAACAAACATGTTGCCCCTCCCCCTTGCCATGTGGCTTTGTAAGGGTTAAGTTATTTTCATAGGGAAAGACCTTTGTGTTAGTTTCCCCATTATTACATACACTTAAGTCTTCAGTATTTGCAACACTGCACATACTTACCTGCTTCCCCCATTTATAATTGGGGAGGATTCTCTACAGGAGGAGCTGCTCCTAAAAAAGGATTTTTCGGGTTAGCAGAAAATGCTTTGGACAACTCTTTCATCCACGGCATCATCACTCCAAACTGGCTTTGGATTTGATCCATGTGATTATACAAATTACTTCTATTTTTCCCATAACCTTTTGGAGGTTGATTTTGGGACCTATATGATTGGGATCTCCCATAAACATCTGACTCAGAACCACTTTGAACCCTTTCCGGCCCACGTTGAAATCTCCTGTAATAATTTCTCTGGTATCATTGGAAAGGAGGGAACCGCCTTGGGTTTTCAGCAACATTTGGGCCCTTATTATCATCTGGCCTAGGCTGAATTTTATTTGGCTGGGAAGACCTAGAGCTTTTTAACACCTTAGCATAACTCCTTTGGGGCTCTCAAATTTACCCTGATGTCTTTTTATATGAGTTTCAGCTATCTCCTCATTGGATTTTTTAAATCTCCTATCTGGAGACTCATCACTATTTTATAGCGCCGCATACAGAGTTGTACTTTCTGTTAGCATCCAATCCAGAGTTTTTCTGGGATGGTAATCCCTAGCCAAAATAAATGTTATTTTATTTGGCAAAGCGTCATAAAACAAATGGATGAATTCATGGTTTTCAAAATTGGGATCTTTTTCAGATAGACTATAAGCATTTTTAAGGACAGACAAAAATTCCCTGGGACTTTCATTTGGCCTGCACTTCAGTTTAAACAGGGCCCTCCCTGCAGCAGTAGACTTATAGGGGCCAAACTCAGTCTTAATCTCCGACACTATTTCTGACCAGGTATATTTGCCCACATCTCTGAGCTCAAATACCCAGGTAATATATTCCATTTTTTGTCTATCCTTTTCTAAATGTAATATTTTAATTGCCTCTTCCTATGTTTCTAGATGATTGATTATGGAGGGTGATCCCTTTTTTGTGAATTGACCCACAGTTTCTTTTAGAAACTTGATCACTTTGGTGGTTTCTATCATAGGCTGATAGGCTTTCTGTGTCAAACTTTTTGTAGACCTAAGGGGTGATATGGGTTTTAACTTAGGAAGTGAATGTTCTCTCAGAGACATTAGTTCTTCTCCTTCAGAAGGGCCACAATATTCGCTTTCTGCATCTAACCTCCATATTGAATGTCTAACCTTTACTTTACTCTTCCTGTCTATATGGCAGAGATGTTAAATCCTGGCTGTCTAGCTCTTTTTGCAAATTTCTATTGTCATTATACAATCTTTTGCATTCCTTTTTCCATCAACTCTTTATGGTGATTATCTCTGTCACAATATTCTGATAATTTAGCGGATAATTGTGCTAATTCACCAGAAACTGTGGAGACCTTAATTTCAATCTCACTTATTTCTTCAGCCTGCTGCCAATTTTTATATTTCGCCTTTTATAATCGTTTTGCGAATTCACAAATTACAAGCATGAATTCAGGCCAAGATTAAAGGATCATCGTATCCTTATCCTTTTTGTGTTTAGCTTGAGCAATTCTATAGATAAACTCGGCAAACCTGGATTCCTTAGTCCAAATATCATTGGGATATTCTGCAAGTGTTTCTTGCATAATAGCTCCCCATACTTTTAAATTCCCTTTGATTTCTAATCTATCTTGAATATGCAGTAATACTTGATCTTTCATTAATGCTTGCCTTTCTTCACTTTGCTTCTGCACCAGCCTGCAATGCCTTTCTTGCCTCACCATTGTCTTCAGCCATTTTTCTACTTTTTGCACTACAAGTACCACAATAACTTTATCAAATATATATTTTGCACCCCACATTTTTGTGTCAACTAGGCAGATCTTGGTGGGACCTAAAATTATGTCGGAATATTGAAGCTGTCTCCGATTGACGGTCTGTAATGAAGGAGATTCTAATCTATTATCATAAATACCAAGCTAAAACGAGCTCGTGATCTGCGCTAAGTTAGATGACAAAAAGAAGGCGGTGGTATATCAAAATATATATTTATTAAATAACAATAATATGGTGCAAACTAATATATAAGAAAATGGGTGACAATTGACATTCAAGCAATGATATGCAAAATAGTAGGAAAGTCAAAATAATCTAAAGTATATATATTAACTACTATGCCTTAGTATAACAATACCCCTCAATTTATATTTTAAATCAATTTGATACCTGATTTCTCTCAGCCGACAAATGTCTGATTAAATCCAAATATGGTCTATTTCAGATTTTCCTCTTTTATAAATACATCTATATATATATATATATATATATATATATATATATATATATATATAACCAACCATACCGGCCTAGAACTAAATTCAGTTATTTGGAGATGATACCGTGTTTCCAACAGTATATATAAATCTCCCTGAATCGGATAAAGTTTTAGGATGATGATGCAGGTACACCTCAATCTTATTCCAAAACAGATACTATACACAAGGTAGGGTTAATTTAATATATATAGATATATATTATATTAATTAATTATCCTATAAAATATAGGTAAGGTTATACTATTTCAATGGTTTGAAGATGGTTGCCTCCAATGGCTGAAAAGGTGGTCAGGGCTGGGTCTGATGGAGTAAGATGTCCTCATTAAGATAACCATCCCAAGCTGATTCAAGAAAATGATGATCTGCCTCCTGATGATCCCTCTCTCAGCCCATACCATCTTTTTATCCTATTTAAAATGGGACTGGTCTAGTTTAATCAACAACTACTGACATCACTTTATAACTAATAGGACCTCCCCTAGAGATTTTGCAATAAATTCCTTAATTTTATCCTAACACTAGGTGGCACTAAGGCTCCATATAAAAGTATTTGGCAATTGTAGCTATTTCAGGTATATATTTTTTTAATTTAAAGAAGGGATACATTTTAACTAAAGTTTCACACAGACCTTGAAGAGATCGAAAAGAGACAATGAAGTTAATCTTTTGTCAAACATCTAGTCTCTTTCTAATTCTCTGACTAAGGCCTCTTTCACACTTGCGTTGTCCGGATCCGGCGTGTACTCCACTTGCCGGAATTACACGCCGGATCCGGAAAAACGCAAGTGTACTGAAAGCATTTGAAGACGGATCCGTCTTCAAAATGCTTTCAGTGTTACTATGGCACCCAGGATGCTATTAAAGTCCTGGTTGCCATAGTAGGAGCGGGATACTTACAGTCCGCATGGCTCCCGGGGTGCTCCAGAATGACGTCAGAGCGCCCCATGCGCATGGATGACGTGCCATGCGATCACTTCATCCATGTGCGTGGGGCGCCCTGACGTCACTCTGGAGCGCCCCCGGGAGCCGCACGGATGGTAACCATTCAGAAAAAGCTAAACGTCGGATCCGGCAATGGGCCGAAACGACGTTTAGCTTAAGGCCGGATCCGGATCAATGCCTTTCAATGGGCATTAATTCCGGATCCGGCCTTGCGGCAAGCCTATGGGGCAGACAGGCCAATCAGGAGTGCACGAATATATACCTCCCAGTATATATTGCACTAGGAGGTGCTGACTGACCCCCTTTTTTTTGCAGATTTGCAGTGCTGGAGATGTGGCACTCCAGTGAGTCGTGCACTCCTGATTGGCCTGTCTGCCCCATAGGCTGATTTTAATTGCTTTCAGTATGGAGCTGTGGCCTGCTCTCACTGCATTCATTGGAAGCTGTCTAGCACCAGGAAGGGTATAGAGTGGGCTCAGCATGCATGTTGGTACCTGCATCCCTTGCAATGGAGGCCATTTTGGCACAAAAAATGGAAAAAGGCAGAGTGGATCCAACATGCATGTGGGTCCAACACTCCCTGAATTTTATGGCGGTCATTATTGCGCATAACAGGTAGTATTTAGTGTTAGGACCCGTCTAACAGAGATCGCCTTGACGTTCGGCAGATGGGCTTAGATGGTTTTGTACAAAATGCATTGTCCAAGCATCTTGCTTTTATAAATAAGCGTAGTATTAGCACAATAATTTTTGTAAGCATTGTTGTACTTTGTCTGATTTGCAGAGTGCTGCTGCATTGTCTCTTTCTTTCCTCTAGGTCTTTGCCATGGCAGCGTGCACCTGCGCACTGGGAGGTGCTGACTGACCCCCTTTTTTTTTACAAATATTTAGCATGCACAAACGTTATACAGGAGATGTAGCGCAGGTAATGTCACTGTCACCAGCGGTGAAAAAATTACACTGAATGTTACTTATGTTTAGGATGCAAAAAACGTTATACAGGAGATGTAGTGCAGGTAATATCGCTGTCACCCACGGCTAAGAAAAAATTATACTGACTGTCACAGATATTTAGAATGTGCGAACGTTATACAGGAGATGTAGCACAGGTAATGTCACCAGTGGCGAAAAAATTACACTGCATGTCACAGATATTTAGGATGCGCAAACACAATACAGGAGATTTAGCGCAGGTAATGTCGCTGTCACCAGCAGCTAAGAAAAAATTTGACTGAATGTTACAGATATTTAGGATGCGCAAACGTTAAACAGGAGATGTAGCGCAGGTAATGTTGCTGTCAGCAGCGGCCAAACAATTGTGCTGAATGTCACAGATATTTAGGATGCACAAATGTAACACAACAGATGAAGCAGAGGTTGTGTCACTGTCAGCAGCGACCAAACAATTGCACGCAATTTAGCGCAGGTTGCACTAATAATATATATTGCAGCCAGATTAAACACCTTTCAACACTAAACCCTGCCTAAAAAATAAAATAAAAATTCCTGTCCCTACACTATCTGTCCCTTCTGCTGCAGCTCTCCCTGACTAAGACTGAGCCGAACCACGTGCTATATGATGCGTTCCGGCCAGTCAATCACTGTAATACCAGGAACCAACATGGCTACTTCATTACAGTGAGTGCCAGTACTTCCCTGCGCGTTTATTAGCTGCGGGGAGGAGACCCGAGCATCGCGCTTGAGCACACGTGGTGTTCGGCCGAACACAGCGATGTGCCGAGCATCACTGTGCTCGAGTCAAAATGGTGTTCGGCCGAGCATGCATGTGGCAAGTGCAAAAAATTGCTGAGTTTATGGATTTTGTTTAAATATAGATATTGACATGGAAAATTAAAAATAACATAACATCAAAAGTTCTTTAAGAACTTATTTAACATAAAAATGACACCAAAAAGTTTACCTGCTGTTATGGCAATTGGCCCTTATCTATGATTGCTGGAGTCCAAATCAAACTGCAGAGTTTAATGTGCACATAAAGAAAACTGACACAGACACAATGGCTGGTTCAAGTAATCTGTTAATTGTTTGAAGAATACAATCTTATATCAGAATTTTACTGACAGTCGTTCAACAGCCATGACCGTCACATAACTTGAGCGAAAACCACAAAGACAGAGAAGCGAGACAGTTTCTTATCAGAAAAAGATGTGGAACTAGAACAGCAGAAGTTAGCATTTCTAAGAAGAGAGAAGGTGGGGGGGTCGACTGCTCCCCCATACCTGCACTTCAGCTGACATTTCACTAGCCTCTTATTGAACTCTGGTTCAGAGGAACAAGATGGAGTTCTATCTCCCACAATTCCCCCATTTCAAGAAATCTGTGAACTGTTACCGCCCAAAGGTACTTCAGAACAAGCTAACCTTATTCTGCCTAACGGGCTTCCCTTCGCGGGGGAACAGTACCATAGATCCTCTCAATAATCTCAATATTGTTTCCCTGTTATACAAACTTAATTAATAAACATAAGCATATGCTTGATTACAATGTAAATAACTGGTAAAATTAGTACCACTAGTGCCATCGTTTGTATGAGTCCCATTTGCTAGCCACCCAGCCCTTTGAACCAGTTGGCAGGATTTAGAAAAGAGAAGGTGTCACTCCACCAACTGTCCCGTTCTGCACTATGGGCCTTCAACCATTTGTCACGTATTTCCTTAATTTTTTTATATACCTGCTCTCACCTGGGGATTACTCTGTGGATCTATGTAGTGGCAACAAGTGGGTCCTATTACTTGACACATTCCTCCCTCATTAGCAGTGAGATAATCCAAAACCAGAGTATGTTGATTAGCTACTATAACTAGCTGGGATTGTACATCATTAGTCTGGTTGAGGAGGCCTAACATATCCCATACTTGATCATCTAGATAATCTGTGGCTACCACCAACTTATCCCACATCTGCATTACCATAAGGCTACTTTCACACTAGCGCTTGATCGGATCCGTTCTGAACGGATCCGATCATATTAATGCAGACGGAGGCTCCGTTCAGTACGGATCCGTCTGCATTAATAACTTAGAAAAATTTCTAAGTGCGCAAGATGCCTGAGCGGATCCGTTCAGACTTTCAATGTAAAGTCAATGGGGGACGGATCCGCTTGAAGATTGAGCCATATGGTGACCTCTTCAAGCGGATCCGTTCCCATTGACTTACATTGTAAGTCTGAACGGATCCGCTCGCCTCCGCACGGCCAGGCGGACAGCTGAACGCTGCAAGCAGCGTTCAGCTGTCCGCCTGTCCGTGCGGAGGCGAGCGGAGCGGAGGCTGAACGCCGCCAGACTGATGCAGTCTGAGCGGATCCGCTCCATTCAGACTGCATCAGGGCTGGACGGAGGCGTTCGGGTCCGCTCGTGAGCTCCTTCAAACGGAGCTCACGAGCGGACCGACGAACGCTAGTGTGAAACTAGCCTTAGATAGATAAACAAAATACCAAAGAACTTGTTTACAATACTCATTTCTACAACGTGGGGTCTTCTGTTGGGCCTGCCACCAGGGTGCCTCCACCCACCCTGCAATTGGGATGGGGACTGCTGTAGAGTTAAAATTGAGAATTTCATCAGTAGATCTGAGATTTTTAACAAAGTCAGTACAGCTCATATCCGCTAGTTCTGACCATGATATGAGTATGGCCAGGTAGGGCATAGTCTTGGAACTCACAGGGCTGTGAGTGCAGATCCAATAGTTTTTATAATTGTCAGCATCTGTCATGTTCTTCAACATGACCTGATGATGCTTGATAATGGCATTTTCCCAGTCATTTTTTAGGTTCACATGCAGAGCTTGAATGCTCAGAGCCAGGACTACCAGTACAAAGATCCTCATCTTCAGGACTTGGCACCTTCTTGCAGTGTGAGGCGTGGATCCAGTTGGTTTTTCCCTCTACTTTCACTGCTGTGTGTGTATTCAGCAGAACTTGGAAAGGACCATCAAATCTGGGATCCAGGCCTTTTCTCATGTGCCTCTTTATCACCACCCAGTCACCTGGTTGCAGACTGAGTTCCTTCTACTGAGTCAGGATCTGGAAGTGAAGCAAACACCTGTTTATGAGTGTGTTCCAACCTTTTTGTGAGGGTCCGCATGTAACTGGTCAGACTGTCATTATTCAGCTGCAGCTCCTGGGGAAAGTACAACTTCCAAACAGGATCTCAAATGGGGATAAGCCTGTCTTCTTGTTTGGGGTGGTCCTTACTGAATACAGGGCCAGAGGTAAGCACTCTGTCCAGGGACTCTGGTTCTCCCGCATGGCCTTTTGTATTTTTAGTTTCAATGTGCCATGCAGGCGCTCAATTCGGCCACTGCTGGGGATGGTAGGCCATGTGAAAGGCTTGGGTCGCCCCTAATGCCTGCATGACCTCCCTTATAACGTCTCTTGTAAAATGAGAACCTCTGTCTGACTCAATGACCTCAGGAACACCATACCTGCATATCAGTTCACTGACCGGTTTCTTTGCAGTGTTCTTGGCACTGGCTTTGGCTATTGGGAAGGTTTCCGGCCAACCTGAAAAGAGATCAACACACACGAGAACAAACTCATACACTCCTACCTTTGGTAGCTGTATATAGTCTATCTGCAGTCTCTGGAACAGGTAAAGTGGCCTGGGGGTCTGCTTGCTTGGAGTCTTTACCACTTGACCAGAGTTATTCAATGCACAGACCATACATCCTTGTGTGAATCGAGCTGCTACTGTAGAGAATCCTGGAGCAATCTACCCTGCATTAACCACACTTACCATGACACCTTTAAATAGGTGAGTGGGCCCGTGGGCCTCCTGAGCCATAGCTGGGTACAGAGGGTGCGGTAGACAAGTTCTGTCTTTGTTTTTCCATACTCCTTGGTCATCTGGCCTTTCCCCTGTTTAGTCCACAGTTCTTTCTCTTCAAGTGGGGCCTGTTCAAACAACTTTATTAAAATGTCTTTAGATATTTCCACAGTTTTTAAGGCTCTTACCGGGGTGGCATCAGCACTCAGTGGCCGGAGCGCAGCTTGCTTGGCTGCCTTGACAGCTCTGTCATTGCCTTTTGCTTCTACCGTGGTACACCTTGTGTGAGCCTTTACCTTTACAATAGCAACTTTTTCTGGCAACAGAAAAGAGTTCATCAGTTCAAGCACAAGATCTTTGTATTTAATACAATTCCAGCAAAGTACAAGACCCTTAAAAACAAAATACTTTATTATAATTGGTTAGAAAAAAAACGTATCCCTTATAAGTATAGTATAATTGATGATGAGTGATCAATTCATCACACAATATAGTACAATATAACTAATACGCAGTTCGCTGCTAAAAGATACACAACTACATGTAACAACAAACAAGCAAATATGATGTCACTGTAGGGTGGGGAGACCTTTCCCTAAAGATCACCCTATGATATATCTCACAGAGACGACCCCTTATGGTGGGGACTCTCTGTCCTCGTGCCTGGGCTATAACACCCTAACTGGCCGTCATCAGGTCCTAGCACCCCTAGCACCCCGATGTGTTTCTCCCAAACACTGGGTTCCTCAGGGAGTCAGTGTAATGGGTGGACCCTACTAGATGCTTGAAGGTAACCAATGAATACATGGACACATAAGTCACAAAGAAAAGCAGATAGTCAAACAAACGTATATATAAACAAAACTCCTTAATAAATACAGCAATAGAGTGTGCTGCCTGTATTTGAGAGTAGTGTTGAGCGCGAACATTCGAATATCGATTTTATTTTAGCGAAAATTGGCACTTTGCCAATTCGCGAATATTTAGAATATGGTGCTATAAATTCGCTATTTCGAATATGTATTTTTTTATTTTATTGTTATATTTTTTTTCTTTCCCACTTCCCAAAAGTAGTTCTTACCTGTCCTGAGGATTCCTGGCTTCCTGGCTGCTCCAGTCAGTGCCCGTTGCCGCTTCTGCCGACTTCCGTGCTCATGGAGCGTCCCCATCACCATGGGAATGCCTCCATACTAGAATGTACTGTCGGATGTGAGAATTAAGCTGAAATTGCAACGCGATTGATATAACTTGAAGTAATCGCATTGCGATTTCAATTTAGCACTTCTATATTCCATATTCATTAACTTCGTTAATTCAAGCCTAGAAATAACAAAGTTAACGAACAAATATGGAATATAACAGTGCTAAGTTGAAATTGCAATGCGATTAATATAATTTGAAGTAATCGCATTGCGATTTCAACTTAGACCTGGTTTACTATGATAGAATTTGCGAAGATGACAAATATGACGAATGTATTCGTCATATTCTTCAAAACGAAGATTTTCTCCATCTTCGTTTTAGCTCCATATTCGTCAACTTCGCTAATTCTATCAATCAAATAGGAAAGTTGACTATAGAGACAGCTGTACCACATCAAAAGACCGCTTAGCAGTAAATATAAGTGAGGGAAGAATAATTATCATGCACTAGAACACCTTCCCAATTAAAATATACCTTTTATTAATAATGAACTAAAATCTGGCCTACAGCCGGACTACATATAACAGGAGAGTCAGCAAGACATACAATACATTACTATAATCAATGAGACAAGGGGTATACTGGTAGTACATGTGACAACATCCAAAAAGGAATCCTTGACATGTATATAGGAGACAGCTGAGGAATCAATTGCGATACGATAAACGACAATTATAGCTCAATGATGACCTGATATTGGTGGGGCCATCATAAAAAAACAGTAATGCAATATGGTCAATTGACTTAACATATATTCCACAGTTAGACACGGTTTGCTGAATCACTATGCATATATTCCGTGAAAATTCACGCGTTGCTGAAATACTGAAGAAAGGTTTTGTGGTTACTCACGGTTTGCTGAGATACCAGTAGGTATAGAACTTAACGGTTTGCTGAGATGTCAGTGGGTGTAGTTCTCAATAGCCAGGTGTGGAACCAACACTGGTGAATGAAGCAATCAGGTGAATATTTAACATTACTGATAACCAGGATGGTCCGGAGGCCGTAATATTAGTGCAGCTCAGAGATGTAATGTCCAATAGTCATTGAAATCCTATCCTACATGAATCTCTCCGTGACCCTAATTAAGCTCAGCCCAGGGACACCCCTTAAAGGTAGAGGTTCCCTGTCCTCGTGCCTGACTCTCCCTGTATGCCCCTATCCTCATTAACCAATAGTATATAACATAACAGACACACTAAAGAAAACAACAAAAAAAACACAAATCCCTTCTGACTGGTGAGTTAGGGGAGGTGGAGAACAATACTCCAGCAGCAGTGTCTCACAATGGAGATTTTCAATTTAGCGTCCCTCAATCGAGACCCTCCAGGAATAGGAGCCCAGATGTAGGCAATAGATGACCGGTGTCCAAGATCCTAATCAAAATCAGCGCCTTATAAAGTATCCTCCCTCAGCTAGTCCCTCCCCTTTAGACAATTATTTACTTAGTATAGATTAAAGAGAACAAATTATATCATAAGCGATACCTTATAGTATAATTATCAGCCCCCTTATGTATAACAATACTGTATTTATAAGGAAAAGATAATAAAGCACCTTAAAATTGAATGCTCCATTGGTGCAGCATGCGAACGCCAATTTGGAACGCATATGCGTTCCAAAGACCGAAAGTGATGTATTAAACCGGAAGTGACGTAGCGGGAGTGACGTACATAGTGCTGCTCCGATAACCGGAAGTTGCTCTGGAACGCAAATTGCGTTCCACACTGCGATTATAAGGTTTAGGAAAGCAATGCATGCGGCTTCCAGTCATCCCACTATTTTAATGATAGGAAATACCAATATTTTTAGTATGATGTTCCTCTTTTATATAATATTTCAGTCAGGATCTTATTAGAAGGAGGAATAGAACACCAATTAATCTGGGGGTAATAGGTCTAACCAGGAAACAATGAGGATTACAATTCTTAAAACTTAGGCTGGATCACACCGGACATGGCATTTTTTCAGCCATCCATGGGGAAAATGTAATTACAAAATACACCCCATTCCGGCAACATTATATACATTAGAGGATCACTTTTGATCCGATATTTTAGATGATGACAGGATTCATGATACCAATAAAGTCACCATTGGTGGTTGGTTTATTTAGAGAGAAGAGGGGGGAGCCACCCCAGAAAGGGAGGGCCCCCAATACGCGGACATTATGATTTAGTAGTCGTGTCAGAGTGGGCAAATACAGAACCAAAGGAGTATAAGCCCTTGACAAGCCATAATATAGGGAAATTATAGTCGTGGTCAAGTGGGCACTATTGAAAACATTGTAGTCGTGTCCAAGTGGGCAATCTGAAACAATGTGGGGATTATGATGGAAAGACCTTTAGGAAGGAGGAGTGATTGAAAGCGGGAGAGCACCTATTTCACAGGAAACAGCTAAACGATAATTGTTCGTTAAGACCATATGGACTGTACGTTTTTAATCTATATATCCACTGGCATTCCTTCTGTAAAATCTTTTTATCCCAATCTCCCTTACGTGGAGAGGGAGGAATGATGTTGATAATTTGGAATCCCAAGGATCTTGGATCGCCCCCATGGAACTCAAGTGCATGATTCGCCATAGGTTTGTCTTGTCTGTGTCTAATATCTCCTAAGTGCTCTCCCACTCTCCTCCTCAACTCCCTCTTAGTCTTGCCCACATAATTCATGGGACAGGAGCATGTTATCAAGTAAACCACTCCGCAACTCCTACAATTACCAAAATCCCTTATCTCAAAGGTTCTACCCGTTATGATACTTTTAAAGGTTTTAGATGTAGTGATGAATGGGCATGGTTTGCATCCACTACATTTAAATGTTCCCAACGGTCTCCTATCCAACCAGGTTCCAGAAGTTTTTGGTGTCGTGTAAAGACTGTGTACCAGGAGATCCCTTATCGATTTTCCCCTCCAAAAGGTAATCCCTGGTTTGGATGGGAGCACATCCACCAGGTCTCTATCTGTTCGGAGAATATCCCAGTGTCTTCTCAGGATTTCGAAGATTCTCTCATGGGAATCATCGTAGGTCCTGATGACCCTTATAGTCTGGTCCTGTGTTTTCTTCTTTTTGTGGGGGTGCAGAAAATCTTCTCTATTATGAGTAAGGGATTGTCTAAAGGCCTTTTTTAATGTTTCATCCGGATAGCCTCTATTTAAGAAGCTATCCCTTAGGTCCCTGGACTGTGTCATGAATGTTGGGGTATCAGTGCAGTTCCTTTTAATCCGGATGTACTGGCCCTTCGGAATGCCTCTTTTACTGGGTTCGGATGGAAGCTACCCCAGTGTAAAAGGCTATTAGTAGCCGTTGGCTTCCTAAGTGTTTCAGTACACAGTAGTCCATTCCTTTTAGAAATTTTGATATCTAGAAATGAGATCTCCCTATTATTAATTTCATAGGTAAATCTCAAGCCTATAGGATTGTTATTCAGCGATGTGACAAACGACTTAAAGGCAACCTCTGGACAATCCCACAGGAGAAAGATATCATCAATATACCTTCCCCAGAAGGTAATGTGGGTGGTCCATGGTTTCTCCACATCGCTGAATACAAGTTGGTTCTCCCACCATCCCAGGAGAAAATTTGCGTAGGTCGGTGCACAAGGACTACCCATCGCGGTGCCCCTGAGCTGGTGGTAAAAGACATTTTTAAACAGGAAGAAATTGTGTGTTAAAACAAATCTAAGGATGGAGATCATGAAGGAATTATGGGCCCTAAACTGGATGCCCCTAGTCATTAAAAAGGACTTGACTGCCTTGACACCCCATTCATGAGGTATACTGCTGTAGAGGGCCTCCACATCGATAGAGGCCAAAAAAGTATTTTCCTCTACAGCAGTATCCTGGGTTCACAGAAGGAGATCGGTCGTATCCCTTATGTACGAGGGTAACGCTGAGACGAATGGTCTCAAGACCTGGTCAATATAGATACTTGTATTTTGGGAGAGGGAATCAACCCCAGATACTATGGGTCTCCCTTTCAGCGGATCCACCCCCTTATGGATTTTCGGGAGTGTGTAGAAAGTTGGTATCTGAGGATTTTTGGGAGTCATAAACTTAAGCTCATCTGATGAAATTAATTTATCTTAAAATGCTTGCAGGAGAATCTGATCAAATTCTTCTATGAATATGTTCGAGGGATCGTCTAGTTATCGACCAGCATCATTGAGAAGGCCTTCGCACATTCCATTATACATAGCATGGTCCATAATAACGATATTACCCCCCTTATCAGCGGGTTTCACAATGATGCTGTTGTCTTTTTGTAGTTCAATAAGGGCCTCTCTTTCCTGTTTAGTAAGATTTGACCGCGGTACTTGCTGTGGTCTAATCTTTTCCAGATCCTGAATAACCAGTCTGGAGAAGATGTCAATTGCTAAGTTTTCTTTGGGGGGGGGGCGGCATTTTGTTGCTTTTAGGATGCAGTTTGGTGAAGGGGCCCAGACCATTTTGTTGGTAAGGACCATCATTATTGGAAAGGAGGAGTCTGGTATCCATAAGACAGTCTAATGGGATACCCAGTTTGGTACATTCCTCCCTATCATTGTTTTTATAAAACTTGTGCCAACGTAATTTGCGTGTAAAAAGACTTAAGTCCTTCACCCACGAGAATGTATTAAAATTTACCGTAGGTACAAAAGAAAGACCTTTTGACAGGATCTCTAATTCACAGGCTGTCAGTACCTTATTCGTCAGGTTGATAATGCATTTCTCATTCATTTGCACCTTTCCTCTTTCTGCATTGGATCCCTGTCCCTCAGGTGGTAGGGGGGACCAGCTTGATCCTCCCCTCCCTTCCCTAAAAAACTCGTGGGCGTCCCCCAACCCCCAACAACAGCACATGATTCCAAGGAAGATGAGGCATGTCCCCGGCCACTTCTCTGCCATCCTTTTCCTCCCCTTGGTCGAGAATTTCCTCTACCACGTCCTCTGTAGGGTAACTTAGATCTATTGTATCTCTCTGTGTCTGAGGAGTCTATATCAGTACTAGAATCCTCTATACTCTTTGTTTCAGATTTATCTCTCAGAAAATCAAAGGCTCGTTTTTCTCTAAAGGTATTCAGATCAGTTATAAACTGTCTATGTTTCCTCTCTTTGAATTGTGTTTGGAAATTCTCGACCGAGGTTTGGAGAGTGACTTCCTTCCTGTTGAAATCAGGGTCCCCCTTCAGTGTCAGAGCCAATTCTATCTGTTTGTTTAATTTAGTACAGGTGTTATTCAGAATTTATTTTTCTTCTTCAAGGAGGATTTTCATAAAACGTATTGAGCTATCGATTGACTCCTTTTCCCACTTATCTAGTAGTCCAGGAGAACTAGACCTCTGCGCCGGGACTAACCGAATTCTCAGTCCTTTAGGTATTATCCTATTTTTTATATAATTTTCCAAGGTGCGTGTTTCCCACCACGATTTAAGATTTTCTTTATAGTCGAGAAACAGATCCTTAAAAATGGATTTTAATGATAAATGTCCCCTTTTGTTGGAGGAACCCTCCTGCTCAGAGAAGACCCCCCCCCTCCTCCTCCAACCAACTATCCGTATTTATGGGGCCTTTAAGAAAGCCTGCCATCCTATTTGGTCGTAAACTCTACCACATCAAAAGACCGCCTAGAAGTAAATATAAGTGAGGGAAGAATAATTATCATGCGCTAGAACACCTTCACAATTAAAATATACCTTTTATTAATAATGAACTAAAATCTGGCCTACAGCCGGACTACATATAACAGGAGAGTCAGCAAGACATACAATACATTACTATAATCAATGAGACAAGGGGTATACTTGTAGAACATGTGACAACATCCAAAAAGGAATCCTTGACATGTATATAGGAGACAGCTGAGGAATCAATTGTGATACGAAAAATGACAATTATAGCTCAATGATGACCTGATATTGGTGGGGCCATCATAAAAAAACAGTAATGCAATATGGTCAATTGACTCGACATATATTCTGCAGTTAGACACGATTTGCTGAATCACTATGCATATATTCCGTGAAAATTCACGCGTTGCTGAAATACTGAAGAAAGGTTTTGTGGTTACTCACGGTTTGCTGAGATACCAGTAGGTATAGAACTTAACGGTTTGCTGAGATGTCAGTGGGTGTAGTTCTCAATAGCCAGGTGGGGAACCAACACTGGTGAATGAAGCAATCAGGTGAATATTTAACATTACTGATAACCAGGATGGTCCGGAGGCCGTAATAATAGTGCAGCTCAGAGACGTAATGTCCAATAGTCATTGAAATCCTATCCTACATGAATCCTTCCGTGACCCTAATTAAGCTCAGCCCAGGGACACCCCTTAAAGGTAGAGGTTCCCTGTCCTTGATCCCCCTATCCTCATTAACCAATAGTATATAACATAACAGACACACTAAAGAAAACAAAAGAAAAAACACAAATCCCAACATTACGTTTCCCCAGCCAGTATGACTTCTGGTTCGTCAGGGGAAGTGGAGAACAATACTCCAGCAGCAGTGTCTCACAATGGAGATTTTCAATTTAGCGTCCCTCAATCGAGACCCTCCAGGAATAGGAGCCCAGATGTAGGCAATAGATGACCGGTGTCCCCAGATCCTAATCAGCGCCTTATAAAGTATCCTCCCCCAGCTAGTCCCTCCCCTTTAGACAATTATTTACTTAGTATAGATTAAAGAAAACTCAGCAATTTACATCTTCTCCAGACTAGTTATTCAGGATCTGGAAAAGATTAGACCACAGCAAGTACTGCAGTCAAATCTTACTAAACAGGAAAGAGAGGCCCTTATTGAACTACAAAAAGACAACAGCATCATTGTGAAACCCGCCGATATGTATAATGGAATGTGCAAAGGCCTTCTCAATGATGCTGGATGTTACGGTCGATTACGGGACGATCCCTCGAACATATTCATAGAAGAATTAGATCAGATTCTCCTGCAAACATTTGAAGATAAATTAATTTCTTCAGATGAGCTTAAGTTTATGACTCCCAAAAATCCTCAGATACCAACTTTCTACGCACTCCCGAAAATCCATAAGGGGGTGGATCCGCTGAAAGGGAGACCCATAGTATCTGGGGTTGATTCCCTCTCCCAAAATACAAGTATCTATATTGGCCAGGTCTTGAGACCATTCGTCTCAGCGTTACCCTCGTACATAAGGGATACGACCGATCTCCTTCTGTGAATCCAGGATACTGCTGTAGAGGAAAATACTTTTTTGGCCTCTATCGATGTGGAGGCCCTCTACAGCAGTATACCTCATGAATGGGGTGTCAAGGCAATCAAGTCCTTTTTAATGACTAGGGGCATCCAGTTTAGGGCCCATAATTCCTTCATGATCTCCATCCTTAGATTTGTTTTAACACACAATTTCTTCCTGTTTAAAAAAGTCTTTTACCACCAGCTCAGGGGCACCGCGATAGGTAGTCCTTGTGCACCGACCTACGAAAATTTGCTCCTGGGCTGGTGGGAGGACCAACTTGTATTCAGCGATGTGGAGGAACCCTGGACCACCCACATTACCTTCTGGGGAAGGTATATTGATGATATCTTTCTCCTGTGGGATTGTCCAGAGGTTGCCTTTAAGTCGTTTGTCACATCGCTGAATAACAATCCTATAGGCTTGAGATTTACCTATGAAATTAATAATAGGGAGATCTCATTTCTAGATATCAAAATTTCTAAAAGGAATGGACTACTGTGTACTAAAACATTTAGGAAGCCAACGGCTACTAATAGCTTTTTACACTGGGGTAGCTTCCATCCGAACCCAGTAAAAAGAGGCATTCCGAAGGGCCAGTACATCCGGATTAGAAGGAACTGCACTGATACCCCTACATTCATGACACAGTCCAGGGACCTAAGGGATAGATTCTTAAATAGAGGCTATCCGGATGAAACATTAAAAAAGGCCTTTAGACAATCCCTTACTCATAATAGAGAAGATTTTCTGCACCCCTACAAAAAGGAGAAAACACAGGACCAGACTATAAGGGTCATCAGGACCTACGATGATTCCCATGAGAGAATCTTCGAAATCCTGAGAAGACACTGGGATATTCTCCGAACAGATAGAGACCTTGTGGATGTGCTCCCATCCAAACCAGGGATTACCTTTAGGAGGGGAAAATCGATAAGGGATCTCCTGGTACACAGTCTCTACACGACACCAAAAACTTCTGGAACCTGGTTGGATAGGAGACCATTGGGAACATTTAAATGTAGTGGATGCATAGCATGCCCATTCATGGGTAGAACCTTTGAGATAAGGGATTTTGGCAATTGTAGGAGTTGCGGAGTGGTTTACTTGATAACATGCTCCTGTCCCATGAATTATGTGGGCAAGACTAAGAGGGAGTTGAGGAGGAGAGTGGGAGAGCACTTAGGAGATATTAGACATAGACGAGACAAACCTATGGCGAATCATGCACTTGAGTTCCATGGGGGCGATCCAAGATCCCTGGGATTCCAAATTATCAACATAATTCCTCCCTCTCCACGTAAGGGAAATAGGTGCTCTCCCGCTCTCACTCCCTCCTCCCTCCTAAAGGTCTTTCCATCATAATCCCCACATTGTTTCAGATTGCCCACTTGGACACAACTACAATGTTTTCAATAGTGCCCACTTGACCATGACTATAATTTCCCTATAATTATGGCTTGTCAAGGGCTTATACTCCTTTGGTTCTGTATTTGCCCACTCTGACACGACTACTAAATCATAATGTCCGCGTATTGGGGGCCCTCCCTTTCTGGGGTGGCTCCCCCCTCTTCTCTCTAAATAAACCAACCACCAATGGTGACTTTATTGGTATCATGAATCCTGTCATCATCTAAAATATCGGATCAAAAGTGATCCTCTAATGTATATAATGTTGCCGGAATGGGGTGTATTTTGTAATTACATTTTCCCCATGGATGGCTGAAAAAATGCCATGTCCGGTGTGATCCAGCCTAAGTTTTAAGAATTGTAATCCTCATTGTTTCCTGGTTAGACCTATTACCCCCAGATTAATTGGTGTTCTATTCCTCCTTCTAATAAGATCCTGACTGAAATATTATATAAAAGAGGAACATCATACTAAAAATATCGGTATTTCCTATCATTAAAATAGTGGGATGGCTGGAAGCCGCATGCATTGCTTTTCTAAACTTTATAATCGCAGTGTGGAAGAGCAACTTCCGGTTATCGGAGCAGCACTATGTACGTCACTCCCGCTACGTCACTTTCGGTTTAATACATCACTTTCGGTCTTTGGAATGCATATGCGTTCCAAATCGGCGTTCGCATGCTGTACCAATGGAGCATTAAATTTTAAGGTTCTTTATTATCTTTTCCTTATAAATACAGTATTGTTATACATAAGGGGGCTGATAATTATACTATAAGGTATCGCTTATGATATAATTTGTTCTCCTTAATCTATACTAAGTAAATAATTGTCTAAAGGGGAGGGACTAGCTGGGGGAGGATACTTTAAAAGGCGCTGATTTTGATTAGGATCTTGGACACCGGTCATCTATTGCCTACATCTGGGCTCCTATTCCTGGAGGGTCTTGATTGAGGGACGCTAAATTGAAAATCTCCATTGTGAGACACTGCTGCTGGAGTATTGTTCTCCACTTCCCCTGACGAACCAATCAGAAGTCATACTGGCTGGGGAAACGTAACGTTGGGATTTTTTTTCTTTAGTGTGTCTGTTATGTTATATACTATTGATTAATCAGGATAGGGGCATTCAGGGAGAGTCAGATTTGGCACGAGGACAGGGAACCTCTACCTTTAAGGGGTGTCCCTGGGCTGAGCTTAATTAGGGTCACAGAGGGATTCATGTAGGATAGGATTTCAATGACTATTGGACATTACGTCTCTGAGCTGCACTAATATTACGGCCTCCGGACCATCCTGGTTATCAGTAATGTTAAATATTCACCTGATTGCTTCATTCACCAGTGTTGGTTCCCCATCTGGCTATTGAGAACTACACCCACTGACATCTCAGTAAACCGTTAAGTTCTATACCTACTGGTATCTCAGCAAACCGTGAGTAACCACAAAACCTTTCTTCAGTATTTCAGCAACGCGTGAATTTTCACGGAATATATGCATAGTGATTCAGCAAACCGTGTCTAACTGCGGAATATATGTCGAGTCAATTGACCATATTGCATTATTGATTTTTTATGATGGCCCCACCAATATCAGGTCATCATTGAGCTATAATTGTTGTTTATCGTATCGCAATTGATTCCTCAGCTGTCTCCTATATACATGTCAAGGATTCCTTTTTGGATGTTGTCACATGTACTACAAGTATACCCCTTTTCTCATTGATTATAGTAATGTATTGTATATCTTGCTGACTCTCCTGTTATATGTAATCCGGCTGTAGGCCACATTTTAGTTCATTATTAATAAAAGGTATTGTTAAAGATGTGTGAATTTTACTGTTAAAGATGTGTGAATTTTATTCTATGTGTTTGTATATCTAGGACTGCAATGAGTTAAACTTTTTCTTCTCCAAGTGCCTCCCTCCCACTCCTCTCATTGTCTCAAGCCGGAGAGGAAAGGGGGGGGGCAAAGTGCTGCGGGCAGTGTCTGATTTCTCACCTTTCTGCAGGTGTCCCATGGAGTGTGGTGGAATGTGTAAACCAATCATATGACTTGATGATATATGTTGTTCACTGCCTATAGAGAAGCACCTCTTTGAAGTGTTACATATGACGTATGCAGTAGTAGTGTTAGATTGTCCACCATTACAAAATGGAGTACCTTAGATGTTTACAATTAGCTTAACATTCCAAGGTGGTACACACTGCGCAGATGTTGAGTGTTATCTCTGTTTCTCTTATCTCTTTTTTCCCTTTGACCAATGAAACAATGGTTTGTGTCTCAGTGAGGACTGCCCTCTTCTGAAGAGATACATATGTCTACCTCATGTAATAAAGAGAGAGAGTAAGATTGCTTTGACCAACTTCTGTGTCAGTGTTCAGTCTTTCTACCATGCGTGGATATTAACCCCCTGAGGGTACATTTATTCGGAACACCAGAGTGTATCTTAAATGCCCTAATTAAGAGTGGCTTTAACAGTATATTTAAATTGGGAAGGTGTTCTAGTGCATTATAGAGACAGCTGTGTTTAATTTGCTATGCGATTATATTACTTTGCTTTTTTTAAAAATAAATAGAATAATTATAATAATTATCAAGTATTATAATTATTCTATTTATAAAAAAAAGGCAAAGTAATATTATCGCATAGCGCATTAAAAACATAGCTGTCTCTAGTCAACTTTCCTATTTGATTGCTAGAATTAACGAAGTTGACGAATATGGAGCTAAAACGAAGATGGAGACTATTTTGTTATCTTCGTTTGGAGGAATATGACGAATACATTCATCATATTCGTCATCTTCGCTAATTCTAGATATCAAACCAATAGGAAAGTTGCCTTAAGATAAAATCATAATACGCGATTATTTAAATCGCATATTAATCGCGATAACTAGAATAATGAAGAATATTCGATTTCGACGAATATTCAAGCGAATATTTGCTAATTTTGTTGAAATAGAATATGGAACCTCCCGCTCATCACTACTTGGGAGCAGACAAATCACCTTTACCAGGCTGAGCGGGCTCTTATGTGTCCCAAAATAAAGAAATACCAGCCTCATTTGAAGACTCCACAAAGCGGACACAGCCTGACAGATCTTGACATGTACATGGGTATATACCAACCACCTAATACATCTTGACACAGACGATTCAGCAATGCTCAGTTAAGGCTATAGCAGATCCACTGTTCAGTAACCACTTCAATCAAACCCAGGATCAGTGTGAAAACAGACCAGGATGGATGGCTACCTAATGGACTCCCCAAGCAAGCGTCAGACAGACATCTATCCTGGTCTGTTTTCACACTGACTCTCGGTTTGATTGCAGGAACTGAAATTCCTCATCATATTTTGGAATAACCAGGCTGGGGCGGAGGTTATGCGCAGCTTCACTGTATGAAAATTATTCAAATGCCTCTTCTGTCAGGTGAAATGGGTCAGATGACAGACAATCATAGAGAGGCTGCATTAACATGGAGGCATGTCTAATCCAGGGATGACAGTATGACACCAACCCCAAAAATACCCGTAGGCTTTGTGCTCCTTTGGGCACTTGTATCCTTTTAGCAGCCTCCTTTATTTCTAAGGTTAGGTGGCAAGCTCCATGGGAAAAGCAGTGTAATAGAAATAGAACCTTATTTTTACAAAACTGCAGCTTCTGCTTTGAGGCTTTACACCCGTTCTGATGCAGGAAAATTTAAAGAGAAATAGTTGCCTCACATCAAGTCTCATTGTCGTATTTTCTCTTTTGGTCGCCAGAGTTACTTGGTATGGTCCCCATGGTCTGTCTCAGTCCAATTCCAGGATTTGGGTCTTGCTCACAAGGCACTTTAACACCCCAAATCCTGAATTACATGATTTTCCTTTCGGGATTCCCCTAGGTCCTCCTGTCTCGGATTATAATCCTTGACCTAGTCAAAACTTACCCTAGGTCCTCCTTCCTTTAGACAGTACTTCTGGTTCACCTAGTCAGGACTTACGCACAGACCACCTTGGGGACTGGTCTATAATAACCAGGTCTATAATAACCTCACGGGGTGTCCCTTTTTTTTTTTGATCAGACAAGTAAATTATCAGTACATACAATACTGTAGTTTGTCACAAGAATATTTGCACCCGTAGTCTGCCAGAAGTGTCAGCAGGGACAAAGTAGCCTGCTCACACACCAGGCGAGACTCTGAGCAAAGAAGCAAATCATCAACATATTGTAACAGTACCACAGTCTGAGGAGGTTCCCAGTTAACTAATACAGACTGCAGGGCTTGGGTGTACAGAGTGGGTGAATTCTGTGCACCCTGTGGTAACACTGTCCAGGTATATTGATTGCCCTTAAAGGGTTTCTGTCATGAGAAATAACGTTATGTAGCTGACTAACATTAGCGATATGCTAATGTCAGCAGTATATAACATTATGCTTTATAGCTCTCTGCCTGCCGCTGTTCTCTTAAAATAAAGACTTTTAAAATATGCTAATGAGCCTCTAGGTGCTATTAGGGCATTGCTTCAGCAACAAGAGGCTCGGTCTACGCACCCTTTGGCACGCCCAGGTCCAGTTGATTGACTTTCGAGTTCTCCTTATCTTCCCTTAAATCCTGCGCCTGCGCCGTCCCATTTAGTATTCGATGCAGGCAAAGTGAGTGAAGGACGCGCTCCTGCTGCCGGCTTCCTCACTGCGGCGAAGGAAGTCCAAATCAAACTGCAGAGTTTAATGTGCACACAGAAAAAACTGACGCAGAAACAATGGCTGGATCAAGTAATCTGTTTATTGTTTGAAGAATACAATCTTATATCAGAATTTTACTGGCAGACGTCCAACAGCCATGGGCATCACATAACTTCAGCGAAAACCACAAAGACAGAGAAGCGAGACAGTTTCTTATCAGAAAAGGATGTGGAACTAGAACAGCAGAAGATAGCCTTTCTGAGAAGAGAGTAGGGGGGAGGGGTCAACTGCTCCCCCGCACCTGCACTTCAGCTGACATTTTCACTAACCACTTATTGAACTCTGGTTCAGAGGAACAAGATGGAGTTCTATTTCCCACACTACCAGTTAAACCAGCTAGTAACACATATGCTTTTTTCTAGTCTGTTTTTATGTATTGATTGTAGATTTTTTTATTTTATTTCCTGAACATTATTATGTTGGCTGCCATCTTGGCTGAGCTGTTCTTAACCATGGACCATAGACACAATGGTCAGGAAGGTACCCTATTAACTTACATGGGAGGGTTTTCTAAGCATGCTCTGTGACCTTTGCAGAGGAAAGAATAGATAAGATTTGACAATCACCTATATAGGCAGGATTAGAATGAGATAACCTTTTGCAGATACAAAAGGGGGGACATGGTGTCAGGGAACCCCCCCCCCACACTTTGGTATGTGCAAGGGCATATTTGGATGTGAATGGGTTAAGTTTGATCCTGCCTGGTTGATCCTGCCAGTAGCATATGCTTGTCTCAAAGATTAAGCCATGCACGTGTAAGTACGCACGGCCGGTACAGTGAAACTGCAAATGGCTCATGCTGGGCTGAACTTGTCCTCATGGGCACGTGAAGATCTTGATTGGTCTGCTGGTAACAGTCAGCACGAGTTACCTGTAAGAGAAAAAGATTTCAGTTACTTGCTGCGCATACAGAAGTTGACAGCGAAGAATCCGGACCAGCTCTGCGATGGAGGATCTCATGAGAAAGCTTGTCAAGAGAGCCGCATCTCAAGGTGGAGAAGAATGGCTGCGATCCTGCCTGTTGCTTGAATCAACCACAGTTAATCTTCCTCTGCAATCTACTAATGAGGGCTGCGCTGCTTTTCACACTGAGAGCGCTGAGCCAGTTAGGAATGCAGAGGTCATCCATGTCGATCCTCCTGATTTATCGCAGCCACATTCATCTCCACTGAGGAAGAGGATTCACAAAAACACAATTTCTCTCCAGTCTGGCACTCAAAAGGATCGAAGCAGAAGAAAACTGCTGTCACGGCTGAGGATGGGGAAAACCCTCAAGCGTGCGTTGGTGGAAGATGGTCGCTGCTTGACCAGGACGACAGGATTAGGGAGCAGGTCACCTCCTATCGCGTCCCTAACCTGACCCTAACTCCTAGCTGCATGGGCTGACCTTTAAGGTAGGAGGACCCATGCTCAGGAACCTCGGAGCCCTAACTCACCCTCCGACCGGTCCCTGGACTAGGAGTCAGGGTAAGACAACCTGTTCCTTCTGGATACGGAGGAACAGGAGTCTCACTGGCCAAGCTGCAAGGAAGGGAGAACAAGTACAACCTATGGCAATGGCAGGTACTTTCTACAAGCATAACACTCACCTGCCACAGACACAAAGCCTGGAACCCATGTGGAACTACTGACCACAGACAACAGGACTCAGCACACAACACACGGGAACCCAGGACCATAGGTGCAATAAACATACATACAACCAAACACATCTTCAAGACACCAAACGAGATATTATTTTGCTATGACCAGAAGGATGGCAAGTAACCAGGAGGATGTCTCCAGCCAGCATGACTGAAGCACCCTCTCTGGCTACTGCCTACAACTATATAGGGCCAAAAGGCCACACCCAACAGTCAGACACACCCCGTGACTCACACACACAGAAAAGGGAGTTAACCCTTCCAATACCACAGAAGGGAAAACACAACTTAAAGGGGAAGTGTCAAACTCAGGAACACACTGTGGCTGTTGCCGCAGGCAACGACATGGGTGGCAACCATGTCCAGGGAGTCAGCCCGAAGGCCGGGACACTGCCACCACATGTACACTATACAACCAAACGTTGCCACGGGCAACCACAGTGAAGGAAAGATGTCAGTGCACACCACACATAACACAGAGTGCACACCAGACATACAACAGTGCATCCAAACACGCACACAACTCCAAGGGGACCGCACACATAGCTGTTGTCCGCGGCAACCGCACTTGAGGCTAACAACAATATGCCTCCAGATGCGGTTGACACTACAACCCAAACCGCGGGCAACTGTATGCGGCTCCCAAGGAGTCACGGCCATAAACATGGTCATGACAACTGCTGCGCCACCTGGCCCGAGCAGTGTGTACAGCAACCGTAAACAACCTCATTCATCATCTGTTGGTTTAACGGCATCTGTTCATGCCCCCTGCCCTACTATTTTGCAGCATGATTTACAATTAGAGGATATAGATCCTTCTACTAGCAAATCCTCTCAAAGTAATTACTTGTCCTCAGCTATCCCAGTATCTGTTTCTGGGGATCAGTCTGCACTTTCATCTATTCCTAATATTCAGTTGTTCAAGGAATTTTTATCTTTTTTTAGAGCAGAGGGATAATGTGCGGGGATTAGATGTACCTAAAGTACCTTGGTCCCCCCCTGTTAATCATGCTGCTTCTGAGGGTCAGTTTAATTCGGATCAACATAGGATGGCTGGGAATGATAAATGTTTTTTCCCTTGTACTGACGGAAATAGTGGGGTTAAGGATATTTCTTTCAAATAAACTTTACCTTGTGTAATGTCTCCACTAGGTTTCCATTTATCTGCAAGTATAAAGGAAAAAATTTGGAACCGTGAATACATAGATTTATTAACTCTTTTACCATCTGTCAAAGATAGGAAGGAAGAAGATGATAAAAAGAAAGGGAGCACTCAGAAGAGCATTTTTGCCTGGATTCAGGCTTTTTGTATCTTTGCCGCAGTTTTAGGTGAAAAACACCCGTCTCTTTGTAGTGGTCTTTTTTTATCATTTAGAATCTGTTTTGGAGGCTTATAGGAGTTTTAGAGGTTCCGCTTGGTTTAACTACGACGAGTCTTTCAGACAAAAACTAGCAGTTTACCCTGACCTTCGTTGGGGCTTCAAAGACGTTGGATTATGGCTTAATCTTATGCTGCCTCAACGCTCTCATAATTTTCGCCTCCAATCTCCAAGGAAAGGCTTCTGTTTTGCCTATAATGAATCCTCCTGTAAATGGCAAAGTAATTGCAAATATAGGCATGAATGCTCTTTCTGTACAGCATTCATTCAAATGCTTCAAAAAGAATAGTAACAATAAAGAAGGAAATAAAACAAGTGACTCCTCTGAATCTGGAAAGATTAATTCAATGTATAAAATTCTTTCCAGACAGGGAGAAGGACCTTCTACTAACTGAAGGTTTTTCTGCCGGTATCTATGTGCCGGAATTTAAAGGCCATGGTTGTGTTTTAGTTAAAAATGTGTTTTCTGTCAATATTAATAAAAATAAAGTTTTGGAAAAAATTAATAATGAAATTGTGGAACATAGAATTGCAGGCCCTTTCTCTCCCCCCCCCCTTTCAACAATTTTAGAATTTCCCCTCTCGGTTTTGTTCCCAAGAAGGAGCCGGGTAGCTTCCGTTTGATTTATAATTTATCTTATCCACTTAATTCTTCACTTAATAACTCTATTGATAGGGACTCTGCTTCAGTGCATTACGCATCTTTTGATCAGGCTTTGTCTTTTTTAAGGAAAGCAGGACCAAAAGCGTTGTTAGCTAAAGTGGACATCAAATCTGCATTTAGATTACTCCCAATCAATCCGTCTGGATATAATTAATTAGGTTTTTATTTGGATGGTCTGTATTTTTATGACATGGCATTACCCATGGGTTTTTCCTTATCTTGCCAATATTTCAAGGCTTTCTCCACTTTCCTGCAATGGATGCTTGAGTCACATTATAAAGGAGGTTACACCCTGAATTATTTGGATGACTTTTTATTCATTGGCAATGCCCAGTCTGATTATTGTGCCAATTTATTAAAGACATTTAGACTCATATCTTCCTATTTCAACGTTCCTTTAGCTGAGGAAAAAACTGTTCCACCAACTACTTTTATAAAATTCTTGGGCATTGAAATTGATTCGGTCAACATGTTGTTTAAGATTCCTGTAGGAAAAATTAACTCCTCATTGAAAGTTTTAAACTTTTTGTTAATATGTAAAAAGAGCACTTTGAAGATATTGCAGTCTGTTCTGGGATCTCTGAATTTTATCTCTAGGGTTATTCCTTTGGGTAGGGTGTTCTCTAAGCGTCTTTATGCATCCATTGCAGGAAAAAAGAAGGCACATGATCATATTAGGATTACTGCAGCTTTAAAAGATGATATTCGTATCTGGATTAATTTCTTGGAAAATTTTAACGGATGTTCTGTTTGGCAAGAGGAGTTTATAGATTCAGATTCCTTAATGTTATTCACCGATGCTGCTGCTTCAATCGGATACGGTGCATTTTTTATCAAGCAATGGTCTGCAGAATTCTGGCCTAGCACTTGGAAGGATAAACCGTTTATGAAAAATATTAATTTTCTGGAATTGTTTCCGGTATTCGTTTACTAGAAATAAACGTATAATCTTATTGTCCGATAATAAGGGTGTTGTTTTTTCTATTAATTGTTTGTCTGCAAAATCTGTTGAAGTAACCACTACTTTAAGATTTATAGTTTTGTTATGTTTGGAAAACAATATTTGGCTCAAGGCTAAACATGTGGAAGGTAAACAAAATGTAATTGCCGACTCTTTATCTCGGCAGGAATTCCAGATATTCAGGAAGCTAATCCCGGATGCAGATTTGGAGGGGATCCAGTGTCCACCACAATTGTGGGAGATAATTCTTTCTTAATTTTTGACTTATTAAAAAATGCACTTGCAAGTAATACATGGGCTGCGTATTTGTCAGCTTGGAGATGTTGGGTGACTTTTTGCAGAGTCAACAATCATGAGACTTGGGATTCTAATCCCGAATCTTGTATCCATTTTGTTTTAGACCTCATTAAATCTGGTAAGACAGGTAGATACATTCAAAACATTTTGGCAGGCGTGTCTTACTTTCAAAAATGTTTTAATTTACCACCATTTTCTAATAACTTTGGTGTAAAACAATTTATTAAGGGAGCTGACAAGCTGGCCCCAGTTAAAGAAAGAATTATACCTTTATGTCCTGTTTATCTTAAAAAAAATTGTAAACTACTTACCTTGTTTGTGTTCATCTTCTTAAGAGTCTTCACTTTTTAGCACTGTATTTATAGTGGCCTTTTTTGGTGCACTTCGAATTTCAGAATTTGCAGCTGCAAAAAGAAACACAGAACCCCCTTTGTATTTATCTGATGCAAAAAAAATTACGATAAGGTCTGTATTTTTATAAAGAAATCCAAAACAGATCAAAAAGGTCAAGGTACTTGGGTGTCTTTAAATAAAATTCAAGATACGGTTATTTGCCCAGTTTTGGCTTAAAAAAAATGGTTAACTTTTAGGTCCAGTTGTATCGGGACATTATTCATGCATGTTGACCACTCCCCTTTAACCTTATACCAATTTAATTACATGTTAAATATGATATGAATAATTTTGATTGTCTAAGAAAAGGTAACTGTAAAAACACAGTGGCCTTTATATATCCAAAAACAATGTTAAATTTATAAGAATAAAATATCTTATTATCTAATCTGGCAGAGTCTCAGTCTCTTTTGTGTCTAATTTGGTTAGTGGTGGAATATGACACCATGAGTTAACCTTTTGCGGATACAAAAGGGGGGACATGGTGTCAGGGAACACCCCCCACTTTGGTATGTGCAAGGGCATATTTGGATGTGAATGGGTTAAGTTTGTTTACTTACCTGTAATGTGTGCTGGGCTGAACTTGTCCTAATGGGCACGTGAAGATCTTGATTGGTCTGCTGGTAACAGTCAGCACGAGTTACCTGTAAGAGAAAAAGATTTCAGTTACGTGCTGCGCATACAGAAGTTGACAGCGAAGAATCCCCCAACCCCACCCCCCCTTTTTGTTTTGTTTTCGTCACAGTGTTTATATGGGGTAATAGTCGCTCTTTGAGCGGACTAGTTTGGGTCTTAGACAAGGTTTTGGTTTTAATGAGTTCATATGATCTCAGTCTCTTTTGTGTCTAATTTGGGTAGTGGTGGAATATGACACCATGAGTTAACTGCATTAGTGATCTGTACAAACCAAAAAGTGGCACCAATTGTTAGGTATAGTGGCCAGTACAAAAACTGCAGGGTTTTTTTTGGTTTTAGTTTAAATAAAAAACGTGATGGCAAATAAAAAATAACATTATCAAAATTTTTCCAAAAAATGTTAAACATTAAAAAGTGATTTTCTGATGACACATTTAATTTAAATCTTCTCTTCACTGCACTTTATCCCCTGTGATAGTGTTACACTTCTTACATTGTTTCACATTCATTTAAATGCATTGTCTGACTTTTCACGCTTCTTTCAAGCAAATATTTGCATGTCACTAATATGAATGGCTTATATTTTGGCAAATGTAAATTGGAAATACAGTTTAAACACAAAGGCAATAGGAACTTTGCATTTGCATATCACATTGTGCAAAGATTTGTTTTAGGCCTCATGCACACAACCGTATTTTGTTACCGTGTCTGATCCGATTTTTTTGCGGATAGGATGCGGACCCATTCATTTCAATGGGTCCGCAAAAAAACGCAGACAGCACACCGTGTGCTGTCCGCATCAGTATCTCCGTTCCGTTGCTCCGCAAAAAAAGGATCCACAAAAAAACAGATGCCATACAGAACGTCATCCGTTTTTTTTTGCGGATCCGGAATTTGCGGACCGCAAAACACATACGGTGGTGTGCCTGTAGCCTTAGTTGTAAGATTTTTTTATTAAAATACCAATAAATTTAAAAGATTGCTGTGATCTCTACACTAGCTCAAAGAGGACTTTGGTGCCTAACCTTCATGCTTTGAATTTCTTAAAGAGGACCTGCAACCACACAATGCAGTGTAATCTACAGGAAACATGTTCCTGAGCAGGAGAAGCTGAGGAGATTGATAATGTAATTTTATGGGAAAAGATTCAGTAAATCATGTAATTTATACATTTAAGGGCTCATGCACACGATTGTATGTATTTTGCTGTCCTAAAAAAATACGGATGACGTCCATGTGCATTTCGTATTTTGCAGAACGAAAAAGCAGGCCCCTAATAGAAAAGCACTATCTTTGTCTGTAATGCGGACAATAATGGGACATGTTCTAATTCTTTGCGGAACGGAAATGTGGAAATACGGAATTTTTTTGTGGACCCATTAAATAAATTTTTCCGCATACTGTCCGCAAAAAAATGGAACTGATACGGAAAGAAAATACGTTTGTGTGCATGAGCCCCAAACTTGTACTTTTTCTGAACTTACGACTACCCTCGTGTACAGCTAACAATGATTGACAGCTGTCTCTGTGACTTAAAGGGGTTGTCCGAGTTATGGAAAAAAGCACTGTTAGGGCTCATTCAGACGGCCGTATGCTGTCCGCAAAAATACTGAATGCTATCCGCAAACTGATCCGCAAAAAAACGGATAGCATTCAGTATTTTTGCTGACCCATAGACTTCAATAGGGCCATGTCCTGATTTTCACGGAGAAGTATAGGACATGTTTCATTTATTTTGCGGAACCTTGGAATAGAAAAGGGCCCCATAGAAGTGAATAGGTCAGCATCTAATCCGCAAAAAAACGGATCCGCATTTTTGCGGATAGCATACGGCCGTCTGAATGAGCCCTAAATCTGATAGTCAGCGATATATAACTAAGCTAAGCAAGTTTTAGGCAAAAATACATAAAAATCTATTTCCTCATTTCCCTGGTTCTCTTCGGGCCCTTTGTTTACTTGCATTAAAAACAATCTCTGCCCCTCCCCCTGCACTGCTAATGGAGTGAATACAAGTACTGCCCTGAGTGACATGTCTGCCTGCAGGGAGACTCAGCAGCATGTTGTATGTGTAGAACTATAAGTCCCAGCTGTATAATGACACTGCTAAGGGAGTGAATACAAGTGCTGCCCTGAGTGACATGTCTGCCTGCTGGGAGACTCAGCAGCATGTTGCATGTATAGAACCACAAGTCCTAGCTGTATAATGACACTGCTAATACACACAGGATCTTCCCCCTACCTGCAATGCTCTGCAGAACTTCTCTTTCAGATTCTGTGCCCAACATTTGTCTCCTCGCTGCCTGCTGCTACACCGTAAACACTTCAGCCCTGAGTCTGTGCAGCTGAAGGGGTTAAGAATCCTGGGAGAGAACAATAAGCAGTAGCCAGCAGTGTAGGGGGGCGTGGCCAGCACAGTGACGTCTAGTGTACAGATGTCTCAGGCTTGTACATGAACATTATCAGAGCAGGGAGAGAAGATGACATAACAGGTCATGTGACCCTCAGTGAAATCTGAGAAACCAGCTACTGGAGATAAAGTGAGTTAATTAGAAAGCTGTTGCATTTGCCTAGTTAGAAACATAGAAAGAACAAAAAAATAACTCAGATAACCCCTTTAAATCCCAGAACCATACAGCTACAGCGCACTTATTGAGCGGGTGCAGGAGCTGCGTCCACCGAATCAGCAGTAGGGGTCCAGCTGTTCCCATTAGTCATGCCCCTGCTGTATGTGCCAGCATAGGTGAAAACACTGATGCCGATGCATTAACCCTAGCTGTGCCGCCGTCAGCGCTGACCGTGGTGTGTGCAATGTTTGTGGAGTGCTGCCTTACATGTAAGCCTGTGAGACCCAACCCCCAGGTCTCAAAGGCAAGCAGGCTATAGGTGTATTACACTGTGTAATACACTTACAGACAATAGATTACAATGTAGATGTATTGTAATGCATTGTAGAGGGGATCAGACACCCAAAAGTTAAAAAAAAGTAAAAAAATAGTTTTACACAATAAAAGATAAAAAATTTCAAGAAAAGAATTAAAACAGTGCCAAAACAGACATTTTCTGGTCACCTGGCCTGACAAAATGTGTATGCAGTGGCCAGGTTTGGGATGGCCCCCAACGCTACGCTGAGTCCCCCTGGACACCATTGAGGTGTCACCATATGTTGCTGCTCTCCGGAAGGGATGATAAGGCATGGTGCACCCCAATGGGAAATAAGTCCAGAGAGTCAGGGTCTGCTGTAAACCAGGGTGCTTCATTACTGGAGGAATTCAGGTACAAAACAATACAGGCGATGCATTAGGCTGGCTCCAATCTCCTCCCTGGAAGAAGAAGGGTTTGATACTGAGGAAAGGCCTGGGCTAGCTGTCCCTCTCTCTTTTCAGAAGGCTGGAACCCTGGTCCAAGGCTGGTGATCCAGGGTCTGTGGCAGTGTATCCCCGTCTCAATGTCTTTTTGGTCACTCAGTTGTCTGGCAAAGTCTCCTCCCCTGCAGAAGAAAGGCTTGATGTTGAGGAAAGGCCTAAGCTGGCTGTCCTTCTCCCTCTCTCTCAAAGGGCTGGCATCCTGGTCAAGGGCCCATGGTCTGTAGTTCAGTAGTCCAGAGGGCTCCTTGGTCACAGGACTAGCGACTCATGGTCTGTCACTCAGCGTCCCCATCTCAGCGTCTTCTTCTGGTCACTCATGCAGGCTGGCATGAGTCTTCCCTCCAAGCATTGGTCCCTAACTGCAGCACTCTAAGGGCTCTGACTGCTCTCCTTATATACACTTTCTAGCTAGACTAGAACCTTCTAGTGGGAGGGGTAGAGTGGAGAAACTCAGCACAAACAAATATATTGTTTCAACTCCCTGCTGGTATAGACTTACATTAGAGCTTCAATGATATTCAAAGGCAATGACAGAGGTTTTTCCAGACAAAATCAAGTTTCCAGACATAACAACATAGGTAAAACCAGACACTTAAAAGGTCCGACTGTCTGCTTTTAGTGGTAAAAAAGCCTGGGTTTTTCCCTCTAAAACAGGGTGGTAAACAAGTCTGGGATTTCCTTCCAAAACAGGGTGGTAAACAAGTCTGGGTTTTTCCCTCCAAAACATGGTCTTCTTTAACCCATTCAGGATCCTGCCAATTTTCACCTTAAAGGGAACCTTTCATCAACTTTATGCTGCCCATACTAACGGCAGCATAAAGTAGAGACAGGTGAGTTGATTTCAGCGGTCTGCCATTTAAAAGTTAAAAGTGGTTGCCGAGAACCAACATCACAATCATTGCAGACTGGGCCTGGAAAAGAGTCACGGCCACCTCAGAAGAGTCATGGTTATTCATAAATTCCTGCTCTCTCTGCCCACCTGCTGATGGCTGAAAGTATTCTACCTAGTTTTCTCCCTTTCTCTCTAGGAGAGAATTGCCAATCATTAGCAGATGGCAAGAGATTATGAATAACCATGACTCTTCTCAAGTAGATTTGACTCTTTTCAAGGCCTGGGCTGCAATGATTATGATGCTAGTTCTCAGCAACCACTTGAATTTAGCTCATGAGTGACACACCGCTGAAATCAGCATTTTTGTCACTATTTTATGCTGCCCTCAGTGAGGTGTGTCACTTTATGTGGTGATAACTTTAAAACACTTTTACCAATCCAGGCCATTCTGAGACTGTTTTCTTGTCACATATTGTACTTTATGACAGTAGTAAATTTGAGTCAAAATATTTCATTTTTATTTATATAAAAATACCAAATTTATTTAAAAAATTGGAAAAATGAGCAAATTTCCAACGTTCAATTTCTAAAATGTTATAATAGATAGTTATACCTCCAAAAATAGTTATTACTTTACATTCCCCATATGTCTATTTCATGTTTGGATCATTTTAAACATGACATTTAATTTTTTGGGACATTAGAAGGCTTAGAAGTTTAGAGGCAAATCTTAAGATTTTTAAGAAAAATTCCAAAACTCAATTTTATAAGGACCATTTCAGATATGAAGTCACTTTGTGGGGCTTACATATTAAAAACCATCCATAAATGATCCTATTTTAGAAACTACACCCCTCAAGCTATTCAAAACTGACTTTACAAACTTTGTTAACCTTTTAGGTGCCCTACGAGAATTGAAATTTCAAAATGTCACTTTTTTTTAGCAGATTTTAAATTTTTATCTATCTTTTCTGCAACACATCAAGGGTTAACAGCCAAACAAAACACTAAATCTATTACCCTGAATCCGGAGCTTACAGAAATACCCCATATGTTCTCAAAAACAGATGTATGGGCGTACTGCAGGCTTCAGAGTGGAAGGAGCACCATATGGCTTTTGGAGAGCGGATTTAGCTGGAATGGTAATAGGGAGCTATGTTGCATATGAAGACACCCTGAGGTGGCCCTACAGTGGAAACCACAAAAAGTGACCCCATTTTGGAAACTACACCCCTCAAGGAATCTTGCAAGGTGTGCAGTGAGCACTTTGACCTGAAAGGTGTTTCCTAGAATTAGGAAGCACTTGGCAGTGAAAATGAAAAGTTGCTTTTTTTCAAAACAATAAGTTGCTTTACACCCACATTTTTCACTTTCCCAAAGGGTAATAGGACAAAATGCACCCTACATTTTGTTCCCCATTTCCCCCCGAATATGGCCACACCCCATATGTGCTCAAAAAATTATGTCAAGCTGCAAAATATGGAATTTTCTGACCTGAATTGGCAGACATTGATTTTAGGTGCCATGTTGCATGTTAAAACATTCCTCAGGTCACCAGAAATTAAAAACCCCAAGAAGTCGCCTAATTTTAGAAAGAGCAGCCCCATCCGAAAGGGTACTTTTCAGCAAACTGGTGTCTCACAGAAGGCAGAAACACATGTTAAAGGATTTCAAAGCACACATTTGTGAAAATGAAAATTACTAGCAGACCCAGATTTTTCACTTTCACCAGGGGTTAAAGGAGAAAATGTACCCCAGTATGTGTTCCCCATTTTCTCTCCATTTAGGAAACACCCCATATGTGCTTGTAGCCTGCTATATGGGCGCACAGCAGGCAAACAGCAAAATATGGATTGCTGGCAAGCCTGAATTGGCAGACATTTATTTTAGGTGCCATGTTGCATTAAAAAATTCCTGATATCCCCAGAAATTAAAAAACCCAAGAAGTGACCCCATTTTGGAAAGAGCACCCCGTATGAACATTTTAAGGGGTGTAAAGGGCACTTTTGACCTAACAGGTGTTCACTGAAATGAATATGTAGTGGTTGGTGAAAAGTGGATCTGTAAGCTATGCAGACTAAGTCAGAGATATAAGGTGGTAAAACTACAGGGTACATACATCATGGATGAAATTAAATTAATACTCCATGGATGAGTGGTAGATTTTAAAACACTTGTTAATGCACAGACCAGGTTTTTCAGGGCAGCTTTTGCAGTCGTCAGTGGTGTCTTTCTTATCCCACTTTTAGAACACACCCTGCATCTTTTTTGGGTCCTTCCCTTCCTTGCTGTCTGGGGGACTTGACCTGGAAAATGTTGCCCTGGTACAACATGGGCGCCATAACTTCCTGAAGTACTGGGACCCTCCCTGGCCTGGCTTTGAAAAATTAGGGCCTTGATAACCACCTCTTGGAACTGAAGGAAAGTTCCTGTGTGGCCTGTAGATTGAAATAGCATGTACGCATTGCACATTGCCATCTGTACAATGGGTACGGCCAGCTTTTTGTACCACACTTTAGTTTTTCGTGTGGCACTGTAGAGCTTCAGAAGTTGATCTGAAACATCCACCTCTCCCATGTGCCTGTTATAGTCCAGGATACAAACTGGTTTGGGGGTTGTGGTACCTCATACAGGAGCAGGGGAGCTGGTGTTAGTGTGAATGGTGGTCAGTACAAGGACATCCCTCTTGTCCTTGCACTTAACCACCAGCATGTTATCATGGAGGAGAGCCCTACTTTCACCCATTCTCAGTGGTTGCCCTACCATGGATCTAGGGAGGTCTCTCTGATTTTTGGGCAATGTGCCGCAAACCACAGTACCTCTATCAGTTAGGGACATGAATAGGAGTATGCTGGTATAATAGTTATCCACATAGAGGTGGTAACCCTTATCCAACTACTAGGATGGGGGGCATTCTGGGAGTTCTATCCGGGAATCTTTCCCTTCGTAAATGCGGAACTTGTGGGTGTACCCGGAGCTACTCTCACAAAGTTTGTATATCATTATGCCATACCTTGCCCATTTGCTAAGCTGGTACTGGCAGAATCTAATCCTCCCTTTGAAAAGTAATAGGGACTCATCTACACTGACATTTTTATCTGGGTTGTACACCTCAGCAAATTTGCTGTTAACCCCTTAAGGACTCAGCCCTATTTCACCTTAAGGACTTGGCATTTTTTGCAAATCTGACCAGTGTCACTTTAAGTGGTGATAACTTTAAAACGCTTTGACTTATCCAGGCCATTCTGAGACTGTTTTTTCGTCACATATTGTACTTCATGACACTGGTAAAATGAGGTCAAAAAAATTATTATTTTTGCATAAAAAAATACTTAATTTACCACAAATTGGGAAAAATTTGCAAATTTCAAAGTTTCAGTTTCTCTACTTCTGTAATACATAGTAATACCCCCAAAAATTGTGATGACTTTACATTCCCCATATGTCTACTTCATGTTTGAATTATTTTGGGAATGATATTACATTTTTTGGGGATTTTACAAGGTTTAGAACTTTAGAAGCAAATATTGAAATTTTTCAGAAATTTGCAAAAACCCAATTTTTAGGGACCACTACAGCTCTGAAGTCACTTTGCGAGGCTTACATAATAGAAACCACCCCAAAATGACCCCATTCTATAAACTACACCCCCTCAAGGTATTCAAAACTGTTTTTACAAACTTCGTTAACCCTTTAGGTGTTGCACAAGAGTTATTGGCAAATAGGGATGAAATTTGAGAATTTCATTTTTTTGCCTAATTTTCCATTTTAACCCATTTTTTCCACTAACAAAGCAAGGGTTAACAGCCAAACAAGACTGTATCTTTATTGCCCTGACTCTGCCGTTTACAGATACACCCCATTTGTGGCCGTAAACTACTGTACGGCCACATAGCGGGGCGTAGAGTGAAAGGTGCGCCGTTTGGTTTTTGGAAGGCAGATTTTGCTGGACTGGTTTATTTACACCATGTCCCATTTGAAGCCCCCTGATGCACCCCTAGAGTAGAAACTCCCTAAAAGTGACCCCATCTAAAAAACTTCACCCCTCAAGGTATTCAAAACTGATTTTACAAACTTTGTTAACCCTTTAGGTGTTGCACAAGATTTAATGGAAAATAGAGATACAATTTCAAAATTTCACTTTTTTGGCAGATTTTCCATTTTAATATTTTTTTCAAGTAACAAAGCAAGGGTTAACAGCCAAACAAAACTCACTATTTATGGCCCTGATTCTGTAGTTTACAGAAACACCTCATATGTGGTTGTAAAACGCTGTACAGGCACACGGCAGGGCGCAGAAGGAAAGGAATGCCATACGGTTTTTGGAAGGCAGATTTTGCTAGACTGTTTTTTTTTACACCATGTCCCATTTGAAGCCCCCCTGATTAGCACCCCTAGAGTAGAAACTCCCAAAAAGTGACCCCATTTTAGAAACTACGGGATAGGGTGGCAGTTTTGTTGGTACTAGTTTAGGGTACATACGATTTTTGGTTGCTCTATATTACACTTTTTGTGCAGCAAGGTAACAAGAAATAGATTTTTTGGCACCGTTTTTTTTGTGCTATTTACAAAATTCATCTGAAAGGTTAGATCATGTGTTAATTTTATAGAGCAGGTTGTCACGGACGCGGCGATACCTAATATGTATACCATTTTTTTTTATTTATGTAAGTTTTCCACAATGATTTCATTTTTAAAACAAAAAAAGTTTTAGTGTCTCCATAGCCTAAGAGCCATAGTTTTTTCAGTTTTTGGGCGATTATCTTGATGAGATGGCTGTTTTATTGGCACTATTTTGGGGTGCATATGACTTTTTGATCGCTTGCTATTGCACTTTTTGTGACGTAAGATGACAAAAAATTGCTTTTTTTAAACTTTTTTTTTTTTTTTTTACGGTGGTCATCTGAGGGGTTAACTCATGTGATATTTTTTTAGAGCCAGTCCATACGGACACGGCGATACCTAATATGTATACTTTTTTTTATTTATGTAAGTTTTACACAATGATTTCATTTTTGAAACAAAAAAAATAATGTTTTAATGTTTCCATAGTCTAAGAGCCATAGTTTTTTCAGTTTTTGGGCGATTATCTTGGGTAGGGTCTCATTTTTTGCGGGATGAGATGACTGTTTGATTGGCACTATTTTGGAATACATACAACTTTTTTGATCACTTTTATTACCTTTTTTGGGAAGTAAGGTGGGCAAAATTTCAATTTTCTCATAGTTTTTATTTTTATTTTTTATGGCGTTCTTCGTGCAGGGAAAGTAACATGACCGTTTTATATATCAGGTCGTTGCGGACGCGGCGATACCAAACATGTGTAGGGAATTTTATTTTTTTCATTTTTAATCAGTGATAAATGTGTTTTTTGATTTTTCCTTTTTTTTTTTTCACTTTTTTTTACTTTGAAGATCCAGTGGGTCTGATGTCTGTATAATACAGTACAGTACAATATAAATTGTACTGTACTGTATTTTACTTACACTTTGTCTGAACAGATCTATGCCTTTAGCATAGATCTGTTCAGCACCATGGACAGCAGGACGCCTGAGAAGGCGTCCTGTTGCCATGGGAACCTTCCCCGTCTGCGAAGTTGTGGCCACAACCTCGCAGACGGGGAAGGGTAAGGACTGGGGCTCCCTCCCTCTGTCACCCCATCCTGTCGGGGGGCTGCAAAGGCACAGCAGCCCCCCGATGGGAGAGGGAGCCGCATCTTACTGTTAACTCTTTCCATACAGCGGTCCGTACGGACCGCTGTATGGAAAGGGTTAAACGGCTGACATCCATTCACAGATGTCAGCCGTTTATACCAGAGTGTCAGCAATGTGCTGACACTTTGGTATACCACTGTACACCAACGATTCGGCGGGAGGCAGGGGGGGTGGAATTTTTTTTTATATGCAGCATTTTTAAGTTTGATCCTGCGGTCAGGGACCTGCAGTTTGCTGCGATCACCGATACGGGGCGGTCATATGAATTCCCCCCAGCGTTGTGACAGGATGCCGGCTGAATGATTTCAGCCGGTATCCTGTGCGGATTAACCCTAGCAGGGCCGCAATCTCACTTTAAACTCATGACGTACCGGTACGTCAGGGGTCCTTAAGGACTCGGGATCCATGCCGTACTGGTACGTCATGGGTCCCTAAGGGGTTAAAGTGGTGAATAACCAGCCTAACCTTGAACAGACGGTCAAATATTGGGTCGTTTTGGGGTGGGCACTGTGTATTGTCGTTGTAGTGTAGGAATTTCCTAATTGACCTAAATCGCTTCCAGGTCATGGTCTTACTGTAAATTGCATTCTGGTAGAAAATATCCAAACCCCAATATTGTCTAATGTTTGGCTTCTTTACAACGCCCATATGCAGCTCGAGTCCCCAAACCTTCATCATCTCTGCTGCACTTACTGGGGTCCAAACTAGAGGTCTAGCGTATGCCGATGTAGGGTTCTGATCAATTAATTGTTGGGTGTATAAATTGGTTTAGGCCGCTCAGTTACCTCCCTATACTCCACACCATTGAAAATAACCTGAGCTCTTGGTCAGCCTTAAATGTCTCCTAGTTCGGTAGAATAAACACCTTAAAAATGGATGTTCTACCCAGGCTCCTATATCTATTCCAGACAATCCCCTGTCGGATCCCAGCCTCTTACTTTACACGACTAAGAAAGCTTGCTTCCCGCTTTATTTAGGGTAGGTCCAAAGCCAGACTGAGCTACAATCTTATGATTAGATCCAAGGACCACGGGGGAACGGGTTTGCCTGACTTCCTATCATACTACAGAGCGGCGGTTGCCAATTGCGTGATTGATCTCACTCACAACCTTGAGAGGGTCGAACTAGAACACGCTCTAGCCCCTGGTCTAATTCCAGGCATTTTTTTGTTTCCGACAAACACCCTGACCCATGTACCCATCCAAAGGCTATCACCTTTCCTATCTTCCTTAGTAGATATATGGACTAGGTTTGCCTCCGCGGCCCGATTGGCCACGATCCCTGGCCCACTCACAAACATATCTGGTCACCTGCTGATGCCTGCCACACTGTCAGCCCTACCATCTCTCGGGTTACACTCCAAGCCTCAGATCAGGGTCAAAGACATATATTCTGACAGAGGGATTAAGGAACTTAAAGACCTGGGACATCTTATCCCTGACTCACCAGGGCGATGGTTCCACTACTTACAACTGCGTAGTTTCACTGGATCTTTGGCACCCGGTACGCAACTACAAGCCTCCTTATCTGACTTTGAGAAACTATGCCTAGCTACTTCTGCTCCCGGGTATTCTATATCTCTCATATATGCCATTCTGAACTCGGGAGAGATCGGGGATGACACGGAAGAATTCCCTGCTCCGGCTAAGGAAATTATGCAATCATGGGAATCAGAGTTGGGATATACCCTAACGCCTGATCAATGGAAGAGATCTCTTCTATTCACTCATAAGTCCTCTATCTCCTGTAAGATCCAGGAACTCAATTACAAGATCTGGTCTAGGTGGTATAGGACCCCGGTCAAGTTTAGCCAATTTTACCCCACTGTTCCAGACACTTGCTGGAGGTGTTTGAATTCTAGAGGCACTATGATACACATCTGGTGGGAATGTCCAGATGTAGCAACACTATGGCGCAATGTATTTTCGCTTTATGACCATTTACACAAAGTCTGTACACCTATCTCTCCTCAGTTAGCTCTTCTTTCAGTTTACTCAAGCAGAATTAAAGGGGTCAGGAAAGGCATCCTCAGATTCTTTATCATAGCAATGCGCCAAATAATTCCTCGAGTTTGGCGCTCAACAGAAAGTCTCCTGGGTTGGGGCTTTGGATTCTCTGGCGCTCCTGGAAGAGTTGGGTGCCGAAGATCAGGGCTCTGGCGTAGCACACGCTAGAAAATGGGAAGCCTGGTATCAGTTCTGGGCTTCGACGGGTTTCTCGGGTTGGTTAACCTCAGGTTCTATTACCTAACTTACTCTGTTTAGTTTGGTTGCAATAGAATCTTGTCTGGAATACTAGTACACTACCTACTTAGTCTCCTCTAACCCTATCGCGCATTTCTATAGGTTAGCGGTCAGTCCAGCCTTCCTAAGGGAGTCCACTACAGTCTGCACTTTGGGTAGATGACTTTCCCAGTCAGTACTGTGGATGATGATATCCTCCAGGTAAGCCGACGTGTACCGATGATGTGGACAAAGTACAATACAGACCAAAGGGTAACACTTTATACTGATACAGCCCCTCAGGGGTGACAAAGGCAGTTTTCTCTTTTGCAGCCTCTGTTAAGGGCACCTGCCAGTAGCCGTTCATGAGGTCCAAAACTGAAAAATATCCGGCTTGTCCTAACCTCTCGATAAGCTCATCTATCGGGGGCATGGCATATGCATCAAACTTGAAGATTTCGTTTAGTTTGCAAAAATCGTTACTTAACCATAACGTCCCGTCCGGCTTCGACATTGAGACTATCGGACTGGCCCATTCACTTTTGGACTCCTCAATGACGTCTAGTTTCAGCATTAGCTGCACTTCCCCCGCGATGGCTTGTCGCCGAGCCTTGGGTACCAGGTATGGTTTTAACCAGACTTTTTCCTGAGGCTCAGTGACATGGTCATACTGGATTATGGAAGTGCGTCCAGGGATATCAGAGAACACATCCGTGTTCCGACTAATGAACTCCCTGGCTTCCTGAGCCTGTTTAGAGAAGAGGCTGTCAGCAATTTTTACTGTGGCAACTGCTTCTCTTGCATCAGACCAAGGAGCCTTAACCTTTTCTCCTACAAAACCTGGCCGTGGGCTGTCTTCAGTAGAGGACTCCTTATCTTTCCATGGTTTTAGTAAATTCACACGATACACCTGCTCCGGCTGATGTACCTTCTAATTTACCTCTCCCACTTTCTCGAGTACCTCGTAGGGCCCCTGCCACCTGGCTAGGAACTTACTGTCTACGGTTGGTACCAGAACCAAAACCCGATCACCCGGGTTAAAGTTCTGGACCCGAGCCTGACGATTATAGACCTTGTGGAGTATTTGAATGTACAGAATGATATGAACATGCGGTTCATTTACCAGTTTGGGGGCAACCGAATCGAGTTCCTGGATGTAGTGGTCTCTGTAGTGGAGGGGGAGTTGGTGACGGAGGGATTTCGGAAGCCAACCGCCGCTAACTCCCTCCTCCATTTCTCTAGCTATCACCCAAATACAGTGAAAAAATCGGTGCCATATGGCCAATTTAGAAGACTTGCTCGTATTAATACTACCCCAATGAGCTATGAAAAACAGGCGCTGGATTTGCGCGATAGGCTGCGGCATAGAGGTTATCCCCCAGATTTGTTAAATCAAGCCTTGCAAAAAGCGTAGAGAGTACACCAGACAGAATTGAGGGAGGGTAAAACCACAATCAAATCTCCCCCACCCTTTGCTTTTTCCTTTAAATATAGTCCTATGGCCGAAAAAATAAAACAGGTCATAGGAAAAAATTGGAGTATCTTAGCGAGGGATGAATCACTACAAAATTAAAAGATACGAAACCAGTGTTTAGAAGGTGCCATACAATACGTGATCAAGTAGTAACTAGCCATTTTAGAAAAAAACGCTATACATGGCTGTCTGAACAGAGACCAAAAAGGAATAAGAGATGCAGAAGTTGTTCCTTCTGCAACTTTAATTCCCAATTGCAAGTGATCTCTGTTGCAGGGATAGAACATAAGATTTTCCCACTTATTACCTGTCGCAGCAAATGTGTGGTTTATTTAATTCTATGTAGATGCGGACGCTTCTACATTGGTAAAACCATCCGCTGTTTATTTGAAAGATTCCGTGAACACCTAAATTCCTTAAAAACAGGAAAGGGGGTCCCGCGGTTAATAGATCATGTGAACAGGGTACATAATGGAAATCCCAGTGTATTAACCTTTGCCGGTCTTGAAATAGTTAACCGCACAGAGAGAGGTGGAGACAGAGAGAGGGAACTTCTGAGAAGAGAAACAAAGTGGATCCTACGCACAGATGCAATGGGTCCCTTGGGATTAAATGAAAAAATAGACATGAATGTATTTCTGTAATGAATTATTCCTATATGTATTGTCTTTTCGTATTTGTATTGTTTTATTGTTTTATGTAGTTGCACATGCACTTTACACTATTGAAGGGGTCCCGCTATCTATCAAGAATCCCTGCCCTCCGTTGTGGAATTTCAGGTGTTAATTAAGTAAGTAATTACTGCGATGATGCGGCTTCCTGTGCACATTTAAAAGTGCCGTGACCCCGCCAATAGTGGAAAGCCAGAAGAAGCGCACACACGTGTGAAACGGCTGTTGCTTAATGCTGTGTTTGCACTTCCCTCCTGCCATGGAATAAAGTGTACCTTTCTACAAACATTCTCCCAGTCCCAGGATAAGGTTGGGTCCCGGTGTTGTGCAGTTCCGAAATTTTTACCGGAGACATTGAGTTCTGCCAATTCAGGACCTGGCGGCAAGTCCTCAACATCTCCTACCAACACACTCAGCGGGGTTGTCTCCCCCTCTTCCACCAAAGTGGCGGTCACCCCTACCGCTGGCCCTTCGGCCCAGGGTTCTGGCCTCCTGCCTGAGCCAGGCCACTCTGATGAAGTTACCCCTGACTCAGGGGCATCAATAACTCTCACAGCCAGCCACAGGGCTGGGAGGCCTGGAAAGTCTTTTAATATTGTTAATTCATAAGGTAAAGTGGTGGCAAGGGCCACCTCGTGGGTCCACTTGCCGCCTCCCATGGATAGAGTCACCAGGGCGGTGGGATAGTCCTTTAAATCTCCATGTATGCATACGACCCCGATTTTTTTGGCCAGTTGTTGTCTATAGTCTCTGTCTATAGTCTCTGGGATACCTGATGCACACAGCTTCCTGGCGTACAATGAGTTGCAGTATCCATAGTTAGTATCCATGGGTATGCCCCGATGGGGACAGTCAGCCCTTATGTGGCCAGGTTCCTGACACACTGCCAGCATACTATCGGAGCCAGGTCTATGGGGGGTACACCCCGGGCAGACTTGGTTGGCATAAGTCTCTGGGTCTGGGATGGAGATTGCTGGGGTTTGGCTGCCCCCCTCCCAAATGAACCCCCTTTTAAATCCCTGGTAGCCTTATAGCGTTCCACCAGGTCCACCATCTCAAGGGCATTACCCGGAGACGCATGCTGATCCACTGCTGGAGGGGGTATGGCAAAGCCCTCCAGAACACATCAGCCAACAGACGGTCCAACATAGCAGTGGGACTCAGCACGTCAGGTTTCAGCCATTTTTGCAACAGGTGTAATAGGGTATAGTACTGGGGCCTCGCGGTGTCACAGTCCCTCAGGTGACTGATGTCAGGAAATCAAGGAGATTGCCTGAGTATGGAGGAATCTAACAGGCTCCGTGATTTCTCTTGATTCAGTGTTGATAGGGTTAATGACCACTTCCCTTTTCGCAGCTGTTGCTCAGTGGTCATCACTTCTACCCTTTATAGTCTCACCCCACCCTTCTGACTAGGCGGTTGATCAGGACCATCCAAATCCCCAGTGGCTACTGGGTTGTTCTTTGTAAAAAAAAAAGATGGTACCCTTAGACAATGTCTGGACTTCAGTGAGCTCAACCGTATTTCCGTCCGTGATCCTTACTCCCTTCCTTTGATTCTGGATTTGTTTAGTCAGATTGTCAGTGCCAAGGTGTTCTCTAAATTGGATCTGAGGGGGGCACATAATCTGGTAAGGATCAGGGAGGGGGATGAGTGGAAGACCGCATTTAATACCCCTGAGGGTCATTTTGAAAACCTGGTCATGCCCTTTGGATTAAACAACTCTCAGTTTTTCAACACTTTATCAATGACATCTTTCATCATCTGGTGGGGAGATTTGTTGTTGTATATCTGGATGACATTCTAATTTATTCTCCAGACATGGAGACTCATAAGGATCATGTTAGACAGGTGTTACAGATCCTAAGAGAAAATAAATTGTATGCGAAGATGGAAAAATGTGTTTTTGCTGTTCAGGAAGTACAATTGTTGGGTTACCTGCTCTCACCAGGGTCGGCGGCTCTATAATAAGGCAGAACAAGAGCACAGAGAAGGGGGGGCGGCGTCAGGACAGAAATTTTATATATATATTTTTAAAATACATTACTTTCAAATTTGCCCCGCTGGGCCTGGCCGCTCGCTCCAGCCTGCAGGTGTGCCGTGCGGCCCTGGCCCTCACTTCCTCACAGAGCGGCACGCAGGCTCAGCAGCAGCATGGCATCGGCAACACAGACAGTCACTGGGTCAGGAGTGTGTGACTGCCGAGTGGCACTGCAGTGGTGGGCGACAGGCAGCAGCAACTGGTGTAGACTGGGGAGCGGAGGTCTGGAGACTGGAGGCGGAGCTGTTGGTGGTGAGTAACTGTGTGGACAAATGTCTCTGAGTAGTCTGTCTGTTGGGCCCACAGGGAGAAATGTATGTGGCATGGGGGGGTTAAATGGACATGATGGAGGGGGAAGAAATGTAACAACATGGATGGAGGGGGAGAAATGTGGCAACATGGATGGAGGGGGAGAAATGTGACAATATGGATGGAGGGGGAGAGAAATGTGACAACATGGATGGAGGGGGAGAAATGTGACAACATGGATGGAGGGGGGAGAAATGTGACAACATGGATGGAAGGAGGAGAAATGTGACAACATGGATGGAGGGGGAGAAATGTGACAACATGAAAGGAGGGGGGAAAATGTGGCAACATAGATGGAGGGGGGGAAATGTGACAACATGGATGGAGGGGGAGAAATGTGAGGGCTGATGTGACATAGGTGATTGACAAGGAGGCAGAGAAATGTGACATAGAGGGGTGAGAAATGTGACATTGAGGGGTGAGAAATGTGACATGGAGGGGCAGAAATGTGACATGGAGGCCTTGAGGGGGAGAAATGTGACATGGGGGCCTGATGACTGACATGGGGGCATAATGGCTGACATGGGGGGTGATGGCTCACATGGGGGTCTGATCTGAGGCCTGATTAACATTGGGGGTCTGATTGCTAGTCTGACCTGAAGTGTAATGGAAAATTTCTTATTATCCTCCTCTAAAACCTCTTATGGGCTGGTGTGTTTTATCGGGTGAAAAATAAGTTCCTCAAACCAGCGATTGTCTGAAGCAGAGCAAAGATACCAGGACCACACAGAGGAAAGCCAGATGATGCAGACGGAGGCCTTGGTGAGCTGCGGGGGGCAAAATGTAGCTTTGCTTGTGTTGGCAAAAATCCTTGCATCGGCGCTGGCTCTCATCCTCAGGTTTTGTATGGATCCCGAGAAAGTCCATGCGGTGTTGGACTGGGATCGACCTGAAAATCTGAAAGCACTTATGCAGTTTTTGGGATTCAACAACTACTACCGTAAATTCATCTTGAACTATTCAACTGTGGTTAAACCTTTAACAGACATGACTAGGAAGGGGGTCGATTTCTCTGTTTGGTCTGAGGTGGCATTAAAAGCCTTTTCTGCTGTGAAGGAATGTTTTGCTGTAGCCCCTATTCTGGTACAACCGGACGTGTGTCAGCCATTCAATGTAGAGGTCCTTCACCTAGTAAATGGCGCCCATGTGCTTTTTTCTCAAAAAAAAACTTTTGACTGCTGAAAGAAATTATGATGTGGTAATAGGGAATTGCTGGCCATTAAGTTAGCTTTTGAAGAATGGCACCATTGGTTGGAAAGAGCAATTCATTCTATTATGGTAATTACTAATCACAAAAATCTGGCTTACCTTGAGTCGGCTAAATGACTGAATCCAAGGCAGGCCAGATGGTTGCTGTTTTTCACCAGATTTAACTACATTGTCACCTACCGCCCCGGGGTTAAGAATGTCAAGGCGCATTCTTTGTTGCGCAGCTTTCCTGGTTAGGGGTGATTCTAAAGATCCTAGTCCTATTTTGTCTGAAGGGGTAGTCATATCTGCCCTAGATCCTGCTCTTGAGGCTAAGGTGTTGGAGGCCCAAGAGGATGCTCCGGACTCTTGTCCCCCAGGGAAATTGTTTGTTCCTTCAGACTTATGTCATAAGGTATTTGAGGAGCATCACTGTACTGTCTTGGCTGGACACCCTGGGAGTAGATCCACTGTCGATCTCATCTCGCACAGATTTTGGTGGCTGGGGCTGCGTAAGTGTGTTGAGGACTATGGGACTTATCATTAGCTCAAGTCAAAATAATGGAGTGAAAAAAGCGTACATTTTTGTGCAATCGCTAAAACTGCACAGAAATTTTGCTCTGCGCTATACTCGCAAGTTTTCTGAAAGTGGGCGTGTTTTCTTATGTAAATGAATCTCTAGACAGATTTACTATTGTGACAATTTTTAAAAGTCACAAAAAATTGCGCAATTTCACTCCAGTGAGGACCATGCTTATCTCATGTGACTATTTAATAGAACATACAACTTTTTCGTAAAGACATGAGACTTTTGTAAAGCCCCTTACTGAAGGAAGAACTGCTACCGTGAAACCACATTTATCACAGTATTAAAGGACCATTAATAAATCTGACTTAGCCAAAAGTGGAGTAACATGTAAGTGTAATGATAAATCTTGCCCTATGTGTCAGCCTGTTTTACCTGTGCTTGTGCTAAGGTGACACATACTCGGCCTTCTGGATCTCTTCTTCCATTACAAATCCCATCCAGACCTTGGATGCATTTGTCCATGGACTTTATCATAGATTTACCAAATTCTTCAGGAAAAACCGTGATCCTGGTGGTAGTGGATCGGTTTAGCAAAATTGCACATTTTAAAGCATTGCTTACTCTACCTAATGCCAAGGCTTTTGCACAGGTGTTTGTCGATAACATTGTGAAACTACATGGCATTCCCTCTGATGTGGTGTCTGATCGGAGGACTCAGTTTGTTTCCAAATTCTGGAAAGCTTTCTGTACTCAACTGGGGGTACAATTGTACTTTTCTTCGGCTTTTCATCCGCAGTCGAATGGACAGCCGGAGTGTATCAATCAGAATCTGGAGACTTACTTGAGATGTTTTGTTTCGGAGAACCAGGAGGAGTGGTCTTCATACTTGCCGTAAGTTGAGTTTGCCATTAATAACCATAGACAGGAGTCCACTGATAAGTCACAGTTTTTTGGGGCATATGGATTCCATCCACAGTTTGGCACATTTTCTGGTTCTCAAACGTCCCGTATTCCTGAGGAAGAACGATTTTCCTCTTCTTTGTCTTCGATTTGGTCGAAAATTCAAACTTACCTGAAAGAGATGGGCAACAAGTATAAGCGTGTGGCTGACAGGAGACGTATGAATGGTCCAGACCTGAGAGTGGGTGATTCTGTGTGGCTGTCTACAAGAAACATTAATCTTAAGGTACCTTCTTGGAAGTTGGGCCCAAGATTTATTGGTCCATATAAGATCACTGCCATTGTTAACCCTGTAGCCTTCTGTTTTGAACTTCCTAGGACTTTGAAAATTTATAATGTACTTCAGAAGTCGTTGTTGAAGAAATGTGTCAAATCTGTTAAGCCGCCCTCCTTGCCTCCCGCTCCTGTCATGGTGGACGGTAATTTAGAATTTCAAATCAGCAGGATTGCAGACTCCCGAGTTCTTTGCAGATCCCTCCAGTACTTCGTCCACTGGAAGGGTTACGGACCAGAAGAGAGGATGTGGGTTCTAGCGGCCGATGTTAATGCGAATCGTGTGGTGAAGGCCTTTCACAGAGCCCATCCTGATAAGGTCAGTCCTGGGTGCCCGGAGGTCACCCATAGAAGGGGGGTACTGTCACGGTCCCTCAGGTGACTGATGTCAGGAAATCAAGGAGATTGGCTGAGCATGGAGGAATCTAACAGGCTCCTTGATTTCTCTTGATTCAGTGTTGATAGGGTTGATGACCACTTCCCTTTTCTCAGCTGTTGCTCAGTGGTCATCAATTTTACCCATTATAGTCTCACCCCACCCTTCTGAGTATGTGGTTGATAGCTTAATTTGGGTTTGGCTGAGCTGGTGTGAGATCCTCTTTGGTGTTCCTGTTCTTCTATCTCTACAGAAGTTAAGTGTTGCGTTTGTTTGTATTTGTTAAATTCCCTGTTGTTGTATCTGGGCCTGAGACAGAGACTTCTATTCACCTATCTGGGGAGGAATGGGTTGTCTCTGGTCCTATACTTATTCCAGGGCCTTATAGGGAAATCAGGGCCTGGGTATACTGCTTATGAATATCCCTACCATTAATAAATCTGACTTAGCCAAAAGTGGAGTAACATGTAAGTGTAATGATAAATCTTGCCCTATGTGTCAGCCTGTTTTACCTGTGCTTGTGCTAAGGTGACACATACTCGGCCTTCTGGATCTCTTCTTCCATTACAAATGCCATCCAGACCTTGGATGCATTTGTCCATGGACTTTATCATAGATTTACCAAATTCTTCAGGAAAAACCGTGATCCTGGTGGTAGTGGATCGGTTTAGCAAAATTGCGCAAGGTCTACCTTCAAGGTCTATTCATATTGATAGGTAATCAGGGCCTGGATTAATGTTGTCTAGGAGGTGACCTGTTTCTTCCCTAGTTTCCATGCCCAGTTACTGTTCCCCTTCCCTCCTGTGTTCAGTGTGGAGTTTCTCCCCCACACTGATCGTGACATGCATGCTCAGCCGGGTTAAACTCCCACTGATGCACCCGCTGGGCCCGGACTAATACATTCACCCCTAGTCTCGCCAGGGTCTCACCCTTTACTGTCGGGTAATCAGCCGCTTGATCATCCAGTAAGTCAAAATACACCTGCTGGTGGGAGGGTTGAGACTCCATGTTGTGCCTTGTACAGCCATTTTATGTTATAAGCCTGGGTATTCCAAAGCACAATGAGGAATTGAACCTGTTCTGTTTAGAAATGCAGGGTCACAGTACTGCTGTGCTTACTCAGAAGCATGGTGAACGTCAACGCCCAGTGGCATACTTCTCAGCTAGATTAGATCCTCTTGCTCGAGGCGCCCCCTCCTGTTTCAGGGCAGTCGCGGCAGTGCAGGCAATGATTAAAAAAGCCTCAGAAGTAGTGTTGGACTACCCGGTGATTGTGCAAACTCCCCATGGCATACAGGGCATTCTCACACAGATGCACCCAAAACATATTTCTGTGGCTAGACAACTCAGACTCCAATGTGCCCTCCTCATGCCAGACAATATTTCTTTCAGAACGTGTACTACTCTGAATCTGCTACTTTGTTATAAATTACAGATTCAGAAATGGGGGACGGTAGCACAGGTAGCCTTTTGTCAGATTTAGCTGAAAATTATCCTCATGATTGTATACAGTTGATGCAACAAGAAACTTCTGGATTTTCTCATGTGCATAAAAAGCCTCTTGATAAACCTGATGTTGAGTATTTTGTAGATGGAAGCAGGTTTATGGGAGAGGATGGCCGGTTTCATACTGGATATACAGTGGTCACACAGCATGAGGTAGCCGTTGCTGAACCATTCCCTCCGCACATGTCTGCACAGGAGGCAGAGTTGAAGGCACTCACTGAGGTGTGTAAAATGGCCAAAGGGAAGAAGGTGAACATCTACACGGACTCTAGGTATGATTTTGGTATTGCACATGACTATGGACCCATATGGTGGGCTAGAGACTTTTTGACTTCTGCAGGTCAGCCCATTAAAAACAAAGACTCTGTGCTTGACTAATGAACTCTATTGTGAAAGTAAAGGCTCGCATAAGGTGTACCATGGCAGAGGTAAAAGGCAATGACAGAGCTGATAAGGCAGCCAAGCTAGCTGTGCTCCGGCTACTGAATGCTGATGCCACCCCGGTAAGAGCCTTAAAACCTGTGAATATATCCAAAGACACTCTGGTCAAATTGTCTGAGCAGGCCCCACCTGAAGAAAAAGTACTATGGACTAAACAAGGGCCTGGGCAAGATGACCATGGACTATGGAGAAACAAAGACAGAAATCTGCCTGCCACGCCCTTTGTACCCAGCTATGGCTCAGGAGGCCCATGGGCCTACATATCTGTTGAATAGTGTCATGGTAAGTGTGGTAAACGAAGGGTGGATTGCTCCAGGGTTTTCTGCAGTAGCCGCTCGTTTTGTACAAAGATGTATGGTATGTGCATTGAACAACCCCGGCCAAGTGGTGATGACTCCAAGCAAGCACACCTTTAGGCCATTTTACCCATTCCAGAGACTGCAGATAGACTATATACAACTGCCTAAGGTAGGAGTATATGAGTTTGTTCTTGTGTGTTGATCTCTTTTCAGGGTGGATGGAAGCTTATCCCGTGTCTAAGGAAAATGCAAAGAACACTGCAAAAAAACTGGTCAGTGAACTGATATGCAGGTATGGTGTTCGTGAAGTTATTCAGTCAAATAGAGGTTCCTACTTTACAGGTGAAGTGATGAGAGAGGTTATGCAAGCATTAGGGGTGACCCAAGCCTTCCAGCTTACTATCCCCAGCAGTGGCCGAGTTGAGCGCCTGAATGGCACATTGAAACGGAAAATACAGGCCATGCGGTAGACCCAGAGACCCTAGACAGAGTGTTTTCCTCTAGCCTTATATCCCATAAGAACCACTCCAAACAAGAAGACATGGTTATCCCCATTTGAGGTATTGTTTGGCAGTGCCCCAAGGCAAGGATTGTATTTTTCGCAACAGTTGCAGTTGCAGAAGGATAGTATGGTCAGTTAGATGAAGGCCCTTACTGAAAGGTTAGTTCACATTCATAAACAAGTGTTTGCTTCCATTCCATACCCTGATTCAGTAGAGGGTACACACATTCTTGAACCTAGAGATTGGGTGGTGATATAGAGGCACGTGAGAAAAACTCTTGAGCCCAGATTTGATGGTCCCTTCCAAGTTTTGCTGAAAGCCGCAACCTCTGTAAAGGTGGAAGGAAAGCCTAACTGGATTCACGCCTTACATTGTAAGAAAGTGCTTAACTCTAAGTGACTGGGATAATTCCCTTATTAGGTATCATCAGGTTATGTTGAAAAACATGAAAAAGGCGGACAATAAAAAAAAAACTGTTGGATCTGCACTCAAAGTCCTATGAGTTCAAAGACTATGCCTTACCTGGCCATTCCGGTACCGTGGTCAGAATTAGTTAACATGAACTGCAAAGACTTCTTATCAATCAGTAGGCTAGGAGATGATAGCCTTAACCTCAATTCTACAGCAGTTCCCCTCCCTATCACAGGGTGAGTTGAAGCCCCTGGTGGCAAGCCAATATTACTGACCTGAAAAATAGAACTGTTCGAGTATGGGCATAGTACAAGGGATAATGCAGATTTTGTTGATTGTTGCACTCATTTAAATTGTAATTAAGCTCACATTGATGTGCTTGAATAAAATGTGTAACAGGGATCGAAACAGGACAGATTATGAAACATGTTGAGATGATTCCTCACGCAGATACAGATATGCAGAATCTGTGAAAACCAGCAGCAAGGGGAATTTCCAGCTGAAGTATGTGTATCTGTTACCCGCGATGAGTGAATATCTCAAAATGGGGGAATTGTGAGGGTTGAGAATCCATTTTGTGCCTTGTACAGCCATTTTATGTTATAAGCTTTAAAAACCTTTGTGTGTAGAATCTGTGAATTTCTCTGTGTTAAAGTAATTTGTACAAGTCTGTGACAAACACCCACATTTAAGATTAAGGGGACGCTTCAGGCGTATAGCCAAGAAATGCTTATTTCAGATTGTGAGTTATGATATACAGTCGTGGCCAAAAGTTTTGAGAATTACATAAATATTGGAAATTGGAAAAGTTGCTGCTTAAGTTTTTATAATAGCAATTTGCATATACTCCAGAATGTTATGAAGAGTGATCAGATGAATTGCATAGTCCTTCTTTGCCATGAAAATTAACTTAATCCCAAAAAACCTTTCCACTGCATTTCATTGCTGTCATTAAAGGACCTGCTGAGATCATTTCAGTAATCGTCTTGTTAACTCAGGTGAGAATGTTGTCGAGCACAAGGCTGGAGAGCATTATGTCAGCCTGATTGGGTTAAAATGGCAGACTTGACCTGTTAAAAGGAGGGTGATGCTTGAAATCATTGTTCTTCCATTGTTAACCATGGTGACCTGCAGAGAAACGCGTGCAGCCATCATTGTGGCTTTTAAGGCAAAATGGCTTCACAGGCAAGGATATTGTGGCTACTAAGAATGCACCTCAATCAACAATTTATAGGATCATCAAGAACTTCAAGTTAAGAGGTTTAATTCTTGTTAAGAAGGCTTCTGTCATGTCCTGCTCTGACTATGTACGGAGGTCAGCCAGAATAGAAGTGGCGGTGACAGTACCCCTCCCTCTACGGGTGGACTCCGGACACTCAGAGCTCACCTTCTCAGGATGAGACCTATGGAAAGCCCTGATAAGACGAGTGGCCTTAATGTCCGCCACTGGGACCCACATCCTCTCCTCAGGACCATAACCCTACCAATGAACGAGGTACTGGAGAGAACCGCTGATAATGCGATAATCCACAATCCTGGAGACCTGAAATTCAAGATTACCATCAACAACAATCGGAAGAGGAGGCAAAGAGGAGGGTACAGTGGGTTGGACATAATGTTTTAATAGGGACCTGTGAAAAACATTATGGATCTTCCAAGTCTGAGGAAGATCAAGACGGAAGGCAACGGGATTGATGACGTACAAGATCTTGTAAGGCCCAATAAACTTAGGACCCAACTTCCAGTAGGGAACCTTCAGTTTGATATTCTTTGTAGACAACCACACCAGATCACCCTCATTCAGGTCCGGACCAGGCACACGTCTCTTATCCGCACACGCTTATATCTCTCACTCATCCTCTTCAGATTACCCTGAATCTTTTGCCAAATAAATGACAAAGACGAGGAAAATCTCTCCTCATCAGGTAAACCAGAAGACCCCTCTCTAGAGAATATCCCAAACTGCGGATGAAACCCATATGCACCAAAAAATTGTGACTTATCAAAGGACTCCTGGCAACAGTTATTTAAAGCAAACTCAGCAAGGGACAAAAAAGAACACCAATCCTCCTGATTCTCCACCACAAAACAGCGCAGATATGTCTCCAGATTGTGATTGACGCGTTGGGTCTGACCATTCGACTGTGGGTGAAAAGCAGAAGAGAACGACGACCGAACACCCAAGCAAGAACAGAAGGCCTTCCAGAATCTGGAAACAAATTGCGTGCCCCTATCAGAGACGATGTCTGTAGGAATGCCATGCAATTTAACAATGTGATCAACAAACGCTTGCGCCTGTGTCTTAGCATTGGGTAACCCAGAAAAGGGAATGAAATGCGCCATTTTGCTAAAACGGTCCACTACTACCAGAATCACAGTCTTCCCCGAGGAACGAGGCAGGTCCGTTATGAAGTCCATGGACAGATGCGTCCAAGGACGGGAAGGAATGGGTAACGGGAGGAGAGAACCCGATGGCCGTGCATGAGGGACCTTGGCACGAGCGTAGGTCTCGCAGGCTGCCACAAAACCCTCAACCGTCTTATGAAGAGCCGGCCACCAGAATCTCTGAGCAATGAGATCCACTGTGGCTCTGCTCCCCGGGTGCCCAGCAAGGACTACTTAAAAACCTTGTGTCGTAAAGCGAGAGGCACAAACAACCTCCCAGGGGGACAAAGATCAGGAGCCTCTGCCTCCAAATCAGGATAAAGAGCAGAGACGACCACCCCTTCAGACAAAATGGGACCCAGGTCTTCAAAGTTCCCCCCTCCCGGAAAACAACGTGACAGGGCATCCGCCTTCACATTTTTAACCCCAGACGCTTGGACTTCGATTCCAAGTAGGCCAGATTCTTATGGTCTGTAAACACGGTAATAGGGTGTCTGGCTCCCTATAACCAATGGCGCCATTCCTCAAAAGCTTATTTGATGGACAACAACTCTCTATCTCCCACATCGTAATTTCTCTCTGCAGAGGAGAGTTTCCTTGAGAAAAAGGCACACGGTCGCCATTTGACAGGAGAGGGACCCTGAGATAAGACCGCACCCACACCCACCTCAGAAGCGTCCACCTCAACAATAAAAGGTAGAGAGACATCAGGTTGTACTAAAATGGGAGCGGAAGCAAAACTCTCTTTGATACTAGAAAAGGCTTTAAGCGCATCTACCGACCACGAAGAAAAATCTACCCCCTTTTTAGTCATATCAGTGAGTGGCTTAACAACAGAGAAATAATTCAAAATGAACTTTCTGTAATAATTGGCAAAACCCAAAAACCGCATCAGCGCCTTCTGATTCTCAGGAAGCTCCCAATCAAGCACAGCGTGGACCTTCTCAGGGTCCATGCACAGCGGAGAGAAGAAAACCAAGAAATTGAATCTCCGGAACCGCCAAAACACATTTTTCCAGTTTAGCATACAATTTATTTTCCCGCCGAATCAGCAAGACCTGACGTAGGTGGTCTCGATGAGTCTTGAAATTAGGAGAAAAAAACGAAATGTCATCCAGATACACCAGTACAAATTTCCCCATTAAATGATGAAAAATGCTGTTCACAAAATGTTGGAAGACGACCGGAGCATTCATCAAACCAAAAGGCATAACCTAATTCTCGAAATGACCCTTAGGGGTATTGAAGGCCGTCTTCCATTCGTCCCCTTCCCTGACCCTGACTAGATTGTATGCCCCTCTTAAATCAAACTTAGAAAAAACCTTAGCCCCAACAATCTTGTTAAACAGGTCCGCGATCAGAGGAAGCGGATATGGGTCACGAATCGTGATACGGTTCAGCTCCCTGAAATCCAAACAAGGTCTTAAAGAACCAGCTTTTTTAGCACAGTCTTGGCAGAAACCTCTGAAAGAAACGTTGTGAAGCAATTCTCTCTGCAAAACTCACTCCAACCATTTATTTGCCTTGCTTGCCAATCAACGGTGGGGTAAGAGGTAGAGGAGTAGGCAATCTGCTTAAGACGAAACATGACATATCCTCAACATGAGCGTCACCCACAGTAAAACGGATATTGTGAACTATGCCCTTTAACGATCTTTGAGAAAGTGGAGCGGAATCGATAGCAAAAACAGGTATATCCTTTTCCAAAGTGCATACCTGGAAACCATGCGTTATTGCAAATTGATTATCAATGAGATTGACAGCTGCTCCACTATGTACAAAAATCTCACAAACAATGTTCTTGCTGTCTAGCGCCACCCTGACAGGTAGGAGAAAACGGGAACTGAAAGTTAATGGCAAACCTTCAATTTCCACGTCAATAGTAGCAAATGGAAAGTTTTTAGAGGGTTTTTTTCTTTTTGTTTTTCTTTTATTATGCTCAGAAAACTCCATGAATCTGCCAAATGATTTATACCCCCACAACAGAAACAAATCCTCCTCTAAGAGCTGAATCCTCTACTATCAGAGGCAAGCAAACCCAGCTGCATGGCCTCCTCCTCAGAGGGGATTGAGACCGACTGAGACCCCTGCGCACTGAATTAGGCAGCCCCATTGTCCTTGGACTGAATATGACAGGAAGGAGTAGTCTCCTTTCTCTCTCTCTCTCTAAGACGCCTGTCAATAAGAACAGCTAGAGGCATGGCAGATTCTAACGAGGCTGGTCTCTCATGAAAAGCAAATGCATCTTTCAATCTTTCCGAAAGACCATGGCAAAATTGAATTCGGAGTGCAGCATCATTCCAACCAGTATCAGCTGCCCATCTCTGAAATTCTGAACAATATACAAACCGGATTCCAAAAAAGTTGGGACACTATACAAATCGTGAATAAAAACTGAATGCAATGATGTGGAAGTGCCAACTTCTAATATTTTATTCAGAATAGAACATAAATCACGGAACAAAAGTTTAAACTGAGAAAATGTACCATTTTAAGGAAAAAATATGTTGAATCAGAATTTCATGGTGTCAACAAATCCCCAAAAAGTTGGGACAAGGCCATTTTCACCACTGTGTGGCATCTCCCCTTCTTCTTACAACACTCAACAGACGTCTGGGGACCGAGGAGACCAGTTTCTCAAGTTTAGAAATAGGAATGCTCTCCCATTCTTGTCTAATACAGGCCTCTAACTGGTCAATTGTCTTGGGCCTTCTTTGTTGCACCTTCCTCTTTATGATGCCCCAAATGTTCTCTATAGGTGAAAGATCTGGACTGCAGACTGGCCATTTCAGTACCCGGATTCTTCTCCTACGCAGCCATGATGTTGTGATTGATGCAGAATGTGGTCTGGCATTATCTTGTTGAAAAATGCAGGGTCTTCCCTGAAAGAGACGTCTGGATGGGAGCATATGTTGTTCTAGAACCTGAATATATTTTTCTGCATTGATGGTGCCTTTCCAGACATGCAAGCTGCCCATGCCACACGCACTCATGCAACCCCATACCATCAGAGATGCAGGCTTCTGAACTGAGCGTTGATAACAACTTGGGTTGTCCTTGTCCTCTTTGGTCCGGATGACATGGCGTCCCAGATTTCCAAAAAGAACTTCGAATCGTGACTCGTCTGACCACAGAACAGTCTTCCATTTTGCCACACTCCATTTTAAATGATCCCTGGCCCAGTGAAAACACCTGAGCTTGTGGATCTTGCTTAGAAATGGCTTCTCCTTTGCACTGTAGAGTTTTAGCTGGCAACGGCGGATGGCACGGTGGATTGTGTTCACTGACAATGGTTTCTGGAAGTATTCCTGAGCCCATTCTGTGATTTCCTTTACAGTAGCATTCCTGTTTGTGGTGCAGTGTCGTTTAAGGGCCCGGAGATCACGGGCATCCAGTATGGTTTTACGGCCTTGACCCTTACGCACAGAGATTGTTCCAGATTCTCTGAATCTTCGGATGATGTTATGCACAGTTGATGATGATAGATGCAAAGTCTTTGCAATTTTTCGCTGGGTAACACCTTGTTATTGCTCCACTATCTTTCTGCGCAACATTGTGGGAATTGGTGATCCTCTACCCATCTTGGCTTCTGAGAGACACTGCCACTCTGAGAAGCTCTTTTTATACCCAATCATGTTGCCAATTGACCTAATTAGTGTTAATTGGTCTTCCAGCTCTTCGTTATGCTCAAATTTACTTTTTCCAGCCTCTTATTGCTACTTGTCCCAACTTTTTGGGGATTCGTTGACACCGAGAAAATTTGAATCAACGTATTTTTCCTTTAAAATGATACATTCACTTGGATTAAACATTTGATCTGTCATCTACATTCTATTACAAATAAAATATTGACATTTGCCATCTCCACATCATTGCATTCAGTTTTTATTCACAATTTGTTTAGTGTCCCAACTTTTTGGGAATCCGGTTTGTATCTCTGCGGACTGTTTACCCTGGCATAAAAGATGCAGTTTAGATTCAGCCAGAGTAATACGATCCGGGTCATCATATATCTGCCCCAGGGCTACAAAAAATTAATCCACCGAACGAGGGGCCGTGCCCCGATCGGCAGCGAAAAGGCCCAAGACTGAGCATTATCCCTGAGCAGCGAGATGATGATCCCCACCCTCTGCTCCTCATCACCTCTCTAAAGCGAACAAAATTCTCACTACCCCCGGAGAACGTATCCGGAAGCGAGATCTTAAGCTCAGAACAAACTCCATGAACGCCAGCAGAACCGGTCACCTGAAATTGAGACACAGTTTTAAGGAGATCTGCTACCTCCAGCAAAAGACCCTGCATGTGGTAAATCAAGGCTGAAACCGGATCCATGCTTAAGACAGTTATGGCGGTTTATAATGTCACGGATGGTGTTGCAGAAACCTGGAACTTATAAATAAACATTCGACTGGCTTGATCCCAAACTAAGGAGCATATGGGTGAGCTCTATAAAACCCCTAGAGCTCTCCCTGACTGCTATGCCCATGCAAAGGTCTTTATGGTAGACGATTGCATGTCCACATACCTTATACTATGTGACACCTGAAAACCCTATAATAGTGAGGGGACATGACCACCGACTCCCTGCACTTAATACGGATGGAGTCAGGGTCACCTAGAATCAAGCCAGCAAGGAAACACAAAAAAAGGAAACAGACTTACCCGAGGCCAGGAACCTTAGTGAAACATACCTTCCGTCAACGATGGACCCTTGAGCCTTCCTACAACATATACAGACGTGGACAAAATTGTTGGTACCCTTTGGTCAATGAAAGAAAAAGTCACAATGGTCACAGAAATAACTTTAATCTGACAAAAGTAATAATAAATTAAAATTCTATAAATGTTAACCAATGAAAGTCAGACATTGTTTTTCAACCATGCTTCAACAGAATTATGTAAAAAAATAAACTCATGAAACAGGCATGGACAAAAATGATGGTACCCCTAACTTAATATTTTGTTGCGCAACCTTTTGAGGCAATCACTGCAATCAAACGCTTCCTGTAACTGTCAATGAGACATCTGCACCTCTCAGCAGGTATTTTGGCCCACTCCTCATGAGCAAACTGCTCCAGTTGTGTCCGGTTTGAAGGGTGCCTTTTCCAGACTGCATGTTTCAGCTCCTTCCAAAGATGCTCAATAGGATTGAGGTCAGGGCTCATAGAAGGCCACTTTAGAATAGTCCAATTTTTTCCTCTTAGCCATTCTTGGGTGTTTTTAGCGGTGTGTTTTGGGTCATTGTCCTGTTGCAAGACTCATGACCTGCGACTGAGACCAAGCTTTCTGACACTGGCTAGTACATTTCTCTCTAGAATTCCTTGATAGTCTTGAGATTTCATTGTACCCTGCACAGATTCAAGACACCCTGTGCCAGACGCAGCAAAGCAGCCCCAGAACATAACAGAGCCTCCTCCATGTTTCACAGTAGGGACAGTGTTCTTTTCTTGATATGCTTCATTTTTTCGTCTGTGAACATACAGCTGATGTGCCTTGGCAAAAACTTCGATTTTTGTCTCATCTGTCCACAGGACATTCTCCCAGAAGCTTTGTGGCTTGTCAACATGTAGTTTGGCATATTCCAGTCTTGCTTTTTTATGATTCGTTTTCAACAATGGTGTCCTCCTTGGTCGTCTCCCATGTAGTCCACTTTGGCTCAAACAACGACGGATGGTGCGATCTGACACTGATGTTCCTTGAGCATGAAGTTCACCTTGAATCTCTTTAGAAGTCTTTCTAGGCTCTTTTGTTACCATTCGGATTATCCGTCTCTTAGATTTGTCATCAATTTTCCTCCTGCGGCCACGTCCAGGGAGGTTGGCTACAGTCCCATGGATCTTAAACTTATGAATAATATGTGCAACTGTACTCACAGGAACATCTAGTTGCTTGGAGATGGTCTTATAGCCTTTACCTTTAACATGCTTGTCTATAATTTTCTTTCTGATCTCTTGAGACAGCTCTTTCATTTGCTTCCTCTGGTCCATGTCGAGTGTGGTACACACCATATCACCAAACAACACAGTGATTACCTGGAGCCATATATATAGGCCCAATGGCTGATTACAAGGTTGTAGACACCTGTGATGCTAATTAGTGGACACACCTTGAATTAACATGTCCCTTTGGTCACATTATGTTCTGTGTTTTCTAGGGGTACCATCATTTTTGTCCATGCCTGTTTCATGAGTTTATTTTTTTACATAATTCTGTTGAAGCATGGTTGAAAAACAATGTCTGACTTTCATTGGTTAACATTTATAGAATTTTAATTTATTATTACTTTTGTCAGATTAAAGTTATTTCTGTGACCATTGTGACTTTTTCTTTCATTGACCAAAGGGTACCAACAATTTTGTCCACGTCTGTATATAAGATTATAATTACTAATTAATATTACTTCAATTTAAAAAAAAGCAATCAAAAAAAATCTGCACCAAAAAAATGAAGTACTGAACAGTGGTTTACGGACTGATCAGTGCGGTAATAGCTTGCACGCAGAAAAAGTGGTGCAGAGCTGGAAAATTGTAAAAAAATAAATAAATAAATAACCAAAAAAAGCGCATGGACCAAATGGCGTCCATAAAAAAAAGCAAGGGGGGGGGGGGGGAGGAGGGGCGGGAAGGGACAGGGATGGAGGGTGGTTTAGGGATCTGGAACAGCTGCAAATGAGAAAAAATTGGTGCAGCAATTCCAGATGTTATTCTTTTCTTCTTTCAGCATGAAAAGCTCAAATTGCAGTGGTGGTGCACCACAAGTCCCAGCAAGCCAAAAAGCAGAACAGAGAAGCACAAAACCTCTCTGCATGCAGTGACCAGCTAGAATGGCTCCATGCACAGAGGTTTAGCTCTTTACTGTGCAGCTATAGCGCTGTCTTTGGCTGGAGTGTTGTTCGCAGCGCTGGCAGGGGATGCCAAACACTGGAGTGCCCTGTCTGACCTCAGAGGAGACAGGTGCTGACTAATGTTGATCACAAATATTCGAATTGCAAATTTTTATCGTGAATATCGGCACCTCAAGAATTTGCAAATATTTAGAATAAAGTGATATATATTTGTAATTTCAAATATTCAAGATTTTCTTTTTAAATCAGTACACATGATCCCTCTCTGCTTTTAGCTTGTGGGCCAATGAGAAGGCTGCAATATCTTTGACTATAGGAGTAGTGTTGATTGCGAATTTTTCAATTGCCGATTTCCGCAATCATGAAAATAATGACCGGAGATAACAAATTCTCAAACTTGCAAATATATGGCGAATATTCGCCCAAATATTCGTGAAATATCACAAATTCGAATATTGCCCCTGCCGCTCATGACTAGTGTTGACTAGTTCAGCACAGGTCACCTCCTCATGACTCCCCCCAGCTCCGCCTTCATTGACCAGCCAATCACAGCGCTTGGAGCTGCAGGGGGGTGGAAAGACACCATGCTGCCCTTACCTGGCATAGATTCCCCAATTTCTCCGCGATTGTGCCCCAGCATCCGGTCCTTAGGTCACCTCCAGCTGAACCGTACATGTACGGCGCTGATACTTAAGGGGTTAAACCCTATGGCATCTGTGGAAAATTACCAGCTTCTCAATCAAAGTCCTATTCATTAACCCTTTCCACAGAGCCATGTAAATTCAGTGATAATGAAGAGGATATATATCACAACATATATATAAATGCAATAACACAGTAATAAACAGTATAAGTTAACCCTTTCAAGAGAAATAAAGTAAGAAGTTTTAACTTTGCATAGGGGATATAGGCAAATGTCCACAAATGTCCAAATGTCAAAGTACTCCCTGCTCCAGGGCACTACAGGGCACTACATGTAATACCAAGCGATCAAAAAGGCATATATACCCCAAAACACAAATCAAACCATCATCTCATCCCACAAAAAATGAGACCCTACCTAAGACAATTGCTCAAAAATTAAAAAAAATAATATGGCTCTCAGAAAATGGCAACAAGATATTGTTCTTGTCAAAAATGCTTTTTACTGTGTAAAATGTAACAAAAATAAAAATAAAAGACATATTAGGCACAATAATAGACACAACCCGCTCTATAAAAATATCACATGATATACCCTGTCAGGTGAACGACGATGTAAAAATAAAAACTGTGCCAAAACAGCCATTATCTGGTCACCTTGCCTCACAAAAAGTGTAGTACCAAGTGATCAAAAAGCCATATCTAATTCAAAATGGTACCAATCAAAAAATAATAGACATATTAGGTATCAGAGTGATCAAGTTAGCTTGTAGTATATGGACATCTTCCATAGACTGTACAATACTACATACCATATTTTTCGCTTTATAAGACGCACCTGATGATAAGACGCACCTAGGTTTTTGAAGAGGAAAATAAGAAAAAAATATTTGCAACCAAAAGGTGTGCTTTTGGTAGGTTTTGAACTAATGGTGGTCTGTGGATGCCGCACTGTTATGAGGGATCTGTGGATGACGTACTGTTATGGGGGATCTGTGGATGATGCACTGTTATGAGGGATCTATGGATGATGCACTGTTATGGGGGATCTGTGGATGACGCACTGTTATGGGAGGACCTGTGGATGACGCACTGTTATGGGGGGGATCTGTGGATTACACTGATGGGGGATCTGTGGATGACACTTATGGGGCTTTGTGGATGACACTTATGTCATCCACAGATCCCCATAAGTGTCATCTACAGATCCCCCATCAGATGCATCAGTGTGGAAGGAGGAGGCGAAGACACTCATGACGGGGCACGGTGCAGTGACTCTACTCTAATACACTGGGCCCTGCAGCTGTTAAGTACATTCAATCAGAATGGGTCCGCAATTACTGTACTTACTGTAGTACCTTATGTATAGCATTAAGACGGCACAGACCAGCAGCTCCCTCGGTCATGCGCAGCCTGCCCCGCCTGCCACAGCTCCCTCCTCATGCACCGCCTGCCTGCTTATCTCACTTTATGAATGAACAGGCAGGCGGGGCAGGCGGCGCATGAGGAGGGAGCTGCGGCAGGCAGGGCAGGTGGCGCATGAGGAGGGAGCTGCCGGTCTGCGCCGTATTAAACATTAAGCCTTTCACTCACCGCTCCGTGGCCTCCCGTCGGCACCGTGACATCAGATCCCTCCCAGCACCAGAAAATACCAGCCCTCCCCCTCCGCCCTACAGGGAGCTGCTCTTGCCTGCTATCTGTGAATAGAAGCGCACGGCATCTCTGTACACACTGATGTAGTGCACCCCAAGGCACCAGCACTGAAAGGGTTTCTAGCAGTAAGATAACCTGCACTTCATCCAGCCGTAAACAATACCTCCCCCTAACCTGCTATCTGTGAATGGGAGCGCACGGCATCAGTGTGTACAAAGATGCAGTGTACTCCCATTCACAGATACGGTAGCGAGCAAGAGGAGCTCACTGTAGGGGCAGGAGGAGGGGGAGGGTGAGTATTGCCTGCTGCTAGACTAATTGCAGATTATCTTATTGCTGGCCACCCTTTTACTGCCTGTAACCTCGAGAGCACAGCATCCCCGTAACACTGTGATGTCCTGCGCTCCAGTAAACAGAAGCATCACTCCTGTACCCTGGAGCGCAGTGGCGTAGCGTAAGTTGCCAGCACCCGGGGCAAGCCATGTATTGCACCCCCCCAACCTGTGGACACGCCCATTTTACAGATAATGTAGAAGTCCTATATAACACCACAGATAACATGGTGGTAACTCTCTAAGTACAGATGATGTAGTAGATGGGTATAAGGCCCCAGAATTCAGAACACACACAGTGTGACCTGAAGTCTGGGGCAAGGATGCGGCAGGGTGGGTCAAATTCTCAATCCACCCCCCAACCCTACCGTGAAACAAATATGTGTTTGGACATTACATACAGTACAGATCAAAAGTTTGGACACACCTTCTCATTCAAAGAGTTTTCATTATTTTCATGACTATGAAAATTGTAGATTCACACTGAAGGCATCAAAACTATGAATTAACACATGTGAAATTATATACATAACAAAAAAGTGTGAAACAACTGAAAATATGTCATATTCTAGGTTCTTCAAAGTAGCCACCTTTTGCTTTGATTACTGCTTTGCACAGTCTTGGCATTCTCTTGATGAGCTTCAAGAGGTAGTCACCTGAAATGGTCTTCCAACAGTCTTGAAGGAGTTTCCAGAGATGCTTAGCACTTGTTGTCCCTTTTGCCTTCACTCTGTGGTCCAGCTCACCCGAAACCATCTCGATTGGATTCAGGTCTGGTGACTGTGGAGGCCAGGTCATCTGGCGCAGCACCCCATCACTCTCCTTCATGGTCAAATAGCCCTTACACAGCCTGGAGGTGTGTTTGGGGTCATTGTCCTGTTGAAAAATAAATGATGGTCCAACTAAACGCAAACCGAATGGAATATCATGCTGCTGCAAGATGCTGTGGTAAGCCATGCTGGTTCAGTATGCCTTGAATTTTGAATAAATCCCCAACAGTGTCACCAGCAAAGCACCCCACACCATCACACCTCCGCCTCCATGCTTCACGGTGGGAACCAGGCATGTAGAGTTTATCCATTCACCTTTTCTGCGTCGCACAAAGACACGGTGGTTGGAACCAAAGATCTCAAATTTGGACTCATCAGACCAAAGCACAGATTACCACTGGTCTAATGTCCATTCCTTGTGTTCTTTAGCCCAAACAAGTCTCTTCTGCTTGTTGCCTGTCCTTAGCAGTGGTTTCCTAGCAGATATTCTACCGTGAAGGCCTGATTCACAAAGTCTCCTCTTTTAACAGTTGTTCTAGAGATGTGTCTGCTGCTAGAACTCTGTGTGGCATTGACCTGGTCTCTAATCTGAGCTGCTGTTAACCTGCGATTTATGAGGCTGGTGACTCGGATGAACTTATCCTCCGCAGCAGAGGTGACTCTTGGTCTTCCTTTCCTGGGGCGGTCTGCATGTGAGCCAGTTTCTTTGTAGCGCTTGATGGTTTTTGTGACTGCACTTGGGGACACTTTCAAAGTTTTCCCAATTTTTCGGACTGACTGACCTTCATTTCTTAAAGTAATGATGGCCACTTGTTTTTCTTTACTTAGCTGCTTTTTTCTTGCCATAATACAAATTCTAACAGTCTATTCAGTAGGACTATCAGCTGTGTATCCACCTGACTTTTCCACAACGCAACTGATGGTCCCAACCCCATTTATAAAGCAAGAAATCCCACTTATTAAACCTGACAGGGCACACCTGTGAAGTGAAAACCAATTCACATGACTACCTCTTGAAGCTCATCAAGAGAATGCCAAGAGTGTGCAAAGCAGTAATCAAAGCAAAAGGTGGCTACTTTGAAGAACCTAGAATATGCCATATTTTCAGTTGTTTCACGCTTTTTTGTTATGTATATAATTCCACATGTGTTAATTCATAGTTTTGATGCCTTCAGTGTGAATCTACAATTTTCATAGTCATGAAAATAATGAAAACTCTTTGAATGAGGTGTGTCCAAACTTTTGGTCTGTACTGTATATTGCCCCATTAGTTTTAATGTCTAAATGTTGTGCCATCAGTAGCTATAATAACCCCCTGTATTGCCCTAGGTAGTTACAATGTCATCCCCTGGTATTTGTACTGTCCCCAGTAGTTGTATTGTTCACCTCCTGTATTGCTCCAAAAGTAGAAAAAAAAAAAAAAGTCCTGCGCAGACTGCGAAGCAGGCCTCTTCTGGCCCAAAATTCGGAGAATTGGCTGGGCAGAAACAGCTGCAGACTGCGGTTTGTGTCTGGCCATTTCCCGGGATTCTGGTGCCCATATCACTCTGCCGCAGATGTGAACGTAGCCTAAGGATGCTATATACACTATAGGGCACAATTAGGTACTGCAATGCTGGAGTTGGATGATCATTAATGATAGGAGGTGTTTATTTATCAACCCCAGATTAAACCTGTCAAGCAGTACCTAAAAACGCATTGGGAAATACTGGAGGTAGATCATAACCACAAAAAATGTCTGTTTGCCCTGGGTATACAGTCCCTAATAAGAGTATCCTTTGGTGCTTTACAATCAACCTGCACTGGGGGAGATTAGGTGGATGGGACACTAATCACCATATGGATGAACCCTTTCAACATATACTATGATCAGGAGTATCGTATACACTGTATTACAGTTCCCTTTGCTGTTTTTTGAAGAATACACACTCAGTCAGACACTAACCACTATCTTAGGGTTCCCACAGAATACCTGGCCCATTTTTTGGTGCAGATATAAGCAGGCCTTAGATTTAAGTCTGGCGCATGGCATGTTGGACAATAAGCCAAATATATGATGAGGCTTGCCTTTGATTATGGACTGTTAACCTCTTAATTACCATAGTCATTTGCGACCCTGGCATATGAGTGGCCATTAACTGGGAGCTCTGCACTTCCGGGGACCAAATGGAACCCTTGTGACAAGATTGCAGGAGCCATTTAGTTGCTACGGCAATCTCGGCCCTTCTGAAGGACCTTTCTGATTCTGATTGTTTACTGGTATATGCAATCAGATGATACCATGGTAAAGTTCCCTAGGGAGAATAAAATAAATGTAAAAACAGTTTAAAAGTTTTTAGAAAAATAAAAAAGATATAAAAAGTCTTTTCGCATTTTGCAAATAAAAATTATAAAAAATAAACATGATTTACATAACTTGCATCCAAAAATGTCTGAGTAAGGCCCCATGTACACGGCCGTGTTTCACGGCCGTGTGCGGGCCGTGGAACCGTGGCCTGGATCCTTCCTGAGAGCAGGAGCGCACGGCGTTACTGGTTGCTATGACGCCGTGCGCTCCCTGCTGCCGGCACAGTACAGTAATACACTGGTATGATCTATACCAGTGTATTACTGTACTGTGCCGGCAGCAGGGAGCGCACGGCGTCATAGCAACCAGTGACGCCGTGCGCTCCTGCTCTCAGGAGGGATCCAGGCCGCGGTTCCACGGCCCGCACACGGCCGTGAAACACGGCCGTGTGCATGGGGCCTTATTAAAACATAAATGTATTTATCCTGTACGGTGAACAGCGTAACAGAACAAAAAAAAAAATGCTCAATTGGCCATTTTTTTGGGTCACTGTACCGCCAAATTTTTTTTAATAAAAAGTGATTAAAAAGTCATACACACCCCAAAATAGTATCAATGAAAAATAGAGATCGCCCCACAAAAATAGTCCCTCAAGCAGCTCTGTAGTTGCCCATAGCAACCAATCATAGCTCAGCTTTCGGTTCCTACAAGGCTCTAAAAAAAATGAAAGCTGAGCTCTTAATGGTTGCTACGGACAACTAAGACAGATTTACTATTAGGCAGTTTGATTTGGAGATATTGGAGGCGGGCTACTTTGTCGTGGGCCACCCTGTAGTATGGAAAATCTTGAAGGACTGTTTCATACAGAGGCCAGGTTGTGATGAACATGTCTCACAGTGCTAGCTGGTTTCCTTTCTGTTGCCCTTTTTAGAAATGCTGTCCGGGCATTATTCTTGAGGTCTGAAATGTTGTTGTGGTATTTCGGCCTGCCTCCTCCTGGTCCTCCTATATGAGGGCCCTTATTATATTTTCTGGAAATTCAAGAAATGTTCCCCCACGGCTACCACTTCTGTGAAGCACAAATATACACTGTACAGTATTATATAATGCGATCTGTGTAATAAGCATCACCAGTTTTTTGTACCATACTCAGAACTTTCGTAGGGCACTGTAGGGTTTGAGAACCTGATCAGACAGGTTTCCCCTCCCTAAATTTATTATATTCTTGAATACACACTGGTTGTTTAAGAGGTTCAGTGCTTGGACCATTAAGGGTACTTTCACATTTGCGTTGTTTGATTCCGGCAGGCAGTTCTGTTGTCTGAACTGCCTGCCTGATCAGGCAAACTGTATGTAAACGCATGTCATTTTTTCAACTTGCATCAGGCAGAAAAATTCATTGCAATACCGGATCAGTTTTTTCCAGTGTCATCAGGGAAAAACGGATCCGGTATTTATTTATTTTTTATTTTAAAATGTCTGCGCATGCATTTAGGCAAGTGTTCAGTTTTTTGGGCCGGAAATCAAACAGCAGTATGCTGCGGTATTATCTCCGTCCTGAAAAATCTAAAAGACTGAACTGAAGACATTAAATAGCAAACAGTACCCCTGGTGCTCACTTATACTCTTGCTTACCTACTTGGCTGCTGGTGTCGCAGCGGCACCATACGAACCGCTGCCAAACTGGAAACTGGAAATATCAATAGATATGACACTGCTCTATCCCCAGCCTCTGCCAGCCCACTATCACACACTAAAGGTGTCACCGACACACTTGCCAATAGATAACACAGGCTTATGGTGATTACCTGATCCTTGGCATTTCCTCTGTGTCTATTCCTTCTTCTTACGTGTGAACAAACGTGATGCTGGGTGTCAGGCTAGGATAACTAGATTATGGCTAACGCCCTGGTCGGTGGCGTGATGCCGAGTGTATCATTCGTACCTCGTGCATGTTTCCTGAGGCGATGTGAGGTATTTCAACAACAACTTTATTCAGACACAAACAATATAACAAAGGTTTTAAACTGTCATATTTATATATCCTACAGGTGGCAGTAAACATGTTAACATGTATAACTCCTAACTGTATTTTCTCAAACCTTAATCCTTTCGGTATTGTGTCCCATTCCAAGTATCTCTTTAGCGATGTTATTTCCCATAGATCTTTAAATTCTAGGGTTAACAGATATTCCAATTGCTGCAAGGTATTTCTAATGTAAGTAAATTGTCTTGTGTTCACTTCATCTATTATACCCCTCTGTGATTTATTTTGTGATGTATGGCTAGATGTAACCACAACCCCACATATAAATTAGCGAACCCCGGTGCGAACCTCGTCCCCATTGCGGTCCCCCATGTCTGGAGGTAGAATCTATCATCATAAGTAAAATAGTTCCTTTGTAGAACAAACATAATGCAGTCCCCCAAAAATTTAATTTGGGCTTCTGGCATATCTCCCTTTCTTCCAAGAAAGAATTTCGCCGCCTCAGAACCTCTTTGGTTCTCAATAACTGTATAAAGCGATTTAACATCCAGCATTGCTAGTATATATCCCTCTTCCCACTTGATCTCATTTAAAATTTGTAAAACATGTGTAGTGTCCTTCAAATATGTGGGTAGGGATTGTGCAAGTGGTTGTAGCTGTTCATCAACATATTTGGAAAGGGCGCTAGTGAGGCACTCTATGCCCGACACAATGGGCCTGCCTGGTGGTTTTGTGAATTTTTTGATTGTGGTAAAATGCTGCTATTCTAGGGTATGGTGAATAAATAAATGGCCTCCTCTTTCCTTAAAATGCCCTGATTCCTCAATCTTTGTACTAGTTCTTTTATCTCCTTTTTGTAGACTTCAGTTGGGTCTCTCTTCAGTTGTTGGTATGTCTTACTATCATTCAGGATATTCTTTGCCTCCTTGTGGTAATCCTCCTTAGACATTATAACGATCTCCCCTCCTTTATCCACTGGGCGGATCACGATATTGTTATTCTCTTGCATGGATATAATTGCTTTTCTTTCCCCCACTGTAATATTACTAGGGTACTGGGGATTTTTTGGTTTCTTTAACTTCCTTATTTCCTTTGTGACATCGTGAACGTATTGAATGCTGCTGAATATTCTTGAAGAGGATGGTATTTGGATTTGCTTTTTACATTTTTACAAAAGGATGAGGTCAGTCAGATGAACAGACAAATATTATTAAAGGAAAAACCAAAACCAGAAGAACCGGATACAACAATTCCCCCCCTTATTTTACTGTATAATGGCCAGGTGAATATTTAAAAAAAAATGGTGAATAAATATTGGAGCTCCCTTAGGGAGGACAAAGTGGTAAGGTTCATTTATAGGAAAGCTAAAAACATAGGCAATATTATAGCATCTTCAAATAGCTGCATCACAAAACAAGTAGAGAACAAAGATAAAATCAAAAAACACAAAAAAAAGGGAATGCACTATGGGGGAATAGGCCAACAAAATGGCTTTTTCCCCTGCAGAAAATGCGCAGGGCGTAAGATATCCAATAACAAAATACAAGTCAGTTTAGTAAATAATAACGGCACGTATAAAGAAGACATAAGAGGTTTTATTACATGTAATAGCTGGGGGGCAATATATGCAATTACATGCTCGTGCAACAATATGGTCAAACTAAAATACAAATAAAGAAAAGAGTGGGGGAACACATATACAACATCAAAAGTTTGAGGGGCACCCACTGTCAAGGCATTATATATAGAGAAACATGAGGGGAGATTTGACGGCTCAACCTTTTGTGGGATCGAATTGATTAGATTGGGATCTAGAGAGGGGGATTTAATCAAGAGCATGTTAAGAGCAGAAACTAAATGGATCTTCAATATGGATACATTAACACCTGGAAGGTTAAACTCTGAGATTGAGCTGTTTGCATTTGAGGGATCTATGGTGAGTGTGCACCCAGGAATCTAGGACCAAAAGACGTTGAGCAGAGGAGTGAAAGGGTTAAGGTTATAGAGAGGAGTGTATAAATATTAGGTACTGAGGAATGTAGATAAAGACGCGGCACTCACCACAGGTCTGCTCGAAATTGCTTTATTGCAGTTCAACTTGCATGCTGCGCAGGCGGGGGAGCGGGATGGCCACCGCTGGTGCACATCGTGGCCATCCCGCTCCCCCGCCTGCGCAGCATGCAAGTTGAACTGCAATAAAGCAATTTCGAGCAGACCTGTGGTGAGTGCCGCGTCTTTATCTACATTCCTCGATTTGATTCTTCTGATACACGCTGAGCACCGCTGTTCCCAGTCACTGCAAGCTACCGCACCACGTTTGGATTCTTGACAGAAGATAAGGGGCGCCTAGGTGAGAAGCGGAGTGCCGCTGATATTCCTTTTCCCTTCTTACTTACCATTTGTTAAATATTAGGTACCAACCAGCATCGCTGTATTCCTTTTCCTGACGAAGGACAGCGTACTGTCCGAAACACGTAGATAGGAATTTTGATACCCACTACTCACCGTAGTCTGTATAGTGATGTCACTATCTGCGCGAGGTACGAATTATACACTCGGCATCACGCCACCTGCCAGGGTGTGAGCCGTAATCTAGTTATCCTAGCCTGACATCCAGCATTACGTCTGTTCACACGTAAGAAGAAGGAATAGACACAGAGGAAGCGCCAAGGAAAAGGTAATCACCATAAGCCTGTGCTATCTATTGGCAAGTGTGTCGGTGACACCTTCAGTGTGTGATAGAGGGCTGGCAGGTGCTGGGGAGAGCACGGTGTCATATCTATTGAACTGAAGACATCCTGATGCATCCTGAACAGATTACTCTCCATTCAGAATGCATTAGAATAAAACTGATCAGTTCTTTTCCGGTATAGAGCCCCTAGGACGAAACTCTATGCCGGAAAAGAAAAACGACAGTGTGAAAGTATCCTAACAGGGACAGGGTTGTTGCTGTCACAATGTATGCTGGGCATTGCGGGTGCTTTGCGGGAAAAGATGCATGTGCATTGTGGGAAAATGCACGATTTTTCCATGCGAGTGCAAAGCGTTTTAATGTGTTTTGCACGCGCGTGAGAATGGTGATGGACCATGTGATTGACCATGTGATGAGCGCAGTGACGTCACCAGGTCCTCAAAAAAGAAGAAAGAAGACAAGCCGGGCTGCGCGAACAAGTGGATGAGGTGAGTTACATTTTTTTTTTTTTAACCCCACTGTCCCTAATTTACTTAGCATTCTGTATTAAGAATGCTATTATTTTCCCTTATAACCATGTTATAAGGGAAAATAATAAAGATCAGGTCCCCATCTCAATTGTCACCTAGCAACCATGCTTGCAGATGCTTGCGATTTTTACGCAGTCCCATTCACTTCTATGGGGCCTGCGTTACGTGGAAAACACACAACATAGAGCATGCTGCGATTTTCACAGCGCACAAGTGATGCATGAAAATCGACGCTCATCTGCACAGCTCCATTGAAGTGAATGGGTCAGGATTCAGTGCGGGTGCAATGCGTTCACCTCATGCATTGCACCCGCACAGAATTCTCGGCCGTGTGAAAGGGGCCTTAGCATTTGCCTCAGCAGTGTTTTTGGAAGGCCTCTTTGGTTCTTCCTTATGGTGCTGCATGCCACCCTACTTCTTCCAGAAAGGCACTTAAAAAGCGGTATGCTGGAGTAAATGTTGTCAAGTTACAAATGGTAGCCTTGATCCCACAGTGGGTGAACCAATTTTCCCAAGGGTGGGTGGACATTATAAGGGTGCTATTCTTGAATCCTTTCCCTTTTATATTTTAAAGCAAAGTATGTACCCAGATTCACTTTCGCACATTTTATACATTTGTATCCTGTACCATGCCCTTTTGTTAGGTAGGGACTGTCATCAACAACAATATGTTTATGGAGGTGTACACTTCCGCAGATTTCCAATAAAAATGGGTGATTGAGGGCCTTAACCCCATAGGGACACAGCCTTATTTCACCTTAAGGACCAGGCCATTTTTTGCGAATCTGACCAGTGTCACTTTAAGTGGTGATAACGTTTTTTTTTTTTTTTTTTTTTTATTTGTATTTTTATTTTACAGACAATATAAAAGCAAATTTCCAATCAGATATACTATAATAGCGCACATTAGACAGTGTATCGTCTCCATGCCATATATCGGACACATACAACAAAACAATCTGTGACCAGAGGAGTCAGCTCTAATACCAGTACATAGGCATGGGATCCACAACCCAAAAAAAAAACACACAAGAATAAAAAAAAAAAAACATAAGCCCAACCCCCCTCCACCCCGCCCCCTCACCCCCCACCCGTTTCCACCCGGCTTGGTGCGGCCGCCGCGAGGGGCGGCGGAGTATTCCTGCCCCCCTCATAAGGATTTTCATTAGAGCCTTTACAATTTCACACGTATTCTGGCGTGGGCTGTGTTGATAGAGTTTATCTAGGAATATATAATGGTTTGTTGGGGTATATCAGTGGTCTCCCCAGTTACTAGCCATCAATTCTGCTCTGGGGTATTACGGCTGGCTATTTCCCTTCTCTATGGGCCCATTCCGGTAGCGTCGTTTAATCCACGTCGTTTCATGCCCTCAAAATGTGTTATTCGCGTCATTAAACTTTGCCAATCATTGATTGTTGGGGGTCTATCTTTCACCCACTGTCTCAAGATTATCACTTTGGCCAAAAGAAACCCCTTTAACCAGTATACCTGTTCATTTTTAGTGGTTTTATTTTTATACTCAGGAGGAAGCAATCCAAGAACTGCTACTTGAATAGTCATGGGAGGACTGTTCCTGCTGTTTGCCACCATTGTCTGGTGGTGATAACGTTAAAACGCTTTGACGTTATCCAGGCCGTTCTGAGATTGTTTTTTCGTCACATACTCTACTTCATGACACTGGAAAAATAAAGTCAAAATTTTTTTTTTGCATTAAAAAAATACATCATTTACAAAAAAATTGGAAAAATTTGCAAATTTCAAAGTTTCAGTTTCTCTACTTCTGTAATACATAGTAATACCCCCAAAAATTGTGATGACTTTGCATTCCCCATATGTCTACTTCATGTTTTAATTATGTTGGGAATGATATTTTATTTTTTGGGGATGTTACAAGGCTTAGAAGTTTAGAAGCAAATCTTGACATTTTTCAGAAATCCAATTTTTAGGGACCAGTTCAGGTCTGAAGTCACTTTGCGAGGCTTACATAATAGAAACAACCCAAAAATGAGCTCATTCTATAAACTACACCCCTCAAGGTATTCAAAACTGATTTTACAAACTTCGTTAACCCTTTAGGTGTTGCACAAGAGTTATTGGCAAATGGGGATGAAATTTGAGAATTTCATTTTTTTGCCTAATTTTCCATTTTAACCCATTTTTTCCACTAACAAAGCAAGGGTTAACAGCCAAACAAGACTGTATCTTTATTGCCCTGACTCTGCAGTTTACATAAACACCCCATATGTGTCCGTAAACTACTGTACGGCCACACAGCGGGGCGTAGAGTGAAAGGTGCGCCGTTTGGTTTTTGGAAGACAGATTTTGCTGGACTGGTTTATTTACACCATGTCCCATTTGAAGCCCCCCTGATGCACCCCTAGAGTAGAAACTCCATAAAAGTGACCCCATCTAAGAAACTACACCCTCAAGGTATTCAAAACTGATTTTACAAACTGTGTTAACCCTTTAGGTGTTGCACAAGATTTAATGGAAAATAAAGATACAATTTCAAAATTTCACATTTTTGGCAGATTTTTCATTTAAATATTTTTTTCCAGTTACAAAGCAAGGGTTAACAATGTTTATGGCCCTGATTCTGTAGTTTACAGAAACACCCCATATGTGGTCGTAAACTGCTGTACGGGCACACCGCAGGGCGCAGAAGGAAAGGAATGCCATATGGTTTTTGGAAGGCAGATTTTGCTGGACTGTTTTTTTTGACACAATGTCCCATTTGAAGCCCCCCTGATACACCCCTAGAGTAGAAACTTTAAAAAAGTGACCCCATTTTAGAAACTATGGGATAGGGTGGCAGTTTTGTTGGTACTAGTTTAGGGTACATATTATTTTTGGTTGCTCTATATTACACTTTTTGTGAGGCAAGGTAACAAGAAATAGCTTTTTTGGCACCGTTTTTTTTTTGTTAATTACAACATTCATCTGACAGGTTAGATCATGTGGTAATTTTATAGAGCAGATTGTCACGTACGCAGCGATACCTAATATGTATACTTTTTTTTAATGTAAGTTTTACATAATGATTTCATTTTGAAAACAAAAAAAATGTTTTAGTGTCTCCATAGTCTAAGAGCCATAGTTTTTTCAGTTTTTTGGTGATTATCTTAAATAGGGTCTCTTTTTTTGCGGGATAAGATGACGGTTTGATTGGCACTATTTTGGGGTGCATATGACTTTTTGATCGCATGCTATTACACTTTTTGTGACGTAAGATGACAAAAAATGGCTTTTTTTACACCGTTTTTATTTTTTTACGGTGTCACCTGAGGGGTTAGATCATGTGATATTTTTATACAGCCGGTCAATACGGATGCGCCGATACCTAATATGTATACTTTTTTAAATTTATGTAAGTTTTACACAATGATTTCATTTTTTAAACCAAAAAAAAATCATGTTTTAGTGTTTCCATAGTCTAAGAGCCATAGTTTTTTCAGTCTTGGGGCGATTATCTTGGGTAGGGTATGACTTTTGCAGGATGAGATGACGGCTTGATTGTAAAAATTTTGGCATACATTCAACTTTTTTGATCACTTTTATTACCTTTTTTTGGGAAGTAAGGTGGGCAAAATTTCTATTTCATCATAGTTTTTTATTTTTTTATTTTTATGGCATTCACCGTTTGGGAAAAGTAACATGACCGTTTTATAGATCAGGTCGTTACGGACGCGGCGATACCAAACATGGGTAGGGAATTTTATTTTTTTCATTTTTAATCAGTGATAAATGTGTTTTTTTTTTTACTTTTTTTTACCCAGACCCACTTGGTTCTTGAAGATACAGTGGGTCTGATGTCTGTATAATACAGTACAATACACTATATAGGGTATTGTACTGTATTTTTTTATTTTTTTTTTAAATATTTCTTTATTGTTATACAAAACACATTAAATATACAGTATCAGACCGTCCGACGGGTCATTACAATAATCATTCAAATTAACTTTTTAGCCCTACCGCCCCCCCAGCCCCCCCCCCACCCAAGCACACCACTATTTATAATAACAGTATAAGGTACTATATATAATAACAATATATGGCTATATTTGTTTTTCCCTTCCCCTTCTTCCACCCTCCCTCTTCCCTTTTTACAAATATCCTTTTGTTACCATCGTCTCAAAAATAATCATCTATAGATTGGATAGGAATTACAACATTTTATTTACAACCGTCAGAAAAAGATGAGGAAAAAAAGGAAAGGGAAAACATTCCATTCCTAATCTATACATACCCAAGTATTTTTATTCCCCAATTTCCCACCCTCCCGCCGCCCTTAGGGGGGAGGGGGGGGGGGAGGGGGAGACGTGCGATAAAAAAAAAAAAAAAAAAAAAAAAAAAAAAAAAAAAAGCAACCTATCTATCCAGCCCTAAAGTAGCCAACTCTTCCATATTTCATCCGAAGTTTTTCCTTTTCTACTATGGTCCTCCATCACCCGTTCTTCTTTAATCATGTCCTCTACTGCTTTTCTCCACTGCCGAACTGTTGGAGGGTCAACCCCTACCCATTTCTTGAGTATTAAGAGTCTAGCTTGAAATAAAACCTTACTAAGGACCATACTTATATCTCTATTTAAACCCAGATGTTCGGTTGCCCCCAAAATACACGTCATCGGATCCTCTGATATTTGAACCTTCAAAATTTGATATATAGTATCTGTTATTTCTGTCCAATATCTAAACAATCTGGGACATCTCCAGAAACAATGCATTAAGTCGGCTCTCTCTCCCCCACATTTTACACAATCATCCGAGGGTCTAACGCCCATTCTTTTCAATATCCATGGGGATCTATGCAACCTATGAACCACAAAAAATTGTGAAATCTTATGTGAACCCCTGTTTGAGACTCGAGAATAATTCTTTAATGCATCGTTCCATTTTTTTTCCGTAAAAAATTCCAGTTCATTCTCCCATTTTTTCCTAGCTAGTATTGTAACCCGTTTCTTTTTTCCACCCATCAATATCTTATATCTTTTTGCCGTTATTCCTCTTCTTTCACCCAGATTAGTAAATTTATATAATATCTCAGATCTTTCCAACTTATATTTATCCTCTTGCATAACTGACCTCAATGCATTCCTAAGCTGAAAGTATTTGTATATGTCCTTATGCGGTATACCAAACTCTCTAACCATTGTATTAAAGTCTTTCAATTTACCCTGCTCGAATATCTGGTTTAAGTATTTCATCCCATTTTTCTCCCAGTCGATATACATTTTAATCCCCTGCAGTTCCTTAAGGTTAATATTTTTCCATATAGGTGTGTATTGCAAAAACCCTTTAATCTCCAGTGTTTTTTTTAATCTCTACCCATATATATTCCATTAAATTTAAAACTCTATTTCCTGTATTTTTTCCTGCCAGTGTACCCGATTCCAACACCTCTAAAAAGTTCCATTCTTCTTTCCATCCCAGTCTATTTACTACCTGACTACCCACCAACCCATCCAAGCTACTCTTTATTTGACCATATTGTGTAATTATATAATAGAAAAACCAATTCGGAACTGCGAGTCCACCTTCTCTCACTGGGAGTTGAAGTATCTCTCTCTTTATTCTGGGAATCTTACCTTTCCAAAGAAAATCTCCCATTAACCTATCAAGCAGTCTAAAGGTATCCTGCGACAACCTGACTGGGGCATTTTGAAGGACATATAGTATTTTGGGGAGAAAAAACATTTTTATTAGGTTTACCCGACCCTGTATTGAAATTGGTAATCTACGCCAGACATGTATTTTGGCCCTAAGTTCTTTTATTAGGGGAAGTACATTTAATTTTTCATATTCTCCTATGTTTCCGGAAATTTGTATCCCCAAATATTTAAAGTTTTCTTGTTTTCCCAACACCTGCACCTTTAAGAACCCCTGTGGTTGTGCATCTCCCAGCATCAACATATATGATTTCCCCCAATTAATATTTAAACCAGAAAAACAACCAAACTTATCTATTATATCTATAACTCTATTAAACTGGTCTCCAGTACTGTGCATAAATAACAAAATATCATCCGCGTACATTAACAATTTTTCTTCCCCTCCATCATAGTGAAAGCCTTTAATTTCCCTATCGTTTCTTATTATACTTGCCATAGGTTCGATCGCAATGGCGAATAATAGTGGAGAGAGAGGGCATCCCTGCCTAGTGCCCCGATATAGGGCAAGGGGCAGGGACAAGCTCCCATCCACCATCACTCTGGCCCGCGGATCCTGATATATTAACTGTATCCATCTTATAAATCCTTCCCCTATACCGACCCTTTTTAATACTGCCCATAAATATTCCCATTCAATACAGTTGAATGCCTTTTGGGCATCCAGTGATAATACGGCTTTCTCCCCCGCTTCTGTTCTATTAGCTTCAATATTTAAATACAACCTTCTTATATTTGAGTATATCGTTCTGCCCGGTATAAAACCTGTTTGATCTATGTTTATTATACCCTTAATCACCCTTGAAAGTCTATCGGCCAAGACTTTTGCCAAAATTTTAACATCGGTATTTAAAAGAGATATTGGCCTATATGATCCCGGGTCTAGTTGTTCTTTGCCCTTTTTTGGAACTAGTGTTATAATTGCCTCTTTCATAGAGTCTGGTAAGTCCCCAATTTTTTTAGCCTCATCCAATGTTGTTTTTAGTTCTGGTACTAACACCTGGGAGAAGGTTTTATAAATTTCAAAAGGGAGCCCGTCACTTCCTGGTGCCTTTTCAGATTTTACTTGCCCCAGGACCTTATTTATTTCTACAATTGATATTTCTTTTTCTAGAAATATTTTTTGGGCCTGGGATATCTCTTGTACTGTATTTTACTTACACTTTGTCTGAACAGATCTATGCCTTTAGCACAGATCTGTTCAGCACCATGGACAGCAGGGTGCCTGAGAAGGCGTCCTGTTGCCATGGGAACCTGCCCCGTCTGCCACAACTTTGTAGATGGGAAAGGGTAAGGACGGGGCTGTCTGGGGGCTCTCTCGCATCACAGATGTCAGCCGTTTATACCAGGGTGTCAGCAATGTGCTGGCACCCTGGTATACCCACTAACCACCAATGATTATTCAAGGGGAGGCGGGCGGGGGATCGCGATCCTGCCTGCCGCACCGCCTGCAACCCTCCCCCTGCACCTCCCGGCAGTGATCGGAACAACACATGACATACCGGTACGTCATGTGTCCTTAAGTACCAGGACATCATGACATACTGGTACGTCATGTGTCCTTAAGAGGTTAAAGGAAATGTGCTACCAAAAATTGCATCTGCCAGTTAACACCACATAGTAAGGCTACATGCACACGACAGTATGTGTTTTGTGGTCCGCAAAAAAAAAGGATGACATCCGTATGCCATCCGTTTTTTTGGGCAGATCCATTTTACGATGCCTTAAACGGACAAGAATAGGACCTGTTTCAATTTTTTTTTTTGCGGGGCTACAGAACAGACATTTTTTGGCGGACCCATTGAAGTGGATGGGCCCGCATCCTATCCGCCAAAAAAAACGGAACGGACACGGAAATAAACAACGTTCGTGTGCATGAGGCCTTATATATATCTTTTTTTTCTAATTTGTATTTATTTTCTGATTGCAGATTTCTTTATTCTATTTCCTGAACATGATTATGGGGGCAACTATCTTGAGTGAGCTGTTCTTAACATTTAAAAAGTTCATTCCAGTGAGGACCATGCCTATCTTATGCGACTTTTTAATATAAACAGCTACTTTTTCGTAAAGACAATATATAATACTGGAAGACTGGCACTCTCAACACGTGGAGTCGTAAGGTTTAAATGCAGGTCACAAAATTTATTGATAAGTACATAAAAGGTTAAAAAACTAAAAATGTGTTAATATATACACTAACAATGAATTGTTATTGAGGTTAAATTGTCACAGTATGGTACCAGTGATAGCATAATATCATAAATCATATATTTAAATGCTCCATATCAAAGATTAGTCCTTATAATGGTCCACAGTTGAGTACCTATAAAGGAAAATAGAAGGAGAATAGGAAAAGGAAAGTCCTCCTTCTTCTTATCCTTAGCGAGGAACAATGTCCACTGGGATAAAATCAATAGTCCAGTTGTAATAGACTTTAAGTGTAATTGTTTTTTTCTTATGCAAACTTTGCAATTTGGCAATTAGAATGTGCCTAGTAATAACCCACTATGTGGGCTTACCTTTCCTTCGTGCCGGTCGGCCACTCAGATTTTTCGGGGCCCGCTGAAAGCCGGCGTCCCGGCTGTTGCTTGATCAGCGTCCCACGTGGATTCAGAGACGAATTCGTCGCTCCGGAAGTGACGTATCAACACTCAGGATTATGTTCGTTGATTATTTCTTCCGATTTTCTTAGGCTCAAGCTTTAGTTGTTACAGCCAATGTCGAGTTTACAGTGCACTGTTTTCTCGCAAGATGTAAGAGTTTTCTTCTTACAGATGGGTCATATTTGGATCTCTGGTCAGATCGCTGGAAACCAAACGCGTTTCGGGGACGGCTCTCCCCTTCCTCAGTGGTAATGACCCTACTTCGTATTTGGTTGGTTTTTATACCCTTAATTGGCAAATTCCAAAATCAGACATGGAATATATGCAAATAATATTTCTTTCAATTTTTGGACATTTTGAGTATGATTTTTTCTCTAACAAATGTCCTTTATATCTTTTTTTCATTAGATTTTTCACATATTCGATTATTTTTCTATTTTTCCATTTGCGTTTTGGTTGCGCTTTCAATGCGTTTTATATTTAACACACGAAGGAAAGGTAAGCCCACATAGTGGGTTATTACTAGGCACATTCTAATTGCCAAATTGCAAAGTTTGCATAAGAAAAAAACAATTACACTTAAAGTCTATTACAACTGGACTATTGATTTTATCCCAGTGGACATTGTTCCTCGCTAAGGATAAGAAGAAGGAGGACTTTCCTTTTCCTATTCTCCTTCTATTTTCCTTTATAGGTACTCAACTGTGGACGATTATAAGGACTGATCTTTGATATGGAGCATTTAAATATATGATTTATGATATTACGCTATCACTGGTACCATACTGTGACAATTTAACCTCAATAACAATTCATTGTTAGTGTATATATTAACACATTTTTAGTTTTTTAACCTTTTATGTACTTATCAATAAATTTTGTGACCTGCATTTAAACCATACGACTCCACGTGTTGAGAGTGCCAGTCTTCCAGTATTATATATTTTCTTGTAACCGTGAAGGGTGAGTCACTTTTACACTAGAGCACCTCTTAGTGGCTGTGAGTGGGTGTAGCTATTTCCTATATCACTATTTTTCGTAAAGACGTGCGACTTTTGTAATGCCGCTTACTGAAGGATAACTGCTACCGTCAAACCACATTTATAACAGTATTAAAGGACGATTAATTAATCTTAGCCAAAAGTGACTTTGGACATATGTAAAAGTGGAGTAAGATGTAAGTGTAATGATAAATCTGGCCCAATGTCTGGAGAGGACCTCATTGACTTCTGAGATAATTTTCTAGGCATGCTCTATGACCTGTGCAGAGGTCAGGAAGGAGCTGATAAGCTGTGATATCACCTGAATGGTGGACCCTGTGTTGTCTGTACACAGAGGTGATATGATGAGGCTGTAATGTTAACCAGATAACTGTAGTAAAGTGATCTGTAGAGACTGTGAAGTGGCGCCCTTTATTAGGCTTAGTGGCCAGTGTGAAAACTGCAGGACTTTATGGTTTTTATTTAAATATAGATATTGACATGGAAAATTTAAACTAACCTCACCAAAAATTCTTTAACAACATTTTTAACATAAAAACATGATTTAAACAATAGGTCATTTTCTGAGGCAATTTTTTATGATTGCATTTTTAATTATTTTGGGCTAATAAAATCTTTTTTTCAGTTGATCTTTATTAAAAATATTGATACATTCTGTCACAAAGGGTTAACTGTTTTTCTAGCTATGTGACTGGTAATTTCACTTTTACTTTGTGCCAAGAGGTCATAAACATTTATTTAAGCCACATTCTTAGGCCTCTTGCCCACGGCCATAATGAGTGTTTATAATTTTAGGTCAGATGGCTGGCTAAAGACCAGTTTAAAACATTTTTAGCTCAAAAGTAGTACAATGCATTAATTTTAAAAAATGGCCCCAAAGGCGTAGCCTTTAATTTATACAATCTATCAAAACTGGGATCATCTTGGGGTGGGCATGTTGAGTTGTCATTGTAATGTATTAATTTCATCATGGCTTCAAATCGCATTCTAGCCATGGCCAATGCCCCAAAATTTAAGCATCTCCCCTTCATCAGTAGGGTTCTGGGAAATAAATTGTTTGGCATTAGAGATTAGCGAACCCTAACCCCCTCTAGCCTCCTAGGACTCATAATTTTTAGAAAAAATTATTATCTCTTTTTTTTATGATTTTATTTCTCCCCAAGCTCTGAAACGCAATGACAGCAATAGTAAATGATGTCTGAGTGACACTAAAATATATAGCTGTGGATTTGACGGCATTAACATACAGCATGTTTGAAAAAAACACTGTGTTGGCACATGTGTTATGCTTTTTGCATATACCAAAGCTTCCAAAAATTGTCCCTTATCAGGGGCAGATGATGTTTAACCCCTTAGGCTGCTTTCACACTAGCGTTCGGGTGTCCGCTCGTGAGCTCCGTTTGAAGGGGCTCACGAGCGGACCCGAACGCAGCCGTCCAGCCCTGATGCAGTCTGAATGGAGCGGATCCGCTCAGACTGCATCAGTCTGGCGGCGTTCAGCCTCAGCTCCGCTCGCCTCCGCACGGACAGGCGGACAGCTGAACGCTGCTTGCAGCGTTCGGGTGTCCGCCTGGCCGTGCGGAGCCGTGCGGATCCGTGCGGATCCGTCCAGACTTACAATGTAAGTCAATGGGGACGGATCCGTTTGAAGATGCCACAATGTGGCTCAATCTTCAGGCGGATCCGTCCCCCATTGACTTTACATTGAAAGTCTGGACGGATCCGTCCGAGGCTATTTTCACACTTAGCTTTTTTTTTGCTATTTTAATGCAGACGGATCCGTTCTGAACGGAGCCTCCGTCTGCATTATTATGAGCGGATCCGTTCAGAACGGATCCGCCCGAACGCTAGTGTGAAAGTAGCCTTAGTGACCAAGCCTGTTTGGGCCTTTATGACCAAGCGTTTTTCTTCCTTTTTTCATGGTCTCGTTCAAAGAGCTATAACTTTTTTATTTTTTCGTCTATATAGCTTTATGATGGCTTGTTTTTTATGGGACAAGTTGTAGTTTTTAATGGCACCATTTTGGGGTACACATAACTTTCTGATTAACTTTTATTAACTTTAAAAGTTAGCAATACTGCCACTGCGTTTTTACATTATAAATTTTACGGCGTTCATTTTTCGGTACAAATAACATAATATCTTTATTCTCTGGGTCAGTACGATTACAGTGATACTAAATACTTATAATTTTTTTTACGTTTTACTACTTTTTTCCAATAAAATCCCTTTTATTAACCAAAAATATTATTTTGCATTGCCACTTCACAAGACCCATAACTTTTTTTTTCTTTTTCTATGGAGTTGTGCGAGGGCTTGATTTTTGAGGGACAACTTGTATTTTTCATTGGTATCATTTTGGAGTAAATGGCGCTTTTTGATCGCTTGTTATTACGTTTTTTTCGGTGGAAACTAAGAATAAATGAGAAATTCTGTCTTTTTTTATTTTTTATGGCGTTCACCATAGGGGATAATTTATGTAATATTTATGTAGTCCGGGTCGTTACGGACGCGGCAATACCAAACATATAGGGGATATTTTCTTTTTGCAATTTTTTCATTGAAAAGCGTATTTTCAATGGAAAAAAAAGCATATTTTTTTATTTTATGGAATTTTTTTTATTTAATAAATGTGTATTTTTTTCTAATTTTTTTTACTACTTAAAAGTCCCACAAGGGGACTATAATATACAGTATTTTGATTGCTTTTAAAATGTAATGCATTATCTCTATAAATGCATTACATTTCAATAGCAATGCTATTCAAACCTTGACCAGCAGGCTGCGCCAGAGAGGCACAGCCTGCTGGAGAGAACTGAAGACAGGCTCGGGGCCCTGATCGGAAGCAAGGTAAGCTTCCGAACACATCAGCACCCCGCGATCTTATTTTCGGGGTGCTGATGGGAGACAGAGGGAGTCCGCTCCCTCTGTCACCACTTTACATGCAGCGGGCGCCATTGCGCCCGGCATGTAAAGGGTTAAACAGCCCGGATCGGCACTCCTGCCGGTCCGGGCTGTTAGAGCAGGGTCCCGGCTCTCATGTGAGAGCCGGGTCCGCGCTCCCCGCTGCACGGGGGAGCCGTGCAGTGCTTAGACCGGGCCGCCGTAAAAACGCGGCGGCCCAGCCTAAGGCCCCTTAGTGACCGCCGTAGAAACACGTATGGGTGGTCACTAAGGGGTTAAACACGCACAATGTTATGGGATTTAAAAAAAATCCAAAAAGTGGCTTGTTCCTCAACAAGCGTCCAAAAATGATGCAAGTGCTGATTGTCAGAAGAAAAAGTGGCTCGTTGTGAATGACCAAAAAAAAAATCTCCCTTGTAATTGGGAAATGCAGCAGTGCAGTGTTGATGTGTAAAGCGTATGGTACGGATGTAGTGGTATGGGGCTGAAATAGTAGCAGTAGCAGAAGCAGCATAGCATGGAACAAGGCTGTCCATGGGTAGTAGTAGTAATAGAAGTGATAGTGGTCGTGGTGGCAGAAACTTTGCATTAATTTTGGTGGCAGTAGAGGATTGGCAGCAAGGTGCAGCACCAGCTGAGGAATCACCGGCTGAAGCAGTAGCCATTTGCTACACGTCAGCAGAAAGGCAGCAGCATGATGGAGACAGCAAATGCCTTACGAAATATTATGATCAGCAGGCCGCAGCAGTGGCTTGTTGGCGGTGGTGGCATAATGGAGGCAGCAGCAGCCATACAGAATGTCATGGTAGGTAGGTCACAGCAGTGGCATGATGGAGGCAGCAGCATCAGCCATACAGAACGTGATGGTAGGCATGATGGTAAGCAGGTCGCAAGAGTGACATGATAGAGACAGCAGCAGCCGTACAGAACGTGATGGTAGACAGGTCACAACAGTGGCATGATGGTGGCAGGCAGACAGCAACAGTCGCAAGATGGAGCACTGCCAGCAAGGATAGATCTATTTATCGGAATCAGCGTGAAGGAGTATAGAGAAGTGTGAAAATCCTCCTGAATCCAGAATTTGTTCATTTTGACAAAAGTGATGTTTTAGACAGTGGCAGAGGACAACTTGGCCACCGCGGCTCTGAAAATGGTTTCCGAAATGAAACTGGAGGCTGGGCAAGAAAGAAGAAAGAGAGCGTGCTGTGCCAATTCAGGACACTATTCCAGTCTGCCCGCCCAGAAATCCATGGGGTCAGGGAACAGGGTATGCATCAGAGACTGGCAAGAGTTTAGGTAGGCCTGAATCTGGGCACTGAGATGGGAGCTGTTGGCTTGCTGACTGGACTCAACCTGGGGCAACATGTAAAACAACTGCTCCATATTGAGCAGACTGAAATGGCTGCTCCTGCTGCTTCTTTTGCTGCAGCTTCTGCTGGTCATGGGAGGGGGGTGGCTCTGTGGGGGAGGAGGCGAAGAGAGGGACTCCCTTTCAGACATGCTGGTAACAGGCGTCTGCTCACCTTAAGCTGCGGCAAGCTGCGTACACAGTGTTTTCTTGTAACAGTGTAATTTTGCCTTCTTTTCTGTGAGAGGAAAGCATTCCCCCCATTTTGCCTTGGTAGTGAGGGTGTAAAAGCATGGCCATCCAGTAATCATCAGACTGCTTGATATCAATAAAATGCCTGTTACTGCGTAAGAAAACGAGCATACAGGTCGCCATTCTGGCCAGTGTGCCCAAGGAGCCAGTTCTTACCAGTTCCACCCCCCACTGAGACGATTAGTTGTCTTGGTCATCATCCTCTTGCTCCTACACCTCCTCCTCCCCCTCCTCTTGCAGTGACCGCTCCTCATTTTCATCATCATCCTCCTCCTCCTCCATGGCAGAGTCCCTTTGTGTATCCCTAAACAGCTATAAGGTGGACAGCAAGATGCGTTAGCTGCTCTTCTGCTGAGGTTCCCTGCTGCATGAGCATCAGCGTCTGTTCTAAGATAAATATGAGAGACATGACATCATTCATGCTGCAGTTTACCCTTCTGACAAACTTTGTGGCCTCTTCGAAAGGCTTAGGCACCCAACAGGCATCTCAGCTGAGCTGCCACTGCCTGACCTTGAAGCATTGCTCCCAGCTGCTGAGGCTGTCTGGTGCATGATAAAATATTTCACGGCTTTCCACTGCTCGTACAGACACTCAAGCATTTGCAATGTTGAATTCCATTGTTAGTATCCATATTGCTTCCTTTGCTGACTGGATTCATTTTTCATTCACATTATATACTCCTCTTTTCCAAGGTTACAAAAACCCTGCAATCCATCAGCGCTGGACATGCTTGCACACTATAGGAAAAAGTACCAGCATCTCTAGTGGTCAGGACCATGCGAGCTTACATAGGCTGGTGATTTTTTTCTATAGTGTGCAAGCATGGCCACCGGTGATGGATTGCAGGGTGGTCATAACCATGGAAGCAAGCAATGTATAATATTATGAAAAATGAATCAAGCCAGCAAAGGAAGCAATACGGACAATCACAATACATTAGTAAGTGTCTTGTCTTATACATGATAAATTCTATTTGCTGGGAACATAGAGTTGTTTCCTGGCAACGCATTCTATTGTCGATGGCTAACAATGAAGCAGAGGAGGAGTCTGAGTGGGAGAAGTGGAAAGGGATGATGATGATATGTAAGATACCATACTGCCAATAATGCCCCCGCAAGGGGGACTGGGAGAAGGATAGAACTCGTGCTGTGGTGGCTGGCTGCCACCTCTGTTTGCCTATGAGATTGGGTGATGCCGCTTCATGTGGTTCAAGTGGTTTGTGTTTGCCTGCCAACTACTTATTTTGCTTTTGCACTGCTTGCACAAAGCAAAGCTTCCCGCACCAGCAGCATCACCAGATCCCAAAGCAGATGTGGCCCTGGCTGTTTTTTGAGAGGTATTTGGCCACTACTCTTTATTGCTGATGTCATCACCCTCCTCCCCTGATGTTGCCTCCTCCTCAGCACCGGCTCCCAGGTCCTGTCCAGCACACAATCATCATTAGAGTCCTCACCTTCCCTCAGACTTTGGATTACCATGGTAGGTTCTTTTGCCCCCCTCCCCTGCTCTGCCCCAACTGCAACTGTTGCTGCCCCCAACATCAATACCGCAGCTTTGGATGCCACTACTACCACGACCAACACCTCTATGCCTGGGGTCTGGAGCCTCTTCCTCCACCTCCTCCTCAGGGCAGTACAAACACTGATTGCTCTCACACAAGTCATCAACAGGGAGACTTAATTGACTATCTCGCAACTTCTTAGGAAAAAGGAAGGCGCCCTGCTAAGAAGGGGCAGTGAAAACTGAGAGGACTCTACTGAAAGCTTTCTTTTGGGCTGCAAGCAGGAGGAGCAGGAGGAACTCTGTGACCCCTGGCTCCACGGCACAGTGTCTGTGTCTGAAGCCACCCCCACATCATCCTGCTGCGACTGAGAGAAGGAGTGAGCCATCCAATTCACAATCTAATCCTCTTTCTCCTCAACGATTATGTTGTGCCTTTCCAAAGCCAGCAGGGACAACTGTGGCCTACTACTACTAGTACTTCTGGCCGGATAGTTGGTGCTGCTACTACCCACATTCTGTTTCTGGGTCTTTCGTTTAGAACCCTTCAGCCTGGATATTTTTAGGCCCATTATATAATTTTTTGCACTACCCTGTGTATTGATGTAGTAATGACATATATATGGTGGTTTGAATATAACAACCCCAATAAAAAATAAAATAATTGATTGGAAACTCGCCGGCTGCCGGCTTACTCACTACGCCTGCACTGAATACTGAACGGGACGGCGCAGGCACGAGATTTACACGTCAGACTAGGGCCCAGCAGGAGAACCAACGCTGGCCTGGCCCTGTCAATCAAGAAAGAAGTGTGTGGAAATGAGGTGGCGAATGGAGCCTCTAGTAACAGGTGCAAGCCCCCCTGCTCCTAGAGGCTAATTTGCATGTAATAAAAGTTAAAATTACACGAAAACGGGGGCTTACTTAAATTTTAAAAAATGCAGAGTTAAATTCAGGTGACATTTTCATATGCATAATGTCAGCCTGTTTAATAGTGAAAATTGGGGTGACAGAAACCCGTTAAGTTCCAGGCCTGATGCTTAATTTCACATTAACACTCATAGGTCAATTGTTGCCCTAGCTTTTGTAAATTTTTACTCTAGCCCAGTGATGGCTAACCTCCAGCACTCCAGCTGTGGTGAAGCTACGACTCCCAACATGCTCCATTCATTTCTCTTTCTTTCTTTTCTTTCTTTCTTTCTTTCTTATTCTCCCTCATTGTGTTGTCACTCTCTGTGACTCTCTTAGATAGTTTTTCTAGCAGACACACAATGGCATTCTGCTCGTTTTTGTAGGGAACCCTGCCTGCTGCAGCATTAATTTTCTCATCCAGACTCTCTGTCAGCCTGGGAGCCTCTCTCCCCAAATTCCTCTCATGGTCATGTGAGGCCCCTTCTTCTTCCTCCTGATTGTTTTTTTCCCTGCCGACATGTGCATTAAAATGGAGCTAAGCGCTATTTTAGTGGATTCCTCTGAAATGAAGCTGATAAGATTCAGGTTCGTCTGCCATCAAAAAAATAGCCCAGTTTGGTACAAACCGGTTCCCTCATCCTTAGTTGGCATATAGGTTTGTTTGCTCAACCAACAATCATCAGAAAAAAAAGCTTATAATTATCTACTTCCCTAAACCTAATATATGTGTCAGCTCTGATTTTCTGCACCTGGGGCTTATAGTTATTTGGGGGTGTCCAAATTGTTTAGAGTCTTGATTGGGTCAATGACTCATCATCAACCCTGTTGCATCTTCTGGGGGGGGGGGGGGGGGTTCATCTGATTCACTTGAAGATGATAAAATAAAACTTGCTTTACCTTCACTAGCAGATTCTGTGTATGAAAAAACAATGGCCTACAATTCCTCACAGTAAGCAGTCTGCGGCGGGCCCTGGGAGACAATGACTCTCTCTGATCACCTCTCTGACCGAACTGAATGGATCAGAGGGCCTGAAGGTGTCTCTTACCCAGACTCCTGCCCTCCTATGTGCTCTGATTGATGTGTGACTTCTCACAGACAAATCAGAGCAATTGTCTATCCAGGACCACCCTGACTGGTCCTAGGCTGGCAAGCTGTAATTGACAGCTGTCTGAGACAGCTGCCAAACACAGCTCTTTCACCAGCAAAAAAAAATACATTTAGCTGCCTTTTTGAGTCAGTCACTTGCCACTAGGGTCTATTTCTTTAGTTCAAAACATATTACATTTTATTGATGATGTAAGGGTTGGGCCCCAAGAATAATCTCTTCTAGTGAGCCTAAGGAACCCCAGTCTGACTTTGCCTGTCCTCATCATACAAAGTGATTTACAGCTTCCAGCATCTATTTATGACTGTTATATTTAAGGACTTGCTTTACCTGTCTTAGTTATTTGCCTATTTTTCTTAAAGAGCCTCTGTCAGCATGTCAACCCTATTAAAACAGGCATACTGCCTGGTAGGGTTGATCATGCTAATTAAAACGATACTTTTCTTTTGTTTGGATTGGATGTTAAACAGCTGCATAGATATCTGTGTTTTTATTCACACAGTATATTAGAGAATGGAGTACCACACACTATTTTACTCTTCCCGTTGCCAGCAAAGACCCGATGGTCATCCAACAATAGTATAAATATGCGGCACACAGAATATTCTTTGCAATTTAAAGGTAATTTTATTTAGCAATTTTCACAATAAGAGGTTCATGATCTAGTTAGGAAATTAAATGCTGCGTAACAACTATCCATATATGAGCCAGACGTTTCGGTCCATAGGGACCTTCTTCAGCGGCTTGGAGTTTCTGTGGTCAGAGATAAAGGGATATCTGGATCCAACCCTATCATATTGAGAGGAGTGTTTTTAACCCTGGATTCAACCCTATCATATTGAGAAGAGTGGTCTTCTATACTTACAAAGCTAACACATATTACTAGTTTCTTTATAATCATAGATTATGCCAGTGAATAAACCAGTAATATGTATTGGCTTTTTAAGCATAGAAAACCTCTATTCTCAACATGGTAAAGCTATAGTAAGTAGTGTATATGATATGTACATGCTAGGACACAGCTCTGCCCTCAGCATGCTGATGTCCAGCCCTGTCAACCAAGGAGAGGGGGCAGTGTGCAGAGCACAGAGGTGTTACAAAAGCAGTGCTGCAAGGATAACATCAGTGTTCCCTCTACATTTTTTGCAGACCTATTGACTTAAGTGGGTCCATAGACCTCATTCTAAGGACCGGAATAGAACATAGTTACATAGTTTCTAAAGGCTGAAAAAAGTCAATCCAGTTCAGCCTGTTATCCTGCAATTTGATCCAGAGGAAGGCAAAAAAAACCTGTGAGGTAGAAGCCAATTTTTCTCACTTTAGGGGAAAAAATTCCTTCCCAACTCCAATGAGGCAATCAAAATAACTCCCGGTATCAATGACCTATCTCTAGTAGCTATAGCCTGTAATATTATTACACTCCAGAAATACATCTAGGCCCCTCTTGAACTTTTTTTAGTGAACTCACCATCACCACCTCCTCAGCCAGAGAGTTCCATAGTCTCACTGCCCTTACCATAAATAATCCTCTTCTATGTTTGTGTACAAACCTTCTTTCCTACAGACGCAGAGAATGTCCCCTCGTCACAGTCTTAGGAATAAATACAGTTGTGTTCAAAATAATAGCAGTCAGACATCACTAACCTGATCAATCACTGTTTTTGGTAGAAATGATATTTCTACGTGGCAAATGATTTACTAGCAGGTATAGTAGAGTAATAGAAATCCAACAGACCCAACAGTCATGCAATGCATGCTGCTGATTCTCTGCAATTCAATCACTTATTGAAAGGGGCATGTTCAAAATAATAGCAGTGTGGAGTTCAATTAGTGAGGTCATTCATTCTTTGAAAAACAGGTGGCAATTAATGCCCTTATTTAAGGAAGGAAGGCAGCAAATGTTGTATATGCTGGTTACAGTACATTTCTCTCTGAAATTCTGAGTAAAATGGGTTGTTCCAGACATTGTTCAGAAGAACAGTGTACCTTGATTATATAGTTGATTGGAGAGGAGAAAACATATAAAGAAGTGAAGAAAATGATAGGCTGCTCAGATAAAATGATTGCAAATGCTGTAAAATGGCAACCAAAACCTGAAAGATGTGGAAGAAAGTGAAAAACTACTATTCGAATGGATAGCAGAATAGCCATAATGGCAATGACTCAGCTCCAGGAAGATCAAAGAAGGTCTAAAGTTACCAGTGAGTACTGTTACAATTAGAAGATGCCTATGTGAAGCCAAGCTATCTGCAAGTAGTCCCCGCAAAGTCCCACTGTTGAAAAAAACACGTGCTGAAGAGGTTGCAATTTGCCAAAGAGCACATTACTTGGCCTAAAGAGAAATGGCGCAACATTTTGTGGACTGATGAAAGTAAGATTGTTCTTTGTGGGATCTAATGGCCTTAAACAGTTTGTCAGACGACCCCCAAACACTGAATTCAAGCTACAGTACACTGTTAAGACAGTGAAGCATGGTGACGCAAGCATCATGATATGGGGATGTTCTCATACTACGGTGTTGGGCCTATTTATCGCATACCAGGGATCATGGATCAGTTTGAATACATCAGAATACTTGAAGAGGTCATGCTGCCTTATGCTGAAGAGGAAATTCCCTTTAAATGGGTGTTCCAACAAGACAACGACAGCAAACACACCAGTAAACGTGCAACATCTGGGTTCCAGACCAACAAGATTGATGTTATGGAGTGGCCAGCCCAATCCCCGGATCTTAATCCAATTGAAAACTTGTGGGGTGACATCAAAAATGCAGTTTCTGAGGCAAAACCAAGACATAGAGAAGAACTGTGGAATCTAGTCCAATCATCCTGGGCTGGCATATCTGTTCACAGGTGCCAGAAGTTGGTTGACTCCATGCAACACAGATGTACAGCAGTTCTCAGAAACAGTGGTTATACAACTAAATATTAGTTAAGTGATTCAAAGGAAAGCAAAATCTTCAAACATTTTTCAGTTTATGTAGTGAATGTTTGCGTTTGTAAAGAAGAATACAAACACTGCTAATTTTTTAACAGTCTAATATTCACTTTTCTAAAAAATTTTAGAGGAACAACACAAATTTGCTATATTTTTCTTTATGTTTTGATTTGTAATAGAATGTGTAGTGTTCCCAATGCATTTGTGTGTATGGAAATAGCAAGGGATTTTGAGCTGTATTCACTTTTTTAAACACACTGCTATTATTTTGAACATAACTGAAGATGATGGGAGAGATCTCTAGTTTTAGATCTCCCCTCAGTTGTCTTTTTTCTAACGTGAATAACCCTAATTTTGATAATCTTTCAGGGTACTGTAGTCCACCCATTCCAGTTATTACTTTAGTTGCCCTCCTTTGACCCCTCTCCAGCTCTGCTATGTCTGCCTTGTTCACAGGAGCCCAGAAACTGTACACAGTACTCTATGTGTCTTACTAGTTATTTGTAAAGTGGCAGGGCCATGTTCTCATCACGGGCATCTATGCCCCTTTTGATGCAACCCATTTTCTTATTGGCCTTGGTAGCAGCTGCTAACTGGTTTCTACAGCTTAGTTTGTGGTTCACCAAAATTCCTAGGTCCTTTTCCATGTCAGTGTTAGCCAGCTCATCTGCAACTTCTCTGCCCAAGCCTCAAATCTATCCAGATCCATATGCAGCCGTATACTGTCTTCTTGCGTGTTAATTACTTTACACAGTTTAGTATTATCTGCAAAAATTGATATTTTACTGTGCAAGCCTTCTACAAGATCATTAATAAATATATTGAAGAGAATAGGGCCCAATACTGACCCCTGTGGTACCCTACTAGTGACAGTGACCTGAGTGTGTACCGTTAATAACCACCCTCTGTTTCCTATCACTGAGCCAGTTACATACCCACGTACAGACATTTTCCCCTAGTCCAAGCATTCTCATTTTATATACTAACCTATTTTGTTGTACAGTGTCAAATGCTTTGGAGAAATCCATCTATACAACATCTATTGATTGTCTGCGGTCAAATCTAGACCTGACCTCCTCATTGAAACTGATGAGTTTGACATGACTGATCACTCATGAAACCAGACTGATATGGCGTTATTTGCTTATTTTCATTGAGGTACTCCAAGATTGCATCTCTTAGAAAACCTTCAAACAGTTTACCCACGACAGATGTTAAACTTTCCGGCCTATAGTTTCCAGGCTCTGTTGTTAGACACTTTTTGAATATTGGCACCATATTTGCTATGCACCAATCCTGTGGCACACTCCCTGTCATTATAGAGTCCTTAAATATCAGAAATAAGGGTCTGGCTATGACATTACTTAATTATCTTAGGATACGGGGGTGTATGCCATCTGGTCCTGGCGATTTGTCTATTTTAATATTTTTAGGACGCCTCTGTACTTCTTCCTGGGTCAGTCAGGTCACTTTTAATGGGGAATTTACATGTTCTATAATTTGAGAACGGACATATGCATGGGGACAGCACCCAGATGGTATCCGTTTCTTGCAGCTGTGCGGTTTATGGACTGCAAAACAGATACACTTGTGTGCATAAGACCTTATAGTTAGAGCATCAGGTGACGTTAATTTCTGTCATTTCCTGAAGACGGCGCTTCTATTATTATTATTATCACGTTTTGTGATTTTTATTATTTATTTTGTGCCATAATTTTTTTTGGGTAATTGCTAAAATAATATAAAATGTCCTAGTATATATAGAAAAACAAAACTTCTATACAATGTCCTGGTATATATAGAGATATATCTGTAGATTCCAGTACATTGTATATGTGAATATATAATACATACTACTGAAGTTTTTAGCCATAGAAAATCTGGAGCCCTATAACAAAATGTTTAAAGTCTTTGCCTTCAATGCAGAAGGTTGTTGGTTTGAGACAATGCAGAGACAATTTATAAATTGACACATAAAAGGGTATTTCCATCTCAGACAATGGGGGCATATCGCTAGGATATGCCCCCATTGTCTTATAGGTGCAGGTCCCACCTCTTGGACCCGCACTTACAATGAGAACGGAGCAGGGAAATAAACAGAGGGTGCACTGCGCATGCTTGGTGGCGGACGAACCCCGGGAAATCTGGGGTCCTTCAGCCACAGCTCTCCCCGCTCCGTTCTCGTTGTAGGTGCGGGTCCTAGCAATATGCCCCCATAAAAGTTAAGTACACAGGGGTGTCTCCAGTCATGCTAACAATGGTTGGAAATATATGGGGCCAGAGCAGGAAATTCCAGAAGACTTGACTCCTCATATAGACACCGGGCAGGGACTCCAAACCGATATATGGAACCAGGGCAGGGACTCCCAAGTAGTGCAGAGCAGAGAAAATACCAGCAAGTCAATGGGCCGGTAAAAAAAATAGCTGTACCAGCAGTCTGAGCAAAATACTGGCTAGGCCAGTGCCATACTGACCAGGTGGCATCCCTATGCAGGCCCTGATGCCTTTGTAAGCTCCTCCCTCTACAGACCCCTTAGATATGGCATTCAGCATTGACTTTGGCATCTAAGGAGTTAATCTGTCGACATCTGAATTTTCACCGATGCCAACAGATACAGCAGGGACCTGGTTATTAGTAACAGCCAGGCTCCAACCACTGATCCAGCGAGTGCAGCTTCTGTGCCGGCTCTATAAGCATACCGTATGTTTGACACTGGTCCTTAACTTCCTTTCTGCATTGTACATATATGGCGCATGTCACTTGGCCATTGTTACAACCAATTGAAGAGTATGGGGCTATTCACATGGCCGTTTTTTCTTTAGCTCCAAGTGAATAGCGGCTAGCAAAAAACAGGACATGTTCTATTTCTCATCATTTTCATGACCAGAAAGATCCCATTGAAATCAATGGTACCATTTTTATTATCTGTTTATACAGAAGTGCACCCATCTAATGGCCATTAAAAAAAATGTACACTAGAGGGAAAATGGCATTTTAAGGGTTAAACAAAAAAAAATATTCACCTTCACCATGTGATACTCGCTCCTCACTGAATGTTCCCAGTGTGATGATGTCACATGATCAAGGAGTGCAGGTCCTACTGTCTCCAGTGAAAAGTCAGTGTCCCCATGCATGCAATTGGTTGACATTTTTTTTTCTGTAGACAGTAAAAAGAAATGCTAGAGGCCACTATGGGGGACGTTATTAATGCTAGGGGCCACTATGGGGAAACCTCATTTATGCTGGTGGTCACTATGGAGGGCAATATTTAAAAAGAGGGCCACTATGGGGGGGGGAAGTATTATCTACAATGAGGGCCACTATAGGGGACATTGCAAAAAATGGTTTAAAAATAGCAACAAAAACTGTGTTTCTGTTTTAATGGCCTTTCTTTTCTTGGGTTCATGTATATTGCAGGCAGCTGGGGAAGAGAAGGATGCTTTTTACATGGGATGGGGTTTGGGAAGGCTGAAGGGAGGGAGGGATGTCATTTACATGTGACTACGTTTGATGGAGGGGAGTAATGCTATTTACATGGGACTGTATGGTGGAGGGGGGTGAAGGCAGGGAAGTGATCTTATCAGCATGGTGTGTTTGAGGGGGCTAATCGGGGGATCTTATTTACAATGGACTGTATTTTGGAGGGGAGGGAAATTATGCTATTTACATGGGACTGAATGTTTTAGGGGCTGGAGCATTATCATTTCTGGGAGAATTATAACTACAGGGGACACTGCAGGGGGTCAATATAAGTACTGGAGGCCTAGCAGGGGGCATTTTTAATACTGGGGGCACTACAGGGGAGCATTTTGAATCATGGGGGTACTACAGGGTGCATTATAACAACAGAGGGCTCTAAAGGTGCATTATAAATACTGGGGCCACTGTAGGGGGTATTATAACTACTGAGTACACTATAGGGGTCCTTATTTCTTCTGGGGCTCTATTGGAGTGCCTTATGGATAGGCCTGATTTATTCTAGGAGGTCTATAGGGTTGCCTTTTAGAGAGGGCACAATAGGGAGCCTTATTACCATTTTGGGCCCTATAGGGGGCCTTGTTTCTACTGGGGGCTCTGTGGGGCCATTATTACTATTGGTGTAATGTGGGGCATTATTATTATAAGGGACAGTATTGCTAATGAGGGCATTCTGGGAGGGAAATACTATTGGTGGGACTATGAGGAGCACTATTACTATGGGAATACTATATTTCTAGGACTATTTTTTCTTCACCATAGTATTTTGGGGCATTGGGGAACAAAGTGGTCATAGTATTGGGGGTAGCAGCAGCATAACACTATTGGGGAACCAGGTTGGGGGGAATGATAGAAAAGTGAGGAACCTAAATGAGGAATCAAGAGACATGACTGAAAGTTGTTATGGAGGTCTAGGCTGAATAGTGGACATCAGGAAAGAGAACGTCTACATCAGGGGAGGAGACTTTCATGGATGGAAGAGTTATTTAGTGCTCAATTGTCTTGGCTGTGGGGAAGGAATTGGTTAATTAGAATTTGGCACAGGAAGGGGCACCATTTCCATTTTTGCCGTAGGAGGTAGAAAAGCTAGAATCAGCCCTGTTTGCAGCGTCAACAAGGCAGAGGAGGAGGAGAAAGAAGAGTGATTCTCCTCTGCACTGTGGTGATAAGTCTTAAGCTGATGGAGCAGCAGTGAGTAGTGTAGGGTGCGAATATTTGAATCACGAATATTAATCGCGAATATCAGCACTTTAAGAATTTGTGAATATTTATAATATAGTGATATATATTCGTATTTTCAAATATTCTAGATTTTGTTTCATCTGAACCCATGATCCCTCCCTGCTTCTTGCTTGTGGGCCAATGAGAAGGCTGCAATGTCTTTGTCTGAGCTTAGCAACATCCCTAGCAACCAATAGGAAAGTTGCCTACCCCTTACTATATAAGAACCTCCCCAGCAGCCATTTTCTGTAGTTTTATGGAGTTCTGAGAGAGCAGTGTCCCTGCTGTGCTCTGTGCCTTCCACTCATTACATTAGATAGATAGTTAGCTAGCTTATATATATAATACAGATAGTTAGTAGGAGATAGTCAGTGTAGTTTATATCCTGATATAGTGTACCTGTTGCAGTACAGTGTGTTATGTAGTGTGATAGGTTCTGCTGTCCATACATACATGCTACAGACATAGTGCTGTGATGTCACAAGTTCACAACAATACTGAGTGCACCAATCAGTAATATGTAGTTAGACCTGCTAAAATGTGAAGTTGCACGTATTGCGATAAATTTTAGCATCATTAGTGCCAATTAGCGCAATTGCAAATATATTGGAGCACTCTATCTGCATATAAATCCATTTTTAATGTTCTGCTGTGCCAACCATTTTCTCCAGTATCAGGAAACTTCTAGCAGCTTCGAAAATGTAGCAAAAGTGACCCACACTTGTATTGCTCGTAAATATTACATTGCCGATTTTTGCAATCAAGAAAATACAGAAGTATTGGAATGCATTGTAAAAGGGATTAGACCCCCAAAAGTTGAAGACCTAAATTGGGACAAAAAATAAAGTAAAAAAAAAGTTGGAAAAATAAAGTTTTGCCCCCCAAAAATTAAGTTTGAAGTAAAAATAAACAAAAACTTCATTTTCCCCAAATAAAGTTAAAAAAAAATTGTAAAAAATAGGGGGGGAATTAGGAATATTAGGTATCGCCGCGTCCGTATTGACCAGCTCTATAAACATATCACATGACCCAACCCCTCAGATGAACACCGTACAAAATAAAAACTGTGCTATATAAACAATTTTTTTGGCACCTTACATAACAAAAAGTACAACAGTAAGTGATCAAAAAGACGTATGCCCACCAAAATAGTACCAATTTAACTGTCACCTCATCCCACAAAAAATTAGCCCCTACCTAAGACAATCGCCCAAAAAATAAAAAAACTATGACTCAGAATATGGAGACACTAAAACATAAATTTTTTGGCTTTAAAAAAGCTGTTATTGTGTAAAACTTAAGTAAATTAAAAAAAGTATATATATTAGGTATCCCTGCATCCGTATCGACCGGCTCTATGAAAATATCACATGACCTAACCCCTCAGGTGAACACTGTAGAAAAAAAAACGGTGTAAAAAAAGCCATTTTTTGTCATCTTCCATCACAAAAAGTGCAAAAGCAAGTGATCAAAAAGTCATATGCACCCCAAAATAGTGCCAATCAAACCATCATCTCATCCTGCAAATCATACCCTACCGAAGATATTTGCCTAAAAACTGAAAAAAACTATGGCTCTTAGACTATGGAGACACTAAAACATTATTTTTTTTGTTTCAAAAATGAAATCATTGTGTAAAACTTACATAAATGAAAAATAGCATACATATTAGGTATCACCGCGTCCATAATAACCTACTCTATTAAAATCTCACATGACCTAACCCCTCAGATGAACACCGTAAAAAAATAAGAAAATGGTGTAAAAAAAAAGCTATTTTTGGTCATCTTACATCACAAAAAGTGTAATAGCAAGCGATCAAAAAGTCATATGCACCCCAAAATAGTGCCAATCGAACAAACATCTCATCCTGTAAAAAATTAGACCCTACCCTGCCCAAAAACTGAAAAAACTATGGCTCTCAGACTATGGAGACACTAAAACATGATTTTTTTTTGTTTCAAAAATTAAATCATTCTGTAAAAATTACATAAATAAATAAAAAGTATACATATTAGGTATCGCCGCGTCCGTGACAACCTGCTCTATAAAAATACCACATGATCTATCTTGTCAGATGAATGTTGTAAATAACAAAAAAAAAAAAAATTATGGCATTCCTTTCCTTCTCTGCCCTGCCGTGTGCCCGTACAGCAGTTTACTACCACATATGGGGTGTTTCTTTAAACGACAGAATCAGGGCCATAAATATTGAGTTTTGTTTGGCTTCTAACCCTTGCTTTGTAACTGGAAAAAATGGAAATTGAAAATTTGCCCAAAAATGTAAAATCTGAAATTTCATCTCTATTTGCCAATTACTCTTGTGGAACACCTAAAGGGTCAACAACGTTTGTAAAATCAGTTTTGAATACCTTCAGGGGTGTAGTTTCTTAGATGGGGTCACTTTTATGGAGTTTCTACTCTAGGGGTGCATCAGGGGGGCTTCAAATGGGACATGGTGTAAAAAAAAAAAACAGTCCAGCAACGTCCCCCAAAAATAAAATGTCATTCCCAAAATGATCCTAACATGAAGTAGACATATGGGGAATGTAAAGTAATAACTATTTTTGTAGGTATTACTATGTATTATAGAAGAAGAGAAATTAAAATTTGGAAATTTGCAAATTTTTCCAAATCTTTTGCAAATTTTGTATTTTTATAAATAAAAATGTTTGTTTTTTTTTACTCCATTTTACCAATGTCATGAAGTAACATATGTGACGAAAAAACTATCTCAGAATAGCCTGGATAAGTCAAAGAGTTTTAAAGTTATCACCACGTAAAGTGACACTGGTCAGATTTGCAAAAAATCGCCTGGTCCTTAAGGTGAAATAAGGCTGTGTCCTTTAAGACCGATGTCTAAAATGCCGGTCTTAATAAATGTGCCCCTTTATATCCGCAGCATGTCTATTTATGCTGCAGATTGCCACCATGGGTTTTACCCTTTCCAATGCTTAACTAATCTGCATGGAAATTCTACCCTGTGTGGTCCTGACAGTGCTTCAGAGCAATGCCATGTATTCAAATCAAGTCACCAACTATGAAAATCATGCACCTTGCTCAGCTGACTCTCTGAGCACGATTGATGTGCTGCATCCATAGAACCAAACATACGGATACTAATGTTTTATTGTTTTTAAATCAAAAGAGAGAAACACTACTGCCCTGAACACTGCTCAGAATGACTGGTCATTTTGATGAAATTTGAGGTTCGATCGACTTTTATTCAATGTGTATGGCCAGCTTTAAACTGTCAGCGTTATGTGTATGTACAGTACGCATGGTTTGGCTGGGTGACAGACTCTCTTTAAATTTAAAATGTGTAAAACTAATCTTCCCTCTTTGAAGAATTAAATTGCACAGCCTTCTTTTATTCCCTGCATCCTATTATAAGTGCTAAGAGGGTGGCAACTAGTTAGAAAAGAATTGTTATAAGGTACCCCCTGCTGTACAGTAACTATAAACCGATAGATTGTTTACTGTATAGGTGGATTAACACTAGGCTTTGAACTTTTATACATGTTACAGTACTTTTGTAAAATTTACATTTAAATTATAGTAGAGGATATGCTAACAAAACACAAACACAAGCCACCTTAAAGAATGCTAATTCTATTCTATTTGATGATGAAAGATTAGAGGTCACTGTATTGTTACAGTATGTAAATAACCCTTAACTCTTTCAAGACCAAGCAATTTTTCCCCTTTGTGACCAGTCCTAATTTTGCTAATCTGAGATGTGTCACTTTATGTGCTAATAACTTTGGAATGCTTTTACTTATCCAAGCCATTCTGAGATTGTTTTCTCATGACATCTTGTACTTGATGTTAGAGGTAAATTTGGGTCTATATGTTTTACCTTTATATTATAAAAAATCCAATTACAGTAACATTTAGAAAAAAATGGCAATTTTCTAAATTCACATTTTTACGCATTAAAGGCAGATAGTGATACCTCATTAGATAGTTTTTTACTTGAGTCCCTATAATTCTACTTTATGTTGGCATCATTTAAAAAAAAATTTAGGACGTTAGAAGGCTTAGAATTAAAGAAGCAATTTTTCAAATTTTATGTAAAATTTTCAAAACCTACTTTTCAAGAACCAATTCAGTTCTGAAGTCAATTTGAAGTCCTAACATAACAGAAACTCCCCATAAGTGACCCCAAACTACACCCCTAAAATTATTCAAAACACAATTTTACAAGCTATGTTAATCCTTTAGGTGTTCAACAATAATTAATGGAAAATGGAGGTGAAATTTACAATTTCCCGTTTTTGTTTTGGATTTTTAATTTTAATCAAATTTTTCCTGTAACACAGCAACGGTTAACAGCAAAACAAATTTATTACCCTGATTCTGCAGTTTACAAAAACACCCCATTTATGTTCGTAAACGGCTGTATAGGCACAGGACAAGTCTCAGAAGGAAAAGAGCAAAATATTGTTTTTGGAGAGCAGATTTTTGGAGAGCAGTATCATATTTGAAGGCACACCTAGAGTAGAAATCCACAAAATGTGACCCCATTTTGGAAACTACACCCCTCAAAGAATTTACTGAGGAGTGTACTGACCACTTTGACTTCATAGGAGTTTCATAATATTTAGAAACACTTGGCTGTGAAAATTAAAAATGAAAATTTTTTACAAGGAAAAGTCGCCAAATTTTTCACTTTAACAAGGGATAACAGAAGAAAATGCACCATATAATTTGTTACCCATTTTCCCCTGAATACAGCAACACCCCCATATATAGTCGTAAACAGCTGTAATGGGCAGATGGCAGAATTCAAAGGAGAGGCATCTGCATTTTCTAAAATGGAATTTGCTGAAATAGATTTTAAGGGCTATACGTTTTTTATTTTTGTTGACTGAGCTGTGGGGGCTCATTTTTTGTGGGACAGCTGTAGTTTTTAATGCTACCATTTTTGGGTAAATCCAGCTTTTTGATCGCTTTTTATTTAATATTTTTATGAGGTAAAATGGGCTAATATTGCAATTCTGTATTTTTATTTTTTTATTTTTTGTGGGGTTCTCAATGTGGTATATTTGATAATTGATAAGTTAATTTTATTCTCTGCATTTATATGGTTATGATCATACCTAATTTATATAATTTTTTTCATGTTTCACCACTTTCATATCATAATCATCATTTGTTTTGCATCACCAAAATCTAAGACCCATAACTTTTTTTATTTTTTCCGTCAACATAGTTGCTTGAGGGCTTATTTTTTGCAGAATAGGCTGTAGTTTTTATTGGTATCATTTTTGGGATGCTTATGACTTTTTGATTACTTTTTATTAAATTTTTTGGAGAGGTGATGCAAAAAAACAGCAATTCTGCCATTGTTCTTTATTTTTATTTTTTACAGTATTCATCACAGGGGTTTAGTACTCTTTACGGTAAGAGCAGTGAGACTATGGAACTCTCTGCCTGAGGAGGTGGTGATGGTGAGTACAATAAAGGAATTCAAGAGGGGCCTGGATGTATTTCTGGAGCGTAATAATATTACAGGCTATAGCTACTAGAGAGAGATCGTTGATCCAGGGATTTATTCTGATTGCCTGATTGGAGTCGGGAAGGAATTTTTATTCCCCTAAAGTGAGGAAAATTGGCTTCTACCTCACAGGGTTTTTTTGCCTTCCTCTGGATCAACTTGCAGGATGACAGGTCGAACTGGATGGACAAATGTCTTTTTTCGGCCTTATGTACTATGTTACTATGTTACTATGTTACCATGATCATTTTATAGATCAGGTCATTATGGAAATGTCGATACCAATTATGTGTAGCTTATTTTTTCTTCTTCATCTTTTAAACTCTTATAAATGAGCTGATGAATTTCTTTTATTTTTTATTGACATTTTTATTTATTTATTTTATATTAATTTTTATTTTTTTTTATTTTTTTTATTTTTCATTTTACCTTTTTTTTTATCACTCAATCTTGAAAATCCAGTGGGGCTTATGGCTGTACTATATTTTAAAATGCTCTTGTATTGCAAAGTATAATACTATCCGTTTTACACTGATAGATATCAACACTCCAACACTGAACGCCTTTGCAAGGTGTCCCGTCGCCATGGTAACCATCGGACTGCTGCCGTCGTAGCATGGCAGCAAGATGGTTGAGAGAGGGAGTCCCCTCCCTCTATTAACCCCATGGATACCGCTGACTGTGGCATCTAAGGGGTTACAGCAGGTGTATTTCGGAAAGGGTGTCTAGGTTGTGACAGGATTAATTTAAAAAAAACTGTATGACAGGTGATTAATTTATTGTAATTTGTGCCATATAGGATAAACACTAAAAGAGGCCACAACTGAAAGTGGCTGATTAATGCATTGCAGATACCATGTTTATAAAGTATATGTGTCACCCAAAACGTTATCTGGCAGTTAAAACCAGATAGCAATATATATCCTTTTTCTAATCTATTTTTATGTAATGATTGCAAATTTTGAACATGGTTATGGGGCGGCCATCTTGCCTGAGCTGTTTTTGGGAGAATTTTCTAGGCATGCTTTGTGAACTGTGCAGAGGTCATTGTACAAGGAAAGAATAGATAATCACCTATTGTGAATGGAGGATCCCATCTTACCTATACACAGAGGTTATATTATTACAGACAAGATTAGAATAATAGATAAGCAGAATAACTGCAGTAAAGTGATTTGTACAGACCAAGAAGTGGAGCCTATTACTTGGCTTAGTGGCCAGTGTGAAAATTGCAGGATTTTATGGCTTTTGTTAAATTATACATATTTGACATGGAAAATGAAAAATAACACCATCAAACATTCTTTAAAAATATGTTAAACATAAAAATGTAATTTAAACAATGTTATTTTCTGATGACACATTCCCTTTAAGTTTTTAAAAATCAAAAACTAATAGAAATTTACAATTCACCTTTCCCAATTTTTTATATTAACCCTTTTCTAAGAGGGGGCCATGTGGTGCCTTTTGCTTTACACAGCAGACCCCCGGCAGCAGAGCAGGGGCGTAACTAGAAGTGACTGGGCCCCACAGCAAATATTTGTAAGGGCCCCCTCCAGCGCGCTTCGCATCTCCCTCCTCCTGTGTAAACCCCACTCCTTTGGCACAGTGTAGCGGTATACTGTATATTGTGGGGCACAGTGTAGCGGTATACTGTATATTGTGGGGCACAGTGTAGCGGTATACTGTATATTGTGGGACACAGTGTAGAGGTGTATATTGTGGGGCACAGTGTAGAGGCATACTGTATATTGTGGGGCACAGTGTAGAGGTATACTGTATATTGTGGGGCACAGTGTAGAGGTATATTGTGAGGCACAGTGTAGAGGTATACTGTATATTGTGGGGCACAGTGTAGAGGTGTATATTGTGGGGCACAGTGTAGAGGCATACTGTTTATTGTGGGGCACAGTGTAGAGGTATACTGTATATTGTGGGGCACAATGTAGCAGTATACTGTACATTGTGGGGCACGGTGTATGCTATGTGTGTATAACATAAACATATTTCATATGAACACTTACAGTTACTTGGCTTTGCCCTTGGGGATCTCGGACGCCACTTCCACACTTTGGCCGGGGGCTCGGCGGAGCTGATGTGTTTTATCCTAATGAGAAAGATTTCATAATAAGGATTTGGAGAAGGGGCAGAGGGATAGCAGAGCAGGGAGAGGCTGGTGCTGCTATTAGGGGGCTCATACCAAGGGGGAGTAATAAAGCCCACCATAATGCCCCCCCAGTAGAAATAATTCTCCTTATAATGTGACAGTGCAAAAATACCCCCTTGTAATGCCCCCAGTTGAGCTAATGTCCCCATAGTGCCCCCATAATGTGCCAGTATAAAATACCCCTATATAGTGCCCCAGTAAATTCCCCCATAGTGCTCCTCTCCCCCTTCCTGCTAGTGCCCCTCATAATGTACCAGTATAAAATGCCCCATATATAGTGCCCCTCAGTGTCCGGCCTCTGATAGGCTGCCAGCCTAGTGTCCCCCATAATGCCCCCCAATAATGTGCCAGTAAGTGTCCCCATAGATGCCCCCCCATCATGTGCCAGTATCAAGTGCCTCTCCCCCCCCCACATGTCCCAGTATCATAGTGCCATCTCCCCACATGTGCCAGTATCAAGTGCCTCTCTCCTTCCCACCTCCCATGTGCCAGTATCATAGTGCCAAACCCCCCCATGTGCCAGTATCAAGTGCCTCTCTCTTCCCCCCCATGTCCCATTATCATAGTGCCATCTCCCCCCAAAAAAGTGCCAGTATTAAGTGCCTCTCCCCCCCCATGTGCCAGTTTCATAGTGCCAACCCCCCCCACACATGCCAGTATCAAGTGCCTCTCTCCTCCCCCCCATGTCCCAGTATCACCAGTGCCAACTGCCATCTCCCCCCCAAAAAAATATCAAGTGCCTCTCTCCCTTCCCATGTGCCAGTATCAGGTTCCTCTCTCCCCCCCCCATGTGCCAGTATCAAGTGCCAACCCCCCTCTCCCCTCCAGGTGCCAGTATCAGGTGCCTCTCCCCCCCCCATGTCCCAGTATCATAGTGCCATCTCCCCCCCCCCCCACAAAAAAAGTGCCAGTATCAAGTGCCTCTCTCCCTCCCCCCCACCCCATATGCCAGTATCAGGTGCCAACCCCTCTCCCCCCCATGTGCCAGTATGAGGTGCCTCTTCCCCCCCCATGTGCCAGTATGAGGTGCCTCTTCCCCCCCCATGTGCCAGTATCAGGTGCCAACCCCCCTCCCCCCAGGTGCCAGTATCAGGTGCCACTCTCCCCCCCCATATGCCAGTATCAGGTGCCACTCTCCCTCCCCCCATGCCAGTATCAGGTGCCACTCTCCCTCCCCCCATGCCAGTATCAGGTGCCACTCTCCCTCCCCCCCATGCCAGTATCAGGTGCCAACCCCTCTCCCCCCCATGTGCCAGTATCAGGTGCCTCTTCCCCCCATGTGCCAGTATCAGGTGCCAACCCCCCTCCCCCCCCCAGGTGCCAGTATCAAGTGCCAACCCCCCTCCCCCCATGTGCCAGTATCAGGTGCCACTCTCCCCCCCCATGCCAGTATCAGGTGCCTCCCGCTCCCCCATGGCAGTAACAGTCGGGTATTAAAAAAAAAAAATAAACACTTATACTTACCTCCATGTCAGCGATGCGATGCGATGCAGCCTCTTCCTGTGTCCCGCCTTGTATGTCCTTATATGGAGTCAGTGCTTGTACTTCAGAAAAAGCTTCTGCTGAGATTCGAACCCACAACCTTCGACTTCAGAGGCAAAGCAGCTAACCACTAGACCAGACCAGCTGCCTTGCTCCTCACTGAAAAAAATATGAGACTTCTACTGTTATAGCTGGCTCACATCTATACACATGACAGCTGCTCATATATAGATATAGCAGAGCTGAATGTGCTGAGACAGCTGTCATATACAGATATAGCAGTATCTCAGATATATCTCTATATGACAGCTGTTCCAGCACACTCAGCTCTGCTATATCTCTATATGATAGCTGCCCCAGCAAACCCAGCTCTGCTACATCTATGCATATGACAGCTGCTCAAACACACCCAGCACTGCTATATCTCTATATGACAGCTGTCCCAGCACACTCAGCTCTGCTATATCTCTATATATGACAGCTGCTCCAGCACACCCAGCTCTGCTACATCTATATATCTCTAAGTATTGCTATACAGTAGATAGATATATAGAGATATAGCAGAGCTGAGTGTGCTGGGGCAGCTGTCATGTGTATAGATGTAGCAGAGCTGGCTGTGTTTCGGCAGCTGTCATGTGTATAGATGTAGTAGAGCTAGGTTTGCTGGGGCAGTTGTCATATATAGAGATATAGTAGAGCTGAGTGTGCTGGTGCAGCTGTCATGTGTATAGATGTAGCAGAGCTGGCTGTGTTTCGGCAGCTGTCATGTGTATAGATGTAGTAGAGCTGGGTTTGCTGGGGCAGCTGTCATATATAGAGACATAGCAGAGCTGATTGTGCTGGGACAGCTGTCATATAGAGATATAGCAGTGCCTGGTGTGTTGGGGGCAGCTGTCATGCTATATCTCTATATATGACAGCTGCCCCAGCAAACACAGCCCTACTACATCTATACACATGACAGCTGCCAAAACACAGTCAGCTCTGCTACATCTATACAGATGTGTATAGATGTAGTAGAGCTGGGTTTGCTGGGGCAGCTGTCATATATAGAGATATAGCAGAGCTGAGTGTGTTGGGGGCAGCTGTCATGTGTATAGATGTAGCAGAGCTGGCTGTGTTTCGGTAGCTGTCATGTGTATAGATGTAGCAGAGCTGGGTTTGCTGGGGCAGCTGTCATATATAGAGATATAGCAGAGCTGAGTGTGCAGGGACAGCTGTCATATAGAGATATAGCAGTGCTAGGTGTGTTTGGGCAGCTGTCATGTGTATAGATGTACAATTAGCCAGCTATAACAGTAGAAGTCTCATATTTTCTCAATGACTTGTAATGCAGCCTTTATGGCTGTGAGGGTAAATGCTTTGCCACTGATACACTGCTAGAGGGGTTTGAATCCCAGACCAGGAGACTTTAGCAGACAGTAAAATTAGATCATACTAGCTGCTGTGAAGGGGCCCTGAACACGATATTTAACTAAATTGAAAATAAAACTGACACACACGGTGCCGGGCCCCGAAGCAGCTGCTTCCCCGGTAGTTACGCCACTGCAGCAGAGTCTGTGATTGGCAATCACGACGAGCAGTCTTTACTTGGGAGCGCTTTCTTCTGGGGACCAAATGGCTCCCTGCACCAGAGACTGAGACTTCCCTGAGACTTTGGGAACTGCTTGGAAACTAAGGCAGCCTTAGGCCTTCTGAAGGCTCCGAGACCTACCATAATGAAGTTCCTATCAAGCCCTGCCTGTGGCAGGACTTCGTGGAAACATAGAAATTTTCCTATAGGTTGCAGTAAATCTATGTGAGAAACAATCAGACCATCACATGTTAAAAGACTCTAAGGCCTCTTTCACACTGGCGTTGCAGGAAAAGGTGCGGGTGCGTTGCAGGAACATGCACGATTTTTCTGCGCGAGTGCAAAACATTGTAATGCGTTTTGCACGTGCGTGAGAAAAATCGGCATGTTTGGTACCCGAACTTCTTCACAGACGTTTGGGTTTGGGATCGGTGTTCTGTAGATTGTATTATTTTCCCTTATAACATGGTTATAAGGGAAAATAACAGCATTCTGAATACAGAATGCATAGTACACTTGTGCTGGAGGGGTTAAAAAATAAATACTTTTTTTTAACTCACCTTAATCCACTTGCTCGCGCAGCCCGGCTTCTCTTCTTTGCTGTGTACAGGAAAATGGTGGGAGTGGGTGAAGAGTAAAATTAAGTCTTTCTTTAAAAAGTGGGGATATAAAAAAGCGCGGATGGCAAGGAATGAATATAAAGAGTTAAATGTGAGGCATGATTGGTTGCAAAAATTGAGTGAGTTAGGGATTGACGTGAGTGATTTATTGATGGAGGTGAAAAAACAAAAGAAAAATTTTGTTGAGAAAAAAGGGAAAGAGATTATATATAGATCTAAAGTGGAATACCTGGAAAAAAATGAAAAATGTACCAGATTTTTCTTTAAAAAAATATGTGGTAAGAAAGACAAAATGGAAGCGATTGTGAATAAGAATGGGGAAAGTGTTAGTGGAAAAGAAGTGATGGGGGTGGTTGAGGTTTTTTATCAGGAGTTGTTTGCGAAAAAATGGATTGATGTAAGTTTAATGCGTGAAGTTTTGGATAAGTTGGACAAGAGTCTGGGTGGTGAGGAATGTGTGGATATGTGTAGTGAAATTACTGACGTTGAAATTAGGAATGTGGTTAAGGAAAGTAAGAAAAATAAAACCCCTGGTTTGGATGGTATCCCGGTGGAGCTGTATGAGAAAGCTTGGGAGTGGATAGGGGATGATTTGGTGGAAGTGTGCAGGTTTATGTGGGATTTTGGGGTGTTAAGTGAAAGTATGAAAGAAAGTGTGGTGGTTTTGATCCATAAAAAAGGGTCAAAGGAAAAGCTTGAAAATTGGAGACCGATTTCTTTACTCAATTCGGACTACAAGATCTTTAGTAAACTGTTGGCTGGTAGGATGAGGAGTGTGATTGGGAAGGTCGTGGATGTGGATCAGGTATGTGCTATTCCAGGCAGAAGTATGTCTGATAACTTAATTTTGTTACGGGACATAATTAGTGATTGTATTAGTCGTAAACAAAAATGTATGTTATTTATGGTTGATTTCGAGAAAGCATTTGATAGGGTTGCGCATGATTTCATGTTTGTTGTGTTAGAAAGGATGGGTTTTCCGAGAAAGTTTGTAGAGTGTGTTAAGTGTTTGTATAAGGAGGCTAAAAGTAGATTTTTGGTGAATGGATGGCTGAGTGGAGAAGTACAGATTAGATCAGGTGTGAGACAAGGATGCCCGATGTCGCCAATGTTGTTTGTTTGTGTGATTGAGGTACTGTTATGTGTGATGAGAAAAGATAAGGTTATGTCTGGGTTGAGGATTCCTGGGAGTATGGGTCAAACTGTAAGTGTGTTAAGTTATATGGATGACATTGTGATTTTGAATGATAACATGGCTGCAATTAGAAGGAGTCGATTGTGTTTAGATCTTTTTTGTGGAGCGTCTGGGTTTAAGGTGAATTGGGATAAGTGTATTTTTAAATGCTTTGGTGATGCAAGTGTCAAGTTTGAGAATGTGAAAAATGAGGAGGGTGCGGTAAAAGTTTTGGGGATTTGGTTCAATGAGGATTTAAAAGGGAATGAGAGTTGGGATGAGTGCTGTGGGAAGATTGAGAGGAAGATGAATTTTTGGCGAATGAGAGAACTTACTTTTAGTGGTAAGGTCCTTATTATCAAGGCAATTTTTTTCCCCTTGATCCTTTTTGTGTATTCGATTTATCCTGTTAATGTTAAAAAAGTGTTGAAAGTTGAGAAAATGATGTTTACCTTTTTTTGGGGAAGTTGTATGGAAAAATTGAAGAGAGAGAATGTATATAAAGCGTGTGAGAATGGTGGTATGGGAATACCTAATTTGCATATTTTTTTAGGTATAAATTATATTAAATTGTTTGTTGTGCTGTTAGAGAAGAAGAATAAGAGTTATTTTATGGCGCGTTATGCTGCGGGATGGATGTTGTATGGTTTGAAGTGGTTTGTACGGGATGCTAGGGTGCCTGTTGCTTTTAAGTGTCCTGCTTGGTATGCAATGATTGAGAATTTCATTAAGAAGAATGACCTGTTGTCAATTAGTATGAATGGTTTTAAAGATAAGAAAGGTGTGATGGCGAAAATACGGCAGAGGGAGATTGTTTGTGATATAGTAAGTCTGAGTTTGAATAATGCAGTAGGGGTATGGAAGAAAATTGCTATTGAAGGTGTGTCTAATAGGCAGAAAGATATTGCGTGGATGGGTTTTCATAATATATTGCCTGTGCGTGAAGTACAGAAGAGGAGAGATCTTGTTAGGTCAGAAATGTGTCCAAGAGAAGGATGTGGTGCAAATGAATCAGTTAGACATTTGTTTTGGGAGTGTGGGTATGCGCGTGATGTATGGATGAAATTAGGAGCACTGACTAAGGAACTAACAGGAGTAGCGCATGTAGATTGGAGATGTGCAATGTTTGGTCTGGGTGCTTGTGGGAAACTAAGATCAAGGATGTTATGGTTTATAATGATGTGTGTCATGGAAAGCTTATGGGATGTAAGAAATTTGATTGTGTTTAAGAGGAGGGACGTGTCTGTTTTTGGATGTGTGAGTTTGGTATTGTCCAGAATGTATGTAATTTATTTATGGGAGCGTCAGAAGGGTGGTATGGATGCAGAGGGTGTGTGGAAGCACAAGAAATGGAGATTTTTGGTGAAAGAGTAAAATTGCAATTTTCAGAAATAAAAATAAAGAATGGCCATGATGATGATTGATCAAAGCAATAAAGAACTTGTTTATTAAGTAAGTTATACTTAATGCTTATGATTAACCTGAATGGTTTAAAAAAAAAAAAAAAAAAAAAAAAAAAAAAATCAGATGATCTTTTACCATGGTAATGGATCATGTGATGGACCATGTGATGACCGGAGTGACATCACCACAGGTCCTTTTCCTGTACACAGCAAAGAAGAAGACAGAAGAATTATTTTAACCCCTCCAGCGCTATCGTACTATGCATTCTGTATTCGGAATGCTATTATTTTCCCTTATAACCATGCCATAAGGGAAAATAATAAAGATCAGGTCTCCATCCCGATCGTCACCTAGCAACCGTGAGTGAAAATCGCACCGCATCTGCACTTGCTTGCGGATGCTTGCGATTTTCACGCAGCCCCATTCACTTCATGAAAAAAGCACAAAATAGAGCTTGCCGCGATTTTCACGCAACGCACAAGTGATGTGTGAAAATCACCGCTCATGTGAACAGCCCCATAGAAATGAATGGGTCCTGATTCAGTGCAGGTGCAATGCATTCAACTCACGCATTGCACCCGCGTGGAAAACTCGCCCGTGTGAAAGGGCCCTAAGGGGACTAAAAAAAAGCAAAGAAAAAGATATAGAAATTCAAATCGCCTCCTTTTCCTATTTTCCAAATAACATTAAATAATAAAATATAAAGATCATTGGTATCGCCATGTCCCAAAATGCCTGTACTATTAAAATATAAAAATGCCTGATTCACATTATTTTGGTCACGTCACCTCTCAAAATTTTTTATAAAAAGTAAACAAAAAGTTATACACTCTCCAAAATATCAATGAACACTACAGAGCACCACACATAAAAATGATTCTTCACACAGCTTTGTAATAAATATTTAAAAGAATTAACCCTTTCTCTTTCAGCGCCGTATATGTACAGCACTGGAGCGAAGTGCAAAGATAGCGCCCACTCGTGCCTGCAACGAACATCAGGGCTGGCGCGTCTCCGCTGTTAAAAACAGTAGAGACCGGCAGCTAATGACTGCAATCAGCATTATTGTCATTAAAGTCTTTAGATGCTGTGATCAAGTGAGATCACGGTATCTAAAGGGTGAAAAATCCAGAAGCTCGCGCTTCCAGGCTTCTTACCGGCATCCTCTGCGGCCAATGAGGATGGCGGGAAATTGAATTCAATACGCTGGGTCGCTCTGAAGAGACCCAGGGTACTGACACTGCAATACCAGGTGGCAGGCCAGCAGGTGGCAGGCCAACATAAGAAATGAGCAATTCTGTACAAAATATTGGGTCTAAAAGACCCATGATTGTTCAGAATTTAGAAACAAAATGGATTTTGTAGGTTTAAAAACTAGCTTCAAAATAATTTAAAAAAGTAAAAAAACCTATTAAATATATAAAAAATTAAAAAAAAATAAAAGTTTAAATCACTTCCCTTTTCGTAGAATAAAAAATAAATACATAAATAACAAAATATATAAACATCATGTGTCCGAAAATGTCCATATTATTAAAATCTATAAATATTTTTCCAATGGCATAACAGAAAAAAGGGTCAAAAACTTCTCTTACCCCCAATAATTTGATCAAAAAGTCACACATGCTCCAAAATACTATCAATAAAAACTCCAGGTTTTGTGCAATACCACACCTCTTTTCTGATAAGCAATGTTCCCTTTTCATGCAAATAATAGATCAGCATCTCTGCTGCCTGAGGCGAACTATAGAAAGGCACCCTGCTTATGAACTAGTAAACTACCTGTATATCAAATGAAGCAGAATTCAATGAGTTTATTTTTTATTGTCTTTACACAACAAACAAAATAAATTAATTTTTAAATTGGAGAACATTTAGAACATTTGTGTGTTTACTTGTTAAAGTGCTGTATGCTACAGAAAATACGATTTTAAGCATACTATCTCTGGCTTATGCACAAAACCATACTTTTCATCAGTGTGCTATGCATATTTTTTATGGATAGCACACTGACCCATTAATTTTGATGAAGCACGCAACTATATTTTTTGCAGACTTGTGTGGCCTATCCTCAAATCTCAGTGCAGGTCCTATTCATGGTCATACTGTCCTATTTCTGTACCAGAGATTAACAATGAAAATGGTTCAACAAATATTCTGCTAGGTGTAACTTCAAAGCTGATCTTTCCCCAGTGACCCCCAGTGATTAGTTGTAATCTGTGGTAGGTCTGCAGCGCCACCACAGGGAAAATTATGCATTAAAGCAGGTCTCATTCAAATCAGTGGAGAACCCCTTTTCTTAGAATTCCATAATAGGGTATATAAAAAAGGTTTTTTGAAACTGGAAAAACCCTTAAAGGGCCTATTCACACAACTGCATTTTTCTTCTGCATCCATTACTCAAGTTTGCGGATCAGATGCAGAATCATTCATTTCAATTAGGCTGCAAAAGATGCAGGCAGCACAGGATGTAATGCTCTGTTTCTCCCCTCAGTGGGCATGTGCTGGGGAGATTAGCAGTGGACTGATTAGCTCAGCTGCTCTATAGTGATGTAGTATAATGCCATATTTGATTTCAGGAAATTTCGTGAATATTCGATTGAATATTCATCTTATATTAGTCGAAATCGAATATTCGCCATTATTCTAATTATCGCGAATATTATGCAATTTAATTATTCGCGTATTGCGATTTTCTTTTAACTGTATGAGGCGAATTTCCTATTGGTTGAGTATTTAGAATAATCACATTTTTTCCCCATTCTGTATAGTTATTCGCATACTCCTCCCCGACAAGCGTCCCCGTCACCATGGAAACGAATGTGGGTTAGAAAATACCATTGGATCTGAGTTTTCCATGAGCTCGTGAAACCTCAGATCCCATGGTATATTCTAACCCACAGGCGTTTCCATGGTGACGGGGACTCTTGTCGGGGAGGAGTATGCGAACGACCGTACAGATTGAAAAAAAAAAAAGAATATTCTAAATAACGAATATATTCGCTATATTGCTATATATTCGTTTTTTAGAATATTCGTCATATTCTAAAACACAAAGTTATAGCAATATAGCGAATATTCGTGAAATACACATATAGACTGCAATTTAGCTAATATAGTTCTATAATCTTTTTTTTTTTTCTCTTTTCTGAAGTTAAGATTTGGAAAAAAATTGCACTATTAAAAAAATACTATAGCACTATATTAGCTAAATTGCAGTCTATATGTGTATTTCACAAATATTCGCTATATTGCTATAACTTCGTGTTTTATAATATGACGAATATTCTAAAAAATGAAGTTATAGCAATATGGCGAATATATTCGTTATTTATCTTTTTTTTTTAATCTGCACTGTTATTCCACTTTGGCATACTCCTCCCTGACAAGTGTCCTCGTCACCATAGGAACACCTGTGGGTCAGAATATACCATCGGATCTGAGTTTTCACGATCTCAGGGAAAACTCAGATCTGATGGTATTTTCTAACCCACAGGCGTTCCCATGGTGGCGGGGACGCTTGTCGGGGAGGAGTATGCGAACAACTGCACAAATTGAAAAAAAGAAAAGCGAATATTCTAAATAACGAATATATTCACTATATTGGTATATATTCTTTTTTTAGAATATTTGTCATTTTATTTTCCATATGAAAACATGATTCCTTCCTGCTTAAGTTGCTTGTGGGCCAATGACTCATTGACCCACAAGAAAGAAGCAGGGAGGAATCATGTTTTCAGATGTTAAAAAATTACGAATATTCGATATAGCGAATATATAGCACTATATTTGAAATATTCGTGAATTTGCGAAGTTGCGATATTAGCTATTTGAATATTCGCGCTCGACACTACTGCTCTATTACTGTGTACTAATGTTTCTGACTAATGAAGCACTGAGTCAATGGACCTATCCGGTTCTGATCCAAGGACTCAGCGTTCTATTTAAATCCCTTCCTGGCCATACACCATTGCCAGTGATAGTCTTTTTTGACTCACTAGCTAGGTACCTTTTTCCCTGTTCCTGCAGTTGCATACTGATTCCTATGTGCTTCTGACCTCGGCTTGTCTTCTGATCACCCTATGTCTCTTGTTTGGTAGTGCGTAGCCCGTCTGGTTCTTACCTATTTCCGTATGACTGCTTTGGTATTTGTCTGTTGGTGTTGGTCTATCTCTACACTTTTTTAGAGTAGGGACCATCGTCCAATTGCGGTTCTGCCAAGTAGGGATTATACTGCAAGTAGGTATGAAAGTGGGCTGTATTTTACGTTAGGGCTCACTCATCTTTCCTTACCTATAGGTATTATAGCAACAGTTACTGATAGTGAAAGAGGAATTTTGAGAGCAATACAAGTTTTTGGTAAAATTGTGCATATCCTGATTTGGCAGATGTACTCCAGCACACTCTTTTGATTATGGCAATTTGCTGGTATGTATCTGGAGAGAGATTTAATTTCATAATACAGCTCAGCTTCATCAATATTGACAAGATGGTCATGCGAGCAGTTTTTCAAGCTCATCACACTGCCCTCAAAGGCTTTCTGGGGTAAGATCCTTTATTTGGTACATATTATACAATAATCCAAACACATTGCTATGTTCTCTAAACTGCAAGAAGTGATCTTCAACAGACTATATATAGCACAATCAAGGACCTGATTAAAGAACCCCATCCTAAATAGTTGTTTAGAATCTCTTATTTGTTCATACTACAGTAATCAAAAAAGGTAAGTTCTTTTCCAGGTTTGAACTTCGCGTTTTGGGAATGGAGAATCCCCTTTGTCAGGTTCACTGGAAACAAGGTAAGTATGGTACGATCACAGAGTTAAAGGGAATTTGGCAAAATCATTCCAGAGGAAGGGTTAACCCCTTGACTGGCAGTTATGGAAAAACTCATAAATCATAAATTAATTATGAGTTATACTAAAAATTAATACATAAATAAATAAATATACTAATGACTATAAAACTCACTGAATGTAAGACTCCTTCATCTTCTGGTGAAGAATTAATGTATTAATATTGTAGCGAAAAATCCACTGGGGGTCACTATTGGCCTGAAATTGGAAAAATAAAACTGATACATACATTGCAGCACTAGTTCTCAAATCAATAAATAAATAAATAAATAATGCATTAGCTAAATTAGAGGCAAATAAAAGGAATGTTATATCTTTTATTAAGGACAAGTTATAAAAAGATTAATGTAACAAGAAATCTATGGTAGGTATCATGATCAGTGATGGCCAGTTCGCAGTGTTCGCCTGTGAACACATGCGATCTGCCATCTTAACTGACAAGTCCGGCGAGGCACAGGTAAGTCCTTACCAGTGCCTGTGCGTGAGTCAGTCTGAAATTAAATGCAGTCTCCTGGAGCAAGCTGTTCCGAGAACGGCCTGCTCCCGGAGACTGCATTTCATTTCAGACCGGCTCGCACACAGGCAAGGACTTATCTGTGCCTCGCCAGACTTGTCAGGTAAGATGGCAGATCGCATGTGTTCGCGGGCGAACACTGCGAACTGGCCATCTCTAATCATGATGGATGTGGTCTACGGGAGTGATTATAATAGATTCTTGACTGCCATTATGTTGGTCTGTGTAGTGTTGGGACAGACCATGTTTGAGATATTTTTTATGGGTATTGTGACAGCGCTTGTTGACTCTCTCATGTAATCTTGAGTGGTTCTACCAAAATGTGGACCATGTAACAAAATTCAATAAAGTAAATTACGTAAGAAGATTCACAGTTGAGTGAATGTCCAATTTTGAACTTGTGTCCTGTGATCCGTGAATGAAATTCAGTAAGATTGTGAGTAAAGCTCTGACAGCACAAACAACAGGGCCTACTTGAGTAACCGTATTCTGTCAGCCTGCTGGGGGCCAATATGAGTTTTATCGTAACGGCTCGCCTATAGGTGATGAACGTTCGGGCAAAGCTTTGCCTAAATATGGATTCATCAGGAGAATAGGCCAATGTTTAAACAGAATACCCCTAATTGGTGAATATGTTGTCAGAAGACTTTTCCTTGTCCTAGTGTTGCTGTCACCATTTTTTGAATACCCCAATTGTTAAATATGTTGTCAGAAAACTTTTTCTTGTCCCATTCTTGCTGTCACCATTTTTTGTATTTACTGTTGGCTGTAAACACTGCTGTTGGTCCAGCTGTTCAGTGCTCAAGTTTCACGGCAACAATTTTTACACACCCAAAGACATGGTATGTTCCCAAGTCTAAAATGCGCCCGATGCTCAAGCATAATAAGATGCGACCATATTACCCATCCTCACACTGGTCAATGTTTCCTTGTCAAAGAGTTTTTCATATGCGACTCTTCCTTTGTGGTCTATTTATTGAGAGACAATTAATTTATTATTTTGTTTTCAAGCAAATAATACAAAACATCATTTTTCAAAAGAGTCATAATAGTACTACAGAGATGTACATACTAGAGGAAGGTCGCAAGGGTCCCTTGTTGACGGAAGGTATGTGTCACCGAGGTTCCTGGCCTCGGTGAAGTAAGAGCCATTATTTTCAGGTGTCAGCGCCATCTAATGCTGATTGAGACTTTGCTATTGTAGTCATGGGTAGGTGACTACGCCCCACGTTCCAGGCCGGCTCTTGACTGGCCTATAAAAACCCAGCCAGCAGTGTCAGCTGTGAGTGGATAACTCCTCTCTGTGTTAGGACCTGGGAGTTTGGGCCTGGATTAAGGCCTGCTACCTTGTTGTTGTCAAAGCAGGTGGATTCTGCTTTGTCCAAGGCCTTCTTCTTTGCTGCAATGGTGTGAACAAACACCAGAATCACAAGGTGACTGTTTTCCTTGAAACTGACTTTTTGTTTTGTCATTTGCTTAACTTTTTGTTTTGTCATTTACTTAACGTGTGAATAAACACTGAACTGTTTAATTCAAATACTTTGTTGCCTCTATACTGCGTCCGCTAACCTGCCTACCAGAGTGAATCCCCACACTGGCTACTAGAAGGAATGCATGTACTTGTAGAGGATTCTTGTGTTTCTGATGAAAAGAACTTCAGAATAGCTCCTTTCTGTTTTTAGCAGCCTCCTTGGCTTCCCGCTTCTTTCTGTATGCAGCTACAGAAAGCCTTTTCCGTAGATTAGACATTATCTGCTATGCAACCCTTTTCTAAGAAAAAAGCATAATCTATATGTAGCCTTTACTATATACAATTTATTCCCACAATAATGTAACTATATATTACTTCTAAATATACTGTTCTAGTAGGATTACTTGGCTTTGAACAAGTCTTTTTCATTTGTTGTTTGTGTGGTTAAAAGACATCCATAGTGCTCCCAAAGCAGTGACATCCACCATGTCACCATAACAGTGACATTCACAGTTGCCCATAATAGTGACATCCACAGTGGCCCATAACAGTGACATCCACGCTGCCCCCATAACAGTGACATCCACGCTGCCCCGATAACAATGACATCCACAGTGCCCCCATAACAGTGACATCCAGAGTGCTCCTATAACAATGACATCCACAGTGTCCCCAATAACACTGGGATCAACAGTGTCACATAACAATGACATCCACAGTTCTTCCATAACAGTGACATCCCAGAACTAGAGGATCAGAATCCTAAGATGTTCTAGGATAGTCTCGGTGAATGTTATGGCTCAGCAGAGGTTATAGAAAATGCATTATTCAAAAGAATTGAGGATTTCCCTAGAATAGCTAGTAAGGGCTACCAAAAACTTTGGGAACTAAGTGGCCTGTTATTGGAACAGCAAGTTGCCAAAGCAGAAAGAGATTTATTGGGACTTGCATTCCTAGACACAGCTAAAGTTGTCAACCCTATAGTACAAAAGCTTCCCTACAACCAGCGGAAGAAATGTGTCACTCACGGCTCTAAGTATAAGCAAACTTATAATGTACCATTTCCTCCCTTCAGAGTGTTTGTGGACTTTATTACACAACAAGCAATAGTCAGGAACGATCCAAGATTTGATTTTACGCTGTCATGCTGGTCTCAAACACCATAGAAAACCAGTGGCAGTTCACAAAACTAATGTTTCTCCTAAAGATTATCCTTGCAGGTCTGCAAGGTCCTCTAACCAAGAAGACAAAGTCCCTTGCACAGGAAGCCACATTCTCTACTGAAATGCAGAGCCTTCAAGGAGAAGTCCATAGAGGACAGCAAATCCTTCTTTTAGTCTAAAAATTGAATTATTGAAGGATTATACAGAATATGGGAAACATAAAAAATGTGATTTGTTACCACAAAGCGTGTGGAAATTAGGATTCGCTGTGTCAACTTTGATTTACTCATCTCTAGTCATTATAGAAGATGTTTGTCTAGGAAGTGTGCACAAACCAGCCTCAGTTAACAGCATGATTACTAGCACACAAGAGAATGGACACCCTTTTAGTTACCAACAATTTAAAAGTAATTTCTTCATAAAAGAGTTGCCTCAAACCCTCCCTGTACCCTCATAAGCCCTCATAAGCACTTCCTGTGACAACCAAGCATGTTACAATGACCAAAACCATTTAGGATGCACAGTCTGACACCTTTACCTGCCAAAAAATTGAAAAATATAAATAAATGGAGACAACACGTCCAAAAAAGTGGAATTTATTCCAGATACAATGTTTTGGCTGGAGAGCCTTTCTCAATGCTTGACAAAGGGTCTCCAGCCGAAACGTTGCATCTGTTATAAATTCCATTTTTTTGGACATGCTTTCTCCATTTTTTTTATTTAAGCTTACCACTTCTCCTGGAGACGTGCACTTACCGCTCATATTCTAGGAAGGGGTGTTCATTTGACTTTATTTCAAACCTTTACCTTCCAACTGGAAAAAGAGATTTGTGGATAGAGTCTCTAACAACACTATCTAGTCTTCATGTTGTGCATCCATATGTTCCTGTGCCATATGCAGAAGTTTAATCACAAATACTTTGGAGGTCATTTATTAAGACTGGCATTTTAGATGCTGATCTTAAGAAGCCCCTGTGCTGGCGGTGGATCCGCTGAAGTTATGTAGAGGTGCAAGCCTCTACATAAGTTCGGTGAATCCACCTCTGCTTCTAAATCTATGCCAGCTCCCTTGCTGGTGTAGATTTAGACCATTTTTTATGTCTTAGAAAAGCGTAGAAAATGATGAATGAGATGGGCCTACCTTTCCTCCTCAACGCCATGTACACTTTTTTTAGACCTGGCGTTAGCAGGGAAAAGTCGAAGATTGCAGTGCAGAGCACCTTTGCGCCACAATCATTGCCAGAAATATGCCTAATATAGACATATTTCTGTTGGTGCGTTTTCTGATGCTTTTGTTAAATCTATTGCCACTGTAGCCTATCTGAAAACAGTGGACATCCAAGGATAATTCCACATAGAGTTTATCTTGGGCAAAGCAAAACTTGCACCCCTCCCTGAGCACACAATATCCAAACTAGAACTCTGTGCCACAGTATTAGCAGTTGTTGCTGAGCTGTTCACAACAGTTTATATGTCTATGTCAACAATAGGGTACTGAGAATCAGGAGTTAAACCTGCCCAGAACAGTGGCATTTTGTGCCTACTGACCACAATTCTGCAGATCTAGCAACCAGAGCCATTGCTGCTAATAACCTCAAGGACATAATTGGGTTTATAGGTCCTGCATTTTTGTACAATCCAGAACATAGCACTACAGATCCAGCCACATTTGAACTAGTGAATACAGATATAGATGCAGATATCCGCCCTCAGGTATCAGCAATGCAAGCAATAACTTTAGACATTTCCCTTAAACCTCATCGATTCAGTAGGTTCTCAACCTGGAAGTCACTTGTTCGTGCTTATCCCACAGAGCATGTTCTTTCAAATATGCTTCAGCTGCTCATGTCAATGGCTGCAAAGGCTTTTAATAGGCTGTAAATATGTCTACACAGTAGCTGAATAGGATGAGGCAAAAAATGTGATAATTCAACAGGAAGTCTATGCTAGAGAAATTGGCAGTATCATCAACCAAAGGCCTAACTTGATCCATTCATTGAGGAAGAGGCCTGGTAAGAGTTGGAGGCAGGGGAATAGCTATGGGGGTGCAGAGATAGCAGTCACTACCGAGCCCAGGAATCTGAGGGGTCCCAAAGACCCTTGTGCCACATAAAAAGACACTGGTATTATAGAAAGTGCATGCTGGTCAAGTTACACCTTTGGCTGAAGAGAAGGGGTTAGGTCAAGAACTTGGCATGGGTGGGTCATCAGCCAGCACAAAGGCTATGTGGTCCCCTGCACCTGGCCACAAAACACTGAGGTAAGGGGGGCCCAAGCTGAACTCTTGCACCAGGGCCCATGAGTATTTAGCTACGCCCCTGGAGGGCGTCTTAAAAAAGCCAGAATAGACTTAACAGAGAAACATCCTATATTAATCCCTGGTCATTATCACATCGCTTCTTCACTTGTGCAAGATTACCAGGAACAGGTAAAACATCAGGGCAAACTGTTTACAGAGGGGGCTTTACAAGCTGCTAGACTGTGGATAGTTGGCGCAAAGATATTCATGAACAAATTCCTTTTCAAATGTGTTATTTTCCAAAAACTCCAAGGTGTTTTCAAAACACAGAAGATAGCTAATCTTCCATCTGACCAGCTTAGTACAGACCCTCCTTTCACCAACATTGGTCTTGATGTATTTGGTCCCTGGTCTGCAGCTACTCGATACACCAGATGAAGTCAAGCGAACAGTAAACGCTGGGAAACATTCGCTCTGACAGAGGTACAAACTTTATCAGTGCAGCCACAGAGCTGCACATTCCTGCAAACCTGGATACAGGATACAGTGTCCAAAGATATCTAAGTGAACAAGGCTGCACTTGGACTTTCAATCCACTGCACTCGTCTCATATGGGTGGAGCTTGGGAGAGAATGATAGTTATAGCAGGTAGAATCCTAAATGCCATCTCCCTGCAAGTGGTTGCAGCAAGGCTTACACATGAGTGCCTAACTACTTTCACAGCAGAGGGTTCGGCTATCATTAATGCCAAGCCTTTGACTTCAGTCTCAAGTGATCCTGAAGATCCAGCGATTTTTACGCCTGCTAAGATGCTTATGCAAAAGACTGACACTTGATGCTTCTGCTGTAGAATTTGATGCTAAAGACTAGTGTTCAGTGAAACAAGCTTAGGATGCTTCATCCGAAGTCGCTTTGTTCAAAACTTTGGAATAATACTGTACGGAGATTCAGTATTAGAATGTATGTGCTCCAATGACCCAAAGTAAGTTATTTGCGAAGTCGCGTGTGACTTTGTAGAATTACTTCGGTACTTGATTTTTAAATTGGAAACCACTTTAAAACTTGAAACCGAACTCGGCTTCGGTTCCGACGAATCTCAGTACAGTATTAGTCCGAAGTTTTGAATGAAGCATTCGAAACTCGTTTTGCTCAACAGTACTAAAGACCTATACAAATGTCAATGGAGAGAAGTACAAAGCCTCGCCAATACCTTTTGTGACAGCTGGAGGAAGCAATAGATCTTCACACTACAACCAAAGAAAAGGTAGCAAACCACCAAACCAAATCTCAGAACTGGTGACGTCATACTTATGAAAGACTGGCAATCACATAGGAATGAGAGGCCTTTAGGCTTTGTTACCAAAACATGGTGAGGCAAAATACGCAAAGTTTAGGTCAAGGTTCATACTCAAAATGAGACCAAACTATTCCTTAGACCAGTAACAGAACTTATTTTACAGTTTTCATCTGTGGTCTCTGATGGTCAGTGGCGTCGCCAGGGGGGGGGCCAGAGGGGGCCACGGCCCCCCCTACATCATGCTGGGCCCCCCCATGTGCCCCCCCCCCACTAAACTGCGCCCCCCCCCTTCCCAAAGTGAGCCGCCGCCAGGCACAGGGAGATGAGCGCTTCCATTGCGCTCATCTCCTTACTACTGCCTGTGCCAGCGGCATTCACTTGACTGATCCGAGTTCAGCTCAGCTCAGTCACAGTCTCTCTCTCACCTCACGCTGCTGGCAGCAGGGACTCAGGGAGCCGGAGCCTGAGGGAGGGACGGGGAGGAGCGTAATATGATCTCAGAGTGGAAGCTGCTTCTGCCAGCCCCACCCCTCCCCGCCCACCAACCAATCACCAACCAGAGCTGAGGGGGCAAGGCAAGCACAGCACACCAGCAGTTCTGACTGTCGTCTGAGTCACACAAGTGCAGGGAGTCTAAGGATAGAAATGAATCGAATGAGTCACAAGTTAAAAGAATCTAAAGATCCGACTTAGTTTGTGACTCATTCAATTCATTGAGTTAAAAGAGCCGTGAGTCAGTGTAGAGCAGGTTACATTACACTGAGGCTGTGGCTGCTTTTGTTGCAACAGTGATAAGATTAAGGGATAGGAGAAGTGACAGATGACACAAGAGTTTAGATTACAGGTTGAATTAAGGCTACTTTCACACTAGCGTTCGATCGGATCCGATCATAATAATGCAGACGGAGGCTCCGTTCAGAACGGATCCGTCTGCATTATATTGGCAAAAAAAAGCTAAGTGTGAAATTAGCCTGAGCGGATCCGTCCAGACTTTTACATTGAAAGTCAATGAGGGACGGATCCGTTTGAAGATTGAGCCATATTGTGGCATCTTCAAACGGATCCGTCCCCATTGACTTACATTGTAAGTCTGGACGGATCCGCACGCCTCCGCACGGCCAGTGGAGCGGAGGACAAACGGTGCCAGACTGATGCAGTCTGAGCGGATCCGCATCCATTCAGACAATTCACATTGCACACCACAGTGACAGCTTGTGACTCCTGTCTGACTCCTGAGTCCTCCTGTCCGGCGTCAGCCTCAGCTTCCCTTTACTATAATAAATCACTCTTCCTGACTCACTCAATACTAGTAATCAGAGTTCAGAGAGAGCTGAAGAAGACGAGCCGACTGCACTGAGTCAGCAGCGCAGCAAGTAGTGAGTGAATCGAATGTATCAAGCATCTGCGCATGCGCACCGGCACCTAGAGTCTTCGGTTCACTTGCGAGTCAGCTCAGCAGTCAGTGACTCACCAAGTGAACCGAAGATCCGATTCATGAATCGGTTCATTTGAATGAGCTGATTCAAATGAACCGATTCACCTAAAAGATCCGAACTTCCCATCACTAAGCGGCGGTGCAGGGGAGGGAGAGGCGTGTCCCTTCCCCTTGCTCTGATAGGCTGCAGGCACTAGACCGGCAGCCTATCAGAGGCCGGCGCAGGCGGCGCGATGACGTCATCGCGCCGTCTGAGCCATACAGCGTGGGACACAGGCCAGAAGAGGCCTGCATCGCATCGCTGACACTGAGGTAAGTATAAGTGTTTTTTTTTTTTACAATAGTGATACTTGGGGGGGGGGGGGGACTTAATAATGGCACATGATGGGGGGGCTTACTTAATAATGGCACATTGGGGGGACTTACTTAATAATGGCACATGATGGGGGGGTACTTACTTAATAATGGCACATGATGGGGGGGACTTACTTAATAATGGCACATTGGGGGGGGACTTACTTAATAATGGCACATGATGGGGGGGTACTTACTTAATAATGGCACATGATGGGGGAGACTTAATACTGGCACATGATGGGGGGGCCTTAATACTGGCACATGATGGGGGGGACCTAATACTGGCACATGATGGGGGGGACCTAATACTGGCACATGATGGGGGGCTTATTACTGGCACATGATGGGGGGCTTATTACTGGCACATGATGGGGGGCTTATTACTGGCACGTAATGGGGGGCTTATTACTGGCACGTAATGGGGGTCTTATTACTGGCACGTAATGGGGGTCTTATTACTGGCACGTAATGGGGTCTTATTACTGGCACGTAATGGGGGGCTTATTACTGGCACGTAATGGGGGCTTATTACTGGCACATGGTGGGCACTATAGGGGCATCAACTGAGGCAACACAAAGAAAGGGTGTTTTATATGGGGGGCTCTGTACAGTAGCATTTTATACGGGGACACATTATGGCGGGTACTATGGGGAAGGGGGGAGAGGAGTACTATGGAGTCATCTACGGGGGCACTAAGAAGGGGTAATTTATACTTGCAAAATTATGGGGGACATTGAGGGCATCTACTTGGGCATTTTATACTGGTACATTATGGGGGCACTAGGAGGAAGGGGGAGAGGAGCACTATGGGGCATTTACTGGGGGCACTATATAGGGGTATTTTATACTGGCACATTATGGGGGACATTAGCTCAACTGGGGGCATAAGGGGGTATTTTTTGCATTGTCACATTATAAGGAGAATTATTACTACTGGGGGGCATTATGGTGGGCTTTATTACTCCCCCATGGTATGACCCCTAGTAGCAGCACCAGCCTCTCCCTGCTCTGCTATCCCTCTGCCCCTCCTCTAAATCCTTATTATGAAATCTTTCTCATAGGATAAAACACAACATCAGCTCCGCCGAGCCCCCGGCCAAAGTGTGGAAGTGGCGACCGAGACCCCCAAGGGCCAAGCCAAGTAACTGTAAGTGTTCATGTGAAATATGTTTGTTATACACATATAGCCTACACTGTGCCCCACAATATACAGTATACCGCTACACTGTGCCCCACAATATATAGTATGCCTCTACACTGTGTAGTCTGTTCTATAAGCACCCTTGTTCTGTGGCGGCGGACAGAAAATAATCTGGAAGTACCCCTCCCGAGACCAGGCTCTGATCCGCCACTGGACCGCTCACAGGAGTGTACATTTCTTCTAAACTGTAATCCGTATGCTCTGACCTGCAGAAATCAGCACTCGCTCGATAACAACTAACAGGCAGGACCTGTAGGCTGTAGCCTGGCCCTGTTACCGAAGCTAGCCGAGTGGTGTAAGGTTAAGGTACTAGTAGAGATGAGCGGCCGCTTAATCCTGATTTAAAGTTAAAGTTACTGCAGGATATGGATTACGGTTTAGAAATGTCAAATGTACACTTCTGTGAGAGGCGGGGAGGGAGATCTGTGGATGACACTGTTATAGGGAGGGGCATCTCTGGATGACACTGTTATAGGGAGGGGCATCTGTGGATGACACTGTTATAGGGAGGGGGAAATGGGGATGACACTGTCATGGGGTGGATCTGTGGATGACACATATAGCATAAGATGCTATACATTACACGGTATGTGGCATCCACAAATCCCCCCCCATAGCAGTGCCATCCACAGATCCCCCTCTCTATGAAAGTGTCATCCACAGACAGCAGGACTTTTCTTCCCTGTTGCGGTTTTAGGTATTGGGTAAAGTATTGCAGCATTTCTAAGCGTACTTGTGTAAATGTATCGTTGCTATAGCTGCCCCCCCTACTTTTGTCCTGGCCCCCAGTGTGCCCCCCCAAAATTTGAAAGCTAGAGACGCCACTGCTGATGGTGGCATCAATTGACACCAGGTGGGGAGTGTTCTGTCCATAGACAAGGGGTGCCATCTAGTGGAAATTATTGGTAATTGTCTATTGTGTAATTACTTTATTTTCCACCCAAAAGGAAGTGGAAGGAAAAAAGGAGAAAAGCACTCTGGGAAGGAAAAGGTCAGTCTCCTGCATGTCTGCACACAAAAAAAAGGACCTGTGATTTGTAGTTCATCCCTTTGTTGGGAACCATAGTGGCACATGGTCAGCCACTATGGTTCTATACTGTGTTTGTCGGACTAGGGTGCCTAGGGCCCACCAGAAAAATTCATTCTGGGGGCCCACTGCTCATATGCCTGCAAATATTACTAATTCACACAGTGGCAGACAGCAGCAAGACATTATAACTGTGCCAGGTGTGCAGAAAGTGGGGGACTAGTTGCCCACCTTAATCTGGACCAACCAAGGGATTCACCTGTACCGCTGATGGCATATTTGCATGTATCTGTGTAGTGGGCCCCTGTCTGACATTGGAGAGCACTACAACTCCCTGCATGTCTTTTCTGTTATTGTGGGATATCAGAGGACAATTCAGAGAGGGAGTATAAGAGAAGAGCACTTACAGAGAGAACTTACAAGGTTTCTCAGGCTCACCACTTCTCCACTGTTGAACTCCATCCTTACCTACACTGATCACATGGTGGTTATATCATCACAGGTCCTTCCCACTCCTCCTCTCCACTGCTGAGCTCCGACCATTCCTGCACTGATCACATGGTGGTAATATCATCACAGGTCCTTCCCACTTCTCTCTATTGCTGAGCTCTGGCAGTGATATCATCACAGGTCCTTCCCACTTCTCCCCTCTACTGCTGAGCTCAGGTCCCTCCTGCACTGATCACATGAAGGTGACGTCATCACAGGTCCTTCAGCTCTTGCGCTGTAGCAAATTATAGTGCCTGTCCTCCTGTGCACCACACTCCCACCCTCTTTCCCCTTGAGAATCCCAGGCATTTTTGGTAATTTATCAATTCTGACTGGGCAGAATGTTAGGTCCCAGAAAGAGTACATGTCGGGAAAATAGAGGACAAATGGTCAACCAAAAGTTAAAGGCACAACTATGGATATAGTGGAAACCTATAGAGGGCTTTGGCTGCAATTTATAGGATACTAACTAATGACCCGGTGTTGCTCGGGTATTTATTTTTTGCAATTTTATATTAAATTACAGTGACTTTAACAATGGCCGCCCCTTTAACGGTGACCACCCCTTTAACAGTGACTTTCACAGTGGCCACCCCTTTAACGGTGACCGCCCCTTTAACAGTGACATACACAATGGCCGCCCCTTTAACAGTGACTTTTACAGTGGCCGCCCCTTTAACGGTGACTGCCCCTTTAACAGTGACTTTCACGGTGGCTGCCCTTTTAACAGTGACTGCCCCTTTAACAGTGACTTTCATGGTGGCCGCCCCTCTAACGGTGGCCGCCCTTTTAACAATGACTTTCACGTGGCCATCCCTTTAATGGTGACCGCCCCTTTAACAGTGACTTTCACGGTGGGTGCCCCTTTAACAGTGACCGCCCCTTTAACAGTGACTTTCACGGTGGCTGACCTTTTAACAGTGACTTTCACAGTGGCCGCCCCTTTAACGGTGACCACCCCTTTAACCACTTCACATCAGTGCCATTTGCCCCCTTCCTGACCAGGCATAATTTAGCAAATCTGACATATGTCACTTTATGTGGTAATAGCTTTGGAACGCTTTTATTATCCAAGCCATTCAGAGACTGTTTTCTCGTGACACATTGTATTTCATGATGGTCATAAATTTGAGTCAATATATTTCACCTTTAATAGTGACTTTCACAGTGGCTGCCCCTTTAACAGTGACCGCCCCTTTAACAGTGACTTTTACAGTGGCCGCCACTTTAACAGTGACCGCCCCTTTAACCACTTCACATCCGGGCCATTTGCCCCCTTCCTGACTAGGCCTAATTTAGCAAATCTGACATATGTCACTTTATGTGGTAATAGCTTTGGAACACTTTTATTATCCAAGCCATTTAGAGACTGTTTTCTTGTGACACATTGTATTTCATGATAGTCATAAATTTGAGTCAATATATTTCACCTTTATTTATGAAAAAATCCCAAATTTACCCAAAATTTTGAAAAATTCACAATTTTCAAAATTTACATTTCTCTGCTTTTAAAACAGAAAGTGATACCTCATAAAATATTTATTGCTTAACATTCCCCATATGTCTACTTTATGTTGGCATCAATTTGTAAATGTCATTTTATTTTTTAGGACATTAGAAGGCTTAGAATTTTAGAAGCAATTCTTAAAATTCTTAAGAAAATTGCCAAAACCCACTTTTTAAGGACTAGTTCGGGTCTGAAGTCACTTTGTGGGGCTTACATAGTAGATACCACCATAGATGACCCCATTGAAGAAACTACACCCCTCAAGTTACTTAAAACTGATTTTACAAACTTTGTTAACAGATCGAGGGTTAACAGCCAAACAAAACTCAATATTTATGGCCCTGATTCTGTAGTTTATAGAAACACCCCATATGACATAGGGGTTCACAAACTTTTTCCACCTGCACTGTGAATGTTTACATGGTGTGTTCAATAAAAACATGGTAACATTTAATTCTTTGTGTTATTAGTTTAAGCAGACTGTGATTGTCTATTGTTGTGACTTAGATGAAGATCAGATCACATTTTATGACCAATAAATCCATATCATTCCAAAGGGTTCACATACTTTTTCTTGCAACTGTATACCATATATGTCCCAGATGGGAATACCCCTTTAACCTTCTTCATGAGAAAATCATGCATACACCCCTGAAACCAAAGAACACAAAATAAAGACACAGAACACATTAATTGGGGAATAAATGGCCAAATTGTTTATGTAAAATATAAAAAATGGCAAACCCCCGACTCACAGAGAGTCACCCTCCAGCATTCAGGAGAGGAAAACCCCTGTGGCGGAACCTCACGGGTAACCATGGCTGGAGGGCTTCCCTTCCCTTGGGCTTAGAGGGTAATGCCACTATGAAGCTACCACATAAATAGTAAAGGGGGTGGTGCAGCAGCCGGGCTGATCTAGTTGGCTAGGCAGATGCCCCTTTCCTCCCATTGGGCGATGGGCTTCCTGCTAGAACCTTTAAAATTCGTCAAGGTGTGGTGGGCGGGGGTAGTCAAGCTCAAGGTCCTCAGGCCATGAAGTATGGCCGCTCGCCCGCTTTTTACAAGAGTTCTTCCCTTATGACACATGTGCTTCTGATGTCACAGGTGTCTGTGACTAATGTTGGTGGCAGTGTTTTGAAGGGACCCTTTAGTAACTATCAATGTGCCTTACTGCAGAGGTCCATAACCTCTTCCTGACAGCACTTTGTTTCCTCCTTCAGGGGAGCATTTTTGTTCTGTTACTGACAGCCACTGGTCCAGGTGCCGAATCCGAGTACACAGACCATTGGCTCTTATTTAACCCCTTCCACCACCATGTGGCACCATGTAAATGAACAGGCTAACAGCATGGTCTGGTCAGTTTAATATGTGACCCTCGATCCTATCCTGCGACTGCACTTAAGTATGGCGCAGCCATGAGACAGATGCTTGCATTTTGACTTTACCCAAACAGGAGGTGCAGTCACCATTGGGCACAAAGCTTAATGGTTACATAGTTATTATAAGCTTGGTGGTTGCTATGGGCAACTGAACAGTCTATCAGGTAAACGGCTTGATGGTGTCAGTCTTTCACTGAGGCACGTGGCCCTATAGTTACAAATCTCGCCCTAAGAGCACTTGGTTGTAGTTTCTGACAAATGACACTAACAAGATGTGGTGGGACACGTGGATCAGGGCTGTCTTGTCAGGGCCACGCTATGGAGGCCATTAGACACTCTCTACCCTTCTCCCAACTGTCATCCTCTCCTCAACTGCCCAGGGACGGCACCACCCATAAGCAAAGTACGCCACCGCGTAAAACGCACTCTTGCTGGGGGCACCGCCGCTGCTCTAGCCAGGCTTAGCATTAGGACCTTTTTATCCTAGCTAATTTATTCACTTCACTTGCCTCTGAGGTAAATGCAGAGAAGCGCCGGTAATCTTGCACAGGTGCACTGGATACAGTAGTCTGCGCCCGGGCCGTGAGGACTACTGGCAGAGGCATCGTTGAGTGAAGTGCACATGTGCCGTCTTCCTGCACACCTTGCTCGACGATGCCTCTGCCAGTAGTCAGCAGGGGCGCAGACTACTGTATTCAGTGCGCCTGTGTGAGATCACGGAGCTTCTCTGCATTTACCTCAGTGGCAAGTGAAGTGAATAAATTAGCTAGGAGGCGGCGCGTGGTGGGGAGGGGATCTGTGGATGTACACTTGTGAGGATCTGTGGATGTGACACTTGTGGGGATCTGTGGATGTGACACTTGTGGGGATCTGTGGATGTGACACTTGTGGGGATCTGTGGATGTGACACTTGTGGGGATCTGTGGATGTGACACTTGTGGGGATCTGTGGATGTGACACTTGTGGGGATATGTGGATGTGACACTTGTGGGGATCTGTGGATGTGACACTTGTGGGGATCTGTGGATGTGACACTTGTGGGGATCTGTGGATGTGACACTTGTGGGGATCTGTGGATGTGACACTTAAGGGGATCTATGGATGACACTTGTGGGGATCTGTGGGTGACACTTGTGGGGATCTCTGGATGTGACACTTATGGGGATCTGTGGATGTGACACTTATGGGGATCTGTGGATGACATTTATGGGTATGTGTGTGACATGGTATGTAGCTCGAGGGAGAAAATGTGGCCTTACCACAATGAAGGGTACAGCCTGTATAAATAGGTGGGCAACAAAAAAGGGGCGGATAAAAGGGCGTGGTCAATAGGCAGGGCGGCAAAATTTGCTTTTGCCTAGGGTGGCAAAAATCCTTGCACCAGTCCTGCAACTGCCTCTTGCTTCTCCGCTTGTCTTCTCTCCTTGACTGAGCCTAGACATCTGATCATCAGCCACATCCCTGATTGGCGCTGGACCCTTCAGACATCAGATACAAGAAGACAAGTAAAGAGAGCAGACATCATACATGACTGCTGGGCTCCCTCTGCACTCTCAGGGACACCGGCTCTTACACGGAAAGCATGGATGAAATAATTTAAAGGGGCAGCACCACCCTTTTACAAGCTGCAGTATGGTCGCAACTTCAAGGCCACAGCACAGTGGATTGAGTCTTTTGCTTTTGGCTCCATCCACTGTTTTGAATCTATGCTGCTGAAAACAGCGAATCTGTAGGGTGCCGGGTCTCTACTAGGGTTGCCACCTGCCTGGTAAACCACAGGCCTAGCAGGTATTACCAGTAATCTGCTCTGAAAAGTGGCAACCCTATATGTCATTCATCCATTATATAATAGGTTAGGGTGACCACTTTCATAACCCTCAAAAGGAGAACACAATACCCGGGACAGGGGGGTGACAATACAACACACAGAAAGCATAACCTATATCACATCATCAAGAAAGATTACAGGGAGGTATAAGAGGAGAGGACTACAACTCTCAGCATGTTGGGGCTGATATAATGTAATATCAGAGGAGATTACAGGGAAGGGGTACAAGAGAAGAGGACTACAACTCTGAGCATGTCCATGCAGTTATATGATTTCAGAGGATAGTACAAGAATGAGGTTAAGGAGAAGACATCTACAAATCCCATCATGTCCATGTCTTTATTATAGGATATCAGAGTGCATTTCAGCGAGGGGTATAAGAGGAGAGGATTACAACCCCCACCATGTCCAGGCAGCTATTATGGGATATTAGAGGATATTTCAGGGAGGGGGTATGAGAGGACTACAATCAGTGTCACACTTTGGTGTCTAGGCCCACCAGTAACATTTATGCTGGGGGTTCACTACACAGATACATGCAAATATTACCCAGTCACACAGCGACAGACAGCAGCAAGACACTACAAGGTGATTAATTATATGGCTCCCTGCACCGACCTCAAGAAGCCAGGTGTCCAGTTAACAAGGATGCTGGCTGGCCTGCCTTTGTGCCTAGAAGTCATCTCAGCCACCAGATGCATCTATAATAATTAACTGTTAAATAATCTATCAAGTTTTTATATGGACATAGGCTGGTTGAGATGCTGTATACTGCCTATCTATATGTAGTAAAGTCACTCTACTGTACCATGTGCCATATGTGCAGGGGGTGGGGAACTAGGGGCCCAGCTTGCTCAGGGACCACCGGGGGATTCACCTGTACCATACGGATCCGTTCTGACACACAATGTAAGTCAATGGGGACGGATCAGTTTTGTATGACACAATCTGGCACAATAGAAAACGGATCCGTCCTCCTATAACTTTCAATGGTGTTCAAGACGGATCCGTCTTGGCTATGTTAAAGATAATACAAATGGATCTGTTCTGAACGGATGCAGACGTTTGTATTATCTGATCCGTCTGTGTAGATCCATGACGGATCCGCACCAAACGCAAGTGTGAAAGTATCCTAATGTAAGGAGGAAAATAAGTGAGTATAGAAAGTATAAGAGGAATCATGTGTTGAAGTATCACAGAAGATATCGACCTGAGAGTCGAGGTTGTGTTTCTCTATCTGCTGGATAATACAAGAATGGTAGCTGGTATATGATATGACACAGTATGGTAGTTTGTATGAAACATATAACAACTATATGTAGGGTATATGCCAATAATATAAAAAAGCAGAGGAATGTATTGAGCTGCATCCATGCAGGCAAAATCAACTACAGTACCAGTGGTCAAAGGTAGTGGGGTATCTGGATCACTTTCTCAGCCAGATCTGGCATCTATTTAAAGTATATTGGCTTTTCTGAGCGTTAGTCACGTGATTACGTCTTCACGTGATGTGGGCGGTGCCGGCAATGCGTTCCACAACCTTATGCCAGGTCTGGCATACATATGTGATGTATGGGTTCTGATAAGTTGTGATCATGTCGACATGTGATGTGGGTGGTGTAGGGAATGCGTTCCACAGCATCACGTGATGCGTTCCAGTGGTAAAATATTTATGGTCTAAGGTGAGGGGTTGATGATTGTGGTGGTGTATGCAAATAGAGCAAGAGAGTAAAAAATATAAAAAAGAAATAGAGTATGGAAGTGAGATAGAACATGTTGTAGTAAGTACATAAAACAAATGGACATAATATTAGGCAAACACAATAAGAAAGAAAACATATATGGAAAATAATAACATTTTTGTTAATGCTGCTAGAAGGACATAAAATTATTGTCAATGCTACTAGAAAACTACAATACCGGCAAGTTAGGGTTGGGGAGGAAAAAGAGAGGAGAGTATTGCTCATTCCTCTTCTTTTTTATATTACTGGCATATACCCTACATATAATTGCATTTCATACAAACTACCATACTGTGTCATATCATATACCAGCTACCATTCTTGTATTGTCCAGCAGATAGAGCAACACAACCTCGACTCTCAGGTCGATATCTTCTCTGATACTTAAACACATGATTCCTCTTTTACTCTCTATACTCACTTATTTTCCTCTGTACATTAGCTCCATTTCTCACTATGTGATTGTGTATATATCCCATTTAATACTTCATCTATCACAAAGAGGTCAGATACCTCATTATAGATGTGCTATTATTTTCCCTGTAAAAATTCCAAGTCGCTGAAGAAAGTCCTTATGGACCGAAACATCCGTCTCTAATATGTAAAGTAGTTACACAGTATTTAATTTCCTATAAACTGGATCATGAACCTCTAATTGTGAAAATTACTAAATAAAATCGCCTTTAAATTGCAAAGAATATCCTGTGTGCCACATATTTACAGTGCCTTGCAAAAGTATTCACCCCCTTGACTTTTTTCGTGTTTTAGTGCCTCACAACCTCAAATTAACATCGATTGTTTGAGGATTTGCATAATTTAATTTACTGAATATGCCCACAACTTTGAAGATTTATTTTTATTTTTTTAATTGTGAAGCAAACACCAAATAGGATAAAATTACTGAAAAAGTCAATGTGCATAACAACTATTCACTCCTCTAAAGTCAATACTTTGGAGAAGTCTCTATGAGCTTGCCACATCTTACCACTGGGATTTTTTCCCATTCCTCCTTGCTTCTTCAAGTTGGATGGTTTGCACTTGTGAACAGCAAGATTTAAGTCTGACCACAGGCTTTCTATTGGATTGAGATCTGGGCTTTGACTAGGCCATTCCAACACATTTACATGTTTCCCCTTAAACCACTCAAGTGTTCCTTTAGCAGTGTGTTTGGGGTCATTGTCCTGCAGGAAGGTGAACCTCAGTCCTAGCCTCAAATCACGCACAGAGTTGTACAGGTATTTAGCACCATCTATCTGTCACTCAACTCTGACCAGTTTCCCAGTCCCGGCTGCTGAAAAACATCCCACAGCATGATGCTGCCACCACCATGTTTCACTGTGGGGATGGTGTTCTTTGTGTCATATGATGTGCTGGGTTTGCGCCAGACATAGCGTTTTCTTTGATGGCTGAAAAGTTCAATTTTAGTCTCATCAGACCAGAGCACCTTCCTCCATACATTTTGGGAGTCTCCCACATGCCTTTTTGCAAACTCACAAAGTGCCTTTTTGTTTTTTGCTGAAAATAATGGCTTTCTTCTGGCCACTCTGCCATAAAGCCTAACTCTATGGAGCATATGCCTTATTGTCGTCCTATGTACAGATACTCCAGTCTCTGCTGTAGAACTCTTCAGCTCCTCCAGGGTTACCTTAGGTCTCTGTGCTACCTCTTTGATTAATGCTCTCCTTGCCCGGTCTGTGAGTTTTGGTGGGTGGCCGTCTCGTGGCAGGTTTGCTGTTGTGCCATGTTTTTTCCATTTGGTTATGATATATTTGATGGCGCTCCTAGGGATCATCAAAGATTTGGATATTTATTTTTATAACCTAACCCTGACTTGTACTTCTCAACAACATTGTCCCTTACTTGTTTGGAGAGTTCCTTGGTCTCCATGGCAGTGTTTGGTTAGTGATGCCTCTTGCTTAGGTGTTGCAGCTTCTGGGGCTTTTAAAAAAAGGTGTGTATATGTAATGACAGATCATGTGACACTTAGATTGCACATAGGTGGAGATCATTTCACTTATGTGACTTATGAACGAAATTAGTTGCACCAGAGCTTTTTATGGGCTTCCTAACAAAGGGGACGAATAGATACGCACATGCCAATTTTCTGTTTTCTATTTCTAAACAATAGTTTTATTTATATATTTTTCTCATTTCACTTCACCAACTTAGACTATTGTGTTCTGATCCATCACATAAAATTCAGATTAACAAAAAATGGAACTTAAGGCTTTAATGTAACAAAACACGAAAAAAGTCAAGACACTACGTGTGTGGGCACAGCTTAAAAGCACTTTTTATCTTAACAATTGTATTGTGCGGTATTGTATGACTTTGTATTAATGTATCTGCAAAATCCCTGTTACCAGGCAGATTAGGTGTAATTTATACATCCCACCACTAGATGGGGATAAAACGTAGGTTCCAGATTTACCTAGGTCAGGCCTAGTAAGGGATAGGAGACAGGACAGTGTTGAGTTCAGTTGAGATCAGTGAGGAGATCAGATGAGGATGAAGAACAGACTAGAGTTTAGAGCAGATCTGAGGAGATCAGATTAGATTAGTGGGAGAGAATGTAGAGTGAAGACTCCATGACACATATTAGTGAGTGGAGCCAACGTCGCCATGAGGTGGTACTAAGATGTGAGGCGCAGAAGAGTGTTTTTTCCTTCTGTGGCCGGACTATACACTTGCATCCCTTACCAGTAGGAGAGAGTTTGCCTCCCTGGAATAGAAACAAGCTTCCTAAGGAATTATCGTGATAAGAGCCATTATTGAGGGCCACAGACACCTTTGCACATGGTGGAGGACTTATAGCTTCTGGCAGCCACACCATACTTCTGAGAGACAGATGAGTTTGCCTGTCCCAATGTTCAGCTTGTAGGAAAAGGACAAGGAATAGGACTGAGCACATCAATAGGAACAGGTACACCTAACCCACAGCTCCAAGTCAAGCCTAAAAAGCCTAGAAACAGTGGATTTGCAGAATCAACTCTTAACATCAAAAGACTGTATTTTTGTACTGCTGCAACCAAAGTCATCAACAGTAAAAGTTGTGAGTTGCATCTTACCACTGTCTACCTCTATATTACTACAAATGGTTGTACCACCATTAACGGTACAGGCGTCACGACAAAACCCATCAAGGGACTCAGCCGCAACAAGCACCCTAAGCACCCCTAACATCAAGGGCACCTCAACCACCATCTTGGCTGATGCTTCCCTTCCACCCAGCGTGACCCGGAGGATTTCGTGCTGTCCACCTCAACACTGTGCTGCCAGCCCAGGGAGGTTTTCTGCTAACCGTGAGTAAACTGATGAACTGTGTGTTATAATTTGGCCCCTCATCGGGCCACCGTGCACCTCACATGTTGCCCCTGTGCTACTGGCTGGCTGCAACGGTATACTATTGATTAATGACCATCGGGTGTGCGGTACTCCATTCTCTAATACAAGACCCCAGCATCAGACCTCAGATCTGACCTCCATGTCAGACCCTCCCTTATTAGACCTATATGTCAGACTCCTGCATCAGACCTAAGATCAGGACTCCATATCAGAGCCCCCACCACCCGTATCGGACCTCATATCAGACCTCTATGTTAGACCCCCCCATATCAGACTACAGATCAGCTCTTAAAACAAAAAATAAATAAACTTACCTATGGGGTCCGGCGGTTTTTTAACAAGGAAATCACTAGTAGCCCTATATACCCTAACAGTTACATACAGCTTATTTTATTTTTAACTGTCCCCCATAACAGTGACCTCCACAGCCCCGTGCCCCCTTAACAGTGACCTCCACAGCACCCCATTCCCTTAACAATGACCTTCACAGTACTTTGCCCCTTAACAATGATCTTGAAATCGTCCTGCCCTTTAACAGTGACCTCCACACCACTCTGCCCCTTAACTGTGACCTCCACAGTGCCCTAACCCCTTAACAGTGACCTCCACAATGCCATACCCCCTTAACAGTGAGCTTGACAGTGTCCCATCTCCTTAACAATGATCTCCACAGCACCCCACTCCACCTCCACAGTGCCTTGTTCCTCAAAAGTGATCTCTACAGCGCCCCGTCCCCTTAACAGTGATCTCCACAGCGCCATGCCCCCTTAACAGTGATTTCCACAGTGCCCACCACAGCACCCCACTCCCTTAACAATGTCCTATAACTGTGAAGAAAAATTGCTCAGTTGTTATGGAAACCTGGTGTAAAACTGTGTGTAATACTGTACATAGTATTGCATCCCTGTGGCTGAGACACAGAGAGAGCACAGTGACTGTTTGCGGCAATCTAGTTTAAATGGCATACGACTGCCGTTCAGTAAAAAAGAGACCGGTAAATGGTGCTTAAAGGGGTTGTCTCATCTGAGACAATGGGGCAATATCGCTAGGGACCCGCACCTATATTGAGAACAGAGCCGCAAAGTGGTGGAGGGCACACTGTACATGTATAGCCGCCCTCCATTCATTTCTATGAGGCTGCCAAAAAACTATTTTCGGCTCGGCTATTTCCGTCTGGACCATAGAAGTGATTGGGAGTAGTGGTCGGACGCGGTGCACTCCCATTCACTTCTATGGGGAGAGCACTTGGTGACGGCCAGACCGGAGTCCTCTAGCCACCACTTTGCGGGGCTCCGTTTAGTAGACACTGGGACCTGCACCTATTAGACAATGGGGGCATATCCTAGCGATATGCCCCCATTTTCTCAGATGAGACAACCTCTTTAAGGGGTTGTCCCGCTTCCTGTAATCAATACAGGATAGATCATCAATATAAGGGCTCATGCACACGACCGTATGTATTTTGTGCATTCCGCATTTTGCGTAACGGAAGAGCTGGCCCCTAAAAGAACATCACTAGCCTTGTCCATAATGCAGACGATAATAGGACATGTTCTATTTTTTTGCGTAACGGAAATACGAACATACGGAAACGGAATGCACACGTAACTTCCGCAAAAAAAAAAAAAACTGAACGGCCACGGAAAGAAAATACATTTGCATGCATGAGCCAGAAGATTTTTCAGGTTTTATGTGGTAGAAATTTGGAAAATATTTTTTCAAACAGATTTTGATTAAATGTTAACATGAAAACATATACAATAAGGATTAATATATCACATATAGAAAGTCAATCAGACATGATTGAGGTCTGACTAAAACATTAATAAGCAACCTGTACAAAACAATAGAGATGACACGATAAATTACGATACAGTTTAAAAAAAAAAGGGGGGGGGGTAACGTCATTAAAAAATAAAAAGTAATCAATAAAAAAATGATACGGGGTGCCCCCTTTTTATATAACCAGCCAAGGTTAAACTAACAGCTAAGGGCTGACATTATCAGGAAAGGACAGTCTGTAGTTATTGGCCCCTTCCCACCTTAGGGGTGCTGCTGACCCTAGATCCTTTGGTTTGTTATATTTTACTATGCCTTACACTTGTTGTGGATGATCGTATAAACACTGTTTAATACAGCAGGCACCCGCGACTAATGTACGTGACCAGTGGTAATGCCGGTCACGTACATTTAACACTGCAGATGCATCTGAATGCTGAAAACCAGGAAGCGTGCAGGGATCGGGAAGCTGGAGCTTGTTAGCAGCAGCCCCTGTCCTCCTGTATGACGGGAGGCTGCTGCTTAGTAAAACCCTCATAGACAATGCTAATGCATTGGAGTCTATGAGAAAAGCAATCCAATGATTGCATGTTATAGTTCCCTATGGGAAAATTTTAAAAAATATAATAATTCAAATGACCTCCCTTTCCCCAAAATGAAAAAAATCAAAAACACATTATAGGTAAAAAAAAAAAAATTTTTATCCCACGCGGAAAATGGCAAAACAGAAAAAAATTATAAATGGCTTATTCGTCGTTTTTTGGTTGCTTCTGCTCCCCCCCAAAAAATCAGTTAGTATCAGTCAATAGTATCACTGAAAAGCACAGATTGCACAGCAAAAAATTAGTCTTCACATAGTTCCGCATATATAAATCCCAAAAAGTTATAGGGGGTCAGAATATAGAGACTAAAAGAAAAAAAATATATTTTTAATTTTTATTTTATTTTTTTCAGTATAAAAGCGCAATAAAAAATATACATATGTGGTATTGCCAAAACCGTACTGACCAGGAGAATGAAAGTAACTGGTCAGTTGTATGATATAGAGAACGCCGTAAAAACAAACAAAATACTGTTCTGCAATTGTGTTTTTTTTTTTCAATTTCACCTCATTTATAATTTGTTTCCCGCTTCCCACCACATTGTATGCAACCGTCAATACTACCATTAGAAAGGGTATCTTGTCCCGCAAAAACAAAGCCCCATACAGATATGTGAACATAAAAATAAAAAAAGTTATGGCTTTAGGTGGGCTGGGAGTAAAAAACAAAAACTAAAAGATGGAAAATCTCCCGGTCATGAAAGGCATAACAATCACATTCATGTTTTTTCTTAGAACTCCAGGGGCTTTGGGTACCAGAATAGTGGTGTGTGGGGGGCATTTCTATCAGCTCTGGGGTGGTAAAAACACAGCTGGCTGACACTAAGACCCTGTGATAGTAATGGAGAGGTATCTGTCTGATGAATGGAGAACATCATACTATTCCCAGGGCTGTAATGGATGAGAAGTGTGACTCGAGCCAATGGCACATATAATTAAAGTGAGTCCGTTACATCATTTTCACCAATATAACTATCGCCATTGCCCCACAGAAGATTGCAAACACATTCCAAACATACCTGTGTGTACTTGGTGTCTTTATTCCATGTCCAGGAAAAGTACTTTTTTACTTTCTCTACATGAAAAATGCCATTTGCTGAAGTGAGACAACACCTTTAAGAAGATGGGAGGGCTGCTGTAGCTGCTCATATCGTGGGATTGGTACCGAGTTAGAGATATGGGCCTAGTCTTGTTTGAAAGCTTTCAGACAATACCAGAATGACAGTATTATATCCATTACATTGGAAGATGTAGCTGTTAGAAATCAAGAATTCAGAAAATGCAGTTGAAATTAAAAGTAAAAACAGGTTTCACTGATTTCACTCCTGACTCAATTTATAATAGCTATCTCTTCAGTTGTAATTGATATATCTGAAGATATAGCTGTTATAAATAAAATAGCTTTTTCTGGACATAGAATAAAGACAAAGGCCCAGATTCAAGAAGCACTTGCGCGGGAACAAGTGTGATTTGCGCCGCGCAAGTACTGATTTGCTCCTATGCAAATTTGCGGCTGATTCTGTAAACCAGTTAAGCCTGAAATGCGGCCATTTTCCCGCGCACGCAGCCTAGCTGTTCCTGCGCAATTTTCGTGCAATTTTGCGCGGGGTGTAAGTTGCGCCTTCATGGAATTCCCTCAGCGAATATGCAAATTAGGTACTGCCGATGATTCAGAAACATGCGCGTGTGATGTGCATCTTGCGCTGGAAGCGTGCAAGCTTTTTTCCCTGGGCAAACTTGCTCCTGTTAAAAGCAGGGGCAAGTTAGCAAAAGATGGCCAAATGTCATCTGAAGGAGCGCGCAACTTCAGCAGCACCTAGACAGACGATCTGAACAAGCAGAGCACCCACATTTTCGGGACCTCACATCTGTGCACCAACATGCCAGGGGCAGCTATGGTTCTTGATATTCTATTGACTGAGCCGACTCGTAGGAGGGCACGGGAGAGGATTTACAGAGGGCGCTACAACCTTTTTCAGATGACTGATACTGAGGTGTATCGCATGTTTCGCTTTAGCCCTGAAGTCATCCTTGAGTTGGTAACAATCCTGCAGGATGACATCAGCAGCCCGACCCATCGGGGACAGGCAGTGCAGCCACTGGTGAAGGTAGTGGCAACCCTTCATTTTTTGGCAACTGGCTCATTTCAGCGCACAGGTGGAGTGGTGGCGGGGATGTCCCAATCCAGCATGAGCAGGTGTGTGCACCAAGTGATCCCTGCAATACTCAGACGAATGGGCACACAATTTATCAAACCAACCACGGCTGACGTGCGGCAGAAGGCAATCAGTGATTTTTATTTATTAGCCAGATTTCCACGCACTGTGGGTGCAATAGATTGTACCCATGTGGCACTACGCCCCCCCCCCCCGGCACCTCGAGCATATCTACTGCAACAGGAAACATTGGCATTCGATAAATGTGCAGATGATTGTGGATGCACATGGCCTCATATGGCATGTCCGTGCCAAACACCCAGGGTCAAGCCATGACAGTTTTATTTACCGACACAGCCCCATCCCAACCGAGTTTGACCAGAACATGTATGGAGACAGCTGGCTGATTGGTGAGTGACATGGGTGTCAGGTATAACTGCCCCCCCCCCCATGATGCACACATCACAAGGGGCACATGCACGACTAACATCCTCCTGTCTTTTCCCTTCCAGGTGACTCTGCCTATGCCCTGGGACCTCACATGATGACCCCATTTCGTAACCCTCAAACACCAGGAGAGGAAAGATATAACGAAGCCCATGCACGTACCCGTGCGGTGGTGGAGCGCACATTTGGCATCCTTAAATCTCGATTCAGATGTCTGGATAAATCAGGGGGGACCCTATTGTATTCACCCAACTTTGTATGCCAAATCGTAGGGGCATGTAGTATTCTCCACAATTTAGCTCAAAGAAGGGGCATGCACATTGAGCTACGCAATGACCTTACCCCCGAACCACGCAACCCCCCCCCCCAAGAAACACTACCGGTTCTTCTGAGGGAAGAGCAATCCGGAATGGTCTTGTGGAACGTCTCTTTGCACATTAAACACACCCTGATCTTGTCACAAGTATAATGCATGTATGTACACCACTGTAGTCCCTAGCACACACCCGACACATGCACCCCCAATTGGATTAGACCCAACAATACCCCATGGTATTAGGGAGCAGCAACGCCGCGTCAAGGCTCCAATTATGTTGCTGTCCATTCATACACCTTTCACATGGCAGAGGGTGACACCCCTTTTCCAGCAGGAGTGCCACCCCCCCCCCCCCTTCACACACCAGTCACACTGTAGTATACACTCCTCACCGTGTGTAGGGACTACAAATAAATCTAAAAACTCATATCCTGAGCATATAAAAAAAAAAAATCTCATACCCTGAGCATATCGAAAAATAATAAAAAAATCATATTGTGTTGAGCAAAAAAATGTAGACATAAAATTATTTTTTTGTTTTTTTCTTTGGGCCAAGGGTGCCCCGGCTCTGGCTCCTCAATCTCCGTGGTGCGGAGGAGGCATGGGGTGGGGATGGAGGGGTGGGGGGAGGAGGGGGGGGAGGAGCATCAACCCCTACTTCCACACTCCTTGCAGGTGGTGGCTGCATGCCCTCCATGGCGTTGGCCAGGCGGGCAAGGATGGTGTTGGTCTGGGCCAACATCCGCATTTGGCGGGTGGTGGTATCCCGCTGATGCCGGCGGGTAACTCTCGCCTCCTCCTGCACTGCAGCGGTGTTGGTCTGCACAGCAGCGGTATTGGCCTCCACCGCAGCTGTCATCCTGCTTAACAAAGCTGGTGTGGTCTCCAGAGCCACCAAGCAGGTGACTATGGCCTTAGAGTTGCCACTAATTTCCCCCAGGCTCTGTGCCACATGTTTGTCCCGGTCCTCATGCAGGGTGAGGGCATGCTGCATAGAGGTGGAGGTGGATGCCATGCTGTCCGCCAGACGACGCACCTCTCCCACCATGGCCCCTATATGGCGGGTCTGCAGGGCCTGCTCCTCCAGCAGACCGTCACGGAGGCTGGAGGATATATGCCTCGTTTTGGACAGAGCCTTCCTGGGAGGAGAGGCTCGGCCACGGACAGAGGGAGAAGGGGAGGGGTCCACAAGGGAGGGGCTTGCCCTGGAGGGGCTTGCCCTGGAGGGGGATGACGTGCTGGGCGGGGGGGTGGTGGGTTGCACAGGGATGGTGGTATCCTCCTGGAGGGAGCCAGAGTCCTCCTGGATGAGGAAAAAGGAATCCTCCTCCAATACCACTTGCTCCTCCATACTTGGCCCCGGTATGATCTCCTCCTGGACCAGCATAGCCAGAATGTCCATGGGGCCTGACTGGACCCCTGGCTCTGGTCTGGATGGGCTGGGTCGAGCCGCAGCCGAAGACGGCCCAGCTTCTTCTTCCTCATCACCACCTGTGGATGACACCAAAACGACATATTTTGCTGGTGCAACACACTTCTCATATGTTCACTTGTACCCCCTCCCATGATGCACAGCAGATATGAAAGAAAAATAACTTACCAGTCCCCAAGTTCCCAACAGTGGAGTCGTACCCTTCAAGTCCCTCCACCTGCTCCTGCACGAACGTTTGTGCAATAAGCTGCTCCTCCTGATTGAGCCGGATCATACATCGCGGACCACCTCCCGTGCCACCGGTATGCTTCCTGATAAGAGCCAGTTTTTCACGGACCCTGCGCCTCATATCATTTAATTTCTTCTGGATGTCATCCCAGGTACGCACTTCATTACCCAGGGCATTGATGTCCAGGGCAATGGCTTCATATATAGCCCTCCTTTGGGCAATGGTGGTGTTTGCCCGCTGGGCACCATATAGGACTTCCTTATGCTGCTGGAGTGCAGCAATCAGGATGTCCATCTCTGCAGCCACAAAGTTGGCCTTCCTTATTTTGGTCCCTTTGGGAGGTGCCATGTCTTGCAAAAGGGCTGAATTTCCTTGCTCAGGGGGGGGTAGGAAAAAGCAGGATGAAATTCAGCAAAGAACCTGCGCAAGTCTGCTCCTATTTATTTGCTCAGTGCAAGCAGCTGAGCAGGATTTGCCCTGAAATTATGCTAGCAAACCTCTGCTGAGCCGAAAATTCCTCATTTACATAGGGGCACACCCACTTTGACTTGCACGGCCTTGCGCCCTCAGCTTTGCCTTAAACAGGAGCAAATTAAATGAACAAACGATTCCTGAATCAGGTGGCAATTTGGCAAAATTGCTCCAGCGCAGAGAAATTCAGCTGAGCGGCTCAGGTGTAAGTAATGGGCAAATCTACCTGAATCTGGGCCAAAAAGTGCAATGCTGTTAGTTATATAAGTGAAAATGGCTTGACAGCCTCCCTTTAAGTTATGTTCTGCAACAGAATACAGGGAGTGCAGAATTATTAGGCAAGTTGTATTTTTGAGGATTAATTTTATTATTGAACAACAACCATGTTCTCAATGAACTCAAAAAACTCATTAATATCAAAGCTGAATATTTTTGGAAGTAGTTTTTAGTTTGTTTTTAGTTTTAGCTATTTTAGGGGGATATCTGTGTGTGCAGGTGACTATTACTGTACATAATTATTAGGCAACTTAACAAAAAACAAATATATACCCATTTCAATTATTTATTTTTACCAGTGAAACCAATATAACATCTCAACATTCACAAATATACATTTCTGACATTCAAAAACAAAACAAAACATATCAGTGACCAATATAGCCACCTTTCTTTGCAAGGACACTCAAAAGCCTGCCATCCATGGATTCTGTCAGTGTTTTGATCTGTTCACCATCGACATTGCGTGCAGCAGCAACCACAGCCTCCCAGACACTGTTCAGAGAGGTGTACTGTTTTCCCTCCTTGTAAATCTCACATTTGATGATGGACCACAGGTTCTCAATGGGGTTCAGATCAGGTGAACAAGGAGGCCAGGTCATTAGATTTTCTTCTTTTATACCCTTTCTTGCCAGCCACGTTGTGGAGTACTTGGACGCGTGTGATGGAGCATTGTCCTGCATGAAAATCATGTTTTTCTTACCTTGCAGACTTCTTCCTGTACCACTGCTTGAAAAAGGTGTCTTCCAGAAACTGGCAGTAGGACTGGGAGTTGAGCTTGACTCCATCCTCAACCCAAAAAGGCCCCACAAGCTCATCTTTGATGATACCAGCCCAAACCAGTACTCCACCTCCACCTTGCTGGCGTCTGAGTCGGACTGGAGCTCTCTGCCCTTTACCAATCCAGCCATCTGGCCCATCAAGACTCACTCTCATTTCATCAGTCCATAAAACCTTAGAAAAATCAGTCTTGAGATATTTCTTGGCCCAGTCTTGACGTTTCAGCTTGTGTGTCTTGTTCAGTGGTGGTCGTCTTTCAGCCTTTCTTACCTTGGTCATGTCTCTGAGTATTGCACACCTTGTGCTTTTGGGCACTCCAGTGATGCTGCAGCTCTGAAATATGGCCAAACTGGTGGCAAGTGGCATCTTGGCAGCTGCACGCTTGACTTTTCTCAGTTCATGGGCAGTTATTTTGCGCTTTGGTTTTTCCACACGCTTCTTGCGACCCTGTTGACTATTTTGAATGAAACGCTTGATTGTTCGATGATCACGCTTCAGAAGCTTTGCAATTTTAAGAGTGCTGCATCCCTCTGCAAGATATCTCACTATTTTTGACTTTTCTGAGCCTGTCAAGTCCTTTTTTTGACCCATTTTGCCAAAGGAAAGAAGTTGCCTAATAATTATGCACACCTGATATAGGGTGTTGATGTCATTAGACCACACCCCTTCTCATTACTGAGATGCACATCACCTAATATGCTTAATTGGTAGTAGGCTTTCGAGCCTATACAGCTTGGAGTAAGACAACATGTATAAAGAGGATGATGTGGTCAAAATACTAATTTGCCTAATAATTCTGCACGTAGTGTATATATGATGAAAATGTACTCCCTGAAATTTTGGTTTCCTGGAGTCCTTAGCAGCACATAACGAATGAGTTAAGTCTCCTAGGTACAATAAGGATAGAGATACTTTATAAAGCAATGAAATAAATAAAATAATTGGTTAACAGGCTTTATAAGGCTACACATGACATCAGAGCCCCGTATTTGTATGCAGCAAAATCATTTATTAATAAGGGAGGGTAAGCTGTGCTGCCAAGGACTCTAGGAAACAAACATTTCGGTGATTACATTTTCATCTTCCATGTCCTTGGCAGCACATAATGAATGGGACTCGATAAGAACTACTCATTGGGGGGGGGGGGGGGGGAACTGGACGCCACTTGAAGCACTCTTTTGCCAAAAGTCGACCCTTCGGCTACTAAGATGTCTAGTCTGTAATGTCTCATGAATGTAGAAATGTCTGATCTAGTGAGACATGTGCCAATTCCGCCCAGGAAGAAACTGTGGATCTTGTAGAATGAGCCTTTCAAAGAAATAGGGCAAATCAGCTTAGAAGTACAGTAGTACAGGCCATTTCAATTGAGCGCTTGATCCACCTGGCTAGCGTTGCTTTGCTAGCTCTGTTTCCTTTGTTTGGCCCTTGAATGAGAGATTTCTTGATTAATGTTAATTACCGATGGCACTTTCGGGAGGAAACCTGGCATAGTCCGTAGGATTATACATTTGCCCATATCTCTAAAATATGGATCTTTACAAGAAAGAGCTTGCAGCTCACTAATCCGTCTAGCTGAAGTACGGTAATTGCGACAAAAAACAGAGCCTTCATAAAAACATGCTTTAGTGAGGAAGATTCAATTGGTTCCAATGGTTCTTTTAACATAGCCAAGAGCACTATAGACAAATCCCAGGACGGAACAGGCGAAGAAACAGGAGGTCTTAGGTTTCTTAAGGCTTTAAAGAAAGTGTGTACTATTTGATTGTTTACAAATTTTCCTTGCAACTGGGCATTAATAGCCATAAACTGTATTTTTAAGGTATTTGTTCTCAACCCCTTCGTAAACCCATCTTGAAGAAATTGTAAGTGTTCCAAACTCTTTTATATAACTTAATCGTTGAAGGTTTACAAGCGGCTACCATTGTATTGACTAGAAGAACCCCAATGCTGTTAAGGACTGCCGCTCAGCCTCCAAGCCGCCAGTTGTAGACTGCTGGGGTTGTGGTGGAAAAAACCTTTCTGGAGAAGCAAGTCCGGACGGGGAGGAATCCTCTAGGCTCTCCCTTTGGAGAGGTTTAGGGCTAGGGAGAACCACGACCTCCGAGGCCAGAATGGAAGAATTGCAATCACTTCTGCCTGATCTTCCCGTATCTTCTTGAGGACTTTTGGTACGAGAGGGTTTGGAGGAAATACATAGATTAGGCCTTCTTACCAGCTGACTGAGAGACCGTCCATTGCTAGTGCCTGGCTGGACCGAAGAATGGAGCAGAACTGACTGAGCTTTTTGTTCTGTTCTGTTGCCATGGCATCCAGCCATGGCTTTCCCCAGCGAGCCAGAATGTTCTTGAACACTGCCGGATTTAGGCTCCATTCTCACGGATGTAGAGGAGTACGGCTGAGTAGATCCGCAGACTGGTTCAGAACTCTCCTTATATGAGACGCCGAGACGTCCTTTGTGAATCTCTCTGCCCAACTCATCAGGATAGCACACTCCTTGGAAAGTTTGTGACTCATTGTGCCCCCCTGTTTGTTGATATAGTAGACAGTTGGTAAATTGTCAGACTGGCCTATTACTTTGCTCCTGGAAAGATGTGTTTGAAAATGAAGTAGGGCTAGTCTCACTGCTCTCAATTCTCTCCAATTGGAGAACCTCATTGATTCTTCTTTCGTCCACTTTTTCTGGACCCATAGATCGTCTACATGGGCACCCCCAGCCCCAAGAGGAGGCATCCGATGTGAGAATTTTCTGGCGTGGGGATTCAGATCCTTGCCCAGCCGTAGGTGATTCTAAGAGATCCACCATCTCAATTCTTGGCGTGTTGAAAGAGATATCACTATGTTCTTGTCTAATGACCCGTAATTTATTTTCCAGTTGGATAGAATGTGGTTTTGTAACTTTCTTATGTGGTCTTTGGCCCAAGGGATGGCCTCTATAGATGAGGTCAGGAGACCTAATATTTTTATTGCCTGTCGAATAGAGATTTTGGTTCTGGACAGGAGTTTTATTCCTCTGTGAACTGATGATGCTCTTTGTGGAGACAATTTGATCATCATGTGACGAGAATTCAGTATGTAGCCCAGAAACCTTATTTGTTGAGATGGAATCTAAGAAGATTTCTGTTTGTTTATGAGGAAACCGTGGGATTGAAGCATTTGAATAGCCATTTGTAGATGGATGTTCAATTTCTGGCTGAAATTTGCTATTAACAGCCAATCGTCCAGGTACGGAATGCATGTGATACATTTTAGCCTCAGCTCTGCTGTGAGGACTATCTATACCTTTGTAAAAACCCTTGGCGCAGATATTATACTGAAGGGTAGGCAAGTAAATTGCAGATGCACAATACCAGTTACGGTTTGAATCGCTAGCCTTAGAAACTTCCTGTGACTGGGGTGTATTGGGATGTGCAGATAAGCATGTGTTAAGTCTATCGATGCCATATAATCGCCTCTTTTCAAGATCATTAGGACCGACCTTATGGATTCCATTTTAAACTTATTTTTCAGTAAAAATTTGTTCAGGAATGTTAGATCGATTATTAGTCTCTATTTCCCTTCTGGCTTGGGTACAGGAAACAGTTTGGAGTATACCCCCTTGAATTGTTCTTCTAAAGGCACTGGTTCTAATGCCCCCTTCTGGATGAATTCCCGAAGAAGATGAATGACCACCTGATGTTTGCAGTCATTTAGACAGAATCGATCTGAGGCAAAGAGTGCGAACTCTAGGACATATCTGTTTTTGATTATAGAACTGACCCAGGCATCTGTGGATGTGAAAGACCAAACGTCTGAAAACTTCTTCAATCTTGCGCCAACCTTTGACTTAATGCTGGCGTCATAAGTCAGAGGGTTTTTGATTAGGTTTCCTTTTGTAATCGGATCTCTCCTGCTTGCCCCGAAACTGTCTTTGTCTGAAAAACTGGTGTCTATTTCTGAATCTGGGAGATCACTTCCTTTGAGAACGAAAGGACCTGAACAATGTTTTCTTTTTTGATTCTGGAAATACCGCGCCTTTCCCCTCATTCAAAGATACAATAATTTTTTCTAATTGAGGACCAAACAACGAGACTGGCTGGAATGGAAGATTGCAAAAGTGATTTTTAGACAATGTGTCTCCTGGCCATTGTTTTATCCATAGAGCTCTTCTTGCAGCATTACTGAGAGCCATGGAGTTTGCTGAAAACCTTGCAATATCGAGCGGAGCGTCACATAAAAACTCTGAAGCAGCCTTTATTACTGGAAGATTTTTTAACATATCTTCTCTAGACACTCCCTCTTCCAGGTCCTGGGAAAGCTGAGATAACCAAATTCTTAAGGCCCTGGCTACAGGAACAAAAGATAACCCAGCCACGCAGGCCGCTGAAGTTGATGCATAATCCCTTTTTAATAAGGACTCAATTCTTCTATCCATAGGGTCATGATAAGTGATGCTTCGTCTGACGGAAATATAGCTTTTTTTTAGACAGACGGGCAACCGCCAGATCAACCTTAGGTACTGAGGCCCACTCTTCAGAAAACTTTTCATCTAGGTTATATATGAATTTTAGCCTAGAATCTGAGATGTTTTTTTTCTCAGGCTTATCCCAGCTTTGTTTAATCGACTGGGTAAGGACTGGATGACCTGGCAGAGCACTTCCTTTAGTTTTGGGAAAATAGAAAAGCTTATCTGACTTTGATTTTCCCAAGGTATCCCTATCCGATTCTAATGTTCGTTTTACAGCTTTAATTAGATCTGGTATCTTATCTTATATATAATAATCATCAGGATCCTCAGCAGATACGTCTGACAAGACTTCACCATCAGACCAAGGACTCATTGTTAGAGGAGGATAAACGTTGTGGAAGGGGAGAATTATTTGCATATTTTGGTCTCTTATTTGCTGATTTGATTTAATCAAAAATAGAGGACAGTTGATCTTGAAACCACATAAGGAAATCCATATTCCCTGACTGAACAGAAGGGACAGGAGACATGCAGTTCGTGCAAACATTGGCAGAAATTTCATCAGGGAGAGGCTGTTCAGATCTTTGACAAAAATGATGCTTAGTTTTTCTTTTCCTTTTACTGGACTCCTCTTGTGAGGCAGACATCTGTTAGGTAAAACACAACAGAGTCAGAATTAATATACACAGCCAAATCCCTGGAGTGAAAACTTACAAAGTGACATAGCATGTCCATTGAACGCACAACTGTATGGAAAAATGTCCTGCAACTGCCCACTGAATTCCAAGCAGTCAACCCGGATCCCACATAAATCACCATACTTACCGCAGCAAGCAGCGGGTGAAGCGTTCTGGCTGAGCGCATCAGTGAACTCGCAGCAGGAGATTTATATGCCCCGACTTCCGGAATGTGCCGTAGCCTGACGGCAAGTGCACGGCTTCAGCTCCCCCCAGCCACACGTCCACGCCGCATTAACTCCTTCAGCAGTCAGACTTCCTCGGCTTGTGGAACGGAGCACTATACAATTACACAGGGGAGGATTAGGCAGTGGCTGAGGGACAGACGACAGAGGGTTGTAGTCAATGGAGTATATTCAGACCATGGTCTTGTTATCAGTGGGGTACCTCAGGGATCTGTTCTGGGACCCATATTGTTTAATATCTTTATCAGCGAAATTGCAGAAGGCCTCGATGGTAAGGTGTGTCTTTTTGCTGATGACACAAAGATTTGTAACAGGGTTGATGCTCCTGGAGGGATAAACCAAATGGAAAAGGATTTAGGAAAACTATAGGAATCGTCAAAAATCTGGCAACTAAAATTTAATGTTGATAAGTGCAAGATAATGCACCTGGGGCGTAAAAACCCAAGAGCAGAATATAACATCAGTTATACAGTCCTAACCTCAGTATCTGAGGAAAGGGATTTAGGGGTCATTATTTCAGAAGACTTAAAGGTAGGCAGAAAATGTCATAGAGCAGCAGGAAATGCTAGCAGAATGCTTGGGTGTATAGGGAGAGGCATTACCAGTGGAAATAGGGAGGTGCTCATACCGCTCTACAGAGCACTAGTGAGACCTCATTTGGAGTATTGTGCGCAGTACTGGACACCATATCTCCAGAAGGATATTGACAGTGGCGTACGCACAATCCATGGGGCCCCGGTGCAAAACTGAACTATGGGGCCCCCCTCTCCGTCGCCGCCCCCCCCCAACCTCCCTCCACCAGCAGCAGAGTTAGGCTACTTTCACACCTGCGTTAGGTGCGGATCCGTCTGGTATCTGCACAGACGGATCCACACCTATAATGCAACCGCTTGTATCCGTTCAGAACGGATCCGTTTGGCTGCAAGCAGCGTTTTGGTGTCCGCCTCCAGTGCGGAATGGAGGCTGAACGGAGCGAAACTGATGCATTTTGAATGGATCCTTATCCATTCAGAATGCATTGGGGCTGAACTGATCTAAGGCTACTTTCACACTGGCGTTTCTGGGTCCGCCTGTGAGATCCATTCAGGGTTCTCACAAGCGGCCCAAAACGGATCAGTTTAGCCCCAATGCATTCTGAATGGATAAGGATCCGTTGAGAATGCATCAGTTTTGCTCTGTTCTCCGCATTATAGGTGCGGATCCGTCTGTGCAGATACCAGACGGATCCGCACCTAACGCAGGTGTGAAAGTAGCCTAACTCTGCTATATTTCTGTAGCCTGCAACCTCTGACTGCCCAGTTGGGCTGAAACTACTACACCCAACATGTTCTGGCAGTAATAGTAAATGGATATTGGTGTAATTCTGAGCTACTAGTCTATATAATACATATGTATTATATAGACTAGTAGCTCAGAATTGCACCATAGGAGAGCTAGTTATAAAGCCAGCCCCTGCCAGCCCCCAGCAGACCCTACTCTAAGTCTATTTTGAACTCACTCACCATAAATGTGGTGAGCAATTATGAAGACCTTTTTTTTCTTATTTTTTTCTTTACAAATCTAATCTTATCTTCATTTCGGACCGGCATGTTCGCGAGCTTTTCCGGCGCCTTCTCCCTGCTGCGTCTCGGCGTTGTTGTGCGTCTGCGCAGCCTTGGGAAACGTCATGTCATGACGAGGCACGCCGCACTGCCGCACCCACGGGGAGGAGAATCAGGGGGAGGAGACTGAAGGAGGGTAGGGCTGGCACGTAACACGTAACACTGGGGTGCCGAGCCCGGTCGCAACTGCGACCCCTGTATGTACGCCCCTGGATATTGATACATTGGAGAGAGTTCAGAGAAGAGCTACTAAACTAGTACATGGATTGCAGGATAAAACTTACCAGGAAAGATTAAAGGACCTTAACATGTATAGCTTGGAAGAAAGACAAGACAGGGGGGATATGATAGAAACTTTTAAATACACAAAGGGAATCAACAAGGTAAAAGAGGAGAGAATATTTAAAAGAGAAACTTCTACAAGAGGACATAGTTTTAAATTAGAGGGGCAAAGGTTTAAAAGTAATATCAGGATGTATTACTGTACTGAGAGAGTAGTGGATGCATGGAATAGCCTTCCTGCAGAAGTGGTAGCTGCAAATACAGTGAAGGAGTTTAAGCATGCATGGGATAGGCATAAGGCCATCCTTCATATAAGATAGGGCCAGGGGCTATTCATAGTTTTCAGTATATTGGGCATACTAGATGGGCCAAATGGTTCTTATCTGCCGATACATTCTATGAGGTGCGTCCGCTCCACCTTCAGGCTGAGGGACAGGCAAGCCTGTATACCACCTGAGATGGAGTGGGTACTAGCAGGGAAGGTAAAAACACGTTTCTTCTAATAACCTAAAGCAGGCACGCTCAACCTGCGGCCCTCCAGCAGTTGTAAAACTACAACTCCCACAATGCCCTGCTGATATCTGTAGGCTGTTTGGGCATGCTGGGAGTTGTAGTTTTGCAACAGCTGGAGGGCCGCAGGTTGAGCATGCCTGACCTAAAGAATAAAAAATATGGAGCTCTGATGTCATGTGTAGCCTTATAAAGCCTGTTAACCAATTACTTAATTAAGTTAATTGCTTTATAAAGTGTCTCTATCCTGATTGTACCAAGGGGACTTAACCCATTCGTTATGTTCTGCCAAGGCCGATCAGGAAATATTTAATATCACGCTAATGGCACACTAATTTTTTTTCTGAGCCTGGCTATATCTGTACACTTCTGGGTCACTTAACCACCTTATTGCTCGGTCATACAACTTACCACCCAAATGAATTTTACCTCCTTTTCTTCTCACTAATAGAGCTTTCATTTGGTGGTATTTCATTGCTGCTGACATTTTAACTTTTTTTTATATTAATCGAAATTGACTGAAATTTTTGCAAAAAAATTACATATTTCACTTTCTGTTGTAAAATTTTTCAAATAAAACTACATTTCTATATTAATTTTTCTCTAAATTTATTGTTCTACATGTCTTTGATTAAAAAAAAATCAATAAGTGTATATATATTGGTTTGGGTAAAAGTTATAGCGTTTACAAACTATGATACAAAAATGTGAATTTACGCATTTTGAAGCAGCTCTGACTTTCTGAGCAACTGTCATGTTTCCTGAGGTTCTACAATGCCCAGACAGTAGAAACACCCCACATTTCGGAAAGTAGACACCCTAAGGTATTCGCTGATGGGCATAGTGAGTTCATGGAAGTTTATATTTTTTGTGACAAGTTAGCGGAAAATGTTTTTTTTTTTTTTTTTTCTTACAAAGTCTCATATTCCACTAACTTGTGACAAAAAATAACATTTGACATGAACTCCCCATACCCCTCACGGAATACCTTGGGGTGTCTTCTTTCCAAAATGGGGTCACATGTGGGGTATTTATACTGCCCTAGCATTTTAGGGACCCTAAAGCATGAGAAGTAGTTTGGAATCCAAATGCGTAAAAATGCCCTGTGAAATCCTTAAAGTACACCGACTTTTGTGTAATCTGACAGCAGCGCAATGCTTCTGTCAGAATGCACATCAGTGCTGCAGCTGATCGATCAGTTGGTCCACCTAGAAGGTAAAAAAAAAAACAGGCCGCAACGCAATAAATTTATTAACATTAACTTTATATAACATTTGAAACAGAACATTAACTTTTATAAACTTTTGGAACTTTTTGCTTACCTGTGATTTTTTATTTTATTTTTACCTTATAGGACAAACCTCTCCTTCCCCATGGGACAATGTGCAAAGCGCAAATCGCCCAGAGATGTGGCGCAGTACATTATGCACTTTGTCCCAGGTGAAAGGAGAGGTTTGCAGCAGCTGGTCAGGGCAGTCAGGACAGAAAAAGCGGGTGTCACGCCTTATTCAACTCTTGCTACAGACACAACATCTTTTTCGGGGTGACGCTTGGTTTGAGGTACCAGCAACGACATTAGGGAAATGTCACTCGTGTAGACGGCTCACTACACTGGTGGTTGGGGCCACGGAATCTCCTGGATACAGGAGGTTCTCGATGATCTCTTCCTGAAATTTGAGGAAGGATCGTGTTCTCCCAGCCTTACTGTAGAAAACAAAACTATTGTACATCGCCAATTGAATTAGGTATACAGACACCTTCTTATGCCAGCGTCTGGTCCTGCGGGAAAGTACATCAGGAGCCAACATCTGGTCATTGAAGTCCACCCCTCCCATGAGCAAATTATAGTTGTGGACACAGAGGGTCTTTTCAATTACACTGGTTGCTCGTTCAATTTGTATTGTCGTGTCTGCATGAATGGAGGAGAGCATGTAAACGTCACTACATTTCACCGAGAGCAGTTCTTCATTACACAAGGCAGGCCTCTTCCCCCTTGCAAGACGGGTGGTAACGAGCCATTGGGGGAAGCACCGGCGACTAGGTCGCGCGGTGCCACAGCAGCCAATCTGTTCTAGAAACAAATGCCTGAAGAGGGGCACACTTGTGTTAAAATTGTCCACATAAAAATGGTACCCCTTGCCAAATAAGGGTGACACCAAGTCCCAGACTGTCTTCCCACTGCTCCCCAGGTAGTCAGGGACTCCAGGGTCTGATCTTTAATCTAATAGACACAAAATCTGTGCGTATAGCCTGTGGCCTTTTCACAGAGCTTATACAATTTGACCTCATACCGGGCGCGCTTGCTTGGGATGTACAGGGAGTGCAGAATTATTAGGCAAGTTGTATTTTTGAGGATTAATTTTATTATTGAACAACAACCATGTTCTCAATGAACCCAAAAAACTCATTAATATCAAAGCTGAATATTTTTGGAAGTAGTTTTTAGTTTGTTTTTAGTTTTAGCTATTTTAGGGGGATATCTGTATGTGCAGGTGACTATTACTGTACATAATTATTAGGCAACTTAACAAAAAACAAATATATACCCATTTCAATTATTGATTTTTACCAGTGAAACCAATATAACATCTCAACATTCACAAATATACATTTCTGACATTCAAAAACAAAACAAAAACAAATCAGTGACCAATATAGCCACCTTTCTTTGCAAGGACAGTCAAAAGCCTGCCATCCATGGATTCTGTCAGTGTTTTGATCTGTTCACATCAACATTGCGTGCAGCAGCAACCACAGCCTCCCAGACACTGTTCAGAGAGGTGTACTGTTTTCCCTCCTTGTAAATCTCACATTTGATGATGGACCACAGGTTCTCAATGGGGTTCAGATCAGGTGAACAAGGAGGCCATGTCATTAGATTTTCTTCTTTTATACCCTTTCTTGCCAGCCACGTTGTGGAGTACTTGGTGGAGTACTTGGACGCGTGTGATGGAGCATTGTCCTGCATGAAAATCATGTTTTTCTTACCTTGCAGACTTCTTCCTGTACCACTGCTTGAAGAAGGTGTCTTCCAGAAACTGGCAGTAGGACTGGGAGTTGAGCTTGACTCCATCCTCAACCCAAAAAGGCCCCACAAGCTCATCTTTGATGATACCAGCCCAAACCAGTACTCCACCTCCACCTTGCTGGCGTCTGAGTCGGACTGGAGCTCTCTGCCCTTTACCAATCCAGCCATCTGGCCCATCAAGACTCACTCTCATTTCATCAGTCCATAAAACCTTAGAAAAATCAGTCTTGAGATATTTCTTGGCCCAGTCTTGACGTTTCAGCTTGTGTGTCTTGTTCAGTGGTGGTCGTCTTTCAGCCTTTCTTACCTTGGTCATGTCTCTGAGTATTGCACACCTCGTGCTTTTGGGCACTCCAGTGATGTTGCAGCTCTGAAATATGGCCAAACTGGTGGCAAGTGGCATCTTGGCAGCTGCACGCTTGACTTTTCTCAGTTCATGGGCAGTTATTTTGCGCCTTGGTTTTTCCACACGCTTCTTGCGACCCTGTTGACTATTTTGAATGAAACGCTTGATTGTTCGATGATCACGCTTCAGAAGCTTTGCAATTTTAAGAGTGCTGCATCCCTCTGCAAGATATCTCACAATTTTTGACTTTTCTGAGCCTGTCAAGTCCTTCTTTTGACCCATTTTGCCAAAGGAAATAAAGTTGCCTAATAATTATGCACACCTGATATAGGGTGTTGATGTCATTAGACCACACCCCTTCTCATTACAGAGATGCACATCACCTAATATGCTTAATTGGTAGTAGGCTTTCGAGCCTATACAGCTTGGAGTAAGACAACATGCATAAAGAGGATGATGTGGTCAAAATACTCATTTGCCTAATAATTCTGCACGTAGTGTATTGTTTGAAGCCAAGGTGCCCGGTAAAATGTATCAGTATCTCGTCTATGCAGATGTTTTGCTCAGGGGTATACAAATCTGCAAATTTGGTGTTAAAGTGGTCTATGAGGGGCTGAATTTTGTGGAGCCGGTCAAAAGCTGGGTGGCCTCTGGGACGAGAGGTGCTGTTGTCACTAAAGTGCAGGAAACGCAGGATGGTCTCAAATTGTGTCCTGGACATGGCAGCAGAGAACATGGGCATGTGATGAATTGGGTTCGTGGACCAATATGACCGCAATTCATACTTTTTTGTCAGGCCCATGTTGAGGAGAAGGCCCAGAAAAGTTTTAAATTCGGAAACTTGGATGGGTTTCCACCGGAAAGACTGGGCATAAAAGCTTCCCGGGTTGGCGGCTATAAATCCGATCTGAGCTGTCTCAACCCGAACTGCAGACTGGGTGGGGGAACTACTGGTGTGGCTGAAGATGGGGGCTGCCAATCAGGGTTTGCCAGCACCTCAGGGACTCTAGGGGCTCTACAGGCCTGTCTGTGCGGTGGCAGCGCCAGCCCCACTCTGCTGCCCTTGAAGCGGATCCTGCACAACCTGTGGTCTAGCAACATGGGGCCGGGTACGCCTGGTGGTATCAGGACCTCAACCTCATCATCTGAACTTTGGGTCAGACTGCCACTGCTTTCTACAGGTTCGTATTCTGACCCGCTGGATTCGTCAGATGAGGGTTCCCATTCCTCATCCGACTGGGTCAGAAGCCTGTAGGCCTCTTCAGAAGAATACCCCTTACTTGCCATTTGGTCAACTAAATTTAGGGGGTATTCCCTGAGACTACCCAAGAAAAAAAGCAAGCCTGTCTTACAAATAGGAGGCTAGAGAAGTACAAGAAGCCGCTGTGATTGACAAAAAATATCAAAACAGATTTTTCGCCGCAGTTCTTGTGTAGTGATTGCGCAGTGATGAAAAAAAACTAAAAATTGTCACTGCGGCGGGACGGGCGTGGGTGAACGCACGTGTGGGTGACCGATCAGGCCTGATCGGGCAAACACTGCGTTTTGGGTGGAGGGCGAACTAAGGTGACATTAATACTATTTATAGATCTGACTGTGATCAGTTCTGATCACTTACAGATACTATAGTATCTGTGCTATAGTACCAATGCTGATTAGCGATACGCTAATCAGCGAATCAGTGACTGCGGTGCGGTGGGCTGGGCGCTAACCGACGCTAACTACCTACCAAAGGGGCCTAAACTAACTTAAAACCTAACCGTCAATACTGGTGAAAAAAAAAAATGTGACAGTTTACACTGATCACTTTTTTCCCTTTCACAAGTGATTGACAGGGGTGATCAAGGGGTTAATTGGGGTGATTGGGGGGGGGGGGTGATCTGGGGCTAAATGTGTAGTGTTTTGTGCACTTATAGTTATCTGTGCTCTCTGCTGGAACCAACCGACAAAAAGGAACCAGCAGAGAGCACAGAAGCCATTTAACACATTATTCAATACTATTATGAGACGCACAGGAGTGAATGAAGCCACAGACGGAGGTGCTCACAGTAAAAAGGATTCGCCCCTCCTTTGCAAATAAAAACAATATCAATTAGTATACTGGGCACTCACACTGTAGGTAGAACCGTAAGAATAGCAAAATGTCTTATTGGTCAAATGAATAGTTTTATTAGTAACTTGCTGCTTCTAATGATAAAAATAAACTACAATAATAAAATACAATACTAATAAGTACACTGGAATATTTATCGGTCAATAGGATACATAAGTATAAAAGCACTAGACATTAGACTAAAAATATCTAAAAGTGAATAAATTATATAAATACACAGTGATAAGAATAGATATTCAAGTATCAGGAATTTGATGGTATGCGGCTATAATGGCACTGGCTGATTTATCCTAAACAGGTAAGTACTGGCCAAGGAAATGAAGAGTGATCCTAGGACGAAGTCTCTAAAAAAACCAAAGTCCAATAGTGCAATGTGAAGCAATGTCCTAATACAGTGAGGGTTTTAGTGCGGCGTCCCGCTTCTACTCACTGTTCGGTGATTGCTGGTGTAGGTTACACTGCTGCAGTTCCAGTTCTCTGTGTCACCTAATGCTCCTTCTCAGGTTATCTCCGCTGCCGGTTTAAGTGGCTCTGGGCATCGCTCCGTATGTTTAAAGAGCCGATGTCCTCCAAGCCTATGTTAGCCTGCTTCCACGCTGCATCTGACATGCGGTCATAGAATGGAAATGTACTCGCTCTCCGACTGCAAGAGGTTCGAGCTTCCAGTGAATCAGCGTGGCAGGTTCTCCCAAATGATGTTCCGGCTTCTCAGCGTCAACCTAGAGGAATTTTTTCAATGCTAGGTGTAACAGGAATTCATGTAGAAATAAGCTGGGGGTCTTGAATCAAACGCGTTTCGGGGCTTCACATTCAGTCACTGAGGAAGGGGCAACGATGATCGACGAATGGAAGTCTCTGTCTCAGGCCCAGATACAAACAACAGGGAATATAACAAACAAAACAATAAGAACAGACAAGACTTATCTGAAAGTAGAAAACTGGCAACTCCAGAAGCACCACAGAGTACAACCGACCAGCTAGTAAGAAGGCAGGAAGAAAATCTATAAACCGCACCGCCAAGAGTGAGAAGCGGCTATTTATGGGAAAGGTAAATTACCAACAAGCAACACCTGAAGCAAGGGGTGTGGCATTCACCAAAACACAGACACAAAAAGATGCACAGTGAACTTGTCAATTTAACCCACAAGTTGCCAGTCTCTCCGATCTCCTGGTACCTGCCACAGGAATGTCCGTGACACTTGTCCCCTCACTACATCTCTGAGCTACTTTCCTGATACATCCCCATACGTAATCTTTGATCCTCACAAGACCTCTTTCTCTACTTTCCTCTCATCACTTCTTCCCATTGCCTCCAAGATTTCTCCTGTGCATTCCCTATACTCTGGAACTGTACCCTAACATATCAGACTCTTACCTACAGTGGAGTCCTTAAAAAGAAACCTGAAAACCCACCTCTTCAGACAAGCCTACAACCTACAGTAACCCTGCTGCCACTATAGAGCTGTATGATCAGCTTTACCCTCACCTACTGTGTCCTTCCCACATTTCCGATTTTAAGCCCTCACAGACAGGGCCCTCTCTCCTTCTGTACTAGTTTGTAAACTGTCTTGTTCATGCTTAGTGCAATTATGTACAGCACCATGGAATGAATGCTGCTTTAATAATAAATAATAATTGTAATAACAATTTGGTAATTTATTATTTCTACAAAACAAAAATGAGCCCTTGATTCCGCTTTTTCTCCAAGCTTCCTAGGCTCCATGGTAAATAAACTGATTGTTGGTGGATCACTAATTTAACAAGCAAAGTTAGGCCCCTTGCAGACGAGCGTGAGTGGATTAGGTCCGGATGCATTGTGAATGCGTTCAGTGAAAACTGTGTGATTTTGCAAATAAAGTCATTAGTTTTGTCTGCGATCGCGTTGAGTTGTTTAGTTTTTATTGCGTGGGTGCAATGCAATTTAACGCGTTTTGCACGTATTTATTTGTGATGCCTGATATGTAATGTATGATTTTCTTTGTACATAAACGCTCTGATTGTAGAGCGTTGCAGAATATGTCGGAACTACATAAATTCAGATTTATTATTTTAATTAGTATTTATTAGCAGGGATAGCAATCATAGCATGATCTCTGTCTTTGCCCCCATATACACAGAGTACTGTCAGTTAAACCCACCATTTTCAGTGAGACTGGCCTCTGTACAGAGGATTGCTGGGAAAACAGATCAGGTTCTCTCAGCATGCGCCTCTCTTTAGGCTTCTGGAAGATGGTGGTGACATCATTAAGCTGTTACAGCTATTGATTGCATCATTCCAAATGTATAAAAAAAAGCTTCCTGCAAACAGGATCATGTATATTTAAATTGCTTGAGCATGTATAGTAAGCATGTGAGAGGGTTAAATGGTATGTTTTATTTTATTACTTTAAAGTGTTTCCAGCCTTAAAGGGCTCTCCAGGTTTTTTATGAAAACTGTTCTTTCTTTTAACTTGTGGAAGACAGATAGTTAGATTTACACTGAGACACCGACCCCTTGTGCACAAACAGGTCATTTCTTCTTTTCTATACATTAGACAGCTTATGCTGTGGTTGTTGTTAATGTATATTAATTATGCAGTTTTGGGGGATTATTTAATGATGCGAGTGTAAAATATGGTGATGTTACACTACTGGTGAATGGGAGATCACACGATCATACAGAGGGTATTAAACTGTGTATCGGTTTTATTATTGTATAAGCTTGACAAAGACCCAGCTATTGTGGCAGTCGAAACGTTGCTATCAATACTGAATATGGATGCTGGTGCAACTATTTTTCTATACGTATGGGAAGAGGTGGATTGCTTCCTGCTCATAAGAGCATCTGCAGGGTGTACAGAATTGAAAAAGCAGAGTGCTGTCTATAAGATAGTATTCTAGCTTTATATTTACCTATCCGCAATTCCACTGCAGTCTCTTCTGCCTGGGCCCTGACTGGATGTGTGTGCTTCTGTTCCTGTTCAGCTGCATAGCGGTAATTGCAGATGAAAAGGGAAAGAAGAGCACACATCCAGTCAAGGCCCAGGCAGCCTGTGTGAGTGCAGCAAGGATGGTGGCATTAGGAAAGCAAGGGACGGGTAAGTATTAACCTGGAGAACCCCTTCAACATACAAAATGTGTATACTGGAGAACTCCGTTAACTATAGCATTGGTTAGGATGTCATTCAAAAGTTAATCTTCTAGGGGACAGATGTATACAAGTATAAGCCAGGATAGAAATAATGTTTTCTGAAATAGTTTCCAGAGTAGCAGGAAAGTATGAATAGCGATGCTTTGGAATATATAAAGGGTGATGAATACACAATGCTTTGGTTTGAAGCCAGCCAACAAATACAGTGTTGTGTCTTAAACTAGACATACACACTAGTCTTTTGTCAGCCAAACCCGCCAAGAACAGAAGGTTTGGCTGACACACTAATGTATATGGGGAGCTCCCAACTCTCCCCCTACAGATGATGTTGGGAGAGACAAGGACCAGGTGAAATTAATATTTTTGCCTGATCCTTTTGGGCTCGTGGGAGATAAGCTGTTGCCAGAAGTGTCTGGCAGCGGCTTTCGCAGCTCTCCCCATAGAATACACAGACATGTTCAGCCAAGCCTAACGTATATGTGTATGAGGAAGCCAGGGAGACCAGAGAGAAGTGTCAGACGAATGAATTTGTATGGGCAGCTTTAGAATTAAAGGGGTTTTCCAATTTCACAAACAGCCCCCCCATGTGCCAGCCCTCAGAGGGAATATACTTACTCCGCTCCTGGTCCCCGCACCTCCACTTCTCCCTGTACACGGATGAAACATCCGGTGTCGGGGGTAGCAGCCAATGGCAGACGGGGAAGGGGACGAGCCTCCCTAACGTCATCCATTGTGCAGGGACCAGGAGCGGCACAGGGAGCGGGGTAAGTATATTCCCTCTGGGGGGCCCGCCACATGGGGGGCTGTTTGTGAAATTGGATAATCCCTTTAACAAATCATTCAGCTCAACTCTTCCTGCTGTGAATTCCCTGCATGGAAGGCTGGAGAAGATTAGCCAACATGTGGGGAAAAAAATCCAGCATGTTGTGAGGAATCCATAAAAATGTCCAACTTTGTTTTTCAAAGGTTAAAAAACTCCTAGCTAACGTGGCTTAACTTAGAGGCTTCCAGGCCCTCTTAGTCCCTCTCCGACCTTATTCAGTGTCTCCTGAGGTTTTAGATCGCAGTGGTATAGCCAAATTATATCTATCTTTACTTTTACCCAATTCAATGTATGTCCTTTATACCATACGTTTGACTGTTTTACTCATGTATTCTGTTTTCTTATCTACTTGTGCCTTGCGATTGTAACCCCACACCAAGTCTACTAGATACTAATTGTAGCATTGCAAATCTGTATTTTAAAATATATGGTTAAGTAAAGAATAAAAAATAAAAAAAACTCCAGCATGAGTTACAGGTCAATAACTGCTGCCGTGTTTCGGATAAAGACAATCCTTTATCATAGCTCATCTCCATTATGAACACAAAGCTTTTAAAATTCACATATGCTGGTCACCTGACCAGGCAGAGACTCATCCCTTTTTTCTTAACCCATTGATGTCCAGGTAGCTTGCATGTGTGACACAAATATAACATAGGGACATGAAAACATTATGGACACATTAACTACATTCGGATTGGCTACATCGATGAGATGTTTATTGATCCATTTTCTAAATGGGCCAGTAGTACAACCCATGTAGTGTTTTCTGCAATCCTTGCAGGACACCAAATAGACTTCCAATTAAATAATTTTTTATAGCTTTAGTGTGACCACTAGTAAGAGAGAAGTAGCTCTTACTAATCTCCATGTAACCGCACGCTTTGTATCTTGCATGGCCGCACCTATAACTGTCATTTACAGACAACCATGTATTAAACTCAGACTTACTGGCAACACATAGACTTGGAGACAGTGACAATCTGAGGTAGCCTTTCTTCTGGCAACCATTTTCCCACGTAAAGCTAACTCTTGAGACTACAAGAAATTTAGACTAGAACCTTCAGAATCACAGGTGCATATCCATGAAGCAAACAGGATTATAAAAAAGAAAATGGCTGCACACCATTATACATACAAACAATAAAGCTAAGAAATAGGGGTCATTCTAAGTAAAAGTGGCACAATACGTACTATAAATGAGTCAATGGAAGTTCTTAGCGCACATATTTGATCAAACGTGTGTCGGGCCCATCTACCAGGCGTCAAGGTGGCTTCCGCAGATGGGTCCCTAACACTAATATACTGCCTCTCTTTGGACTTACCTAAGCCTACAATATTCAGGGCAGTGTAGGAACCAGCTACATACGTACTCTGCTCAGAAGTCCCAGGTAGATGGGCATGTTCAGTCTAAAAGAGACGCTACCCTCAATATATACTACAAAATAATTTAGACTAGACCCTTCAGAATCACTGGTGCATATCCATGAAGCAAACATAATTATAAAAAAAGAGAATAGCTGCACACCGTTATACATACAAACAAGAGAGCTAAGAAATGGGGGTCATTCTAAATAAAAGTGGTACAATGCTGACTATAAATGGGTCAATGAAAGCTCTTAGCGCACATATCTGCGGAAGCCACCTTGACGCCTGGTAGATGGGCCTGACACACGTTTGATCAAATATGTGCGCTAAGAGCTTCCATTGACCCATTTATAGTAGGTATTGTACCACTTTTACTTAGAATGATCCCCATTTCTTAGCTCTATTGTTTGTATGTATAACAGTGTGCAGCTAACTCTTGAGACAACACTGCTTTTTGCATCAGTACTGGAATATATTTCCATACTATCTGTTTAACCTGATTTAATTGTCGAGTAAATCTGGTGACAAATGTCACAGTGCTCAATGTGTGTGTGGACTCTTGAGTTGTATTCACACTACCCTGTTTATTAATTAGCAATTTCCAATCAAGTTTGGAGGCTCTCTGATAGGCACTATTAAAATTTGCTTCAGAATAGCATCTTACCTTCAACCTGGACCACAGTTTCTCAGATTCCATGTGGAAAAACATCCTCACGTGAACAATTCCTACTTAGTCTAACCCACTCTCTATATGGTATATTATTGATAATATAGCAGGGATGGCACGATGTGGCAAAAAGGACGGTGATTTCTACAACTTTGTATTATTTTGTGTGCCTAGGTCAATGTCCAGAAAATTTATTGTTGAACCTCCCATAATCGTTGTAAATTTTAGATTTAGTGGAATGTCACTGACATAATTTACTAATTCTCTGAATTCACATTTAGACTCCCTCCAAATCACTGGCAAATCATTGATAAAACATCCGAGGGACATAATGAAGGGATTCACAAGGGTATAAAATACCGCTCCTCCCATCTGACCATAGAAACATTTTCAAACTGGCGCTTTAAGAAGACAGATTACTAACAATCTCACAGATGTAGCCAATCAGGATATTGTGTATCCATGTTATGGGACCATTTCACAGATTGTCATGCTGGCAGCTCTTCTGCTTTATCTTTTTTGGGTATTGAAAAAGTTTTAAGGGACAGGAGGTGACTGAAATTACTTAATAGAGAAAAAAGTGTTTTTGCCTTGGGCACTAGACAACCAAAATAGTTAAACTCTCATCAGGATCTTATTTACTGCTATAAAGTCTGAGCCCCATAGTGCAGTGTTATACAAGGGTTACAAATATTGATGATATAATTGCATTATGATTATACAGTGGCTTAGGGATCGCCATAGCAACCATAGCAGTGGCTATGGGGCCCTACGCCACTGGGGGCCCATCCGGACCGCATTCATTTTTTTTTTTATATATATATATATATTTTTTATTTTTTATTTTTATATATTTTTTTTATTAACACACACAGGCAGCCAGGCCCGACCGCCCACCCAGTGTAGTGGGCGGGGGTGGGCGGGGCGCGGGCGGTCCGCGGCTCGGGCCTGGCTGGGGGGGAAGCCAAGGAGTAGTCAGGTCAGGACTGGAGCAGGCGGGCCCGGGGCGCACTGCCGCATGAGCAGAAGATGAGGTAGGTGGTGGAGGGGGCCGGAACGGGGGCGTACCTGTGGGTTGGCCACTCTGTGAGGTCTGCTGTAGTGTGAAGGACCTGCGAGGATGTCACAGTCATGTGATCAATTACAATAGGGGTGGAGTTTAGTGTGGAGGGGATACTAAAGAGTGAGTGGAGGACTTGTGGTGATGTCACCCGGAGGCGGAGCCAGGCACCAGCGCAGGAAGGAAATATTTCCTCCTAGTAACTAGAGGGAGGACGCGGGCTCAGGCGGTGGAGAGGGCCAGGCTGGGGGTGTACCTGTTGTGGAGCCAGAGGCCTGGAGGTACTAGGGAGGGAGTGGTCCCGCCGGCCGCACTGACGCCAGTCAGATTAGCGCTCTCTGACTGAGATTGAGTGAGAGAGAGGAACCTCAGTCTCGCACTGCTACTGCTGCTAGCCTGTGCCTGCCTGCGCTGTACTGGACCGGTCCTCTGCTCGGTGCTCCTGCCTCCTCCTCAACTGGTCTCCAGTCCTGCCACTCCAGTCTATGCCTGCTGTGACTCTAAATAAAAGTAAGAAGTCAAAGTGAATTTAAGAAAGTGAGAACTTATGATTTCTGAGATACTTAAATCTAAATTCTGAAGTTAAAAAAAGCTGCCTGCAGAGTAAGGCCCCCAAGAGAAGCAAGGGGCGCCCTCCTTATTATTGCAGGTCTGCAGGCAGCTCTTTTTAACTTCAGAATTCAGATCATGAGACTCAGTCTCACTAATTACAAATTTACAGCACACACCCTCTAGTGTTCACCATCAGACAGGGGAAGGAAGAGACCCCAGAACTAGAGTGTGCCCCCCAACTTGGGGGGCACACTGACACTCTAGTTCTGGGGTTTCTTTTCATCCCTTCCCTACCCTGTCTGATGGTGGACACTACAGGGGTGTGTGCTGTAATTAGTGAGAGTCTGATGATCTGAAGTTAAAAAGAGATGCCAGCAGTGATAAGGAGGGTGCTTCTTCCTTCTTTTGGGGGGCACACTCTAGTTCTGGGGTTTCTTCCACCCCCCCCTTCCTTATATGACAGACTAAGGGTACTTTTACACTTGCGGCAGGACGGATCCGGCAGGCTGTATTTCGCTGGACTGCTGCTCTGTCCTCATTGACTATAATGGGGATGGGGCGGAGCTCTGGCGCAGCACGGCACTGCGCGGTGAGAGGCCACCGGACGAAGAAGTCGGACTTGCAGTACTTTTCGGCCGCCAGCCATTCACCGCACACTGCCGCGCTGCACCGGAGCTCTGTCCTCGTTCCCATTATAGTCAATAGGGATGGAGTGGCGGCTAGCCGAAATAGCGGCAGGACGGATCCAACAGGCTGAACCGCCTGTCGGATCCGTCCTGCCGCAAGTTTGAAACTACTTGCAAGTGTGAAACTGCTCATGGCGGTGGGAGATCTAGGATGGGTGTTTGGGTGGGAGCTCTGGAAGGGGTGGTGGGAGGCTCGATAGATATGTAGGGGCTGGGGGGGGGCCCATAAATATTTTTTGCTATGTGGCCCATGCATTTCTAGCTACGCCCCTGTGATTATACATACATTATGGTTACCTATATTTCTTATATTTATGAATGCTGCTGTACAAGTACTGCATTTTCATGTGCCGCCTAAATATTTGTATCACACATGCAAACTATCTGCATATTAATGGGTCAAGAAAGGAGGAAGGTGTTTCCACCCAGTCAGATGACCAGTATATGTGCATTTTAAAAGCAATCGCAGCATTCAACCTATCAGGGGGTTTAAAAAAATTGCCACGTTTTGTTCAATCAAAATGTCTGGGATGGCCTCTCCATGATCAAATGGATGAGGTGAGTATGTTTTTGTTTTTATTGCCTTTTCAGGAAAAATTATTCGTTACCACGAAGCAACAAGAAATTCGGATTCATGGCGAATCAAATTTTTCTTAAAATTCTGATTGAATTCCACTTCGATTCACTTAACACTAGTAGAGATAAATGAGAATGACAAACAATTGTAATATGCTTTATTCACAGGGACTCAAAGTGCAGAGATATTTGTGGCAGGAGTGTCTCCCTGGGAAGTCAGTGGCTGCCATATAAGTGCTCAACTTCAACACATAACGCACACTAGCGTCAAAGCTATGATGGATTGTTTTTATCCAAAGGGATTAGTGGTTAATACTGACCTGTGATTCATGCTGGAGTTACTTAACCTTTGAGAAATTAAATTTTTATAGATTCCTCACGATGTGATAGAAATTGTTTCCCAAGTGTTGTGTGTAAGGAACCTTCATAAGTACCATATTGGATTATATCATGTTTTTTATGGAGTTCCTGGATCTGCATTAAAAGGGTTTTCCGAGACTTTTAGGCTGGTTTCACATGGGCGTTGCGGGAAAAGGTGCGGGTGCGTGGCGGGAACATGCACGATTTTTCCGCGCGAGTGCAAAACATTGTAATGCGTTTTGCACGCGCGTGAGAAAATTTGCCATGTTTGGTACCCAAACCTGAACTTCTTCACAGAAGTTCAGGTTTGGATTAGGTATTCTGTAGATTATGTTTAAAACATGTTTATAAGGGAAAATAATAGCATTCTTAATACAGAATGCATAGTACAATAGGGCTGGAGGGGTTAAAAAAAATTGCAAAAATGTTTTACTCACCTTAATCCACTTGATCGCGCAGCCGGCATCTCTTCTGTCTTCTTCTTTGCTGTGCACAGGAATAGGACCTTTGATAACGTCACTGTGCTCATCACATGGTCCAATCACATGGTGCATCACCGTGTGAGGGACCATGTGATTGGATCATGTGATGTGACGTCACCACAGGTCCTTAGCCGGCAGCTCAACATTACAGAAGAAGACAGAGATCCGCAACTACGCGATCAAGAGGACTCGTGAGAATTTTTTTTTTTTTAACCCCTCCATCACTATTTTACTTTGCATTCTGTATTCAGAATTCATTTTTTATGCGGCCGGCGAAAATAGCTGAGCGCTGGCTCGGCTATTTCCGTCGACCCCATAGAAATGAATGGGAGCGGGGGCTGCACATGTGCGGTACGCTCCCATTTACTTCTATGGGGACCCGGCTTGTCTTATAAACCCGCACCTATATAGAGAATGGAGCCCAGCAAGGTGTTGGCTGGAGGACTCCGGTCCGGCCACCACCTTGCTGGGCTCCATTCTCTATATAGATGCGTGTCTATAAGACAATGGGAGCATGTCCTAGCCATATGCCCCTATTGTCTATGATGAGACAACCCCTTTAAGGGTCATTTGCATGGGCTGATTGAAAGAGCAATTATTGGGAACCAACCATTTGTTCCGCACCATTGCCAGCTTTTTCATCAACGATCGTTACTATGATCATTTTTCCCAATAGATTTTCATTGTTTGTCTGCAGCAAAATTTTGTTTACTAAGGACATTATGCTGCCAACATGAAAAACTGTGATTTTATGTGGCGCATAAGCTATTGTATTACCTAACAGACTGAGGATGTGCTAGTTACCTTTTTCATCTCACTGTTGGTGGTGTCATTGGAGCACCAGGTTGGAAGTAAGTAATTAATGCAGTAAACCATCGGACATCAGCGCTGCTGGTTTAATAATAGTATATCACTAGCTGCTGTTTCCAGCACAGCAATAAGGTTATAGTGGCAAACCCCTTTAAGTGTATAGTCCCAGAGCAGTAAATGTAAGGGTTTGGTTGACAACACTATATTTCTACTGTACAAAGATTTATTCAAAATGTATTTACAGTTTTGCAACACTACATATAAATATTCACAGTTACAAGTATACAGTCCCCCTAGTGTCACAGAATAGGTAGCATTTCCTAATATTTGGACTTTATTAATAGTAATCTCTTAAGGCCTCTTTCACACGCGCGTGTGTGCTCCATGGCCGTATTGCAGACCGCATTTGCCGTTCCATGGGAATTCCGCATCACGGATGAAGACCCATTCACTTGAATGGATCCACAAATCCTGAGATGCGGAATGGTGCGGAACGGAAGCACGGAACGGAACCCTATGGAAGCATTGCGGAGTGCTTTCATGGGGTTTCATCCCGTACTTCCGTTCCGCAAAAAGATAGAACATGTCCTATCTTTTTGCAGAACGGGCGGATCGCGGACCCATTAAAGTGAATGGGTCCATGATCTGCCGCGGCTGCCCCATGGTTGGTGTTCGTGCATTGCAGCCTGCAATTTGCGGGACGCAGCACGTCCACAGGGCGGACACGTTCGTGTGCAAGAGGCCTATGAAAACAAAAGAAAAGGCTGAAATTGAATGTATATGAAAAACATAGACTTTAAAATGCTGAGTAAAATGAAGTTTCATTCAATTTAAACGCAACATGTTTTAATTAAAAACATTTTCTACTTATTTTTTAAAATTTGTATACACAGTGTTTGTTTTGCACAACATAAATGAAAACCATTAATAATAAATGGATTTGTCTGCATTTACAGATATTTTTCCCCGTAAAAATGGAAAACATCTCTAAACCAAATGGATCCCATTTTTTATCAATAGCTGCCGGGTCAATCATACAACAGATTTGCAACTTTCAGTTATAACAGAAACCATAGCACAGATGTAAGCCAAACCTTCCTTATGTCATACAACTGTTATGTGTAGTTTTACACATGGGGCCTTGTAAGTAAGAAGTAATCACACTGTAGCTTTCATTTTGTAAGAGCAGGTTGAAGGGGTTTTCTGAGACTTTTATACTGATGACCTATCCTCTGCATAGGTCATCAGTATCTGATCGGTAGGGGTCCAACACCCAGCATCCCGGCTGATCAGCTGTTTGAGAAGTCACCGATAATGCAGTAGCGTCACAGCCTTCTTGCAGCTTAGCCTAGGCCAGTGATGGCTAACCTTGGCACTCCAGCTGTGGTGAAACTACGACTTCCAGCATGCTCCATTTATTTCTACAGAGTTCTGAGAGCAGCCAATCAAGGGGGGCATCTTGGGAGTTGTAGTTTTACCACAGTTGGAGTGCCAAAGTTAGCCATCACTGGCCTAGGCCATGTGCCGTCACATTCATCAGTCACATGGCCTAGGAGCAGCTCAGCCCTCTCAAACAGCTTATCAGCTGGGGTCCCGAGTTTTGGACTCCCATCAATTAGATACTGATGACCTATCCAAAGCATAGGTCATCAGTATAAAAGTCTTGTATGTATTTTGCAGTCGGCAAAAAACTGATCTGCAAAAAATACGGATGGCGTCCGTGTGCAGTCCGTATAGATGGCCCCTAGTAGAACAGTCCTATCCTTGTCCGTAATGCGGACAATAATAGGACACGTTCTATTTTTTGGCGGAACGGAAATACGGACACACAGAAATGGAATTTACACGGAGTAACTTCTGTTTTTTTTTTGCGGACCCATTGAAATGAATGGTTCCGTATATGGTTCACAAAAAAAATGAAACGGAGACGGAAAGAAAATAAACTTGTGTGCATGAAGCCTAAGGGTGTCCCACACAGTGTTTGTTGCAGTTTTTGAACCAAGGCCAGAAGTGGGTACAGCAGGAAGAAGTCTTTTTTTTATATATATATTCCATTATATTTGTCATTCCCTTCCAACCCACTACTTCTGGCTTTGTGTGACACCACCCTCAGAAATGAAAACTGAACTTTGATTGGTAAGTTTTCTGCTAAGACAGTCTCTAATAATGTTTAGTACATAATGACAATCAACCATTGCTATAAGGAATGTGTGTTCTCTATCCAGTGCCAAACATTTACATTCACATAGGCATCTAAAATCAAGTGCTATTTTTCAGAGCAAAAGTAGTCGAGCATCTTTCTCAGACCACCAATGATAGTGCTAAATCAGTCAACCTCTGGAGTTTCCAGGCCTTTCACTTTATATTAAGTAGCGGTGAATGTATATAGCTGGTGATAAGAGCAAGGTCATAAGTCATGCAATTACTTGAAACAAAGCTCAACAAGAGCGAAACGGCAGTTGCCTCCTAGCGGTGTTTGGCCCGCATGACGCTGAACTTTTTATGTGAATAAAGCTGCGAAGAGTATTTTTTGGGGGAGTGCCGCATTCTTTTTTCTTTTCTCTCCTTTCATGCAAATACTTTGTTTAGTCCAGTTTTAAGTGTAAAGGTCAAAATCTCCAAGAAATTGAATTGCTACTTTTACATTTGACATTTGCACGTCTTAATAGCTAACACTGAGCGTATGAGTCCATTTCGGCTTCTGAAAGTATATGTTTCATATTCCTGTGGTACACAACCATTTCCTGACCCTTCAGCCCAAGCCAAGCAGTAATCTCTGTTACGAGAATCCCTAAAAAAAAATATTAAATCATTATGGAGATTTGTAGCATAAGCAAACCTAGATGATGTGCCATAAGCACACAAATGGAACACAGTGCATGGAGAAGATCGAAATAAAAATAAAAAAGCAAAAAGATCAATACATTTTGAATGAACAATAAAGAAAAGGGATGAGCGAACCTGAACTTTACTGTTCCGGGTTTGGTGTTCGGGTGGTGTAGGAAATCCGTTATATATTCCGTTATAACGGAATTCATAGACGGAATGCAAAGCGGAAGCCTTTAAGAGGCATTCCGTTTTTATCATTCATGATAGAAGTTTATGGCTAAGCATACCCTAAGCATACCAGATCAGTCTGGTTTCCGTTATGAAGGATTTTGTTTTCCATCATGCATAACGGAAACCAGACGGATCCGTTATGCTCAGCCATAGACTTCTATTATAATGGATCAAAACGGAATGCCTCTTAAAGGCTTCCGTTTTGCATTCCAGCTATGAAATTCCATTATAACAGAATTCCTACACCACCCTGACGCTGTAAAGTTTGGGTTCCTTCATCCCTAGAACTTTGGTTGCATAATAATATTTTTCTTTATCGGTCTACATGATATACAAATGTCTACATGATAATGAAAAATTATGCTGATGAAACGAGGTGACTAAAGGAAATCAGATGCAGGGGAAAAGTCAAGCCAGCTGTGCTTACCTGAGCAGACAATGATTTCCTGATGAACAGCCTCCTAAGCAACGTCCTACATCAATTTCCTAGAAGATTTACAAGACAAAGAAATTCAAATCACATCACCATCTCTGAACAAAAGCCAATGCATAACACTCATTTGCTTTAGTAGAAACCTTTTTACATATCAACAACTATCTCTACACCACATAAGTCCTCCATACACAGCTGGTCGGGTCAAAATCCAACAAACAAGAGCCTTGCCCAACAAGAAAGATCAAAATGTATTACAGTATCTCAGAAACACTCTTTTTAAATGAGCCTCTTTATATTAGCAACCACTAGTAAGGTACTTTCAAGCTTAGCTATGTATGCTTCACACATAAGGTTTCTCTAGAACAGCAACTCTAGATTAACTTGCAGGATAGCAAGCTGAACTGGATGGACAGATGTCTTTTTTCAGCCTTATAAACTAAACGAAAATTGACAATTTTAGACAAGCTGCATATGAAAGGTGCTGCCTGATCTCACAGACCTATTAACTTGAATGGGCCAGTCTAGCATGAAAAATGGACCAAAATGGTGCATTACACAATTTTCTCTTCATAAACAGATTCGGACAGACTAGGACATAAGCATTGCTCATCTGTATAAAACCTGGCAACTGTTAAACCATAGCAGTTCACATGAAAATGTATTTTTATTCTTTCCAATAAAGATACAACTAACAATGCTATCTTACAGTATATAACTAACAGAAAACTGTTCCAGAGAAAATAGATACATTACCTTTAGTCTTTCTTCTTTGACACCCTTGGCATTATAGATGACTTCATAGTAATATTCAAGATAGGTGACCCTATAGCAATTCTCCTTCATTTCACACGTTTCCACAGTCTTCACTACCTCTGCTCCATTTGGACTGTCAACAACTACAGTGTCAAATTTAGTTGGGGAGCAGTGAAGACCTATAAAGATATACGGTGAAGGTTACTTACTCCATATTATTAAACCAAGAGATTATAAATGTCAGAGGCCAGTAGGCGATACTAGTTGTCTGCATCACTGTTTACAGTTACCAATATATAGCAACATACATTTGCATATTCATTAATTATTGCTTATGCTTTTCAATATGGTAATATATATATATATATATATATATATATATTGTCACACGTTAACTATACCTGAACTAACTGTGGGACTTGAGCATTTTCCTACATCCAATGTTGATTCAAACGGTGTGTCTGTGAAGAATGTCTTCAGAAACGGCATTCGGATACATTCCTGTGGGGTGGGATTGCATTGACAGTCCTCAATCACCTCCACTTCTTGAACTCCCTGGAAAAGCAGAACCCTCTCCAGTCCAACCTTTGTTGGTTGACAGCTATTTTCATGGGGACACGATGGCTCTGAGGTTGACGTCAGCGTTGTATCAGGCATTCTCTCTCTTAACTATAACAATACAATAAAATTGTACATGATGTATGCCATTATGTGAAATATATCAAGAAGCTTCAAAAGAAAATTTGAGAGCAATAAAATAATGTAGCAAAAATAATATCATAACATTAACCTTTTTATTTTTCAGGAACTCCAGCATTGATGAATGTTTTGAAAGCCCATGAATTCCAGAATTGTAAGAATTAAATCTTTGGGGGACTCCACAGTGAGATCTGCACAAGCCCACATCCACACTTACAGGACTGCCAGATATATCTATAGAGACACATGAATAATATTAGCATAAATGCAAATAATAGTAATAATATTTGCAACCTTTATATCAGATACAATGTAGTGAACATAGTCCCAGAGCATCGGTCCACTCAGGACACAAGTACCTACCTTGTCCAATATAGAGAAAATTGCTATGTCTTTTACAGCATCCTCGTTCTGTAAATAAATTCCTTCTGTCAGCAGGCCTGCTTATGATACCGTCATCTGCAGAAGAGTACACTGCATTAGTGCACAGTAAGCAAACACACAGGACTATACAGCATGCTAAATACTTGGAATAAGAACACCTTCTCTCTGCAGAGCTGCAGATCATATCAGCACTACAGAAATAACTGGATGACTTAATAAACAAATGAAACTTTGTCTTTCTTTGTGCTTCTTCAAATGAAAAAAAAAAGGGAGAATACTTACAAGCAGCACCCAAGAAGCAAAGTAAACTGCAGATATTAAGCTTCACTAGCAGTGAGTACTCCATGTCTGTTTCCCAATATTGCCTCCAAGATACTGGAAGATTATCTACACTTACACCAGAGACCTTTATATCCTTAGGGAGACAGATCTAACATGTATATTGGTGCCAAGGATACAATAAGAGGCTTCTGAGATTGAAATCTTAAAACAACACAAAAGTGGTGTCAACCCTTAAACTAATTGAATTTCCCCACTTAAATATCTCTAAAACAGTGGTTAAGGTCCACATCAAAGAATTGTTTCAAATACCAAATTACCCCCTAAGCATGGGTCATCTTTTGGTTTTATTTACTAGCTCGGCTTGAGGTGTGAGCTCAAACTACTTCTGCTAGCCAAATGAAGGCTTAATTAGCTTTCCCTCCCTTTGAAAAGTAAGAAAAGCACTTGAAAGCTATTCTTCTCTTCTTCTCAGTTGTCTTTCATCTGTAATTAAAACACTTTCACGACACTTGAATGTTTAAGTCCACAGTGTTCTTTTGATAAACGGAGACTTCAAAGGAGCGATCATTCTGCAGCAAGAATGATAATGTTTGCATTATATATGTGTTGTATAGGAATATATTATGTAGGCATATGTGAATAATAAGTGAAAGATGAGTCAACTATTACATAAATCACCCACATAATGATAGAAGATAAAAAAATGTATTAAGATAAAATTAAAGTTGGACTTTCAGATTGTTTTTGCGTGTATAGGCACAATTACAGTGCGCCAATGTGCAAACGATTGTCGGGAAGTAAGGCGATTATTTTCCCGACAATTGCTGCTCATTAGTGTAGGTGAAGCACTGCATTTACATGCAGAGATCGCCTCCACAGTATGAAGATGAGTGATGGCTACTGCTACAGCTCGTCATCATACAGCTGAATTATTTCTGGGCAGCAGTTTGTTTACACAGCATGTCTGCTGCCCAGGAACGATGACCGAGGTGTCTGCATAAATAATAATAACAGTCTTTATTTATATAGCGCCAACATATTCCACAGTGATTTACAATCAGGGGGTACAGAGTCATAAATAACAGCAACAGACAAGTCAACAATTAAAACAAGAGGAGTGAGGGCCCTGCTTACAAGAGCTTACAATCTATGACAAGATAGGGGTGGCAGAGAAAGTAACAAGTGCTTGTTTGGTACAATGGTCCAGCTATCTTAACACAATAGGGCAGTATATAAAAAGCTGCATAAGCCAGTCGCCAGCCGATATCTGTAGTACTTCTGAGTGCATGGAGTGAGGATATTTGACAATAGATCAGGTTCAAAAGAATGATGATGAAGGGGTGTGAATGGATGAACGGTTTTACCCGATGAACAAGCGTTTCACACATTCATCACAAGTTTATCGGGTAACGTGCAGCACCTTTAAACGGACAGATTATCAGAAACTGTTCATAGGAAAGTTTATTCCAGATAATCGGCCTGAACCAGGGGCAGATTGGCCATAGACCTTACAGGGAAATTTCGAGGTGGGCCGATGCCCAGGGGGCTGCCCAAGCCCCCATCTCTGTTGTTGGCTGGGTACAAAATAAGTATATGTATAAATTTACGCTGTGCGAATCAGGTACTCAGGTACCTGGCCAGCGACATGCTGTCCTGAATTGAACTATTTTCCGCATATCACTTCCTCACCCTGCTCCATATCTTAATCAGACAATTGGAGGAGGGCAGAACATGGTGACTACTGATGGCCAACACAGAGGGACAGCTTTTGGGGCAATATATTGTGCTGCACTGTGGTAGATGGTATTCTGCTCTATGATAGTGTTGACCCCCCCCCCCCCTACTTTTGTTGCCCCACTTCCTGTCAATTTAGACCCTCCTATGACATGGGACCACTTTTAAGTATTTTTTTCTAGGGCCACTTTAGGTTTCCAATCCGCACCTGGCCTGAACATTGAGCCGTTTATTTGCAGAATAAGTGCTCAATGGGGAGAGAGGAGAAAGCAGCTCTGGCATAAGCTTATGTTTAAGGACAGGGGTTAGCAACTTTCAGCACTCCAGCTGATGTGAAACTACAATGCCCAGCATGCACACTTGCTCAGCTGTTCTTGTAACTTCTATAGGAGTAAATGAAGCATTCTGGGAAATGTTGTTTCAGAACAGCTGGAGTGCCAGAGGTTGCTGATCCCTGTTCTAGGAGAACCAAAGGATCCAATGTTGAAATTCAGTGCATTTGATCCTTCTCTCAGCAGACATCGTCTGTGGAGGGAGAAAGGGAACTCCCCATACATATTAAATTGTCGGCCAGTCCCCCTGAAAACGACAGATTCAGCCGACAATAGTCTAATGTGTATGGGAGACTTTATTCGCTCAAGTGTCTGCATTACAAAACAACAGTTCAGTAAACAATAGGTGAGAAAGAACTTGAATAAGGACAATACATTGACACTTTGATCAGTGGTGTCTGTTATTAATCAGTGCTCCACAAAATTATTATGCTGCAGTAATTCAATTTTGTTCAATGTAAATATCTAACTTCACATTGTGTTTGAGATATGTTGTCTCCCTAAAGAGTATAGGAACTAAAATGTAGTAATTATCCTTTTGTAATGGTTGTGAAATTCATGTTTTATTATGCAAACTGGAAAGTAACATAGAACATAATAATAACGTTAAATAATGCAAAGTGACAACTAACAAGGTATAAATGGGCTTATACTGACCGTACACATTTAAAATGAAATGGACAACCCCACCGTTATCAACAGGATCAGCCAAACATCTAGATAAGGCTGTGCATCCCCAATCTAGGGGTAGCCAACAGACCCCTTGATTTCTGCCATCAGGGGAAAGAAAGACTAGGGGGTCTATTAGACCCCTGATCAGGCAGGCGATTGTGGGGAGGGAAGCGTTCCACTCCGGCAATCACTTGCTCGCTAACGGAGAAGACAGCTGCTATTACATGCAGTGATCTCTTCCGCAGTATGGGGAGGAGAGATGACTACGCGATCGCTCGTCCCCATGCTGAACAGTGGTTTGCTGGAGGCAGATCGTGATTAGACAGCACAATCTGCCGCAGGAAAATACTGAACTTTCAGTATGCTGAAAGATATGGATTGCCTAATGAACGAGTGTTTGCTCATTTATTGGGCAATCGGCAGCAGTATTACACTGCAAGATGATCGCTAATAAACGTTCATATGAAAGCTTGTTAGTGATCATCAGGCAGAAAATCTTCCCATGTAATACACCATTAGGCTACATCCACACATTGTGGATCAGAAAATCACGGATACCAGCCATGTGAATGTAGCCGGCCCTATGATCGAAATGCTCTATCTTTTTTGCGGGGCAGCGGAATGGATCTACGGATGCGGACAGCACATTGTGTGCTGTCCACATCTTTTGCAGCCCCACTGAAATGAATGGGTCCACACTCTTTCCGCAAAATTGCAGAATGGATGCACAGCCAAAAATACGGTCACATGAATGCACCCTTAGGTGTGTTGGATTTCAAAATAAACGATTCTTTGTTCCCCTAAGGTGGAACTTAGTTGTTGTTTGTTTCAATGTCCGTTCCGTTTTTTTTGCGGATAGGATGCGGACCCATTCATTTCAATGGGTCCACAAAAAACACGGACAGCTCAGTTCCGCGTGGGTGTAATATGTTTTGATGCGTTTTTCACGCGTGTGATAAAAAACTGAAGGTTTACAAACAACATCTCTTCGCAACCATCAGTGAAAAACACATTGTATCTGCACTTGCTTGTGGATGCAATGCGCTTTTCACTGAAGCCCCATTCACTTGTATGGGGCCAGGGCTGCTTTAAAAAACGCAGAATATAGACTATAGGCAACGCAGAACTGATGCGTGAAAAAAACGCTCATGTACACAGACACATTGAAATGAATAGGTCAGGATTCAGTGCGGGTGCTATGCGTTCACATCACACATTGCACACGCGCGGAAAACTCGCTTGTGTGAAAGGGATCTTACACTTCTTTCATTAGCAATCTGCAGGAAACTGCAGCTCCTGGCAGCATCACAGGCACCGCTTGACCATGGGGGCCGGTATTATGACAGCACCCTAAAGCCATTCCTAAATAGGCCATAAAAAATGTAATGTTTTGGCCTGATGAAATGATTATGCTAAAAATCTGAATTCGTTGAAATCTCCCCCTCCTGAAAGAGAAGTTTGCGACAGTTGAATGCGTATTATAAGGTATTATGTACCCCCTTATTATTAGCAGTCACTTTGGTAAAGCTTCATGTTTTTAAATGATCACAGAACTTATAATTTACAGTAGGAGGCACATTATCCCATATATGACATACATATGTTTGAATTAGTGTGATCTTTCATCTCCTAAAATAGGAAGGACTGATCTTCACTGTATGTTACAGACCGTGTTTGACCACTTGGCACACTGTGGCATACATTTACTTTAGGGAATGTCTTGGCTAATGGCTCCATGATGTTCACTTTTTTCAGGATCAATAGCAAAAAACAAATTAGTGAAATTAAGTTTACTAGCTGAAAGATTTTATAAAAAGGTCCCCCCGCCCCCAAAAATACATTTTACCATTAAAAATATTTGAATTTTTAAAACCTTACCATACCATGCTGTAAATGTACGCCATGGCAACGCCCCCCAAATGTTATCGTGCAGGTTTCCGATGGCAGCTGGAAGCAATACAAAGGTCTCTGGGTCTGCCATGTCCAGAAGGCTGCCATAGGCAGGATCTTTTATGGATTAAAATCTGTGGGGGGAGTGGCTTGGCAGCTGAGCGTAATGGCCACGTGAAACTTCAGCTCCAGCACATAGCGGCTTACTTAGCGTGGTTTCCCCTGATACCTGCCGCTTCTTTTTGTCAAATTGTGCCAACAGCTTCTCTACGATGCCCATAGGCAAGAGGGCTCATGCCAAACAGGGCATGCTACTATGATAAGGATGCTGACAATGGGCCCGACGGAGCCTTGTCTATCTCCGCCATCTTCTGGGTCATCTCCCGCGTCTCCTCCGCAGCTGTGGCATGGAGCCTCCCAACTTCACAGCAATAGCCAAGCCTCACCTCAGCGTACCTTGCCTTCCTCCAGTGAATCTGAGAACAGACACCCAGCACGAGGAGCATAGAAAAGCAGAGGCCCAGAATCCAGCCTGCAGAGACAGCAGAGGTGAGTGCAAATTCTGAAGCCCCCCTACTTCTGATCAGCCAGCCTCTAATAATCTCATGAGAGACATGCTGGTAGCCTTCGGTTCAGCTCTCCACAAATTTTTCCTGCCTACTGGTCCCGCTTCTATTCTCCATTGCGGGCCTAGATTCCAGGGTTTCACATGTGGACACCAAGTTGGGGAATTTGCCGTCTCTCACAATCAACTTATTGACAATCATGAGGAAATGTCAGCGGACATAGAGAGCAAAAGGCTAAACTGATTGATCTAGAGGATCGCTCTAGGCAAAATAATATCAAATTTCGTGGTATACCAGAGGATATCGGGCCTTTAGACCTCATGTCCTACCTGCAAGCCTTTATCCAAAAGCTCTTGCCCTCTTGCTCTGCCCAGGATCTTGTTATTAACAGGGTCCATGGGATCACTCGGCCACGCCATCTACCAGAGACTGCACTGACTTTTTTCATGTAAAGGAGGCAGCCCTAGCCGCTGCTCACCAGTTGTCAGAGATCCATAGCATCGGCAGACCACGCCCGCCAATCTCCTCCACATAGTCTGATCTCCGAGTAGCACACAGTCAGTGCCGGAAAGGGTACCAAACATTGACACTTGGATGTTCCAGAAGGTGCTCTAGAGTAACCCTTGGGATCTTGGCAACAAACAGGACTTTGTCCCCACAAAGTTGATTTTTGCCAGGATAGTAAACCCCCCCTGGTGGTCCACACCATTCCAGTCTTTGCTCGAGTCAGATAAGACCTTTTCCTCTCTTTTTTTTTTCTTTGTTTATCCATTATGTTTTGTACTAATTACTATTGTTATGTCTCAGACGGGTATATTGCACAGAGAGCTACAAGTATGGTCTGGCTACTTTATTGGGCCCACTTTAGACTAGCTGGAGGAAATAGCTCCCTAGACATGTATTATGGTTCTTAAATTTGTATCTTTGAAAGTTTAAGGGTTCGACAGCCCGCAAAAACGCTCCTTTATGTGGTGTGAAGCACTACAACTTAAAGCTGACATACTTTGCGTGCAAGAGTCTCACATTATTAGCAAAGATGCACACAGGATTCAACATAATTTATGTCCCCATGTCGTGCAGTCCCACTGTCACAAGAAGCAGAGGGGTGTTGTATTTGGCCTTCAGTAACTCTGTTGCCTTCTCACCTATTACCACAATACTGGATACTAATGGTAGATTCTTCATTCAGGTGTGTACATTGAATAACATCAGAGTGCAGAAGGGTCATCTCATTATCTGTGGTGACGTCAATATTGTCCCTAATGCTGGGGTAGACTCAATAGCTACCACTAAGAGGCTATACAGGGAGTGCAGAATTATTAGGCAAGTTGTATTTTTGAGGATTAATTTTATTATTGAACAACAACCATGTTCTCAATGAACCCAAAAAACTCATTAATATCAAAGCTGAATATTTTTGGAAGTAGTTTTTAGTTTGTTTTTAGTTTTAGCTATTTTAGGGGGATATCTGTGTGTGCAGGTGACTATTACTGTGCATAATTATCAGGCAACTTAACAAAAAACAAATATATACCCATTTCAATTATTTATTTTTACCAGGAAACCAATATAACATCTCAACATTCACAAATATACATTTCTGACATTCAAAAACAAAACAAAAACAAATCAGTGACCAATATAGCCACCTTTCTTTGCAAGGACACTCAAAAGCCTGCCATCCATGGATTCTGTCAGTGTTTTGATCTGTTCACCATCAACATTGCGTGCAGCAGCAACCACAGCCTCCCAGACACTGTTCAGAGAGGTGTACTGTTTTCCCTCCTTGTAAATCTCACATTTGATGATGAACCACAGGTTCTCAATGGGGTTCAGATCAGGTGAACAAGGAGGCCATGTCATTAGATTTTCTTCTTTTATACCCTTTCTTGCCAGCCACGCTGTGGAGTACTTGGACGCGTGTGATGGAGCATTGTCCTGCATGAAAATCATGTTTTTCTTGAAGGATGCAGACTTCTTCCTGTACCACTGCTTGAAGAAGGTGTCTTCCAGAAACTGGCAGTAGGACTGGGAGTTGAGCTTGACTCCATCCTCAACCTGAAAAGGCCCCACAAGCTCATCTTTGATGATACCAGCCCAAACCAGTACTCCACCTCCACCTTGCTGGCGTCTGAGTCGGACTGGAGCTCTCTGCCCTTTACCAATCCAGCCACGGGCCCATCCATCTGGCCCATCAAGACTCACTCTCATTTCATCAGTCCATAAAACCTTAGAAAAATCAGTCTTGAGATATTTCTTGGCCCAGTCTTGACGTTTCAGCTTGTGTGTCTTGTTCAGTGGTGGTCGTCTTTCAGCCTTTCTTACCTTGGCCATGTCTCTGAGTATTGCACACCTTGTGCTTTTGGGCACTCCAGTGATGTTGCAGCTCTGAAATATGGCCAAACTGGTGGCAAGTGGCATCTTGGCAGCTGCACGCTTGACTTTTCTCAGAAAAGAAAAGAACTTGAGATCTGTAAAAGCGTGTTATTATTCTCAGGATAATAAAGCTGGGAAATTCTTAGCCAGTCACCTCAAAATGCGCGCAGTCAAATATAGAATACCCTATTACATTCAGTTGACGGCAGTAGGATCTATGACCCAAAAGCAATTGCAGATCAATTTCTGGACTATTACTTCTCATTATATAATCTTTGAAATTCCACTGAAACATATGTAGCCCCCCCCCCCCCTCAGATATCAGCACTTATATCTCAAATTTATATCTCCCAACCCTCACTCCTCAGCAACAAGTCTTATTATCTCTCCCCATTACTCATTCTGAGATTTTTTAGATTATTACCTCCCTGCCTCGATATAAATCCCCTGGCCCGGATGGCCTATCTAATATATACTATAAAACCTTTCAAGACCAAATGCTGGCTTACACTGAAGCATTCCGAGAGCGCTCCTTCCCAGAGGAGATGCTTGTGGCCACTATTGTAACCCTACCAAAGCCTTGCAAACCTGACAAACCCCAGTATTTCAGACCCATCTCCCTCCTAAACACAGATTTAAATATCTATGCCAAGACCCTACTACTATACTACCCTCATTAATAGGGATTGATCAGACGGGCTTTGTTAAGGGCAGGCAAATTACAGATCATACTCGTCAGGCTTTAAACTTAGTAGACTATATTAACCGAAGCGGCAATCAGGCCTTGCTGGTTAAGTTGGACACTGAGAAGAAATTTGATCGCCTTAACTGGTCGTTTGTCTACTCGGTGTTAAGATTTATGGGACTAGGGGAGACATACAAGCCCTCTACTATAAACCCTCGGCAAAAGCATTTGCTAATGGTGCAGTATTACCCTCATTTCCTTTAACAAATGGCACCCATCAGCGTTGTTCCCTATCACCCTTGATTTTCATTTTAGCCATTATACCAAGTGATTAGACTCCACAATGATATTCCTGGCATTCTGATTGGAGATAGACAACATTGCATATCCCTATATTCAGATGAGATGATGTGCGCCTGACTTTGTCCTCTCCCCAAACCGCTTTGCCAGTTGCCCTTTCAATCATTATAGAATCTGGTCGTTTATAAGGTCAATGAGACCAAATCCTAAATTCTTCCGCTAAACATCCCGGACCAAATATTGCACTCCATGAAACGTGACTTCCCTTTTGACTGCAGGCAAAAGTGTGTATAGTATTTAGGTATTGCTATTTCCTCGTCAATTTCACAGCTATACCATTTTAACTATTTACCCATATTGGAAAGGAAAAAACATTACACTCCCACATATAATAAATAAGAAATCTTATGTGTAGGCCGTATCGCGACTTTCCAAATGCTGATATTAACTAAACTTTTGTTTATTTTTAAGACTGTCCCCATCCCCGCATTGCTGCAACTACTCTTTCCAGAGCTAAAATACAAGGAGGCCTTAGCCTCCCAAAGCTGTTAGACTATTTTTGGGCAACTTACACCCACTCGCTTAGGAGATGGTGGCTAGCAGACACCTCAATTCCCTGAGTTCAAATTGAAACTGCTCTGGCCCCTGCCAAACATCTCAAAGCCCTCGTTATTAACTGCCTTAGCATTTCTCAGATTAAGGTACCACTATTGCCCGTAATGTTAGTGGCTTCTGTTTTCCATTGGCACACATTCCACCTAAAAAGTTATCATGGAACCCTTTCTCTATTAAACGTGTCCTCGTTACAGCTTCTGGAACTACATTTACCAGACACAGACCTATCTCCGTGCCATTCACTGGGTATCCAGTTTGCTGGCCAACTTTTAAAAAATGGACATATTAAACCTAGGAAGGCTTGTCCCCGTCACCGCCTGCCATTGACTAAAACACCGGATGTTTTCATCCGTGCACGTGGAGAAGCAGCGCCCATGCGGGGACCAGGAGTGGTGCGGGGAGCCATGTAAGTAGAATCAGTTTTAGGGGCCGGACAGTCATATGGGGGGCATTTCCAGGCTCGGATAACCCCTTTAACTATTTTGGAAAATATGACTATATCTGTGAGATATTTGGAAAAGTCGAAATTTTCTCACATTTTCGATTTAAAAAATAAAACAAAACTAAATATATCGGCTGAAACTTTCCAATTACATAAAGTACAATGTGTCACAACAAAATCTCAGGTTGGATAACTAAAAGCATTCCAAAGTTATTACCACATGAAATGACACATTAGAGCTGAAAAATCCATAAGGTCACAATAGGCTTCGTCCTTAAATGTAATGTGTCTCCAGTTTAAACCAGATAGCAACACATATCCTTTCCAATTTGCTTGTATTTTCCGATTGCAGAATAATTGCTTTATGGCAGCCATATAGGCCATAGACAGGGGCTGGTTGGCTAATTTTAGCCTGGGGGCAAGCACACAGCTCTGGCCCATGTGTAGCTGCCCATCCTTAACCTGTTTAACTCTGCCTACCATATAAAGGCAGTATAGGTAATGTGGGGGTTTAGCTCTTCTCCGGGGGTCATTCTCACAGGTTACTTCACCAGACACGTATATAATGTCCAAACATTGCATTTATTGTGCAACACCGGCAACAACAAAATGACAAAACAATAAACACTCGCCCGTCCAGGCTCTAACTAAACACAAAGTTTCCTGACTCACCTAGGTCAGAGTTCACACCTTGTGAACTCATGCGGCTTTGTCAGCCAATGTCCCACTTGAGTCTGGCGCCTTAGACCACTCGGCCATCCTGACAAACTCCAGTTAACTGTTTCTTGTGGGGGATTTGGGCTCAGTAGTCTGCCTGACTATGGCCGTGCGACCCTCCCAGGCGTCGCTACGTCCCCCAACTCCAGGCTACCACCCAGCCTCGTGGCCCCTCAGCCTTGCCGGGCTGAGACCACACTCACAGAGCCTCCAGGCCTCTGTCACAGTAAATAGGCTTTAAATGTTAAAAGGCAGCAGCTGGTTGTGTTTTTATGTTAAAAGTAGGCACCATACCAGTGGGGTGCCTGCTGTTTTTTACACTTCAGGATTGACCACGGCATCTAAGCGCTCTAAATACCGAAAGCACGTGCTTCCGATAATACTCTGGCTCCCCCATGACGTGATAGGAGGAGCCAGAGCTTGTGTGCAGCAGCCCCTGTCATAGTGAATGACAGGAGACTGCTGCTCAGTATTTCCTATGGAGCCCTGCCTGTAGCAGGGCTCCATAGGAAACTATTAATTTTCTCATAGACTACAATGCTAATGCTTTGGGGTCTATAAAAATAGCAATACAATGATTGCTTGTTATAGTTCCCTATGGGAAACTGTGGCACAATTTTATTTTTTTCCAATTTCACCCCATTTGGATTTTTTTTTACGGCTTCCTACTACTATTATATGGAATATTAAATGGTGCAGTTGGAAAGTACAACTTGTCCTGCAAAAAACAAGCCCTCATACGGCTAGGTAAACAGAAAAATTAAAAAGTTATGGCTCCAAGAATGCAGGAAGCGCAAAATAAAAATGCAAAAACAAAAAACCTCTGGGGTAGGAGGGGTTTAATATGCATATTGAAATGTAAAATTAAAAAAGTCATAAAAATGTGATTTAACCCTTTCTACCCCATTTTTTTTTTTGTTTTTGCGTTTTCGTTTTGCGCTCCCTGCCCTTCCCAGAGCCAAAACTTTTTTATTTGTCTGTTCAAACAGCCACATGAGGGCTTGTTTTTTGCAGGACAAGTTGTACTTTCCCTCGCCACCATTTAATATGGCATATGATTTAGTGGCAAGTGGAAAACAAATTCCAAATGGGGTTAAATTGCAAAAAAAAGCTATTCCACCACAGTTTTAGTTTTTTATTTATTTACGACATTCTGGCGATACCTTATATCAGTGTTTCCCAACCAGTGTGCCTCCAGCTGTTGCAAAACTACAACTCCCAGCATGCCTGGACAGCCTTTGGCTGTGCGGGCATGCTGGGAGTTGTAGTTTTGCAACAGCTGGAGGCACACTGGTTGGGAAACACTGCCTTATATGTATAGTTTTTCTTGCGTTTTGATAGTGACAAAATAATAAAAAAAAAGTGGCCATATTTTGACCCTATAACCTTTATTATGTGTATGGAGCTGTGTGGGGGCTCATTTTTTGCAGGGCGATCTGAACTTTTCATTGATACCATTCTGGGGTGTGCATGACTTTTAGATCACTATTTATTTTTTGGGGTAGAAAATGAAGCAACCAAAAACGTTGAATCGAATCGTTTTGCTGTTTGCCGTATGAGGAATATATTTTTATACTATAGGCGTTTTCGCACATGGCAACATCCATGATGTGTATTTAAAAAAAAAATATATTTCTTTTATTTTAGGTATAAATTAATACTTCACTTTTATTTGAATACAAGTAAAACCTAAATGCTAAGTGTGTGCAAGGTGCACTCTTTAATTGAACTTAAACAGAACCAAAAAATTAAGGGGTGTTAAAAACACAGTACACCACTTCACTGATAGGTGTATTGCTTTGACAATTAGGCGGGGTGAAGAGATGTGCACCATCTCTCACCCTTACCACTGTAAGGGCAGAACACTACCGTACCACCGTTCGTGGTGATAACAACCATATACAGGTCCTTCTAAAAAAATTTGCATATTGTGATAAAGTTCATTATTTTCTGTAATGTACTAATAAACATTAGACTTTCATATATTTTAGATTCATTACACACCAACTGAAGTAGTTCAAGCCTTTTATTGTTTTAATATTGATGATTTTGGCATACAGCTCATGAAAATCCAAAATTCCTTTCTAAAAAAATTAGCATATCATGAAAAGGTTCTCTAAACGAGCTATTAATCTAATCATCTGAATCAACTAATTAACTCTAAACACCTGCAAAAGATTCCTGAGGCTTTTAAAAACTCCCAGCCTGGTTCATTACTCAAAACCGCAATCATGGGTAAGACTGCTGACCTGACTGCTGTCCAGAAGGCCATCATTGACACCCTCAAGCAAGAGGGTAAGACACAGAAAGAAATTTCTGAACGAATAGGCTGTTCCCAGAGTGCTGTATCAAGGCACCTCAGTGGGAAGTCTGTGGGAAGGAAAAAGTGTGGCAGAAAACGCTGCACAACGAGAAGAGGTGACCGGACCCTGAGGAAGATTGTGGAGAAGGACCGATTCCAGACCTTGGGGGACCTGCGGAAGCAGTGGACTGAGTCTGGAGTAGAAACACCCAGAGCCACCGTGTACAGGCATGTGCAGGAAATGGGCTACAGGTGCCGCATTCCCCAGGTCAAGCCACTTTTGAACCAGAAACAGCGTCAGAAGCGCCTGACCTGGGCTACAGAGAAGCAGCACTGGACTGTTGCATGTCATTCGGAAATCAAGGTGCCAGAGTCTGGAGGAAGACTGGGGAGAGGGAAATGCCAAAATGCCTGAAGTCCAGTGTCAAGTACCCACAGTCAGTGATGGTCCGGGGTGCCATGTCAGCTGCTGGTGTTGGTCCACTGTGTTTTATCAAGGGCAGGGTCAATGCAGCTAGCTATCAGGAGATTTTGGAGCACTTCATGCTTCCATCTGCTGAAAAGCTTTATGGAGATGAAGATTTCATTTTTCAGCACGACCTGGCACCTGCTCACAGTGCCAAAACCACTGGTAAATGGTTCACTGACCATGGTATTACTGTGCTCAATTGGTCTGCCAACTCTCCTAACCTGAACCCCATAGAGAATCTGTGGGATATTGGGAAGAGAAAGTTGAGAGACGCAAGACCCAACACTCTGGATGAGCTTAAGGCCGCTATCGAAGCATCCTGGGCCTCCATAACACCTCAGCAGTGCCACAGGCTGATTGCCTCCATGCCACGCCGCATTAAAGCAGTCATTTCTGCAAAAGGATTCCCGACCAAGTATTGAGTGCATAACTGAACATAATTATTTGAAGGTTGACTTTTTTTGTATTAAAAACACTTTTCTTTTATTGGTCGGATGAAATATGCTAATGTTTTGAGATAGGAAATTTGTGTTTTCATGTGCTGTATGCCAAAATCATCAATATTAAAACAATAAAAGGCTTGAACTACTTCAGTTGGTGTGTAATGAATCTAAAATATATGAAAGTCTAATGTTTATCAGTACATTACAGAAAATAATTAACTTTATCACAATATGCAATTTTTTTTAGAAGGACCTGTAGAGTGGTGGGAGAAATGGAAATATCAACCCACTATGTGAATTGCGCATAAAGTGTCACAGTTGATCTCAGACTGGGATTAGTGGCAACTTACACCACAACACGGACTCGGTGCACAGTAGCCAAAACCACAACTAACTTGATTGCTAAACCAAACCAAGCAACGTCGGCCAGCCTGACCGCTGGGTCAAGACAGGTTCTATTGCCTGGATAGGCATTTGTAAATAAACTAAAAACCATCAAGCGCTACAAAGAAACTGGCTCACATGCGGACCGCCTCAGGAAAGGAAGACCAAGAGTCACCTCTGCTGCGGAGAATAAGTTCATCCGAGTCACCAGCCTCAGAAATCGCAGGTTAACAGCAGCTCAGATTAGAGACCAGGTCAATGCCACACAGAGTTCTAGCAGCAGACACATCTCTAGAACAACTGTTAAGAGGAGACTGTGTAGAATATCTGCTATGAAACCACTGCTAAGGACAGGCAACAAGCAGAAGAGACTTGTTTGGGCTAAAGAACACAAGGAATGGACATTAGACCAGTGGAAATCTGTGCTTTGGTCTGATGAGTCCAAATTTGAGATCTTTGGTTCCAACCACCGTGTCTTTATGCAACGCAGAAAAGCTGAACGGATGGACTCTACATGCCTGGCTCCCACCGTGAAGCATGGAGGAGGAGGTGTGATGGTGCTTTGCTGGTGACACTGTTGAAGGCATACTGAACCAGCATGGCTACCACAGCATCTTGCAGCGGCATGCTATTCCATCCGGTTTGCTTTTAGTTGGACCATCATTTATTTTTCAACAGGACAATGACCCCAAAACACACCTCCAGGCTGTATAAGGGCTATTTGACCATGAAGTCGAGTGATGGGGTGCTGCGCCAGATGACCTGGCCTCCACCGTCACCGGACCTGAACCCAATCGAGATGGTTTGGGGTGAGCTGGACCGCAGAGTGAAGGCAAAAGGGCCAACAAGTGCTAAGCATCTCTGGGAACTCCTTCAAGACTGTTGGAAGACCATTTCAGGTGACTACCTCTTGAAGCTCATCAAGAGAATGCCAAGAGTGTGCAAACCAGCAATCAAAGCAAAAGGTGGCTACTTTGAAGAACCTAGAATATGACATATTTTCAGTTGTTTCACACTTTTTTGTTATGTATAGAATTCCATGTGTGTTAATTCATAGTTTTGATGCCTTCAGTGTGAATCTACAATTTTCATAGTCATGAAAATAAAGAAAACTCTTTGAATGAGAAGGTGTGTCCAAACATTTGGTCTGTACTGTATGTGGATGTATATGGGCCTGTTTTTTGCTGGACAAGTTGTAATTTTATGGTGCCATTTTGAGATACACATCACTTACTGATTAACTTTTATTTTCTGGGAGAGGGATAGGAAAAAACAGCAATACTAACACCTAGTTTTTAAATTTTAAATTTTGCGGAGTTCACTGGGTCAGTACGATTACAGAGATACCAAATACATATAGATTTTTTTTCTGTTTTACTATTTTGGCGCAATTTTGGCGCACTTTTTTTAAACGAGGAAATCTTTTTGCATTGCCTCATCCCAATGATGCATCATGAATCAGTTTTTATTTGTATCATTTTGGAATACATAACACTTTTGATGTTTATTATTCCTTTTTTGGGTAGCGTATAAGCAAAAAGCAGCAGTTTTTTTTAATTAAGGCATTCACTGTACGAGATAAACGATAAATGATAATTGCGTAGTACGGGTCGTTACGGACATAGCTATACCAAATATGTGGAGATTTTATTTTTGCAATTTTTTCAAAGGAAAAAATACATATTTTTTTATCTGAATTTTTCATTTTAATGTATAAAAATAAATATAATAGTTCTACAAGGGGACTATAATCGGCAATCTTTTGATTGCTTCTAAAATACCTTGCGGTCTTACTATAGTACATTGGATTTTAATTATCAATGCTATACTGACATTGACCAGCAGGCTGTGCCAAAGAGGCGCATCCTGCTTGGAAACATTGGAGGTAGGCCTGAGGTCTACACTAGGTCCTGGCCTTCCTGATCAAGCATTGGCACCCCACAAATGATGGTATACAGAGGGAGTCTGCTCCGTCTGTAACCACTTACATGCGGCGGGCACCATTGCCTGTGGCATGAAAGGGGTTAAACAGCTCAGATCCAGGCTGTTAGAGCAGGAGTATGGCTCCACCGGTAGACTGGGCTGCCCCAGCCGAAGGCCCCTTAGTGACTGCTGTAAATAGGCATATGGGTGGTCACTAAGAGGTTAAAAGTAAAGATAATAAAGATATACTGTATGGTACAGCCGAATTTTAATTGATATTGATAGTTTTCCTGCCACCACAAAAATGTATAAAAATTAGTTTTGAAATGTACCCCCAAATGGTATTAACAAAAAAAGTTATCTTAGGGCTACATCAGCAGAAAAATGAAAAAGTTATGGAATGTAGCAACACAAAAATAATTTGTCCATGCTTTAATTTTGAAAACATAAGTTATCTGCATATTTATATGGAGTTTGTAACATAAGAAATAGCTGTTTCATCCCCCCTTCTCCTCTCTCAATAACCCTCCTCCCAAAAATACTGAACAATTAAATTAAAGGGATTGTCTCACTTCAGCAAATGACATTTATCATGTAGAGAAAGTTAATAATACAAGGCACTTACTAATTTATTGTGATTATCCATATTGTCTCCTTTGCTGGCTTGATTCATTTTTCCATCATATTGTATACTGTTTGTATCTAGTGGTTATAACCACCTTGTAATCCAGCAGTAATTGCTTTCACACTATAAGCAAAAGTGCTGCCTGTCTGGTGGCCAAGACCATAGGAGCACGCATAGGCCTGAGCCTTTTCCTATACTGTGCCAGCACGACAACCACTGCTGGATTACAGGGTGGTCATAACCCTGGGAAATGAGCAGTGTACAATGCAATTAAAAATGAATCCAGCCAACAAAGGATGCAATACCATACCTCCAAACTTTAGAAAAGAAGGAAGAGGGACAATTGTTTCTGCACTAGACTATGCCTCTAACTCCACCCAAAACAAAACACCTAATCCCATCCAGTCCCCTAAATCCCCCACATAGTACTTATTCCCCCTTTATGCCACCACACAATAGTTATGCCAGCATTGTGCCCCCTTCACAGATGTCCAGATATGTGCCCCCTCACAGTAATATGCCCAGGATTGTGCCCCGTCACAGTAATTTTGCCTAGATATGTACCCCCTCACAGTAATATGCCCAGTTGTGCCCCTAACAATAATATGTCCAGTAAAGTGCCCCCTCAGAGTATTATGTCCAGCTGTTACCCTCACAGTAATATGCCCTCCTCACAGGCAGTACATTTTTCTTTTAAATAAACTCCACATATTCACCTTGCTCCGCAGGAGCAGCAGGACACACGGAGCTGCTGGCTGTCCCGTACCCCTGTCCAGACTAGCAGTGTAGAGTGCAGACAGCGGGAAGGAATGATGGAGCAGGGAGCTGGCGGACCACTCTTGCTTCATAATTACAGGCAGCTGTCTCTGCTTTCTATGGACACAGGGACAGCTGCCACAGAGCAGGACATAGCTCCCCCATAACAGGACTGCGGGACATCCACTGAATTCCAGGACTGTCCCTCAGGATCCGAGATGGTTGGGAGGTATGCAATATGGACAATATCAATACATTAGTAAGTGGCTTGTATTAATTTTCCCTACATGATAAATGCTATTTGCCAAAGTGAGACAACCCACTTAAGTGTACCATAAAAACAAGCCCTCATATGGCTGCATTTATAGAAAAATATAAATGTTATGGCTCCTTGAATACATGAATCAAAATACTTGACCATGAAGACAAAAAATAAGCCAGACCTTAAAGAGGACATTTTACCACTCCTGACATGCCTTTTAATAGCTTCATGCATTCCCCATGTAACAACAATTCTGGAACATCTATTATTATGACTGTATGTTGTGCTATTCCTTTATTATTTCTACTAGAAGTTATGAATAAATTGCTAGCAGTCTGCAGTAAGGGTACAGAGGAGTGGTAACCAGTTGAGGGGATGTACCTGACAGTCTGAAAATGGCAGCACTGATTGGATAGAGTGAGTCTGTGCAGGGGAACACCGCCAACTTGTTACCACCCCTCTGTACCCTTACTGTAGACTGCTAGCAATTCATTCCCTTACGTCCTAACCAGCAGCACAAGTGGGGAGTTCTCCCCTGTGAAACTAGTAGGACAGGTGGAATTTTTGTTGACAATAAATTTCCTACCAAGTAATAATTAAATAATTAGTGAAAACCCACCCCTATAAAGGGCAGACTGCCCATCCATTCAGTGCTTTTTTTCTCTGTCCCTGTGGCTACGGCCTGTCACTTTAAGATACTTCTATTTGACCAACTTTTTTCTTTCCTACTGCTTCTTTCCTAGCTTGTGGACATCAAGTCTCTCCGGTCCCCCCTGCCTTTGGTGGCAATTCGCGATCCGCCGCATGCGACATCTGCGGGAGCGGCGGTCCGGGCTACAGGGGCGGAGCCTATCGGCTCGGCCACCTACAGGACTCGGATCACCGGCTCCTGCTGCATGCTGTACGGCCGACAGGAAGTGCGTCATTGACGACTTCCGGTTTCGGCCAGCGTTGTTAAAATCAAAACGCAAGTGTGTTTTACTTACTTGAGCCCTACGGCCTGCATATTTTACAATATATAGTATATATATGTTTTAAAAACGTATATTTCTAGGGGAAACATAAGTAAGGCGGCACTATCCAGAGGGGGCCGATCTAGGGTTAGGAGGTGGAGCCTTCCACCTATATAAGCCTACAACAAGAGGAGTACTTCCTTTCTGAGCAGAGAGCTAAGGCTACAGTTCTGTGCCTGCTAAACTACTACTGAGAGCTAAAGCTACACCTGTGGCTATTACTACTACTTCTGAACATTCCTTTTCAGATGGCATCTCCTAACGGTGATCAGCGGGGTAAATCCACCCATAAGCAGAGACATTTAGTCTGTGCTTCCTGCGAGATTCCAATGCCGGACTCCTACGAGTACAATCGGTGTCCATCATGTCGTCCACCTCTGTCGCAACCCACTGCAAGCGACATGTTCGGATGGATGAAAGACTTTATGGGAAATTCTATTTCCGAAATTAAAAACGCCCTCGCCTCAAAGAGGCCAAGAGAATCATCTGCTGGAAGAGATTTCCGTGCATGATCATTCCTCCTCTTTCTTTGCCGACGAAGATTCGCAGTTCCTGTTTCCAGCTGAGAAGACCCAAAGGCTTTTACGCTCCATCCGGTCAAGGCACCGTGATGTTTAGAAAGGGGAAGCTTCGCCATCCACCTCTAGGGGGTTAAGAACCTTCAAAGTGGACGAAAACCTTAAATGTTTTATGCTTACAAAATGGAAACACCTGGAGAAGGGTACAGTCCTCAATAAGAGGTTTAAACTCAGGATGCGTGAGAGCGTCTGATGTGGGACGCTAGGGCTCCGCCCCCCGCCCCCCCGCCTCTCCTGTACGCCGGCCGCTGGCCGTTCGTACCACCGCTCGTACCACCGCCTGGAATGCCGGACCGCCGCAGCCCATGCTAGTCTGCCGACCATCGCAGTCCATGCGCTGAGGCCGTGCCCGCCCTGATTGCCGCCCTGATTGTCCAAGAGTCTGATGCTGGTGTCCGGACCCGGACCCCTGTCCCTGGAAGACCTGAGACCTGAGCCGCCGGGCGGTGAGATATCGCAGCACTGGTGTTGTGGGAGGAAAACAAAAAGCGCTGGCAGGATGAAGGTTGGTGGGGCCGGAGTACAGTGCACAGTGTACTAATCAGCGGTGCTAAAGGGGAGCTCTGGTCGACATTTGATAATCGACATTCGCCTGTTAATAGTGAAAATCTTGGTCCTAACAGAGAGGGTCCTGTTTCTATTTGATTCCTACCGACCCCTATTGCACATACTGACTTTTAAGCGGTAAGGCCAGCTCCGCTTGTAATCTGAAGGGCGGCCACTTCAGCTATTTGGAAGTGGAAAACTTAAGGAGGACTATCCACAGGTTCTTGTGGTAATGTTAGCTACCCCTGTTAAGTACCCCTGAGATTGCAGGTGACAGCGGGTTAGCTGGTCGTTGTAGATGTGGCTGCGACTATGGGGGTGCAGACTGAAGCTGCCATAGAATAAAGGAAGCAAATCTGCACTGAGACAACTGGAGGCAGTTATTGAGAGTGGACCGCGCCAGTGTGAACTGAATTGAATCAAAAAAAAAAAAAGGAGAACGGGGGAGGGTGTTTGGGATGTGGAGTGCAACGCTTAATAATTCTAATAAACCCGATTGAGATCCCCATCCCCCCCCCCCCTCAAGATATCTAACTGTACCATACCTCTCCGAACTAATCAGTTAACTGACTATATCCCTTATACGTCTGGATCCCAGACCCCGACCCTCAACCCTCTAGGGAGCCTCTCCTTCTTCGACCGGATCCTACTGATATTATGGACCTTCTTTTTTTCTCTTTTCTTTTTTCCCCTCTGAACTAACCCTTGTATCTAACCATGGATGCAATGTATTGACTGTATCGGGTTTTTGTGATTAACTGGGGAGGAAAAGGAAAAAGATAAGGGGGGGAGAAAAAGGGGAAAAGGAGGAAAGAAAGGGAAGAAAGGAGGAGGGGGGGAAGGGGGGAAAGAAGGAATAGGAATAAAGAAAGAAAAGAGGGGAAGGGGAAAAAAAAAAAAGGTGAAAAAGAAATTAAAAGATAATAAAAGTGAAAGAGGATTAAGAAAAGAGGGAAGAGATCTTAAAATGCCGCCAAAAAAAAGGGAAGAACAGCGCGGCCCCGCGGGGAGTACTATTAGGCGATCAGCAGGAGGGCTTGAAAGCGGGCCTAAACAAGCGGGTCTAAATAAGTACCTGGTCCCGAATTCACCTGGGCTTAGATCCCCACAAAAAGAAAAAATGGCGGATGCCAGAGTACAGGATTCGACACATGAGACGCCAACGGAGGGGGGAGAGGGGGAGAGGGGGATAGGGGAATACCAGCGACATACACAGAAACGGACGTGGAGACGTGGGGGGACGTGGAGAAACCCTTTTTTTTTTTTTCTTTTTTTTTTTTCTTCCCTCCTCCCCCTCTGTTAGATGGTTAGGATCCTTTCATCGAATGTGAGGGGGCTCCGTGAGAGGGTTAAAAGATACGCTATCCTTGAGTGGATGAAGAGGTTTCTGCCAGCTATCATCTGCCTCCAGGAGACACATTTGGATAAGGAATCAATAAGATGGTTGGAGAGGGGATGGGTGGTGGCGGGATATCATTCTGTATACACCACTTATTCCAGAGGGGTTTCAATTTTGATACATAATAAGATTAAGTTTGAATCTCTGGCATGTGAGATCGATGATTATGGTAGATACCTCTTTTTACATTGTTCTGTAGAAGGGATTAAAACAGTAATCGCAAATATATATATTCCACCACCATATAAACCAGATGTTCTGTATCAATTGTATAGATTTATGTTGAATAAACAGGAATGTATATTGATTGTGGTAGGGGACTACAATGCGGTTATGGATCCACTCAGGGATAGGACGTCTAGCAGAGGGGGAGGAGCACAAAATGTAGATTTATGTAAAGTAGCCCATGAATTTAACTGGGTAGATGTTTGGAGGGTTCAACACCCGGATGAAATTAGATATTCTTGTTACTCAAAAACACACCAAACTTGGTCGAGAATAGATATGACTTTTGGAAATAAAAATTTAATGTCCCTAAATAGGATCACGACAAAATATATACCCATGGCCTTGTCAGACCATAATGCAATGACAGTTGAACTGGATCTGAATAAGGACAATACTCCGCCGTTGTTTAAGTTCAACTCCCATTGGCTATTATTGATTTCAGACAAAGAGAGCGTAACCGAGGAATTAAAAAAAAAAATTATGGAAAATAACGGGTCTGCCAGTAGACTTGTGGTTTGGGACACTTTCAAGGCATTCTTAAGGGGAGTATTGTTCAAAAAGGTAAACCATTGGAAAAAAAGAACCAGAGAGAACGGGAAGGCATTGGAGAAAAAATTGCAAGAGGCAGGCATGGCAAGTATGAGATATCCTACTGCACTAAATAAGAGAGCTTGGGAGGAAGAACAGGAAAAGATGAAGATTTATCAATTAGAGAAAAGTAGGAAAGAACTGCTCTTTCAAGGCATCCAACTAGCCTCGGAGGGTGAAAAGGTCGGTAAAATACTAGCAAATATAGTGAGAAATCAAAAAGGGAAATCATGGATAGGTGCAATTAAAGATAAAACGGGTAAATTAACCTCCACACCCGAAGGTATTAAAAAAGTGTTCTGGGAATACTTCATAGAGCTATATAAGTCTAGGGTACAATACTCAAAACAAGAGCTAGATTCATACCTGGATAAGATCGCCTTTAATAGGATATCTAAGCCCCAAAAAGAATATCTGGAAAAAGAAATAACGGTAGCAGAAATAAATCTAGCTCTGGGGAAGGTTAAATCTGAGAAGGCACCAGGTGGGGATGGGCTTCCTTTTGAAATATATAAAACCTTCTCCCAGGTTTTAGCACCAGAATTAAAGATAACACTGGACGAGGCCCGAAAATTAGGCGACCTACCGAACTCTATGAAGGAAGCAACTATTACGCTAATTCCAAAAAAGGGAAAAGAACAAACAGATCCCGGTTCATACAGGCCAATATCCCTGTTGAATACGGATGTTAAAATTTTGGCAAAAGTTTTAGCTGATAGGCTTTCAAGGGTTATCAAAGTAATAATAAATAAAGATCAGACAGGATTTATACCGGGCAGAACAATATACTCTAATATAAGAAGGACATTCCTCAATATCGAAGCTAATAGATTGGATACAGGGGAGAAAGCGATACTCTCATTGGATGCCCAAAAGGCATTTGATTGTATCGAATGGGACTATCTATGGGCAGTGTTAAGGAGATTTGGTATAGGGGAGGGATTTATAGGGTGGATTCAGTTAATATATCTAAATCCCAGGGCTAGAGTGGCGGTGGATGGGAGCTTGTCCCTGCCTTTTGCCCTATTCCGTGGCACAAGGCAGGGATGCCCTCTCTCCCCACTGCTATTTGCTATGGCAATTGAACCTCTGGCAAATATAATAAGAAACGATAGGGAGATTAAAGGTTTCCAATATGCGGGCGGAGAAGAAAAACTGTTAATGTATGCGGATGATATTTTACTTTTTTTGCAAAACACTGGGGATCAGTTTAATAGAGTGATAGAGATAATAGATAAGTTCGGGTTTTTTTCTGGTCTAAAGATAAATTGGGGGAAATCACATATGTTAGTATTAGGAGATAGACAATTACAAGGAGACACACGGGTGCATGTTCTCAAAAAACATGAAAACTTTAAATATCTTGGCATACAAATCTCCGGAAATATAGAAGAATATGAAAAATTAAATGTCCTCCCCCTAATAAAATAATTAAGAACTAAAATACATATATGGAAAAAACTGCCAATGTCAATCCAAGGTAGGGTAAACCTAATAAAAATGGTCCTTCTCCCAAAAATACTCTATATATTGCAAAATGCTCCAGTGAGAATATCGCAGACTACTTTTAAATTATTAGATAGACTAATGGGGGACTTCATTTGGAAAGGTGCGATCCCTCGGATAAAGAAGGAAGTCCTTCAGCTCCCAGTGCAGGAGGGAGGTTTAGCGGTTCCTAATTTGTTTCTTTACTATTTAATAATTCAATATGGGAATATAAAGGGTAGTTTAGATAGTCAAGTGGGTAGGTAAGAATTAAATAGATGGGGTTGGAAAGAGGGAGGTAATCACTTAGAGGTGTTGGAGTCAGGTTTCTTGGGGAAAAAAAATTCTGATAATAGAATATTAAACTTAATAGAATACGTATGGGAGGAAGTTAAGAAGATACTGGAGATTAAAGGGTTTTTGAAATACACACCGATATGGAAAAATCTTAATTTAAAAGAATTAGAAACAATAAGGCATTATATAGATTGGGAAAAAAAAGGAATGAAATATCTAGACCAGATCTTCGAGGAAGATAAGCTGAAAGATTTCAACACAATGGTGTTGGAATTTGGGATCTCCCATATTGATACGTATAAATACCTCCAACTCAGGAATGCACTGCGGACAGTGGTACAGGAGGACAGGTATAGAAGGGAAAAATCAGACAGGTTGGATAAGTTCACTATAGTAGGGGAAGGAGCAGGAACAACAGCAAGGAGATATAGGCTTTTGATGGAAGGAAAGAGAAAAAAAACCACAATGCTTGCGGTGGGAAAATGGGAGAAGGATCTAGGCTCCCTTACAGAAGAAAATTGGAGAGATGCCCTTAGAAATTACGCTACAATCTCGGATAGGGGCTCACATAAGATCTCACAATTCTTTATAGTGCACAGATTACATCGATCTCCATGGATGTTGAAAAGAATGGGAGTGAAAGCAACAGATAAGTGTCCAAAATGTTGGGAGGAGAGAGCAGACTTAATACATTGTTTCTGGAGATGTCCCAAACTCCATAGATATTGGACAGAAATAATGGAAACCGTATTTTTGCTCCTGAAAGTTCGGCTGCCCAACGATCCAATAATTTGTATTCTAGGGGCAACTGAACATTTGAAACTAAACAAAAAAACACGACTGGTTTTGAATAAAGTACCAGGCCAGATTGCTTATACTTAGGAAATGGATAAAAGTAGATTTACCGACGGTGGGACAGTGGAGAAAAATGATAGACAACTTAATTAAAGAAGAACGTGTGATGGAAAATTATAAAAAAAGGTCAATAAATCTCGACCAAGTGTGGAAAAACTGGTTACTTTAGTGTCGCAGGATTCTTTTTTTTTTTTTTTTTTTTCTCCTCACGTCCCCACGAGGAGGGAGGGGGGGAGGAGGGTGGGAAATGGGAGAAGGAAGGGAAAGGAAAAGGAACTGTAGCTATTAATTGTGAATTGTTGATCGTTGCTTATCTGACTTTTATGGATCTGTTTTTGTGTGAAATTCAAATAAAGACTAATAAAAAAAAAAAAAAAAAACTCATGTTCCCCCTCCAGGAATCGGAATCTGACCTTTGGGTACCGCCTCCAAAGGTTGACATGGCAATATCCAAACTGTCCAAAAGGACCCTAGTCCTGTCAGATGACGGTAGTTATCTCCAGGACCCGTTAGACCGTAAGGTCGAATGCACCTTAAGGCGTAATCATTCTGCTGCGGCAGCCTCCGCGTCAGTAGCTATCGCCTCCTCTGAGACTGCGGACTTGGTACGCTCCTGCATTTTAAGAATTCAGGCTGACCTAGAGGCCGGTGTGGCCAGAACGGATATTCTGGACCAATTTAAGACTCTCCTATTGGGAGCGGATTTTCAATGTGACGCCTCTGCGCAACATTTGAAGCTGGCTGCAAAAAGTATGGTGCTTTCTTCTGCCAGCCGTAGGCCCCTTTGGTTGCGACCATGGGTCGCCGATAATACCTCCAAGTTCAACCTATGTGGCCTACCCTATGAGCCAGGAAGGCTTTTTGGTTCTGAGCTGGATAAGCTCATGGAAAGCTTGGCAGATAAGGGAAAAATCTCCCTCAACAGTCCTTTCGGGGTCGCAGTAGGTCCAGATACACAAGACCTCAGGGCCCCTCAAGATCCCAGAGGCGTCAGGCGTCCTCTAGACGCAGACACGGTAGAGGCAATGAACGTAAGGCGGACCTATGACTCTCCCGCTTACCTTCTCACTTTCCCTCCAGACCCTCCGTTCAATCCTCCGGTTGGAGGTTGTTTAAGTTTTTTTCGGCAAACCTGGCTGCAAGAGATTCCGAACTAGTGGGTCCTAAATACAATTATGTTCGGTTACACAATAGATTTTGTGTCTCCCCCTCAGGAGAAATTTGTGTTAGCCCGACCTTTACCCCAAATCAAACAAAAGATTCTGGAGGACGAGGGGTGTATTCCCCCATATTTCTAGTCCCAAAGCCTTCTGGAGACTGGTGCATGATAATAGATCTGCGCTACCTAAATCGCTTCATAAGACAGAAGCGCTTCAGAATGGAGACCATCCGTTCCTTAATCAACATTCTAGATCCCGGAGACCTCATGGTCACCATAGACCTAAAGGACGCTTATCTTCATGTCCCCATTCATCCAACTCACCGAAAGTTCCTAAGAGTTGCGGTCTCCATAAAAAGTGTGGTAAAGCATTACCAGTTTGCTGTCCTACCCTTTGGCATCTCTTCCGCACCCCACACCTTTACCAAGGTTGTGGCTCCGGTTGTTGCCAAGCTCAGGCTTCAAGGACTAGAAATCGTGCCATATCTAGACGATTGGCTCTTAAAAGCTGCGTCTATAGACGTTCTTCAGTCCCATCTTTATCTGGCTCTTCAGACTCTCCAGCGGTTGGGCTGGCTGATAAATTAAAAAATGAAAAATCCCAAATCATACCTTCCACTTCCAGGGTGTTCCTGGGGTTTATAGTGGATTCTCAAAGGATGACTCTCTTTCTCTCCCCGGAAAGGAAAGATCGAGTCACAAGAGCCACTCAGTTCCTCATGGCACCTCATTGAGTATCCATCAGAACACTTATGAAAATGTTGGGGCACATGTCAGCATCTGCAGAGGCAGTTCCTTGGGCCCTTTGGCACCTCCGTCCACTTCAAGAAGAAGTGTTAGCTGTCTGGAACCACAACCCAAAGGGGTTGGACAAGACTCACTCCCTGTCTGTCAAAGTCCGCTCCTCAGTCAAATGGTGGAGGTCCTTGATTCAACATCATTGGATCACGTTGACCACAGACAGGCGGGAGCCCATCTGGAAGACAGTCCAGTACAAGGTATCTGGACTCCACAGGAGAGGCTTCTCTCGTCCAATATGAGAGAACTAAGAGCTGTACATTTAGCTCTTTATCACTTTTTTCCTCTCATCCACGGGAAGGCGGTGAGAGTCCGTTCGGACAGCACCACTCTGGTCGCTTACGTCAACAGACAGGGGGGTACGAGATCTCAACCTCTTCTCCACGAAGTTGGTCTAATTCTCTCTTGGGCAGAGCTCAGTTTATCACACCTATCCGCGGTTCACATCAGGGGAGATCTCAACATAGTTGCAGATCGACTCAGTCGGGGTCTACCAGTTCCAGGCGAATGGTCACTGAACAGAGACATCTTCTCCAAGATCACTCTACATTGGGTTACTCCAGAGATCGACTTGATGGCGACCGCGAAGGTGGACAAGTTCTGCTCCCTCTACAAGGAGGACAATCCCTCGGCGATAGACGCTCTGTCCATTCCATGGAGGTTCAGGCTGGCATACATATTCCCTCCACTTTCCATGATACCACGGGTATTGACGAAAATCAGACAAGACCAGACCCCGGTCATTGCAATAATACCATTCTGGCCGAAGAGGTCTTGGTTTACCCAGCTCATGAATATGAGTCAGGGCACATATTGGAGACTTCCCCTAATGCAGGACCTTGTATATCAGAACACAGGCCCCTGCCTAGATCTGAGGAAATCTGACAGCCTGGAAATTGACAGGCCCCTACTAGAAGCTAGAGGGCTTTCTGCGGAGGTCTTGAGAACTATTTCACACTCCCGTGCGGAGTCTACAAACAAGGTATACTCAAGAATTTACAAGATCTTTCTTCAGTGGTGTGCTGTTAAAGAGGTAGTACCCTCAGATCCTCCTCTTTCAGCTATTTTGCAATTCCTGCAGGACGGCCGGGACAAGGGTCTAAGTCCGTCTACTCTCAGAGTCCACATTAGTGCTCTCTCTGCCTCTTTAGGTAGACCATTATCTCAAGACCCCCTACTCAGGAGGTTCCTCAAAGGAGCCGAAAGACTAAAACCTAGAATCCTGAGACCTATCCCTAGTTGGGATTTATCCATTATTCTAAAGGGGCTATCCTCTCCCCCCTTTGAACCCTTAGAGAATGTAGACCTTATGTTTCTGTCCTTAAAGGTCACATTTTTACTGGCCATAACATCGGCCAAAAGGATTGGAGAATTACAGGCCTTAGCCGCCACTGAGCCTTATACCCTCTTTCTCCAGGACTCTGTCCTGTTGAGATTTCAACCGACCTTTGCTCCTAAGGTTCCTTCTTTCGGTAACCGAAATCAAACCATCTCCCTGCCGGTCCTATGTCCTATTCCTTCATCTTCTGAAGAGGAAGCCCTTCACTCCTTGGACATTTCCAGAAATCTAAAGATCTATTTGGACAAGACTATAAACTTTAGAAAATCGGAACACCTACTGCTCTCCTTTTCTGGTAAAAGCAAAGGTCTGAAAGCCTCCAAACCCTCTCTAAGTAGATGGGTAAAGGAGGCAATCCGGGAAGCCTTTTTATCCCAAGGCTTGGCTCCTCCATCCTTTGTCACCGCCCACTCCACGAGGGCAATATCTACTTCCTTTGCGGAGAAGAATCTCGTTCCACTTGAACAGATTTGTGCTGCGGCTTCCTGGAAAGGTTTATAGGTTTATACCTGGAAAGCCCCTCCCAATGTGTTGCGTTACTTGCTAGGTCCCCACTTGTGCTGCTGGTTAGGACGTAAGGGAAGCGTTAATTTTTAACGTAAATTTGTTTTTCCTTAGTCCTAACAGCAGCACACAAATTTCCCACCCTTGTTTGTTTCTACTTGTATTAAAAGCACTGAATGGATGGGCAGTCTGCCCTTTATAGGGGTGGGTTTTCACTAATTATTTAATTATTACTTGGTAGGAAATTTATTGTCAACAAAAATTCCACCTGTCCTACTAGTTTCACAGGGGAGAACTCCCCACTTGTGCTGCTGTTAGGACTAAGGGAAAACAAATTTACGTTAAAAATTAACGCTTCACAACTTTTAGAAATAATAAAAGGAATGATACAACTTAGAGCCATAAAAATAGATGCTCCAGAACGTTTATTACATGAGGGATACATGAAGCTATTAAAACAGGCATGTCAGGAGTGGTGAAAGGTCCTCTTTAAGGGGTTATATAGCCAAACCACCATGTAGTATATCAAATTACATATTCCTATATTTTAACAATGGCTTTTGTGACCAGTATCCTCTTTGAAGCATATAGACCGTAAAGTAAACCTTCAGCTACTATCATCTGGAGCTGAGGTTTTTACAGCAAAAACACTGCTAGGAACACCAGTGCAAAAAAATGCACCAAAGACACAAAAGTGGAGAAAAACAACTGGAAAAAAAAAACCTGTGTGTGAAAGCACCCTAAGGGCCCTTTTTATACAGGCCGACGATAGACTGGATGACTGTTCATAAGAACATTTGTTCCTGATCATTTCCCAGTGTAAAAAGGGTAGCAATGAGCAATCAGCATAGTCTTTAGGTACCACATAAACAGGGGATGTGTTACTGACAAATTAATAATAATAATCTTTATTGATATAGCACTTTACACTTCGGGGGTTCAAGTACAAAGAGTCGTAAATAACATAGCTGCAAACAGATCAACAATTAAAACATGAGGAATGAGGGCCCTGCTTGCAAGAAATTACAATCTGTGAGAAGATAAAGATGAGACAAAAGTGCTTGACTTGTGCAATGGTCAGCCATCTTAACACAATAGGGGAGTAGATAAAAGGCTGCATGAGCCAGTCACCAGCCGATACCTGTGGTGCTTCTGAGTGCATGGGGTGTGGTGGATGCTGATAGATCAGGTTCAGAAGAATGATTTTGAAGGTTGGTGTAAGGGAGCGGTGAATGGAGAAGAGTTAGATTAGGGGATGTGATAAGCTTACCTAAAAAGATGTGTTTTTAGAGAGCGCCTAAAACTGTGGACGCTATGAATTAACTTAATTGCTTGGGATAGGGCATTCCAGAGAACTGGTGCAGCTTGGGAGAAGTGTTGGAAACGGGGGTGAGAGGTTCGGATTATGCTAGATGTCAGTCGTAAGTCATTGGCTGAACGGAGAGCACAGGTAGGATGGTAGACAGAGGTGAGGGAAGAAATGTAGGGGGGTGCAGCACTGTGAAGAGCTTTGTGGGTGAGAATGAGGACTTTAAATTGAATCCTGTACTGTATGGGCAACCAGTGCAATTACTTGTATTACCGATCATTTGTCCTCCATACAGTTTTTATCAGCTCATGTAAAGTTTCCTTAAACAAGCACAAGTCAACTTGTTATATTGTCGATCTGAACTCCTGATGCCCTGCATTGGGCTGTGTAAAAAGACCCTAAGGGTACGGACACCCATAGCAGATTGTCTCTAACAGAAATTCTCCTGTGGATTTGATAAAGGTTTTCATGCAGATTTGATGCAATTTCACCTTATGCATTACAAAGAATAGAATTCATGGTGAAAATCTACAGCATACAATGACATACGGCGGATTTAAAATTCACACCACAAGCCAATTTACACTGCAAGTTTTTTAGCGCAGACTGTGGATAAGATTTCTTAAAGTCTGATCCACTTTGCTGGTACTGTAAAATGCTGAGGATTTGATGCACTCATATCCGTGGTAGAAAATTTGCATTGTATAAGAGATAAGTCCGTTATGCAGGACTTTTTTTTTTCCCCTCTCCTGGATAGCAACCAAATGGATCCCATTATTGTCAATGGGATCTGTTTGGCTCGGTTCCTGTCAGTTATGTGCCACATCCGGCACTTACATTATTTTCTTTGTTCTGCTCCTATAATGGAGTAAAACAATGGAAATAAAGATGGATTTACACGGGGCAAGGAGAAGCGCTCCTTCCAGACAGTTGACTGCTCGTAAAGTGCTACATTTGCATGCAGGGATCACCTCCACAGTATGAGAACGAGTGATGGCTACAGCTATCACTTGTATACCATATCATTGCTTCTGGGCAGCGGAGTGCTGTTTAGAAATCCCAATCTGCTGCTTGGGAATGATGATTTAGGTGTCTGCACCTCCGATCATTTCACCTGCTGAACAAGCGTTTTGCTCATTCATCAGGTGATCTGTGACACCATTAGACAGGCAGATTATCGGGAACGAGTACTCATAGGAACGTTTGTTCCCGATAATCCCTCCAAGCAGTGGGCCATGTAAATTTACCCTAAAGGGGTATTCCCATCTTAATAATCACTGTTAAATCTGTTACTGATTTAACAGTGATCATTTTTCTAAATATATTTAATTAACTAATTCCCACATCTTAGAAGAAAATAAACATATACTTACCTGACCGTTGCCTTCTGAAAGAATAACAAGTACAGGTGCTGCCCAGAAATTAGCAGTGATGTACATGCAGAGCCCCCCTGCCGGACCACATTATATACAGGCATCCACATGATAAATAGTATTTAAATGGTTATAAGAGCATTTTTATTTAAAACAATCATCTCTGAATAGCCTGTAATACTCTTTTAGAACAGATTGTCAATAATGTTCTTCAGTCTTTTTTAACCACTTGCCTGCCACCACACAACTTTATACTTAGTAGGCAGTTAACTGTAACCAGACGTATAAAAGCTCTGGGTTACATTACAATATACTGGCGCCCTGTGGTGCTGCAGTTCGCTGTGACTACACTGCCATTAGACAGATGCAGTCACAGTGAAGACCAGCCAAAGTAGTCACTGGGCATGTGTGTATTGTGACATGCTGTCACAACGATGCTATGTGAAGAAAAGTATATAAAGCCAGCAGGGGCGCTTTTAGCTATGCGAGAGCGACCACTACTGGCTGTAAAGTGAACTGTGAGCCTCCTGTCTGTGAATTAACCACTTCCTGTCCTGAGTTAAAAAAAAGCAAAAATTAAATAAAGGATTTAAATAGTAATAAGGAGTAAAAAAGTACAAATTAAATAAGTAATAAGTAAAAATAAAAAAATAAAAAGCAAAATAAAAAAGTTTTAGCTATAGTTACACAGTGTATTAGTTTTAGTAATAGTATAGCAAACCATGTCCTTTTTCTTTAATTGAAAAGATTTATAAAAAAATATAGGGGATCATTTATATCTGGTACAGATTCTGTGGCATGCCATGATGCGGCAGAATCTGCGACTTATTCCCTGCTCATTCCGGGTCTAAAAAAAGAGTGGTGTGGACGGGAAGGCAGGCTGTCTCAATGTACAACAGCAAGGAAGCTTGCTAGATTTAGACTGGCGCTGGATGCGCCAAAGTTATGTAGAGGCCGGCGCCTCCACATAACTTTGGCAATCCACTGCCAATGCAGGGGCTTATTAAGACTGGTCTTAATAAATGTGCCCCATAGTTATTAGTTTTACTGTAGGAATAGTATAGCAGACTGTGTGTCTAATACATACAAACATACACACGTTTTTTATTTCTTAAAAAAGTTTTTAAATATAGCCATTTTAGCTATATTTAGTATACTGCTTTTTTTCTGTGTGTAAAATATACAAATATATGCATATTTTTTTCATTTATAATTTTTTTTTTTTTAAACAAAGCCAAAAACTTAAAATATCCAAATATCCATAAATCCAGATGAATACTGTAGGAGATCAACAATAAAAAAATAGTACAAAACATGCGGTAATGGTTTTAGAAATGTTTTGTCTTGCAATCTTTTTTAACAGAAAAAAATACAAATTTTCTTTCAGAATTTTGACAGTTTATCCTTCAATATTTTTTTGGGGCTCAGAAATTAAATAATTATTTGCAGTCATATAGGCCCATTGCTAAAATTTGAGAATTGGCCTGGTAAGGGTAACACACACAATTAAAGTGATTGGGGCTATTTACATGGCTGTCAAAAAATAAGACCCTTTTTGATGACTGTTTAGAAAGTAGTGCACCCATCTAATGGGAGTTAAAAACTGATATACTCTCTTAGGGCAGGCATCCTCAAACTGCGGCCCTCCAGCCATTGCAAAACTACAACTCCCAGCATGCCCAAACAGCCTACAGGTATCAGCCTACAGCGGGGCATTGTGGGAGTTGTAGTTTTGCAACAGCTGGAGGGCCACAGATTGAGGATCCCTGCTCTAGGAGTTAAAAAAAATATAAAAAATGCTCACTCCATCCACTTGCAGTACGAAGCCATTTTTCATCTTAAATCTCAGGCTGATTTTTGCATATCTGACGTGTCACTTTAATAACTTTGGAGTGCTTTTACGTATTGTGACATAGAAAGGGGTTTTGTTTGGGAAGGCAGGTATTTTCCTCCCAACATGGGCGGCTGGGCTGATTTCCAGCCAGGTGTGATGAAATACAGGACAGGATTTTAAGTGCCGGTCTGGGTTTTGGCAGCACCTGGCTGTCCTTTAAATAGGCAGCTGGGCTCAGAATCTGAGTCTCTGTTATGGGATCGGAAGCATGGCGCTGTGCTGGAAGTTTGAGAGCCGCATGAGAGCTGCACGCTGGGAAACAGGCCCCTTAAAGCCTGCTGTGGACTGCCGGAGATAAAACGACTAGCAAGGTGACGTGTCTGTTCTTTAGACAGCGTGAATTAACACCAAGACTGTAATTAGTTGTTTTTCTTTTGCCTTTTGTGTGAATAAACCCTGACATTTTGATTTACGAACTTGTTTTGCCTCTGTACTGTGTCCACTTACCCTGCCTACCAGAGCAAATCCTCACAATTGGTGGCTTGGAGAAGGCACACACAGTGAGGCTGGCGTAAACGCCAAAATATTTTTGTTTTTGGGTATGGCTGGATGCCCTGAATTAAACCAGCTAAATTCAAACCTGTGTCACATGACAAAATGTAAGCTGTAATGAAAGCTCTAGTGGAGGCTAACCAACACCAGCAAGAAACAAACCAGCTGCTGTTACAACATGTGATGGCTTTCCAGGCGGCAGGAGCGTCCCAGAGTGTCCATGATATCCGGAAAGAGGTCCATGCGGCGATCCCCAAGCTGACACCATCAGATGACGTTGAAACCTACCTGGTGTTGTGCGAGAAGGTGGCCACAAGGGAGAATCTACCCCGAGATCAGTGGGCTAAGGTCGTCGCTCCGTTGTCGACATCAGATTCCCAGCGGGTGTATTTCGACTTGCCGGACGCTTGATCAAGCATCCGACTGCCAGAAATTCAAGGGTGAGATTCTGGCAAGACTGGGGGGTTAATGTGTTGGTCCGGGCCCAACGGGTGCATCAGTGGGGGGGGGGGGGGGTTAAGCCGGCTGAGCCCATGAGACCCCAGTTTTATAACTTACTTAACCTCTTGCAAAAGTGGCTACAGCCTGACATACTGAGCCCCACTGCTATGCTGGACCGTCTGATATGCTCTGGAGCTGATATGCTCTGGAGGGCTTTGCCACCCCCTCTCCAGCAATGGATAGGCCAGGTCTCTCCAGGTAATGCTCTCGAGATGGTCGACCTGGTGGAGCGCTATGAGGCTACCCGGAATCTATAGGCGGGTTCTTTTGGGAGGGCGGGGTAATCAAATCCCGTAACTCTCCACCCAAGACCCGTCCATATGTGCCCACAAACCCACCAGGGATGTACCCCCTGTGGACCCAGCTCCGATAGTCTGCTGGCAGTTTCGGGAGCCTGGCCATGTACGAGCTGACTGTTCAAATCAGGTTGAACCCATGGACGTGAACTATGGCTTCCGTCAGTCATTTTATGCTAGGAAGCTGTGTGCAGCGGGTGCCCCGGAGACTGAGTCATCTGTGCCAGGTAGAGGTGGAAGACATTCCAGCGGAGGCTCTGTTGGACTCGGGGAGTCTGGTGACCCTGGTAAGGGCTCCCCTTATACGGTCCACTGAGTATACTGGCCGGAAAGTCGGGGTCATGTGTATTCAAGAAGACTTAAAAGACTACCCCACTTCTATGGTGTCTATTCACGGTTGCCGGCAGGTGGCTGACGCCACCAATCTACACTACTAACATAATAGGGAGAGACTTCCCGGCACAGTGGCCTGCTACAAGAGTGACTGATACCCATGAGACAAGGGTAACCCTAGCAGAGTTGCCCGGCTCAGGGCGGAGACCAGAACCCTGGGAACCTGAGTCCAAAGGGCCAGCGGTACTGGTGACCGCCACTTCGGTGGAAGAGGGGGAGACAACCCCGCTAAGTGTGATGTGGGAGATATGGGTCCTGAGCTGGCAGACCTCAATGTCTCCGGGGATAATTTTGGTACCGCCCAACACTGGGACCCAACCCTATACCGAGCCTGTGAAAATGTATTAATAGTAGATGGTGAACCACAACAACCAGGGGCAGAGTCTGTGTTCCCCCATTTTGTGGTTCATCAGGATATATTGTACCTGGTAAACCAGCTGCAAGATCAATGCATTGAACAGTTGGTGGTGCCCCAGGCTTATCGCAAACTCGTGTTAGAGTTAGCACACCAGCATGTTCTCGAGGGTCATCTGGGAATGCAGAAAACGGTTTTACTGGCCCAGTGTGTTTAGGGATGTGGAAGAATTCTGTAAGTCTTGCCCGACCTGCCAGGCAACTAGCCCCCAGCACCTTTTCCACAGTCCCTTGGTACCTCGCCCGATCATCGAGGTGCCATTTGAGCGAATCGCTATGTACCGCTAGAGGACACCAACACATCTTGGTCGTGCTGGACTACGCCGCTGGGTACCCGGAGGCGGTGTCACTGCAACAGGACGGTCTGGTTGGAAGGTTTAACAAAACTCTAAAAACGATGTTAAAAAGGGTGGTGTCTAAAGATGGGAAGGATTGGGACCTTCTTCGGCCCGATCATGTTCGCTGTGTGAGAGGTACCCCAGGCTACTGGGTTCTCGCCCTTCGAATTGCTTTATGGCAGACATCCTCTGTTGGACGTGGCCAAAGAGACGTCTGCTTAAAAATATCCTGGAGGATATTATCAAGATGCAACAACAGATAAAGACCATTTTGCCTCTTGTCAGGGAGCATATGGAGGCCACTCAGCGAGCCCAGAGTTGGATCTATAATCGGCAGGCTCGGATCCATCTCTTTACCCCGGGTGATCAGGTTTTGGTTCTGGTACAGACCGTGGACAGTAAGTTCCTGGCTTGATGGCAGGGGCCCTACGAGGTACTCAAGAAAGTTGGAGAGGTAAATTACAAGGAACATTAGCCAGGACGGCGAAAGTCAGAACAGGTTTACCATTTTCATTTATTTAAACCTTGGAAAGATAGGGAGACCTGTACTGAAGACAGCCCACGGCTCGGTTTTCTAGGGGAAGAGGTTCCGGCTCCTATGTTTGATGCAAGGGAAGCGGCTGCCACAGTAAAAATTGCTGACAGCCTCTCCTCTAAACAGGCTCAGGAGACCAGGGAGTTCATTAGTCAGAACACGGATGTTTTCTCGGACCTCCCTGGGCGCACTTCCGCAATCCAGCATGACATGGTCACTGAGCCTCAGGCAAAAGTCTGGTTAAAGCCATACCGGCTACCCGAGGCTCCGCGACAAGCCATCTCGGAGGAAGTGCAGCTCATGCTGTGGCTAGACGTCATAGAGGAGTCTAAAAGCGAGTGGGCCAGTCCTATAGTCTTAATACCCAAGCCGGACGGGACGTTACGGTTTTGTAACGATTTTTGTAAGCTGAACAAAATATCTAAATTCGATGCATATCCAATGCCTCGGGTGGATGAGCTTATTGAAAGGTTAGGCCAAGCCCGATATTTTTCTGTTTTGAACCTCACCAAAGGGAACTGGAAGGTACCCTTGACGGAGGCTACCAAAGAGAAAACTGCCTTCATTACACCGGGGCTGTACCAATATAAGGGATTACCCTTCGGTCTGCATGGCGCCCCTGCCACCTGGACATTGTGAATGAATGAATAACTTATATAGCACTACAATTGAGAACTAAAATCGCCTCAAGGCGCTTTTGCAGCCCTTGACCGCCTGTGCTTTCAGAAGAGGTGAGTCTTGAGCTTCTTCCTGAAGGCTAGATGGTTTTGTTCTGAGCGGATCTCTGCAGGTAGAATGTTCCATAGCCGGGGTCCTTGGACTGCGAACCTTTGTTCGCCTTTTGATTTGTAACAGGTCTTGGGGATATGGAGGAGGTTCTGGTTAGCTGACTGGAGGGGGCGACCTGGGGTGTAGTGCTTTATTTTTTCGCAGAGGTTTTGGGGTGCTTACCCTTGTGTACATTTATGGGTGAGGCAGAGGGTCTTGAATTTGATCCGATCTTTCATGGATAGCCAATGGAGGGTCTTCAAGGACGAAGTAATAGATTCCCAGTTTTTTTTTCCAGTTATCAGTCTGGCGGCTGTGTTCTGGACAACTTGTAAACGTGAAATTTGATATTTGGGAAGTCCTAGATAGAAGGAGTTCAGTCAGGAATTGATGGTTATTCCAACTACTGCTGCTGCGTCTCCTTCAGGGATGAAGGGAATGAGTCTGCACAGCAGGCATAGAAGATGATGGGATCCACTGACTACTGATCCTATTTGTGCATCCATTGTCATGTCCGAGTCAAAGATGACTCCAAGGTTTTTGACTTTGGTGCTAGGAGTAATGGTTTGTCCGAGGATGGTGGGTGGCGTGCATGTCATGCTAGAGTTTTTGTTTCGGTTTGCATGAAGGAAGAGTAGTTCTGTTTTGGAACCATTGAGTTTGAGAGAGCTCTCAGTCAGGGGCGTAACTAGAAGTGACTGGGCCCCACAGCAAATATTTGTAAGGGCCCCCCCCAGCGCGCTTCTCACCTCCCTCCTCCTGTGTAAACCCCACTCCTTTGGCCTCCTACTGTATATTGTGTGGCACAGTGTAGCAGTATACTGTATAGTGTGTGGCACAGTGTAGCAGTATACTGTATATTGTGTGGCACAGTGTAGAGGTATACTGTATAGTGTGTGGCACATTGTAGGCTATATGTGTATAACAAACATATTTCATATGAAAACTTACAGTTACTTGGCTTGGCCCTTGGGGATCTTGGACGCCACTTCCACACTTTGGCCGGGGGCTCGGCGGAGCTCATGTTGTGCTTTATCCTAATGAGAAATATTTCATAATAAGGATTTGGAGAAGGGGCAGAAGGATAGCAGAGCAGGGAGAGGCTGGTGCTGCTACTAGGGGGTCATACCATGGGGGAGTAATAAAGCCCACCAAAATGCCCCCCAGTAGTAATAATTCTCCTTATAATGTGACAGTGCAAAAATACCCCCTTGTAATGCCCCCAGTTGAGCTAATATAGTGCCCCCATAATGTCCCAGTATAAAATACCCCTATATAGTGCCCCCAGTAAATTCCCCCATAGTGCTCCTCTCCCCCCTTCCTGCTAGTGCCCCCCATAATGTACCAGTATAAAATGCCCCATATATAGTGCCCCAGTAGATGCCCCTCAGTGTCCGGCCTCTGATAGGCTGCCGGCCTAGTGTCCCCCATAATTCCCCTCAATAATGTGCCAGTAAGTGTCCCCATAAATGCCCCCCATCATGTGCCAGTATCAAGTGCCTCTCTCCTCCCCCCATGTGCCAGTATCATAGTGCCAAACCCACCCATGTGCCAGTATCAAGTGCCAACCCCCCCCCACATGCCAGTATCAAGTGCCTCTCTCCTCCCCCCATGTGCCAGTATCATAGTGCCATCTCCCCCCCAAAAAAGTGCCAGTATCAAGTGCCTCTCTCTCCCCCCATGTGCCAGTATCATAGTGCCAAACCCACCCATGTGCTAGTAGCAAGTGCCAAACCCACCTCCCACGTGCCAGTATCAAGTGGCTCTCTCCTCCCCCCATGTCCCAGGATCATAGTGTCATCTCCCCCCACCCAAAAAAAATGTGCCAGTATCAAGTGCCTCTCCCCCCCCCCCATGTGCCAGTATCAGGTGCCAACCCCTCCCCCCCATGTGCCAGTATCAAGTGCCTCCCGCTCCCCCCATGGTAGTAAAGTCGGGTATTAAAAAATAAAAAAACACTTCTACTTACCTGGATGCAATGTGTCCCGCCCTGTATATCCATATATGGAGTCAATGCTTGCATTTCAGAAACGTTTCTGCTGGGATTCAAACCCACAACCTTCTGTATCAGAGGCAAAGCACCTAACCACAAGACCATAAGAGCTGCCTTGCTGCTGACTGAAAAAATATAAGACTTCTACTGTTATAGCTGGCTAAGTGTACATCTATACACATGACAGCTGCCCTAACACGCCCAGCACTGCTATATCTCTATATAACAGCTGTCCAAGCACACTCAGCTCTGCTATATCTCTATATATGACAGCTGCCCCAGCAAACCCAGCTCTGTTACATCTATACACATGACAGCTGCCCAAACACACCCAGCACTGCTATATCTCTATATGACAGCTGTCCCAGCACACTCAGCTCTGCTATATCTCTATATATGACAGCTGCCCCAGCAAACCCAGCTCTGCTACATCTATGCACATGACAGCTGCCCAAACACACCCAGCACTGCTATATCTCTATATGACATCTGTCCCGGCACACTCAGCTCTGCTAAATCTCTATATATGACAGCTGCCCGAGTAAACTCAGCTCTGCTACATCTATACACATGACAGCTTCCCAAACACACCCAGCACTGCTATATCTCTATATGACAGCTGTCCCAGCACACTCAGCTCTGCTATATCTCTATATATGATAGCTGCCCCAGCACACCCAGCTCTGATACATCCATATATTTCTAAGTATTGCTATACAGTAGATAGATATATAGATATAGCAGAGCTGAGTGCGCTGGGGCAGCTGTCATGTGTATAGATGTAGCAGAGCTGGCTGTGTTTGGGCAGCTGTCATGTGTATAGATGTAGTAGAGCTGGGTTTTCTGGGGCAGCTGTCATACATAGAGAAAGAGCAGAGCTGAGTGTGCTGGGACAGCTGTCACATAGAGATATAGCAGTGCTGGGTGTGTTGGGGCAGATGTCATGTGTATAGATGTACACTTAGCCAGCTATAACAGTAGAAGTCTCATATTTTTTCAATCAGTTGCAATGCAGCCTTTATGGCTGTGTGGGTAAATCCCAGACACATCAGGAGACAGTAAGATTAAATCACATTAGCGAGCGGGCCATATTTAACCACCTCCGGACCGCCTAACGCAGATGTGCGGTCCGGAGGTGGCAGCGCTGCGCACAGTCACGCATATACGCGTCATCTCGCGAGACGCGAGATGACGCGAATATGCGCGCGCGCATGCGCAGTTCGAGCCGGCATTTCGCACAGCAGTATTTCGTCAGCAACCTGCCAGCCAATGATCGTGGCTGGCAGGTTGCTGATTTTTAAAAAATCTAATCAAAGTGCCAGATATCAGATCATATTAGTAAATATGATCTGATATATGGCTGCCTGCTCCTCTGCTGGTTCTTTTCGTCGGTTGGATCCAGCAGAGGAGCAGGCTTCACAGTGAGTACACCAAACACTACACTTTAGCCCCTGATCACCCCCCTGAACCCCAATTAACCCTTTGATCACCCCTTTGATCACCCCTGTCAATCACAAGTGAAAAGAAAAAAGTGATCAGTGCAAACTGTCACTTTTTTTTTCACTGTTATTGACCGTTAGGTTTTAGGTATAGTTTAGGTCCCTTGGTTAGGTAGTTAGCGATCAGTTAGCGCCCAGCCCACCGCACCGCAGTCCGTTATTCGCTGATTAGCGTATCGCTAATCAGCATTTGTACTTTTATAGTATCTGGAAGTGATCAAAACTGATCACGGTCAGATCTATAATAGTACTAGTGTCACTTTAGTTCGCCCTCCACCCAAAACGCAGTGTTTGCCCGATCAGGCCTGATCGGTCGCCCACACGTGCGTTCGCCCACACCCGCCCCACCGCAGTGACAAAAAAAAATTTTTTTTTGATCACTGCACATTCACTTTACACGCACTGCGGCGATAAAAAAATCAGTTTTGATATTTTTTATCAACCGCAGCGGCCTCCGGTACTTCGCTAGCCTCCCCTTTGTAAGACAGGCTTGCTTTTTTTTTCTTGGGTAGTCTCAGGGAATACCCCTAAATTTAGTTGCCCACATGTCTAACAGGGGGTATTCTTCTGAAGAGGCCTACAGGCTTCTGACCCAGTCGGATGAGGAGTGGGAACCCTCATCTGATGAATCCAGCGGGTCAGAATACGAACCTGTAGAAAGCAGTGGCTCTCTGACCCAAAGTTCGGACGAGGAGGCTGAGGTCCCTGATACCACCAGGCGTACCCGGCCCCGTGTCGCTAGACCGCAGGTTGCGCAGGATCCGCTTCAAGAGCAGCAGAGTGGGGCTGGTGCTGTCGGATTACGTGGTGAGGCATACACCAGCAGCCCAGCCCTCCCTGGACCTAGTACCAGCACTGCCGTACAACCTGGTGAAGTAGCGAGCACCAGAAGGGCAGTTGAAGCTGGTACGGTGGCACGTGCAGTAGTGACCCCGTCGCAGCCACCGCAAAGACGTGCCCGTAGAGCCCCTAGAATCCCAGAGGTGCTGGCAAACCCTGATTGGCAGTCCCCAACTTCAGCCGCACCTGTAGTTTTCCCTTTCACTGCCCAGTCTGGAGTTCGGGTTGAGACAGCTCAGATCGGTTCGGCCTTGGGATTTTTTGAGCTGTTCTTGACTGCGGAGCTTTTAGACTTAGTTGTGGCCGAAACAAACAGGTATGCCACACAATTTATCACCGCTAACCCGGGAAGCTTTTATGCCCAGCTTTTCCGGTGGAAACCAGTCCAAGTTTCCGAACTTAAAACTTTTCTGGGCCTCCTCCTCAACATGGGCCTGACAAAAAAGCATGAATTGCGGTCATATTGGTCCACGAACCCGATTCATCACATGCCCATGTTCTCTGCTGCCATGTCCAGGGCACGTTTTGAGGCCATCCTGCGGTTCCTGCACTTTAGTGACAACACCGCCTCCCGTCCCAGGGGCCACCCTGCTTTTGACCGGCTCCACAAAATTCGGCCCCTCATAGACCATTTCAACCAGAAATTTGCAGATATTTATACCCCAGAGCAAAACATCTGCATAGACGAGTCCCTGATACATTTTACCGGGCGCCTTGGCTTCAAACAATACATCCCAAGCAAGCGCGCCCGGTATGGGGTCAAATTGTATAAGCTCTGTGAAAGGGCCACAGGCTATACCCACAAATTTCGTGTCTATGAGGGAAAATATCAGACCCTGGAGCCGGTCGGTTGCCCTGACTACCTGGGGAGCAGTGGGAAGACAGTTTGGGACTTGGTGTCACCCTTATTCGGCAAGGGGTACCATCTTTATGTGGACAATTTTTACACAAGTGTGGCCCTCTTTAGGCATTTGTTTCTAGAACGGATTGGCGCCTGTGGTACCGCGCGAACTAGTCGCGCGAGCTTCCCCCAACGGCTCATTACCACCCGTCTTGCAAGGGGGCAGAGGGCCGCACTGTGTAACGAAGAACTGCTCGTGGTGAAATGGAGAGACAAGCGTGACGTTTACATGCTCTCCTCCATTCACGCAGACACGACAATACAAATTGAGCGAGCAACCCGTGTCATTGAAAAGACCCTCTCAGTCCACGACTATAACCTCCACATGGGAGGGGTGGACTTCAATGACCAGATGTTGTCTCCGTATTTAGTTTCCCGCAGAACCAGACGCTGGTATAAGAAGGTGTCTGTATATTTAATTCAATTGGCTCTGTACAATAGTTTTGTTCTCTACAGTAAGGCTGGGAGAACTGGATCCTTCCTCAAATTTCAGGAAGAGATCATCGAGAACCTCCTGTATCCAGGAGGTTCCGTGGCCCCAATCACCAGTGTAGTTAGCCGTCTACACGAGCGACATTTCCCCAATGTCGTTCCTGGTACCTCAACCCAACAGTCACCCCGAAAAAGATGTCGTGTCTGTAGCAGGAGTGGAATAAGGCGTGACACCCGCTATTTCTGTCCTGACTGTCCGGACCACCCTGCCGTATGCTTTGGAGAGTGTTTCCGGAAGTTCCACTCACAGGTACACTATTAGCATCGGGATCATCTCACCAGGACAGGCACACAGGGCTATTAGGGCCCATTCACTCACTGCTGCTGCAAACGTCTCCTTTCACATGGGACAAAGTGCATAACGCACTTCGCCACATCTTTGGGCGATTTGCGCTTTGCACATTGACCCATGGGGAAAGAGAGGTTTGTTCTATAAAGGTAAAAAAAACAACAACAAAAAAAAAAAACACACCAGTAAGCAAACACGTTAATGTTCAGTTAAAAAAGTTAAAGTTTATATGTTCTGTTGCAAAGTTAATAAAATTATTGCATTGCGGCCTGGTTTTTTTCTTTTTTTTCTTTTTTTACCTTCCAGGTGGACCAACCGATCGACCAGCTGCAGCACCGATGTGCATTCTGACAGAAGCATTGCGCTGCTGTCAGATTACACACAAGTCGGTGTATGCGGCGCTGCAAGATGGGATTTTTTCCTCTGCAGTGACAGATACGTTTGCCAAGGCATACGAGCTGAGGAGGAGGCGGCGTTCCTATGCTTTGGCAAACACTTTGTATATATATGTAAAAAAGAAAAAAAAAAAATCCCGGCAATGATTTATTCATCCACATCGATTGATGTGAATGGAGAAATCTGGTTTGCCAGGGCATACGAGCTAAGTGGGTATGGATGTTGGGCGGAGCTCCTATGTCCTGGCAGACGCCTTTCCCCTCCATTTTTTTTTTTTTGGCAGAGATTTTTTCATCCACATTGATCGATGCGAATGAAGAAATCTGTGCCATTCATTTTTTTCTTTCAGCCCAGAGGCTGAACGGAAAAAAAAATCTCATTACCTGTATGCTCAATATAAGGAGAATAGCAGAAACTCCTAATGCTGGCCATACATGTAATGATTGCGGAGACCCTCAAATGCCAGGGCAGTACAAACACCCCACAACTGACCCCATTTTGGAAAGAAGACACCCCAAGGTATTTGCTGAGGGGCATATTGAGTCCATGAAAGATTTAAATTTTTGTCCTAAGTTAGCGGAAAGTGGCACTTTGTGAGAAAAAAAAATAAATAAATCAATTTCCGCAAACTTATGCAAAAAAAAAAAATTTCTATGACCTTGCCAGGCCCCTCATTGGATACCTTGGGGTGTCTTCTTTCCAAAGTGGGGTCACATGTGGGGTATTTATACTGCCCTGGCTTTTTAGGGGCCCTAAAGCATGAGAAGAAGTCTGGGATCCAAATGTCTAAAAATGCCCTCCTAAAAGGAATTTGGGCCCCTTTGCGCATCTAGGCTGCAAAAAAGTGTCACACATCTGGTATCGCCGTACTCAGGAGAAGTTGGGCAATGTGTTTTGGGGTGTCATTTTACATATACCCATGCTGGGTGAGATAAACATCTTGATCAAATGCCAACTTTGTATAAAAAAATTGGAAAAGTTGTCTTTTGCCAGGATATTTCTCTCACCCAGCATGGGTATATGTAAAATGACACCCCAAAACACATTCCCCAACTTCTCCTGAGTACGGCGATACCAGATGTGTCACACTTTTTTGATGCCAAGGTGGGCAAAGGGGCACATACCGGATTTCACCGGTCATTTTTTACAGATTTTGATTGCAAAGTACTTCTCACACATATGGGCCCCTAAATTGCCAGGGCAGTATAACTACGCCACAAGTGACCCCATTTTGGAAAGAAGACACCCCAAGGTATTCCGTGAGGGGCATGGCGAGTTCCTAGAATTTTTTATTTTTTGTCGCAAGTTAGTGGAATATGAGACTTTGTAAGGAAAAAAGAGAAAAAAAAAAAATCATCATTTTCCGCTAACTTGTGACAAAAAATAAAAAATTCTAGGAACTCGCCATGCCCCTCACGGAATACCTTGGGGTGTCTTCTTTCCAAAATGGGGTCACTTGTGGCGTAGTTATACTGCCCTGGCAATTTAGGGGCCCAAATGTGTGAGAAGTACCTTGCAATCAAAATCTGTAAAAAATGGCCTGCAAAATCTGAAAGGTGCACTTTGGATTATGTGCCCCTTTGCCCACCTTGGCAGCAAAAAAGTGTGACACATCTGGTATTGCCATACTCAGGAGAAGTTGGGGAATGTGTTTTGGGGTGTCATTTTACATATACCCATGCTGGGTGAGAGAAATATCTTGGCAAAAGACAACTTTTCCCATTTTTTTATACAAAGTTGGCATTTGACCAAGATATTTTTCTCACCCAGCATGGGTATATGTAAAATGACACCCCAAAACACATTCCCCAACTTCTCCTGAGTACGGCGATACCAGATGTGTCACACTTTTTTGCTGCCAAGGTGGGCAAAGGGGCACATATTCCAAAGTGCACCTTTTGGATTTCACCGGTCATTTTTTACACATTTTGATTGCAAAGTTCTTCTCACACATTTGGGCCCCTAAATTGCCAGGGCAGTATAACTACCCCACAAGTGACCCCATTTTGGAAAGAAGACACCCCAAGGTATTCTGTGAGGGGCATGGTGAGTTCCTAGAATTTTTTATTTTTTGTCGCAAGTTAGTGGAATATGAGACTTTGTAAGAAAAAATAAAATAAATAAAATCATCATCATTTTCCGCTAACTTGTGACAAAAAATAAAAAGTTCTATGAACTCACTATGCCCATCAGCGAATACCTTAGGGTGTCTACTTTCCGAAATGGGGTCATTTGTGGGGGTTTTCTACTGTTTGGGCATTGTAGAACCTCAGGAATCATGACAGGTGCTCAGAAAGTCAGAGCTGTTTCAAAAAGGGGAAATTCACATTTTTGTACCATAGTTTGTAAACGCTATAACTTTTACCCAAACCATTTTTTTTTTTGCCCAAACATTAAATTTTTTATCAAAGACATGTAGAACAATAAATTTGGCGAAAAATTTATATATGGATGTCGTTTTTTTTGCAAAATTTTACAGCTGAAAGTGAAAAATGTCATTTTTTGGCAAAAAAATCGTTACATTTTGATTAATAACAAAAAAGTAAAAATGCCAGCAGCAATGAAATACCACCAAATGAAAGCTCTATTAGTGAGAAGAAAAGGAGGTAAAATTCATTTGTATGGTAAGTTGCATGACCGAGCGATAAACGGTGAAAGTAGTGTAGTGCCGAAGTGTAAAAAGTGCTCTGGTCATGAAGGGGGTTTCACCTAGCGGGGCTGAAGTGGTTAAGTAACTGTCACACACGCTGCCGGGCCGCCGGTAGTTACGCCACTGGGCTCGGGCCTGTGTGTAAAAAAATAAATAAATAATTATCAACAGAAGGCGGCCCGGACGGGCCCCCAGTGGCGTAGGGCCCCATAGTCGTTGCTATGGCGATCCCTACGCCACTGCTCTCAGTCAGCCACTCGTCGATCAATGAGAGGCAGATTTCCAGGGCGTGGTATTGATCTTTTTTGTTGGTAATGCGTAAATAAAGTTGGGTGTTATCAGCGTAGGAATGATAGAGCAGATCCTGGTTGCTGATGATTTTGAGGAATGGTCGGAGGTAGATGTTGAAGAGCACAAGCGACAGGGGTGATCCTTGAGGGACTCTGCATGTGATTTTTCGTGCTTCTGAGGTGAAGGCTCCTAGTTTCATGGTGTTGAGGCTTGCAATGGGTCTGCGGCAATTTGGGTCGTGGTTGGGCTTCTTTAGGAGGGGTTTGATTATGCCTTGCTTGAGGGCGATCGGGACTATTCCTTCTTTGAATGACTGGTTTATGAGGTGTGTTATGGTGGGTGCCAGAATGTCGGTGCATTCTTTCAAAAGTTTTGTGGAATAATGTCATTTGGGGATGTGCGGTCTCGAAGGCTTCTGATGATGGTTTTAGTGTTGTCAATGGTGAGTGGGACCAGAGTAAATCTCGGTGATTGTGAAGTATTTGTGTGGTTCGTGCACATCGGCGGTACGCCTCAGCTTACGTGGATGATATTGTCATTCACAGTACCGACTGGGAAAGTCACCTGCCCAAAGTACAAGCCATAGTGGACTCCCTTCGAAAGGTAGGTCTAACAGCTAACCCCAAAAAATGTGCGATAGGCTTAGAGGAGACCAAATAAATATTGGGCGCGGAGTCATCAAACCCCAAATAAACAAAATGGAGGCGATAAGGAATTGGGCCCGACCTGTCACCTCTAGGCAAGTAAAGTAATTCCTAGGAATGGTGGGCTATTATATGAGGTTCGTTCCCCATTTTGCCACTTTAGCAGCTCCAATGACAGGGCTCTTGAAGGGATGGAAGTCCGTTATGGTCCGCTGGAATGACCAGGCGGAAGAGGCTTTCTCCGCTTTGAAGTCAGCCCTGTGTGGGTCCCCGGTTTGGGTGACGCCCGACTTCAGAAGGGAGTTTATAGTACAGACCGATGCCTCCGAAGTAGGCCTCGTGCTGTACTGTCGCAGGAAGTCAACGGGGAGAAGCATCCCATTGTCTTTCTCAGCCGTAAGCTCACTCCGGACAAGACCCGGTACAGTATAGTGGAGAGAGTGCCTGGCCATCAAGTGGGCACTCGAGTCTCTCCGCTATTATCTATTGGGGAGAAAGTTCCGTCCGTTGACCGACCACTCCCCTCTAAAGTGGATGAGCCAGGCCAAAGAGAGGAATGCCTGGGTCACCAGATGGTTCTTTTCCTTGCAAAACTTTAAGTATACAGTAGAACACAGGGCAGGCCGGTTACAGGGAAACGCCTCTGGCGTGTGTTCACCCCCTCAGGGTTGAACAAAGGGGGGGTATGTGACATAGAAAGGGGTATTGTTTGGGAAGGCAGGTATTTTCCTCCCAACATGGGTGGCAAGGCCGATTTCCAGCCAGGTGAGATCAAATACTGGACCAGAGTTTACGTGCCGGTCCGGGTTTTGGCAGAATCGAAGTCTCTGTTTTGGGATCTGAAGCATGATGCTGTGCTGGAAGGTTGAGAGCCGTATGAGGCCTGCACACTGGGAAACAGGCCCCTTAAAGCCTGCTGTGGACTGCCGGAGATAAAACGGCTAGCAAGGTGACGTGTCTGTTTTATGGACTTTTCATTGTGTGAATTAACATCAAGACTGTAATGAGTAGTTTTTCTTTTGCCTTTTGTGTGAATAAACACTGACATTTTGATTTACAAACTTGTTTTGCCTCTGTACTGCGTCTGCTTATCCTGCCTACCAGAGCAAATCCTCACAGTATCCAAGCCATTCTGAGACTGTTTTCTTGTGACACATTGTACTGCATGATAGTGGCAATTTTGAGTCTATACATTTTACTTTCATCTTAAAAAAATAAAATAAAATAATATATATATATATATATATATATATACACACACACACAAAATTTACAGAAAATGTGGAAAAATTCACAATTTTAAAAATGTATATTTCTCTTGCTTTAACCACTTCAGCCCCGCTAGCTGAAACCCCCTTCATGACCAGGCCACTTTTTACACTTCTGCACTACACTACTTTCACCGTTTATCGCTCGGTCATGCAACTTACCACCCAAATGAATTTTACCTCCTTTTCTTCTCAATAATAGAGCTTTCGTTTGGTGGTATTTTATTGCTGCTGACATTTTTACTTTTTTTGTTATTAATCAAAATGTAACGATTTTTTTGCCAAAAAATGACATTTTTCACTTTCAGCTGTAAAATTTTGCAAAAAAAAAGACATCCATAAATTTTTCGCCAAATTTATTGTTCTACATGTCTTTGATAAAAAAAAAAAAGTTTGGGCAAAAAAAAAAAATGGTTTGGGTAAAAGTTATAGCGTTTACACACTATGGTACAAAAATGTGAATTTCCGCTTTTTGAAGCAGCTCTGACTTTCTGAGCACCTGTCATGATTCCTGAGGTTCTACAATGCCCAAACAGTAGAAAAACCCCACAAATAACCCCATTTCGGAAAGTAGACACCCTAAGGTATTCGCTGATGGGCATAGTGAGTTCATAGAACTTTTTATTTTTTGTCACAAGTTAACGGAAAATGATGATTTTTTTTTTTTCCCTTACAAAGTCTCATATTCCACTAACTTGCGACAAAAAATAAAAAATTCTAGGAACTCGCCATGCCCCTCACGGAATACCTTGGGGTGTCTTCTTTCCAAAATGGGGTCACTTGTGGCGTAGTTATACTGCCCTGGCAATATAGGGGCCCATATGTGTGAGAAGTACTTTGCAATCAAAATCTGTAAAAAATGACTGGTGAAATTCGAAAGGTGCACTTTGGAATGTGGGTACCTTTGCCCACCTAGGCTGCAAAAAAAGTCACACATCTGGTATCGCCGTACTCAGGAGAAGTTGGGGAATGTGTTTTGGGGTGTCATTTTACATATAACCATGATGGGTGAGAGAAATATCTTGGCAAAAGACAACTTTTCCCATTTTTTTTATACAAAGTTGGCATTTGACCAAGATATTTTTCTCACCCAGCATGGGTATATGTAAAATGACACCCCAAAACACATTCCCCAACTTCTCCTGAGTACGGCGATACCAGATGTGTCACACTTTTTTGCAGACAAGGTGGGCAAAGGGACCCACATTCCAAAGTGCACCTTTCGGATTTCACCGGTCATTTTTTACACATTTTGATTGCACAGTACTTCTCACACATTTGGGCCCCTAAATTGCCAGGGCAGTATAACTACCCCACAAGTGACCCCATTTTGGAAAGAAGACACCCCAAGGTATTCCGTGAGGGGCATGGCGAGTTCCTAGAATTTTTAATTTTTTTGTCACAAGTTAGCGGAAAATGATTTTTATTTATTTTTTCCTGACAATGACTCATATTCCACTAACTTGCGACAAAAAATAAAAAAGTCTAGGAACTCGGCATGCCCCTCACGGAATACCTTGGGGTGTCTTCTTTCCAAAATGGGGTCACTTGTGGGGTAGTTATACTGCCCTGGCAATTTAGGGGTCCATATGTGTGAGAAGTAGTTTGCAATCGAAATCTGTAAAAAATGACGGTGAAATCCGAAAGGTGCACTTTGGAATGTGGGTCCCTTTGCCCACCTTGGCTGCAAAAAAGTGTCACACATCTGGTATCGCCGTACTCAGGAGAAGTTGGGCAATGTGTTTTGGGGTGTCATTTCACATATAACCATGCTGGGTGAGAGAAATATCTTGGCAAACGACAACTTTTCCATTTTTTTTATACAAAGTTGGCATTTGACCAAGATATTTATCTCACCCAGCATGGGTATATGTAAAATGACACCCCAAAACACATTCCCCAGCTTCTCCTGAGTACGGCGATACCAGATGTGTGACACTTTTGCGCATCTAGGCTGCAAAGGTGCCCAAATTCCTTTTAGGAGGGCATTTTTAGACATTTGCATCCCAGACTTCTTCTCACGCTTTAGGGCCCCTAAAAAGCCAGGGCAGTATAAATACCCCACATGTGACCCCACTTTGGAAAGAAGACACCCCAAGGTATTCAATGAGGGGCATGGCGAGTTCATAGAAATGTATTTTTTTGGCATAAGTTAGCGGAAATTGATTTATTTTTTTTTTTTCTCACAAAGTCTCACTTTCTGCTAACTTAGGACAAAAATTTAAATCTTTCATGGACTCAATATGCCCCTCAGCGAATACCTTGGGGTGTCTTCTTTCCAAAATGGGGTCAGTTATGGGGTGTTTGTACTGCCCTGGCATTTGAGGGTCTCCGCAATCATTACATGTATGGCCAGCATTAGGAGTTTCTGCTATTCTCCTTATATTGAGCATACAGGTAATGAGATTTTTTTTTCCGTTCAGCCTCTGGGCTGAAAGAAAAAAATGAACGGCACAGATTTCTTCATTCGCATCGATCAATGTGGATGAAAATATCTCTGCCCCCCAAAAAAAAAAAAAAAGGAGGGGAAAGGCGTCTGCCAGGACATAGGAGCTCCGCCCAACATCCATACCCACTTAGCTCGTATGCCCTGGCAAACCAGATTTCTCCATTCAATCGATGTGGATGAATAAATCATTGCCGGGATTTTTTATTTTTTTTTAACATACAAAGTGTTTGCCAAAGCATAGGAATGCCGCCTCCTCCTCAGCTCGTATGCCTTGGCAAACGTATCTGTTACTGCAGAGGAGAAAATCTCGTCTTGCAGCGCCGCATACACCGACTTGCGTGTAATCTGACAGCAGCGCAATGCTTCTGTCAGACTGCACATCAGTGCTGCAGCTAGTCGATCGGTTGGTCCACCTGGAAGGTAAAAAAAGAAAAAAAAAATGAAAAAACCAGGCCGTAACGCAATAATTTTATTAACTTTGTAACAGAACATGTAAACTTTAACTTTTTGAACTAAACATTAACCTGTTTGCTTACTGGTGTTTTTTTTTTTTTTTTTTTCCACCTTTATAGAACAAACCTCTCCTTCCCCATGGGTCAATGTGCAAAGCGCAAATCGCCCAAAGATGTGGCGAAGTGCGTTATGCACTTTGTCCCAGGTGAAAGGAGACGTTTGCAGCAGCTGTGTGAGTGAATGGGCCCTAATAGCCCTGTGTGCCTGTCCTGGTGAGATGATCCCTATGCTAGGTGTACCTGTGTGTGGTACTTCCGGAAACACTCCCCTAAGCATAGGGCAGGGTGGTCAGGACAGTCAGGACAGAAATAGCGGGTGTCACGCCTTATTCCACTCCTGCTACAGACACGACATCTTTTTCGGGGTGACGGGTGGGTTGAGGTACCAGCAACGACATTGGGGAAATGTCGCTCATGTAGACGGCTAACTACACTGGTGGATGGGGCCACGGAACCTCCTGGGTACAGGAGGTTCTCGATGATCTCTTCCTGAAATTTGAGGAAGGATCCAGTTTTCCCAGCCTTACTGTAGAGAACAAAACTATTATACAGAGCCAATTGAATTAAATATACAGACACCTTCTTATACCAGCGTCTGGTTCTGCGGAAAACTAAATACGGAGACAACATCTGGTCATTGAAGTCCACCCCTCCCATGTGAAGGTTATAGTCGTGGAATGAGAGGGGCTTTTCAATGACACGGGTTGCTCGCTCAATTTGTATTGTCGTGTCTGCGTGAATGGAGGAGAGCATGTAAACGTCACGCTTGTCTCTCCATTTCACCGCGAGCAGTTCTTCGTTACACAGTGCGGCCCTCTGCCTCCTTGCAAGACGGGTACTAACGAGCCGTTGGGGGAAGCCCGCGCGAACCACAGGCGCCAATCCGTTCTAGAAACAAATGCCTAAAGAGGGCCACACTTGTGTAAAAATTGTCCACATAAAGATGGTACCCCTTGCCGAATAAGGGTGACACCAAGTCCCAGACTATCATCCCACTGCTCCCCAGGTAGTCAGGGCAACCGACTGTCTCCAGGGTCTGATCTTTTCCCTATAGACACGAAATTTGTGTGTATAGCCTGTGGCCCTTTCACAGAGCTTATACAATTTGACCCCATACCGGGCGCGCTTGCTTGGGATGTATTGTTTGAAGCCAAGGCGCCCGGTAAAATATATAAGGGACTCGTCTACGCAGATGTTTTGCTCTGGGGTATACATATCTGCAAATTTCAGGTTGAAATGGTCTATGAGGGGCCGAATTTTGTGGAGCCGGTCAAAAGCAGGGTGGCCTCTGGGACGGGAGGTGCTGTTATCACTAAAGTGCAGGAAACGCAGGATGGTCTCAAATCGTGTCCTGGACATAGCAGCAGAGAACATGGGCATGTGATGAATTGGGTTCGTGGACCAATATGACCGCAATTCATGCTTTTTAGTTAGACCCATGTTGAGGGGGAGGCCCAGAAAAGTTTTAATTTCGGAAACTTGGACTGGTTTCCACCGGAAAGGCTGGGCATAAAAGCTTCCCGGGTTAGCGGTTATAAATTGTGTGGCATACCTGTTTGTCTCTGCCACAACTAAGTCTAAGAGCTCCGCAGTCAAGAACAGCTAAAAAAATCCCAGGGCCGAACCGATCTGAGCTGTCTCAACCCGAACTCCAGACTGGGCGGTGAAAGGGGGAACTACAGATGCGGCTGAAGTTGGGGACTGCCAATCAGGGTTTGCCAGCACCTCAGGGATTCTAGGGGCTCTACGGGCACGTCTTTGCGGTGGCTGCGACGGGGTCACTACTGCACATGCCACCGTACCAGCTTCAACTGCCCTTCTGGTGCTCGCTACTTCACCATGTTCTACGGCAGTGCTGGTACTAGGTCCAGGAAGGGCTGGGCTGCTGGTGTATGCCTCACCACGTAATCCGACAGCACCAGCCCCACTCTGCTGCTCTTGAAGCGGATCCTGCGCAACCTGCGGTCTAGCAACACGGGGCTGGGTACGCCTGGTGCTATCAGGGACCTCAGCCCCCTCGTCCGAACTTTGGGTTAGAGAGCCACTGCTTTCTACAGGTTCGTATTCTGACCCGCTAGATTCATCAGATGAGGGTTCCCATTCCTCATCCGACTGGGTCAGAAGCCTGTAGGCCTCTTCAGAAGAATACCCCCTGTTTGACATGTGGGCAACTAAATTTAGGGGTATTCCCTGAGACTACCCAAGAAAAAAAAAGCAAGCCTGTCTTACAAATGGGAGGCTAGCGAAGTACCGGAGGCCGCTGCGGTTGATAAAAAATATCAAAACTGATTTTTTTATCGCCGCAGTGCGTGTAAAGTGAATGTGCAGCGATCAAAAAAACATTTTTTTTGTCACTGCAATGGGGCGGGTGTGGGCGAACGCACGTGTGGGCGACCGATCAGGCCTGATCGGGCAAACACTGCGTTTTGGGTGGAGGGAGAACTAAAGTGACACTAATACAATTATAGATCTGACCGTGATCAGTTTTGATCACTTCCAGATACTATAAAAGTACAAATGCTGATTAGCGATACGCTAATCAGCGAATAACGGAGTGCGGTGCGGTGGGCTGGGCGCTAACTGATCCCTAAACTACCTAACCAAGGGGCCTAAACTATACCTAAAACCTAACGGTCAATACCAGTGAAAAAAAAAAGTGACAGTTTGCACTGATCACTTTTTTTCTTTTCACTAGTGATTGACAGGGGCTATCAAAGGGTTAATAGGGGTTTAGGGTTGTGATCTGGGGCTAGTATGAGGTGTTTGGTGTACTCACTGTGTAGCCTGCTCCTCTGCTGGATCCAACCGACGAAAAGAACCAGCAGAGGAGCAGGCCAGCCATATAACAGATCATATTTACAAATATGATCTGATATATGGCCTCTGATTGGATTTTTTAAAAATCAGCAACCTGCCAGCCGCGATCATTGGCCGGCAGGTTGCTGACGAAATACTGTTCGACGAAATGCCGGCCCGCGATGCGCATGCGCGGGCCGGGTGTGACGAAATCTCGCGTCTCGCGAGATGACGCGCCGATGCCTCCAGGAGGAGTAAATCAACCACCTCCCGGACGCATCGGCGCGTTAGGCGGTCGGGAGGTGGTTAACCACTTCTAAATCGGGCCATTTACCCCCTTCCTGACCAAGCCTAATTTTGCAAATCTGATATGTGTCACTTTATGTGGTAATAACTTTGGAATGCTTTAACATTTCCAAGCCATTCAGAGACTGTTTTCTCGTGACACATTGTGCTTCATGTTAATGGTAAATTTGAGTCAATATATTTTACCTTTTATTTATTTTAAAAAATCCAAAAGTTTCAAAATTTGAATCTCTCTGCTTCTAAAACAGAAAGTAATACCTCATAAAATATTTATTACTTAACTTTCCCCATATGTCTACTTCATGTTGGCATCATTTTGGAAATGTAATTATTATTATTATTTTTTAAGACATTAGAAGGCTTAGAATTTTAGAAGCAATTATTAAAAAATTTCAGAAAATTTCCAAAACCCACTTTTTAAGAACCAGTTAAGGTCTGAAGTAACTTTGTGGGGCTTACATAGTGGAAACCCCCATAAACGAACCCATTGTAAAAACTACACCCCTCAAGTTACTTAAAACTGATTTTACTAACTTTGTTAACCCTTTAGGGTGTAAGAATTAAAGGAAAATGGAGATGATATTTCGGAATTTCACTTTTTTGGCCGATTTTTCATTTTAATTAATTTTTTTCTTTAACACATCGAGGATTAACAGCCAAACAAAACTCAATATTTATTACCCCGATTCTGCGGTTTACATAAACACCCCACATGTGGTCATAAACTGATGTAGGGGTCCAGGAACAACAGACACTAATGGATTTACTTTAGCTGAATGTCATTTTCTCACTCAAACAGCACCTGTGCGATCACAGGGTGCTGACTGGTTGCCATGGCAGCTGGGGGCCTAAAACATCTACCAGATTTGCCAGGTACAAAAGCCAATTAGGTATATCTGGTTCAGCAAATATAGCGTAAAAGGCATATTCCACAAGATATGCCATAAATGTGCAATAGATGCAGGTCTGAACAAAAGAAGTGATCACTGCAGCAGTTCAAAACAATCTTCTTTTCACAGGAGAAGCTCTAAAGAACGCAGTGCTGGTGTACCATAAGTCCAAGCAAGCCAACCAACAGAACCCTTTTCCTGTTTCTGTGCATCATATGCTAGGATTAAGACTTAGGTTGAAACACATCAGAATGATTATTCTGTAAATGTTATCTTTGTTTGAATAAAGACTCCAAGCTGTATGAATGTTGGACTTGAATCCCCTTGAACTTTTCACATTACACCCACAAACCTAAATGTATTTTATTGGGATTTTATGTGATAAACCAACAGAAAGTAGCAAGTATGTGTGAAGTGAAAAGGAAATGATACATGGTTTTCAAAATGTTTGATGATTACAAATCTGAAAAGTGCTGTGTGCATTTGTATTCAGCCCCCTGTACTCTGATACCCTAAATAAAATAAAGTATGACCAATTGTCTTTAGAGGTCACTCAAATAAAGTCCACCTGTGTGTAATTTATTCTCAGCTGTGTGTAATTTATTCTCAGTATAACTACAGCTGTGGAGAAATGTAAAGCAAGGTTAGGTTATAAAAAAAAATATCCCAAGCTCTGAACATCTCACAGAGCACTATTAAATCCATTATCCGAAAATGGAAGGATTATGGCGCAACTGCAAACCTACTAAGACATTGTCACCCACCTAAACTTACAGCCCAGGTAAGGAGAGCACTAAATAGAGAATCAGCCAAGAAGTCAATGGTCAATCTGGAAAAGCTGCAGAGATTTACAGCTCAGGTGGCAGAATCTGTCCACAGGACAACTATTATTCATAAACTCCACAAATCTGGACGGAAGAGTGGCAAGAAGAAAACCATTTTTGAAAGCATTCCATAAAAAAAGTCACATTTGCAGTTTGCCACATGCCATGTAGGGGACACAGCAAACACATGGAAGAAGGTGCTATACTCAGATGAGACCAAAGGTGAACTTTTTTGGCCTAAATGCAAAATGCCATGTGTGGCTGAAAACTAACACTGCACATGCCATTCCCAAAGTGAAACATGGTGGTGTCAACATCATGCTGTGGGGATGCTTTTGTTCAGCAGGGACAGGGAAGCTGGTCAGAGTTGGTGGGAAGATGGATGGAGCTACATACAGGGCAATCCTGGAGGAAAACCTGTTAGAGAAGGCTGCAGAAGGCTTGAGACTGGGACGGAGGTTCACCTTCCAGCAGGACAATGACCCTAAACATACAGCCAGAGCTACAATGGAATGGTTTCGATTAGGGATCAGCAACCTCTGGCACTCCAGCTTTTCATAAATGGCAACTCCCAGAATGCTTAATTGACTTCTACAGGAGTTGGAAGTCAAGTCAAGACCTAAAGCTCATTGAGAATCTGTGGTAAGACTTGAAAATTGCTGGTCATGCTCTCCATCCAATCTGACTGAACTTGGGATGAAAAGGGTGGTTCAGCTGTGCAAAGCTGCATACCCCAGCTGTAACTGCAGTGAAGGCTTAACACTAGCCCTCCTTCACTTCGCCCCTCAGATCCGGGGCAAAGCGGTGAAAGTACAGTCAGACAGTATTGACTGCGGTAACATAGTACATAAGGCCAAAAAAAGACATTTGTCCATCCAGTTTGGCCTGTCATCCTGCAAGTTGATCCAGAGGAAGGCAAACAAATACCTGTGAGGTAGAAGCCAATTTCCCCCACTTTAGGGGAATAAAAAATTCCTTCAGAATAACTCCCTGGACCAATAACCCCCCCTCTAGTAGCTATAGCCTATAATATTATTACACTCCAGAAATACATCCAGGCTCCTTATTTAATCCTTTATTGTACTCACCATCACCACCTCCTCAGGCAGAGAGTTCCATAGTCTCTCTGCTCTTACCGTAAAGAATCCTCTTCTATGTTTGTGTACAAACCATCTATCCTCCAGACGCAGAGGATGTCCCCTCGTCACAATCCTGGGGATAAATAGATGATGGGATAGATCTCTGTACTGACCTCTGATATATTTATACATAGTAATTAGATCTCCCCTCAGTCTTTTTTCTAAAGTGAAAAAAAACAAATTTTTATAATCTTTCAGGGTACTGTAGTTGCCCCATTCCAGTTATTACTTTAGTTGCCCTCCTCTGGACCCTCTCCAGCTATGTCCGACTTGTTCACAGGAGCCCAGAACTGTACATAGTACTCCATGTGTGGTCTGACTAGCAATTTGTAAAGTGGTACGACTATGTTCTTATCACGGGCATCTATGCCCCTTGAGGTTCCCTGAGGAACCTGTTATGTCTCGAGATGCCTCCAGATCTATGTGGATAGATCAAAGGTGTTCAGGAGAGATGAAAATCTTCTAATCCTGTTTGCCGGTAAGTTTAAAGGCCGTAAGGCATCTAAGCTGTCCATCAGTCGACGGATTAAGGAGGCTATTAGGGAATCATTTGTTTCCCAATCTCTAGACCCTCCGGGGTTTGTAAAGGCCCATTATACCAGGGCAGTAGCTACTTCTTTTGCCGACAGGAGTCTTCTTCCTCTCGACATGATTTTCAAGTCTGCCTCCTGGAGCGCTGAATCAACATTCATCTCCCATTATAGATTGGATGCCAGATTAGCTGAATACTCTGCCTTTGGGCAGACTTGGTTCTGCCAGGCATGATGGCCCTCCCTAGGGGTTCTTCTTGCTATCTCCCCCATCTGTGCTGCTGGTAGGATGTAAGGGAATCGTTAATCTAACGACAATTTGTTTTCCCTTAGTCCTAACAGCAGCACACAAATATCCCACCCTAGTAAGTCTAGTGTTTTTTTCTTGCTATAACACAGTGGGCTGGGGGCGATTCCCTCCTTTATAGGGGAGTCTTAAGTGTTTTATTGGTCTATATATTGGGCTCATTAAAAATTGCGCCGGTCCCACCAGTCCACAGGGGGTGATTAACCCCATCTGTGCTGCTGTTAGGACTAAGGGAAAACAAATTATCGTTAGAAATTAACGATTCTACAAAACATTGACTCAGGGAGGCTGAATACAAATGCACACCACCACACTTTCCTGATTTTTGTCTATTATAAAAATTTCAAAGTTCAAGAATACCTTTTTAAAGGGTTTCTGACAGCAGAAAAATGGGTATTAACACGTTAACCCCTTAACGCCCAGCGCTGTACATGTATGGCACTGGGAGGGTGTTTAAAGATGGCGCCCGCTCCTGCCCACTGCGGGCGCCATAGCTGCGGGTGGCCACCTGCTTCTTTTAGCAGACACCACTGCAACAACAACATGTCTGCAACCATGGTTATATTGGAACTATAAAAAGTGTAAAAAATAAATAAAATAATAATAAAAAAAAATAAAAAAAACACACATCATGGGTGTCGCGATGTGTGAAAACGCCCATAGTATAAAAATATATTCGCCATACGGCAAACGGAAAAAAGCGTCCAAATGGCCAATTCGCCGTTTTTGGTGGTTTCATTTTCTACAAAAAAAATTTAATAAAACGATCAAAAAGTCATACACACCCCAGAATGGTATCAATGAAAAGTTCAGATCGCCTCGCCAAAAATGAGCCCCCATACAGCTCCGTACACATAATTACAAAAAAGTTATAGGGGTCAAAATATGGCCAAAAAATAAAACTTATTTTCACACCAAATTTTTTTTATCACTATCAAAACGCTAAAAAAAACCCTATACATATGAAGGTATTGACGGATTCGTACTGACCTGGAGAATAAAAGTAAAAAAAAAAAAAACATCCGGGCCTTAAAGGGTTAAGGACCTTGGACGAGAATGCTTGGCCTAACTGGCCAGTACTTCAGGCACTAGGACGAGCATTCTCATCCAAGGGTTAACGCGCTGCCGCGATTAGCAGCAGGGGCCCGGCTGATACTGACAGCCAGGCCCCTGCTGCATGTGCCAGCATCGATGAAAACACAGATGCTTTCAGATTAACCCCCTGTATGCCGATACAGGGGGTTTGCGGAAGCTTGCACATCCCCCATTGGGTCCCTGTGCTGCAGTGACAGGGACCCGATGGTTGCTATGGCAGCCCCAATGCCTTCAACAGGCATCGGGACTACCAGCTATGGAAGCCCAGGAGATCCATTCCCAGGACTGTCTCCCCTAGGCAACTGTTGGTGTCTAAGGGTACTTTCACACTTGCGGCAGAGGATTGCGGCAGGCAGTTCCATCGCCGGAACTGACTTCCAGAATCTTTTTAAATGTATGCAAACTGATGGCATTTGTCAGACAGATCAGGATCCTGATCTGTATGACAAATGCATTGAAATGCCGGATCCATCTCTCCGGTGTCATTTATTTTTTCTCACATGTTTTGCAGTCTGAGCATGCGCAGACTGCAATGCCGGATCAGTTTTGTCAGAACACTCGGGGCCAGAATTTTCGACGGAGCATGCTGCGGTATTATCTCCGTCCTGAAAAGGCAAAAAGACTGAACTTAAGACATCCTGAACGGATTGCTCTCAATTCAGAATGCATTAGAATAAAACTGATCAGTTATTTTCCGGTATTGACCCCCTAGGATGGAACTCAATGCCGGAAAAGAATAAGGCTAGTGTGAAAGTACCCTTAGGCTGAGTTCACACTAGTGTGTCTGGATAAGGTCCGGATGCGTTGCGGCAAACCCGCGCGAGTAGTTACCCAATTGCAGTCAGTTTTGGCTGCGATTGCGTTCTGTTGTTCCGCTTTTATCGCGCGGGTGCAATGCGTTTTACACGCGCGTGATAAAAAACTGACTGTGGTACCCAGTTTGGTGTTGTGTATGTTATTATTTTCCCTTATAACATGGTTATAAGAGAAAATAATAGCATTCTTTAATACAGACCCTTTTTACAAAATAGAGAGTAAAACAAGAAAATTCTAATAAAAAATGAAAAAATGAAAAGTAGTCATATTAGGTATCGCCGCGTCCGTATCGACTGGCTCTATAAAAATATCACATGACCCAACCCCTCAGATGAAACCGTCAATAAAATAAAAACAGCTTAAAAAAAATTCATTTTTTGTCACCTTACATCACTAAAAATGCAACACCAAGCGATCAAAAAGGCGTATGCCCCCCAAAATAGTACCAATCTAACAGTCACTTCATTCCGCACAAAAATGAGCCCCTACCTAAGACAATCCCCCCAAAAAATTAAAACTATGGCTCTCAGACTATGGAGACACTAAAACATGATTTTTTTGTTTCAAAAATTATATTATTGTTTAAAACTTAAATAAAAAAAGTAGACATATTAGGTATTGCCACGTCCGTAACGGCCTGCTCTATAAAAATATCACATGACCTTACCTTGGTCAAATGCCAACTTTGTATAAAAAAATGGGAAAAGTTGTCTTTTGCCAAGATATTTCTCTCACCCAGCATGGGTATATGTAAAATGACACCCCAAAACACATTCCCCAACTTCTCCTGAGTACAGCGATACCAGATGTGTCACACTTTTTTGCTGCCAAGGTGGGCAAAGGGGCACATATTCCAAAGTGCACCTTTCAGATTTTGCAGGCCATTTTTTACACATTTTGATTGCAAGGTACTTCTCACACATTTGGGCCCCTAAATTGCCAGGGCAGTATAACTACGCCACAAGTGACCCCATTTTGGAAAGAAGACACCCCAAGGTATTCCGTGAGGGGCATGGCGAGTTCCTAGAATTTTTTATTTTTTGTCACAAGTTAGCGGAAAATGATGATTTTTTTTTTTCTCTTTTTTCCTTACAAAGTCTCATATTCCACTAACTTGCGACAAAAAATAAAAGATTCTAGGAACTCGCCATGCCCCTCACAGAATACCTTGGGGTGTCTTCTTTCCAAAATGGGGTCACTTGTGGCGTAGTTATACTGCCCTGGCAATTTAGGGGCCCAAATGTGTGAGAAGTACTTTGCAATCAAAAGCTGTAAAAAATGACCGGTGAAATCCGAAAGGTGCACTTTGGAATATGTGCCCCTTTGCCCACCTTGGCATCAAAAAAGTGTGACACATCTGGTATCGCCGTACTCAGGAGAAGTTAGGGAATGTGTTTTGGGGTGTCATTTTACATATACCCATGCTGGGTGAGAGAAATATCTTGGCAAAAGACAACTTTTCCCATTTTTTTATACAAAGTTGGCATTTGACCAAGATATTTTTCTCACCCAGCATGGGTATATGTAAAATGACACCCCAAAACACATTGCCCAACTTCTCCTGAGTACGGCGATACCAGATGTGTCACACTTTTTTGCTGCCAAGGTTGGCAAAGGGGCACATATTCCAAAGTGCACCTTTCGGATTTTGCAGGGCATTTTTTACACATTTTTATTGCAAAGTTCTTCTCACACATTTGGGCCCCTAAATTGCCAGGGCAGTATAACTACGCCACAAGTGACCCCATTTTGGAAAGAAGACACCCCAAGGTATTCCGTGAGGGGCATGGCGAGTTCCTAGAATTTTTTTATTTTTTGTCGCAAGTTAGTGGAATGTGAGACTTTGTAAGATAAAAAGAAAAAAAAAGAAAAATCATCATTTTCCGCTAACTTGTGACAAAAAATAAAAAATTCTAGGAACTCGCCGTGCCCCTCACGGAATACCTTGGGGTGTCTTCTTTTCAAAATGGGGTCACTTGTGGCGTAGTTATACTGCCCTGGCAATTTAGGGGCCCAAATGTGTAAGAAGTACCTTGCAATCAAAATGTGTAAAAAATGGCCTGCGAAATCCGAAAGGTGCACTTTGGAATATGTGCCCCTTTGCCCACCTTGGCTGCAAAAAAGTGTCACACATGTGGTATCGCCGTACTCAGGAGAAGTTGGGCAATGTGTTTTGGGGGGTCATTTTACATATACCCATGCTGGGTGAGAGAAATATCTTGGCAAAAGACAACTTTTCCCATTTTTTTATACAAAGTTGGCATTTGACCAAGATATTTTTCTCACCCAGCATGGGTATATGTAAAATGACACCCCAAAACACATTCCCCAACTTCTCTTGAGTACGGCGATACCACATGTGTGAGACTTTTTTGCAGCCTAGATGCGCAAAGGGGCCCAAATTCCTTTTAGGAGGGCATTTTTAGACATTTGGATCCCAGACTTCTTCTCACACTTTCGGGCCCCTAAAAAGCCAGGGCAGTATAAATACCCCACATGTGACCCCACTTTGGAAAGAAGACACCCCAAGGTATTCAATGAGTGGCATGGCGAGTTCCTAGAATTTTTTTTTTTTTGCATAAGTTAGCGGATATTGATTTTTTTTTTGTTTTTTTCTCACAAAGTCTCACTTTCCGCTAACTTAGGACAAAAATTTCAATCTTTCATGGACTCAATATGCCCCTCACGGAATACCTTGGGGTGTCTTCTTTCCGAAATGGGGTCACATGTGGGGTATTTATACTGCCCTGGCTTTTTAGGGGCCCTAAAGCGTGAGAAGAAGTCTGGAATATAAATGTCTAAAAATGTTTACGCATTTGGATTCCGTGAGGGGTATGGTGCGTCTATGTGAGATTTTAGTTTTTGACACAAGTTAGTAGAATATGAGACTTTGTAAGAAAAAACAAAAACAAAAACAAACAAAAAATTTCCGCTAACTTGTGCCAAAAAAAATGTCTGAATGGAGCCTTACCGGGGGGGGGGTGATCAATGACAGGGGGGTGATCAATGACAGGGGGGTGATCAATGACAGGGGGGTGATCACCCATATAGACTCCCTGATCACCCCCCTGTCATTGATCACCCCCCTGTAAGGCTCCATTCAGACGTCCGTATAATTTTTACGGATCCATGGATCGGATCCGCAAAACACATGCGGACGTCTGAATGGAGCCTTACAGGGGGGTTATCAATGACAGGGGGTGATCAGGGTGATCACCCCCCTGTCACTGATCACCCCCCCTGTAAGGCTCCATTCAGACATCCGCATGATTTTTTACGGATCCATGGATACATGGATCGGATCCACAAAACACATGCGGACGTCTGAATGGAGCCTTACAAGGGGGTTATCAATGACAGGGGGTGATCAGGGTGATCACCCCCCTGTCAATGATCACCCCCCCTGTAAGGCTCCATTCAGACATCCGCATGATTTTTTACGGATCCATGGATACATGGATCGGATCCACAAAACACATGCGGACGTCTGAATGGAGCCTTACAGGGGGGTTATCAATGACAGGGGGTGATCAGGGTAATCAGGGTGATCACCCCCCTGTCACTGATCACCCCCCCTGTAAGGCTCCATTCAGACATCCGCATGATTTTTTACGGATCCATGGATACATGGATCGGATCCACAAAACACATGCGGACGTCTGAATGGAGCCTTACAGGGGGGTTATCAATGACAGGGGGTGATCAGGGTAATCAGGGTGATCACCCCCCTGTCAATGATCACCCCCCCTGTAAGGTTCCATTCAGACATCCGCATGTGTTTTGCGGATCCGATCCATGTATCCATGGATCCGTAAAAATCATGCGGACGTCTGAATGGAGCCTTACAGGGGGGTGATCAATGACAGGGGGGTGATCAATGACAGGGGGTGATCAGGGAGTGTATATGGGTGATCACCCGCCTGTCATTGATCACCCCCTGTAAGGCTCCATTCAGACGTCCGCATGTGTTTTGCGGATCCGATCCATGTATCCATGGATCCGTAAAAATCATGTGGACGTCTGAATGGAGCCTTACAGGGGGGTTATCAATGACAGGGGGTGATCAGGGTAATCAGGGTGATCACCCCCCTGTCACTGATCACCCCCCCTGTAAGGCTCCATTCAGACATCCGCATGATTTTTTACGGATCCATGGATACATGGATCGGATCCACAAAACACATGCGGACGTCTGAATGGAGCCTTACAGGGGGGTTATCAATGACAGGGGGTGATCAGGGTAATCAGGGTGATCACCCCCCTGTCAATGATCACCCCCCCTGTAAGGTTCCATTCAGACATCCGCATGTGTTTTGCGGATCCGATCCATGTATCCATGGATCCGTAAAAATCATGCGGACGTCTGAATGGAGCCTTACAGGGGGGTGATCAATGACAGGGGGGTGATCAATGACAGGGGGTGATCAGGGAGTGTATATGGGTGATCACCCGCCTGTCATTGATCACCCCCTGTAAGGCTCCATTCAGACGTCCGCATGTGTTTTGCGGATCCGATCCATGTATCCATGGATCCGTAAAAATCATGTGGACGTCTGAATGGAGCCTTACAGGGGGGTGATCAATGACAGGGGGGTTATCAATGACAGGGGGTGATCAGGGAGTGTATATGGGTGATCACCCGCCTGTCATTGATCACCCCCCTGTAAGGCTCCATTCAGACGTCCGCATGATTTTTACGGATCCATGGATACATGGATCGGATCCACAAAACACATGCGGACGTCTGAATGGAGCCTTACAGGGGGGTTATCAATGACAGGGGGGTGATCAGGGAGTGTATATGGGTGATCACCCGCCTGTCATTGATCACCCCCTGTAAGGCTCCATTCAGACGTCCGCATGTGTTTTGCGGATCTGATCCATGTATCTATGGATCCGTAAAAATCATGCGGACGTCTGAATGGAGCCTTACAGGGGGGTGATCAATGACAGGGGGTGATCAGGGAGTGTATATGGGTGATCACCTGCCTGTCATTGATCACCCCCCTGTAAGGCTCCATTCAGACGTCCGTATGCTTTTTGCGGATCCGATCCATGTATCCGTGGATCCGTAAAAATCATACGGACGTCTGAACGGAGCCTGACAGGGGGGTGATCAATGACAGGGCGGTGATCAATGACAGGGGGGTGATCAGGGAGTTTATATGGGGTGATCATGGGTGATCAGGGGTTTATAAGGGGTTAATAAGTGACGGGGGGGGGGTGTAGTGTAGTGTGGTGTTTGGTGCGACTGTACTGACCTACCTGAGTCCTCTGGTGGTCGATCCTAACAAAAGGGACCACCAGAGGACCAGGTAGGAGGTATATTAGACGCTGTTATGAAAACAGTGTCTAATATACCTGTTAGGGGTTAAAAAATTCGGATCTCCAGCCTGCCAGTGAGCGATCGCCGCTGGCAGGCTGGAGATCCACTCGCTTACCTTCCGTTCCTGTGAGCGCGCGCGCCTGTGTGTGCGCGTTCACAGGAAATCCCGGCCCTCGCGAGATGACGGGTATATGCGTCATTGAGCGCAGGGCTGCCACCTCCGGACCGCACATCTGCGTTAGGCGGTCCGGAGGTGGTTAAGTATCGCAGTGTCCGTAAGAACCTACTGTATAAAAATATCACATGACCTAACCCCTCAGGTGAACACCATAAAAAAAGTGTGTCAAAAGCCATTTTTTGTCACCCTACCTACATCACAAAAAGTGTAACAGCAAGCGATCAAAAAGTCACACGCACTCCCAAAAAAAACAAAAAAAAACAAACACTAAGGCTTTCAGAACATGGAGACAAAGAAAAAAAAGTAATTATATTTGGTATTGTCGTGTCCGTAACAAACCTGCTCTATAAAAATACCACATGATCTAACCTGTCAGATGAACACTGTAAATAACAAAAAAAAAACTGTGCCAAAACAGCTATTTTTTGTTACCTTGCCTCACAAAAAGTGTAATATAAAGCAACAAAAAATCATATGTGCCCTAAAATAGTAACAACAAAACTGCCACCTTATCCCGTAGTGTCCAAAATGGGGTCATTTATTTGGAGTTTGTACTCTAGGGGTGCATCAGGGGTCTTCAAATGTGATGGCGGCTTAAAATTTAAAAATAAAGCCTTCTAACGTTCCCAAATAATAAAATGGCATTCACAAAATGAACCAAACATGAAGTAGACATATAGGGAATTTAAAGTAATAACAATTTTATCTATTAAAAAAGTATAGAAATTGAAATGTGGAAATGTTTCCAAATTTTGGGTAAACTTTGTATTTTTTTTATGAATAAAATGGACATTTTTTGACTCAATTTTACCATTGTCATGAAGTACAATATGTGACGAGAAAACATTCTCAGAATGGCCCGGATAAGTAAAAGCGTTTTAAAGTTATCACCTTATAAAGTGACATATCAGACTTGCTAAAAATGGCCTGGTTCTTAACCCCTTTGGGACACAGCCTTATTTCCCCTTAAGGACTAGGCCATTTTTTCAAATCTGACCATTGTCACTTTAAGTGGTGATAACTTTAAAACACTTTAAATTATCCAGGCCATTCTGAGATTGTTTTTTCGTCACATTTTGTACTTCATGACACTGGTAAAATGAAGTAAAAAAAATAAATTTATATATTTTTTAAATACCAAATTTACCCATTTTTTTTTAAAAATAGCAAATTTCTCTACTTCTATAATACATAGTAATACCTCCAAAAATAGTTATTACTTTACATTCCCCATATGTCTACTTCATGTTTGGATCATTTTGGGAAGGATATTTTATTTTTTGGGGATGTTACAAGGCTTAGAAGTTTAGAAGCACATCTTGAAATTTTTCAAAAATTTTCAGAAACCCAATTTTTAGGGACCAGTTCAGGTCTGAAGTCACTTTGCGAGGCTTACATAATAGAAACCACCCAAAAATGACCCCATTCTAAAAACTACACCCCTCAAGGTATTCAAAACGGATTTTACAAACGTCGTTAACCCTTTAGGTCAGGCATGTCCAAACTGCGGCCCTCCAGCTGTTCCAAAACTACAACTCCCAGCATGCCTGGATAGCTTACAGCTATTAGGGCATGCTAGGAGTTGTAGTTTTGCAACAGCTGGAGGGCTGCAGTTTGGACATGCCTGCTTTAGGTGTTCCACAAGAATTAATGGAAAATAGAGATACAGTTTAAAAATTTCACTATTTTGGCAGATTTTCAATTTTTTTGGCAATTTTTTTTTATTAGTATTGCGCCATGATATTGAGAAACATTACAGTATCATCCAGAATACAGCAAAGTTTATACATCGCAGTCTTACATGCCATACATATTCAATGACACATCAATGTTAAGATATACCAGCACAATACATTTTTTATTTTATTTGGCGCCCCCCCCCCCCCCCCCCCTTATACAGACAAAAACAATAATGATAGTGAACCAAGTACACAACCTTCAAGGGAATACAAATCTCTCTGGGCTCCCTACTTATTCTCCACCATCTCTAACCCCCGGTCATGGCATGTCATTGACTCCTGTCTCACCCTGTCCTAAGACACTAACGGTTACTGACCCTAAGCCTTCCCAGCTGTCCCTTGATATCCTCCTGCAAATACCAGGCCGTCAGAATAAAAGGCTTCATGGCCACAGATGTTTCTGCCTCCTCCATGTAATTTGAACTTTTTCCATGTTTTATACAGCTTTTTCCTAGCTGTTTCCTTTTTACCAATTGCTTGCAGCCATTCTAGATGAAACATATGGCGTAGACGTCTCAGTAGCTCTTCCTTTGATGGGATCCTTGGCTCTAGCCAAGTAGATAGCAGGCACCTTTTAGCCTCTAAGACTATCCTGTGCCCCATTGCTGTGAGGCCTCTGCTCTGCCTACTTCCTCCCTCACTCAACACTTCCTGCAATTCTGCATGTAATATTGCCACTTGGATGTTAAGTTCCTCCATAAAATTACTGCCCTCCTGTAAAACCTGACCCACTATCCTCCAATTTTGCACAACTCCACAAATCATGCAGAAGGTCCGTTTTAGGTATAGAACACTTTGGGCAAGCTACTATCCTGTTTGGTTTTGCACTTGTTACTGGCAGATCGAATCCATACAATGCATGGCGTATGATTTTAAAATGAGTTTCCCTCATCGTCTCGTTTACCATTGCCTTATGTAGGGCTGCTATGCCAGTTCTCACTGTCTGTTGTATCTGAACTAGATCCAATTTGTTCCACCATCTCTGAAACAATCCCTGAGAGACAGAGTCTTACCAAAGGGACCGCAAACTGCCATATAGATGTGATATGGATTGTCTGCTGTTGGATACAATGAATGAATCAAATTTTTTTCGGTTCCATTCGCCAGTCATTTTACGAGCTAGGCTTTTACAATAGTTTCTGATCTGCAGATATGGGAACAAATCTGATCCAGTTAGTCGCCATCTACTCTCCAGTTCTTGTAGAGTTGCCCATCTGGCTTCTTGGTTGTGAAACAAATCGCCTACCCTCCTGATACCCTTGATCTTCCAATCCCGGAACGATCGTTCGGATTGCCCTGGTATAAAAGCTGGGTTGTTATGAATAGGGAGATGTTTCGAGATCTGGTATGGTAGTTTATACATTTTTCTGATATTTTTCCACGTTATAATGGAGTCCCTCAGAATCAACGAGCATCTAGCTAAGCGAGGTAATTGAGATAGTTTGGTATGCACTAGAGCTTTCAAGTCCCAGGGCGCTGCCAGTTGTTTTTCAAACTGCAGATTAGAGTAATGAGATGTCTCACTGAACCAATCTATCAGATGTCTACTCAAACAAGCAAAATTGTAACCCCTGACATCAGGAACATTTAGCCCTCCAATTTCCCTCCTCAATTTCAATTTCCGTATTGAGACCCTTGATTTCTTGCCATTCCAAATGAAACTTGCAAAACAGCGCTCTAGGTCCCTCACATCTACATGACGTAGGAGTATCGGTATGGTCTGCAGTGGATCAGTTTGGACATTGCCATCATTTTAATTAAATGGCACCTACCCATTAATGATAATGGCAGTTTTTGCCATCTGGCTAGATCCTCTTTAATTTTATGGAGTAAAGGTGGGTAATTTAACTGGTAGATAGAGTGTGGTGTCCTTCCGATTTTTATACCTAGGTATTTAATATGGGATTTAATTAAAGAGACCGTAACGCCCTTGCTACCATCCACGTCACCATGTGTCCTCTGGCCAATCAGCAAAAGTTCACACTTTGAAGTGTTTACCTTATACCGAGAATATTTCCCGAAACTCTCCATGGCCTTGAAAATTCTATCAATCTGCTCATGTGGTTTTGACATGAATAGGATAATATCGTCAGCAAATAGTGCCGCTTTCACTTTTGCCTTTCCTACTCTGATCCCTTCAAATAAATCAGATTTGCAGAGTTCTCTAGCCAGGGGTTCGAGTGCTAGATTAAATAATAATGGGGACAATGGGCACCCCTGCCGGGTTCCTTTTGCAGGTCAAAAGGTTTGGACAAATGTCCCTGTGTAAAGACCCTCGACTGCGGCCTATGATACATCTGTGACAAAACTACCCTAAAGGCGCCCATTATCCCCATTCTATCCAGGACCACCTCCAGCCATGCCTACCTGACATTGTCAAACGCTTTTTTGGCATCTAGTGTGAGCATGGCTGGTGACTCCCCCTCCACTGGATCATGCTGTACTCTGTCCAAAACAGCGAGTACTGTTCTGATATTTGTCACTGCAGCTCGCCCCTGGACAAACCCCACCGCTCCTGTCCTATCAATGATGGTAATGCTTTGGCCAACCGATCCGCTATAATTTTGGATAACATTTTTGCGTCCACATTTATCAGGGAAATGGGTCTATAAGTTCCCGGTGATAACGGATCTTTCCCAAGTTTGGGTAGCAATTTGATATAGGAGAGGTTGGTTCCGTCCAGGGTCGATTCACCCCTGAATATGCCATTATAGACCTCCACCAATACTGGTAGAACTTGAGTGCATAAGGCTTTGTAATATTCCCCAGTGTATCCGTCCGGTCCAGGGGCTTTCGAGTTAGGCTACTTTCACACTAGTGTTCGGTGCTCCGCTTGTGAGTTCCGTTTGAAGGCTCTCACAAGCGGCCCCGAACGCATCCGTACAGCCCTAATGCATTCTGAGTGTATGCGGATCCACTCAGAATGCATCAGTCTGGCTCAGTCTGTCCTCCGCTCCGTTCAGCAGGCAGGCTTGCAGCGTTCGGGTGTCCGCCTGGCCGTGCGGAGGCAAACGGATCCGTCCAGACTTACAATGTAAGTCAATGGGGACGGATCCGTTTGAAGTTGACACAACATGGCTCAATTTTCAAACGGATCCGTCCCCCATTGACTTTCAATGTAAAGTCTGGACGGATCCGTCTGAGCAACTTTCACACTTTTTTTTCTAAACTATAATGCAGACGGATCCGTTCTGAACGGATCCCATCGTCTGCATTATAGGAGCGGATCCGTCTGTGCAGACACCAGACGGATCCGCTCTGAACGCAAGTGTGAAAGTAGCCTTACCCAGCCCTTTTATCACTCCCTGCAACTCTGCTGCGGTGACATCCGAGTTTAAGGCGTGTCGCTGTTCCTCAGTCATCTTAGGTAAGTCGACTCTGTCAAGAAGGGTGTCACTTAAGTTAGCCCTCTCCTCGTCCAGATGTTCATAATATTCTCCCAGAATGGCAATAATCTTTGCCGGGTCATGCGTAACTCAAACTGTTTATATATTGTGGTTGTCTCAATCCCTTCGCCAAATTGGCTAGGAGGTTCCCTGATTTGTTGCCATACTTAAATAGTAATTCAATACGAGACCAGGAATTTTGGGAGTGAGAATAGAAAGTATAACTACTGTCATCAGGGTGAAGTTGACGCCAAACATCTACTAGTCCCTCACCCACCAATAACTGTTGTAAGTCCCCCCCCCCAACTTTCCTTCCGCTTTCTTCCGATCTTCCAAACCATGGAGAACAGCATTGAAATCTCCTCCTACGATCTTATTTACGCATGAATCTCCTAGCAGTCTCTACTCCAGATCTTTTAGGAAGGAAGAGTTCCCTGTGTTAGGACAATAGACATTGTATATGCTATATTGAGTATTTTGCACCTGTATTAGAGTGTGTACCCATCTTCCCTGAGAATCATTGGTCTGTTGTAAAACCTGGCAGTTCAATTGCTTATTGATCAGCGTAATCACCCCCGCCTTCCGCTTGAGTGACGGGGACCCAACCACTCTACCCACCCATAATTTTTTCATTCTCTCAAAATCATTTGCCTCGAGATTAGTCTCCTGTATAAGAGAAACATCGGGCTGAAGTTTTTTAAGGTGACGAAGAATCATCCACCTTTTAAGAGGGGACCTCAAACCTTTGATATTCCAGGTTACCACCTTCACGTCTGTCAACTAAGTTTTTGTTGCGACCTACCGAGCTTGGGGTCCACGTCACTCACCGAACACGCCCAGAGAGATCCCTTGCGAACAAACAAATGTTAGACCACAAACAGTTTCTTGTACTTCTCCTTCACAGACCGATTTCACCACTGCCTCCCCACTTCCCTAATCTCAACCACTTTACTTACTATAGTAACTTCCCTTTTTTTCTGGGTTGCAGCCTCCTCCCACTGTGATAACCAGGAACTAATTCCTGCTTGCCCCACACAAGGTTTCTCCATTTGATATACTTAACTCTCTCTCGCAGCTTTCTACACTGTGGCTAGTACTATCCACCCCAAGTGCAGTATTCCATTGGTACTTAAAATATCAGAAAATAGCATAACTTGGTGACCTCAACCGTAGCCCACACGAACAAAAGTGTAGTACCAGTGTAATACAACCCATGAGAACCAGTAAACAAACAAACAACTCCCATAGGAGTCCTAAAGGATTTCAAACACCCCCCATGAAGCATGACAGGGGATATAAATCATCTCCTAGGATATGAGTCCTCCAAGCGGCCTGACGGTCTTCGCCCCCTCGCCCCGGGTTCTGGATACTCCCGTTCTCTCAGTCTTCTCTGCTCCGGGTCACTCGTACTCTCTGCTCGGTACGGTCCTCTGCCACCTCTCTGGTCTTCTCCCACCGGCTCCCCTGGATTCCGTATGGACTTAAGCCACTCTTCTGCTGTAGTCGGGTCATGATAAATCGTGCTGGATCCGTTGGGGTGCATCGCCCTCAGCTTTGCCGGGTACTGCAGTTGGAACCTGCATCCCCTCTGGTGTAGGAGGGTGCATATGTGGCTGAATTCTCTCCTATTCCTGGCCACAGCTGCAAAATAATCACCAAAAATTAGCACAGAATGTCCTAACAGCGTCAATGGACCTTTCTTAGCCCTGTAGGCTCTAAGCAGGGCTTCCTTGTCACAATAGTCTAGGTATTTCATAATGACCTGGCACGGTATAGGACCCTGGCCCCCAGTGGCGTTGCTAGGGCTGGTGTCACCCAGTGCGGTAGAAAACCACTTTACTTACTATAGTAACTTCCCTTTTTTTCTGGGTTGCAGCCTTCTCCCACTGTGATAACCAGGAACTAATTCCTGCTTGCCCCACACAAGGTTTCTCCATTTGATATACGTAACTCTCTCTCGCAGCTTTCTACACTGTGGCTAGTACTATCCACCCCAAGTGCAGTATTCCATTGGTACTTAAAATATCAGAAAATAGCATAACTTGGTGACCTCAACCGTAGCCCACACGAACAAAAGTGTAGTACCAGTGTAATACAACCCATGAGAACCAGTAAACAAACAAACAACTCCCATAGGAGTCCTAAAGGATTTCAAACACCCCCCATGAAGCATGACAGGGGATATAAATCATCTCCTAGGATATGAGTCCTCCAAGCGGCCTGACGGTCTTCGCCCCCTCGCCCCGGGTTCTGGATACTCCCGTTCTCTCAGTCTTCTCTGCTCCGGGTCACTCGTACTCTCTGCTCGGTACGGTCCTCTGCCACCTCTCTGGTCTTCTCCCACCGGCTCCCCTGGATTCCGTATGGACTTAAGCCACTCTTCTGCTGTAGTCGGGTCATGATAAATCGTGCTGGATCCGTTGGGGTGCATCGCCCTCAGCTTTGCCGGGTACTGCAGTTGGAACCTGCATCCCCTCTGGTGTAGGAGGGTGCATATGTGGCTGAATTCTCTCCTATTCCTGGCCACAGCTGCAAAATAATCACCAAAAATTAGCACAGAATGTCCTAACAGCGTCAATGGACCTTTCTTAGCCCTGTAGGCTCTAAGCAGGGCTTCCTTGTCACAATAGTCTAGGTATTTCATAATGACCTGGCACGGTATAGGACCCTGGCCCCCAGTGGCGTTGCTAGGGCTGGTGTCACCCGGTGCGGTAGAAAACCACTTTACTTACTATAGTAACTTCCCTTTTTTCGTGGGTTGCAGCCTCCTCCCACTGTGATAACCAGGAACTAATTCCTGCTTGCCCCACACAAGGTTTCTCCATTTGATATACGTAACTCTCTCTCGCAGCTTTCTACACTGTGGCTAGTACTATCCACCCCAAGTGCAGTATTCCATTGGTACTTAAAATATCAGAAAATAGCATAACTTGGTGACCTCAACCGTAGCCCACACGAACAAAAGTGTAGTACCAGTGTAATACAACCCATGAGAACCAGTAAACAAACAAACAACTCCCATAGGATTCCTAAAGGATTTCAAACACCCCCCATGAAGCATGACAGGGGATATAAATCATCTCCTAGGATATGAGTCCTCCAAGCGGCCTGACGGTCTTCGCCCCCTCGCCCCGGGTTCTGGATACTCCCGTTCTCTCAGTCTTCTCTGCTCCGGGTCACTCATACTCTCTGCTCGGTACGGTCCTCTGCCACCTCTCTGGTCTTCTCCCACCGGCTCCCCTGGATTCCGTATGGACTTAAGCCACTCTTCTGCTGTAGTCGGGTCATGATAAATCGTGCTGGATCCGTTGGGGTGCATCGCCCTCAGCTTTGCCGGGTACTGCAGTTGGAACCTGCATCCCCTCTGGTGTAGGAGGGTGCATATGTGGCTGAATTCTCTCCTATTCCTGGCCACAGCTGCAAAATAATCACCAAAAATTAGCACAGAATGTCCTAACAGCGTCAATGGACCTTTCTTAGCCCTGTAGGCTCTAAGCAGGGCTTCCTTGTCACAATAGTCTAGGTATTTCATAATGACCTGGCACGGTATAGGACCCTGGCCCCCAGTGGCGTTGCTAGGGCTGGTGTCACCCGGTGCGGTAGAAAATGGTGTCACCCCCCTGGGTGACACCTGACAGTGTAGGCTATATGTGTATAACAAACATATTTCACATGAAAACTTACAATTACTTGGCTTGGCCCTTGGGGATCTCGGACGCCACTTCCACACTTTGGCCGGAGGCTCGGCGGAGCTGATGTGTTTTATCCTAATGAGAAAGATTTCATAATAAGTATTTGGAGAAGGGGCAGAGGGATATCAGAGCAGGGAGAGGCTGGTGCTGCTACTAGGGGGCTCATACCATGGGGGAGTAATAACGCCCACCATAATGCCTTCCCCCAGTAGAAATAATTCTCCTTATAATGTGTCAGTGCAAAAAATACCCCCCTATAATGTCCCCAGTTGAGCTAATGTCCCCATAGTGCCTCCATAATGTGCCAGTATAACATACCCCTATATATTGACCCCAGTAAATGCCCCCATAGTGCTCCTCTCCCCCCTAGTGCCCCCATAATGTACCAGTATAAAATGCCCAATATATAGTGCGCCAGTAGATGCCCTCAGTGTCCCCCATAATTTGTAAGCATAAAATACCCCTTCTCAGTGCCCCGTAGTAGTCCTCTCCCCCCTTCCCCATAGTACCCAACACAATGTGTCCCAGTATAAAATGCCCCTATACAGAGCCCCCATATAAAATAACCGTTCTTTGTGGCCTCAGTAGATGCCCCTATAGTGCCACCAATAATGTGCCAGTAAGAAGTGCCCCCATAGATGTCCCCCAATAATGTGCCAGTGAAATGTGCCCTCATAGATGCCCCTTAATCATGTGCCAGTAGCCTAAGCCCCCCATCAACATGTGCCAGTAGCCATAGGCGCCCCCCCTATCATGTGCCAGTAGCCATAGGGCCCCTCTATCATGTGCCAGTAGCCATAGGGCCCCCCTATCATGTGCCAGTAGCCATACGGCCCCCCTATCATGTGCCAGTAGCCATAGGCGGCCCCCCCTATCATGTGCCAGTAGCCATAGGCGGCCCCCCCTATCATGTGCCAGTAGCCATAGGCGGCCCCCCCTATCATGTGCCAGTAGCCATAGGCGGCCCCCCCTATCATGTGCCACTAGCCATAGGGCCTCTCCTATCATGTGCCACTAGCCATCAGTATTGTACAGAAAAAAAAAAAAAGGAAAGGAAAGGAAAAAAACACTTACCTCCTTGGCAGCGATGCGATGCAGGCCTCTCCTGGCCTGTGTCCCGCGCTGTGTACGGCTCAGGGCTCAGGGCTCAGGCGGCGCGATGACGTCATCGCGCCGCCTGCGCCGGCCTCTGATAGCAGGGCTCCAGACTAAAAAAAATACCTAGTAGCCATTGGCTCCTGAACTGAAAAATTTAGGAGCCAAATTAAATTTTTATTTGCCAAATCAAAACCGAATTAAAATTTTGGTATCGAAATAACGCTACGCCGATCAGATCGGCGTAGGGTTGTTTCAATACTAAAATTTTGATTCGCTTTCATCACCATAAAAAAGTATTGCGATACTCAATACCAAGCAAAAAAGCCACGTGCATTTCGCATTTTATGAAACGTTCGGCCCATAATAGAACAGTCCTATCCTATTTTTTGGGGTGACAAGGTGACTAAAAAATGGCGAATGCTCACCGCACAGGAGATATTTTTTAATAATTTAATAGTTTGGACTTTTCGGACGCAGCGCTATGTAATATGTTTATTGTATATATTTTTTATATGTAAAATTGGGAAAGGGGGGATTTAAACTTAATATTTTAGAGTACTTTCCCACTAGCGTTTTTCTTTTTCGGCATAGAGTTCCGTCACAGGGGCTCTATACCGGAAAAGAACTGATCCGTCATATCCCCATGTATTCTGAATGGAGTAATCCGTCCAGGATGCATCAGGATGTCTTCAGTTCAGTAATTTTGACTGATCAGGCAAAAGATAAAACCGCAGCATGCTACGGTTTTATCTCCGGCGAAAAAAACTGCAGACTTGCCTGAATGCTGGATCCGGCATTTTTCCCCATAGGAACGTATTAGTGCCAGATCCGGCATTCAAAATACCGGAATGCAGGATCCATCCCTCCGGTCTGCGCATGCCGGTAAAAATGTGTAAAAAGATACAAGACGGATCCGTCTGTCCGCATGACAAGCGGAGACATGGATTCATTCTTGCAATGCATTTGTGAGATGGATCCGCATCCGGATGCATCTCATAAATGCTTTCAGTCACATCAAGATCGGCGGATCTGGCAGGCAGTTCTGACAACGGAACTGCTTGCCGCATCACACTACCGCAAGTGTGAAAGTAGCCTTAGTGTTTGTGTTTTATTTTCACTTACTATTAGCCCCCTTAGGGGCTGGAACCCTTGTCCTATTCACCCTTAGGCCCCTTTCACATGGGTGAGATTTCTGCGCGGGTGCAATGCGTGAGGTGAACGCATTGCACCCGCACTGAATCCGGACCCATTCACTTCTATGGGGCTGTGCAGATGAGCGGTGATTTTCACGCATCACTTGTGCGCTGCGTGAAAATCGCAACATGCTTTATGTTGTGCGTTTTCATGCAACGCAGGCCCCATAGAAGTTAATGGGGCTGCGTGAAAATCGCATTGTATCCGCAAGCAAGTGTGGATGCAGTGCGATTTTCACGCTTGGTTGCTAAGATGAAAGTCTATTCACTGTGTTATTTTCCCTTATAACATGGTTATAAGGGAAAATAATAGCATTCTTTAATACAGAATGCATAGTAGAAGGTCAATATAATAAACATTGAGTGCGCCCCCCCAGTATAATAAACATTGAGTGCGCCCCCCCAGTATAATAAACATTGAGTGCGCCCCCCCACTATAATAAACATTGAGTGCGCCCCCCCAGTATAATAAACATTGAGTGCGCCCCCCCAGTATAATAAACATTGAGTGCGCCCCCCCAGTATAATAAACATTGAGTGCGCCCCCCCAATATAATAAACATTGAGTGCGCCCCCCCAGTATAATAAACATTGAGTGCGCCCCCCCCAGTATAATAAACATTGAGAGCGCCCCCCCAGCCAGTATAATAAACATTGAGAGCGCCCCCCCAGTATAATAAACATTGAGAGCGCCCCCCCAGTATAATAAACATTGAGAGCGCCCCCCCAGTATAATAAACATTGAGTGCGCCCCCCCAGTATAATAAACATTGAGTGCGCCCCCCAGTATAATAAACATTGAGAGCGCCCCCCCAGCCAGTATAATAAACATTGAGAGCGCCCCCCCAGTATAATAAACATTGAGAGCGCCCCCCAGTATAATAAACATTGAGTGCGCCCCCCAGTATAATAAACATTGAGTGCGCCCCCCAGTATAATAAACATTGAGTGCGCCCCCCAGTATAATAAACATTGAGTGCGCCCCCCCAGTATAATAAACATTGAGAGCGCCCCCCAGTATAATAAACATTGAGAGCGCCCCCCAGTATAATAAACATTGAGAGCGCCCCCCCAGTATATCAAACATTGAGAGCGCCCCCCCAGTATAATAAACATTGAGAGCGCCCCCCAGTATAATAAACATTGAGAGCGCCCCCCCCAGTATAATAAACATTGAGTGCGCCCCCCAGTATAATAAACATTGAGTGCGCCCCCCCAGTATAATAAACATTGAGAGCGCCCCCCAGTATAATAAACATTGAGAGCGCCCCCCAGTATAATAAACATTGAGTGCGCCCCCCAGTATAATAAACATTGAGTGCGCCCCCCCAGTATAATAAACATTGAGAGCGCCCCCCCAGTATAATAAACATTGAGTGCGCCCTCCCAGTATAATAAACATTGAGAGTGCCCCCCCCAGTATAATAAACATTGAGAGCGCCCCCCCAGTATAATAAACATTGAGAGCGCCCCCCCAGTATATCAAACATTGAGAGTGCCCCCCCAGTATAATATACATTGAGAGCGCCCCCCCAGTATAATAAACATTGAGAGCGCCCCCCCCCAGTATAATAAACATTGAGAGCGCCCCCCCCCCAGTATAATAAACATTGGTGGCGCAGTGGGCAGTGCCAATGAGGGTTAAAAAAATAAATACAAATTAACTCACCTCCTCCAATTGATCGCGCAGCTGCAGGTCTCCTGTTCTATCTTCAGGACCTGTCAAAGGACCTGTGGTGACATCACTGTGGTCATCACATGGTACATCATATGATCCATCACCATGGTAATGGACCATGTGATTAGCTCAGTGACGTCACCACAGGTCCTGAAGATAGAACAGGAGACCGGCAGCTACTCGATCAACTGGAAGAGGTGAGTTAATTTTTTATTTATTTTTTTAACCCTCATTGGCACTTCCCACTGCGCCACCAATGTTTATTATACTGGGGGGGGGGTGCACAAAATGTTTATTATACTGGGGGGGGTTGCACAAAATGTTTATTATACTGGGGGGGGGGCGCACTCAATGTTAATACAAATACAGGAGGCGGGTGCCGGAATGAAATAGCCGGCACCCGACCTCTAGGATAGGGGGCTGCGATCAGTGGCAGTTAACCCCTCAGGTGCCGCTCCCTGTCATAGAGGTCGGGTGCCGGCTATTTGATTCCGGCACCCGCCTCCTGTATTTGTATTAAAGGTCAGTTTTCTTCATTGGTGGCGCAGTGGCCACAGCCCCTCCCCTCCTCCTCCTATCCCTCTTCTCATTGGCGGAGGCAGCGGCAGCAGCAGCACAGGGGGGAGGGAGAGAGCCCCCCCCCCCCTGCCTCTATGGAAGCGCCGGCCCTGCCTAAAGTTAGTTAGTCAAGGAGAACTCCGGCGGCCGGCGGGTGACACCCCATCAGACTGGTGTCACCCGGTGCGGCCCGCACCCCCCGCACCCCCCTCGCAACGCCACTGCTGGCCCCTAGACGTTCCTGTCTGCTGCTGTTGCATCTCTATTGCTGGGCCTATCCTGTGCGCCCTTTCCACCTTATAGCGCCCTTCCAGTCCGAGTGCCTTCGGAAATTCTGTCTCGCAGATGTCCACTAAGGCCTGTGGTTTAAACGTTTCGGGTAACCCCAGCAAACGCAAATTACTCCGTCTGGACAGGTTCTCTAGGTCTTCCACCCGGTCATACAGAATCGCATTCTGCTTGGACATCTCACTCATTTTTTGAGCAAATGCGGCCGTTTCATTCTCTGCCTCTGACACTCTCTGCTCTAGCTCCTCCAGTCTCATATCATGCTCGGAGACTGCCTCATGAAGCTGCTTCAGTGAAGCAGATAGAGTCTTAGTAAGCGTGTCCCTTATGTCAGGGGCTAAGTGTTTGGCCACCTCTATAGCCAGTAGTTTATAGTCTATGTCCGTTGAGGGGCTCTGCTGGTTAGCTGGCACTGCTGTCTTACAGCCTTCCTGCAGCACTTGTGTCAGAGAATAAGGGCGCGAGTCCGCCATCTTGCCGCTTATTTACTCAGTAAGCAACGGTCCATATACTGATGGACTCCAGGTGTTCGGGGACCGGAACGCACTGGTCGCAGTCCCCTATTGCCGATATATTGAGAGCGGGGTGTATTATTCAGTGAGAGGTTGCCGGAGCTCCCTCAGGCTGCTGCCTGCATCCCAGCGCCGGAAACGGAAGTGCCAGATTTTCCATTTTTAATAATTGTTTTCCAGTTACAAAGCAAGGGTTAACAGCCAAACCAAACTCAATATTTATGGCTCCGATTCTGTAGTTTACAGAAACACCCCATATGTGGTCGTAAACCGCTGTACGGGCACACGGTAGGGCGCAGAAGGAAAGGAATGCCATATGGTTTTTGGAAGGCAGGTTTTGCTGAACTTTTTTTTTTTGACACTATGTCCCATTTGAAGGCCCCCTGATGCACCCCTAGAGTAGGAACTCCCAAAAAAGTGACCCCATTTTAGAAACTATGGGATAGGGTGGCAACATTGTTGGTACTAATTTAGGGTACATATGATTTTTGGTTGCTCTATATTAAACTTTTTGTGAGGCATGGTAACAAGAAATAGCTGTTTTGGCACAGTTTTTATTTGTTTACAACATTCATCTGACAGGTTAGATCATGTGGTATTTTTATAGACCAGGTTGTCACGGATGCGGCAATACCTAATATGTATACTTTTCATTTTATTTATGTAAGTTTTACACAATAATTTCATTTTTGAAGCAAAAAATAATAATATCATGTTTTTGTGTTTCCATAGTCTGAGACATAATTTTTTCAGTTTTTGGGCGATATTGGGTAGGGTATGATTTTTGCGGGATGAAATGACTGATTGGCACTATTTTGGGGTGCGTGTGACTTTTTGATCACTTGCTATTACACTTTTTGTGATGTAAGGTGGCAAAAAATGGTTTATTTAGCACAGTTTTAATTTTTTACAGTGTTCATCTGAGGGGTTAGGTCATGTGATATGTTTATAGAACCGGTGGATACGGACGCGGCGATGCCTAATATGCATACTTTTTTAATTTATTTATGTAAGTTTTATGTATACTTTTTTTTCCCCTGCCAATTTTTGACCAATTTTTTTTTTTTTACTTTATTTGTGGAAAATTAAGTTTTTGTTTATTTTTACTTGAAACTTAATTTTTTGGGTGTAAAACTTTATTTTTTCAACTTTTTTTTTCACTTTATTTTTTGTCCCACTTTGAGACTTGACCTTTTGGGGGTCTAATCCCTTTACAATGCATTCCAATACTTCTGTATTGGAATGCATTGGCTGTATGAGTAATACAATGAGTATTACTCATACAGCTTCCGGCCTGTGAGATCCAGGTGGCTGGCTCTCACAGGCTCGTCACCGGAAGGCAGCGCAATGCCTTCCTTAGGCATCGCGCTGCCTTCCATGCTATCGGGTCCCCCCTACAGCCGCATGGGGACCCGATGGCACTGCCCGCCGCCACCGCAGGTCTGAATTGACCTGAAGTTTGCGGCGATCGCATTTAGCCAAGGTGCCTGCTTAATGATTTGAGCAGGCACCTCGTTCCGATCACCGCCCGCCGGTGATCAGAAATACACGACGTACTGGTACGTCATGTGTCCTTAAGTACCAGGACAACATGCCGTACCGGTACATCATGTTGCCTGAAGAGGAGGTTAAGGTGAAAAGTGGCTGGGTCTTAAGGGGTTAACCTGGCTGACATTAGTGATGTGCTAATGTCAGCTGAACATAACTATTTTAGTCCCATTTCACTATGTGCAAATGAGTCTCTAGGAGCAGGGGGGTGCGTTGCTCCTGCTCCTAGAGGCTGTTCTCCCACCTCTGACCACACTGTGCTACACTTGATTTACAGGGCCAGGCAGCGTTCATGTCCTGCTGCCTGGCCCCAAGTTCGGATGATGTCTACAGCCGCATAAATCACAGTACACCCTCTCTTTTTATCCCAGCATCACTCTTCTTCCAAGTGTACTGTAATGTATGCGGCGCAGTAAGGAAGACCACAGCCAGCGAGCATCCTTTCTTCACTACGCCCGCACTGCATACTAAATAGCTGAAGATTTCACCCAAACTCCTCTCAAGTGTAGCAGAGGTGGGAGAACAGAGCCTCTAGAAGCACAAACAACTCCCCCTGCTCCTGGAGGCTAATTTGCATATTATAAACTTTTTTTTCTAAATAACGGCAGCACATAGTGACATTGGACTAATATAGTTATGTTCAGCTGACATTAGCACATCACTAATGCCAGCCAGGTTAATATCCATTTTTCTGCTAACAGAAACCCTTTCGCTACCAGCACCGTACATGTAAAGCACTGCTAGCACTGTGCAAGCATGGCGCGTGCATCCTGGCCGGCAAGTCTCTGCTGATTCAAACAGCAGAGACCTGCGGCTAATTAAGAGATTTCTGAGGATGCGGGCGGTGCTGGGCTCCTTCATGCTGGACTCATCTCAGGGAAACGACTCATCTCAGGTTCATTTGCATGTGTGTCAAATCGTTTTTGTTAGTTTTTTTTGAGGAAGGGAGAGTGACAACTCCCAAAACGCGTCTGGGTTTCACGTCATATACCTGTCTACACTTCTTCAAATTGCATGGCCATGCAGACAGTACTCCGATACCTGCAAGACTGAAATATCAGGGAACCGCAGTTTGAAATCACCGGCCGAAACACAAGGTATACGTCACCACCTGACTACACAGGAAGTGACGTAGGTGCTGCTTCGCTAGCATCCAGCGCGGACACCGAGTGGAACAACGTGAGACGCCGGCCTCCGATACCATCTAAGGTGTTCCACGCACTCCGGCTGTACTGCAGGATTCAAATATAATACCCTGAAGAGTTCGACCAGAACGCAGGACTAAAGGAACATACGAAGGGGAGGTAAGCGGCTAATAAGCCGGTCATTTCATCTTTACCTCATCTTTACCTCACTGCATATTACGGGACTATGATCTGACATATGAAACAGTGCTGGAGCCTGTTAAGTCATACTAACATTATCCCTATGGACTTTTAGGCTACAATCAGAGGACCTTATTTATTACGTGGTCTCAGGACTGTTGGGAAATTGATCATCTCCAACTACAATAATATTACCCCATTGTGGTTATACTTATTTTATAGTGTTGTTTTAAGAAGTTTTTATATGCTATTACATCATTTTATTTTATTTTATTTTTGTTTACAATAAATGTGTGCCAAATGGTAGAGTGCTCGTCCATATACTTTTGTTCAAAAAATCTCTTCTAATTGAGAGGTAGGGTGTCCTCTCCTTGGACTTGTAGCACCAGACCACAGACTATATAGGAGAGCAGCCACCACCAACTCTCAAAAGCAGACAAAAAGTTATGGAGACTGGGTATTGCGGATGTGCTAGCGGCCATCTAGCAACCCAGGTCCTTAGCGCTATACACAAAATCCCGGTGACAGGTTCCCTTTAAATGCTTTAGATGCCGTGATCAAGTGAGATCACGGCACCTGAATGCGCAAAAAGCCGGAAGTCTACTGAAGCCCCGTGCAGCCAATTGGGACTTCAGTACATGCGCTGAGTCTCTCTGAAGAAATTCAGAGCATTAATGCTGCATTTTTTTTATTTTGGCCACCAGATGGCAGGCCAACATAAGAAATGAGCAAAATGCTAAGAAATTGTAATTTTTTAAAATCCCTTATAGGTCATAATGAAAAATTAAACTTCATTTATAAGGTCATTTATGAGCCCTAAAATAATAAACAAATTTATATAAATAAAAAAATACCTAAATAACAAACATCCTGGGTATCACTGCCACAGAAAACCATAATATTAAAATAAAAAAATACAATACTGCGAATAGCTTAACGGAAAAAGGGTAAATCATTGTAAATCGTACTGACCCAGAGAATGAAGGACATGGGTCAGTTCTGCCGTAAACAAAACTCGTAAAATGGTGGAGGCATTGAGTTTTGTTTTTTTTATTCCACCCCATTTGGAATTTTTTTCCTGCTTCCCACTACATTTTTTGCCATAATTAATGGTGGCATTAGAAATTACAACTTGTCCCACAAAAATAAGCCCTCATACAGTTGAACGGAAATATAAAAAAGTTACGGCTCATGGAAAAATAGGGAAAAAAATGAAAACACAAATACGAAAGAGACTACGGTAGCCAAAGGGTTAAGGCTCCATAGCTTTCATCCAGCCAGACTTTTGTTATACAGGTCCTTCTCAAAAGATTAGCATATTGTGATAAAGTTCATTATTTTCTGTAATGTACTGATAAACATTAGACTTTTTAGATTCATTACACACCAACTGAAGTAGTTCAAGCCTTTTATTGTTTTAATATTGATGATTTTGGCATACAGCTCATGGAAACCCAAATTTCCTATCTCAAAAAATTAGCATATTTCATCCGACCAATAAAAGAAAAGTGTTTTTAATACAAAAAAAGTCAACCTTCAAATAATTATGTTCAGTTATGCACTCAATACTTGGTCGGGAGTCCTTTTGCAGAAATGACTGCTTCAATGCGGCGTGGCATGGAGGCAATCAGCCTGTGGCACTGCTGAGGTGTTATGGAGGCCCAGGATGCTTCGATAGCGGCCTTAAGCTCATCCAGAGTGTTGGGTCTTGCGTCTCTCAACTTTCTCTTCCCAATATCCCACATATTCTCTATGGGGTTCAGGTCAGGAGAGTTGGCAGGCCAATTGAGCACAGTAATACCATGGTCAGTAAACCATTTACCAGTGGTTTTGGCACTGTGAGCAGGTGCCAGGTCATGCTGAAAAATGAAATCTTCATCTCCATAAAGCTTTTCAGCAGATGGAAGCATGAAGTGCTCCAAAATCTCCTGATAGCTAGCTGCATTGACCCTGCCCTTGATAAAACACAGTGGACCAACACCAGCAGCTGACATGGCACCCCAGACCATCACTGACTGTGGGTACTTGACACTGGACTTCAGGCATTTTGGCATTTCCCTCTCCCCAGTCTTCCTCCAGACTCTGGCACCTTGATTTCCGAATGACATGCAAAATTTGCTTTCATCCGAAAAAAGTACTTTGGACCACTGAGCAACAGTCCAGTGCTGCTTCTTTGTAGCCCAGGTCAGGCGCTTCTGCCGCTGTTTCTGGTTCAAAAGTGGCTTGACCTGGGGAATGCGGCACCTGTAGCCCATTTCCTGCACACGCCTGTACACGGTGGCTCTGGATGTTTCTACTCCAGACTCAGTCCACTGCTTCCGCAGGTCCCCCAAGGTCTGGAATCGGTCCTTCTCCACAATCTTCCTCAGGGTCCGGTCACCTCTTCTCGTTGTGCAGCGTTTTCTGCCACACTTTTTCCTTCCCACAGACTTCCCACTGAGGTGCCTTGATACAGCACTCTGGGAACAGCCTATTCGTTCAGAAATTTCTTTCTTTGTCTTACCCTCTTGCTTGAGGGTGTCAATGATGGCCTTCTGGACAGCAGTCAGGTCGGCAGTCTTACCCATGATTGCGGTTTTGAGTAATGAACCAGGCTGGGAGTTTTTAAAAGCCTCAGGAATCTTTTGCAGGTGTTTAGAGTTAATTAGTTGATTCAGATGATTAGGTTAATAGCTCGTTTAGAGAACCTTTTCATGATATGCTAATTTTTTTAGATAGGAATTTTGGGTTTTCATGAGCTGTATGCCAAAATCATCAATATTAAAACAATAAAAGGCTTGAACTACTTCAGTTGGTGTGTAATGAATCTAAAATATATGAAAGTCTAATGTTTATCAATACATTACAGAAAATAATGAACTTTATCACAATATGCTAATTTTTTTAGAAGGACCTGTATACTAAGGCCTCTTTCACACGGGCGTCAGTTTTTTGCCCGGATAAGAGGCGGGTGCATTGCGGGAAAATGCGTTGCATGTCATGCGTTGCACTCGCGTGAGAAAAATCGCGCATGTTTGGTACCCAAACCTGAACTTCTTCACAGACGTTCGGGCTTGGGATTGATGTTCTGAAGATTGTATTATTTTCCCTTATAACATGGTTATAAGGGAAAATAATAGCATTCTGAATACAGAATGCATAGTAAAACAGCGCTAGAGGGGTTAAAAATAATAAAAAATAATTTAACTCGCCTTAGTCCACTTGATCGCGAAGCCGGCATCTCATTGTGTCTCCTCTGCGCTGAACAGGACCTGGGGTGAGCTGCTGCATTAAATACCGATTAATGACCTTTGATGACGTCACTCCGGTCATCACATGGTACGTCACATGATCTTTTACCATGGTGATTCACCATGGTAAAAGACCATGTGATGACCGGAGTGACGTCATCAAAGGTCCTTAACCTCTATTTAATGCTCACCCCAGTCCCCTGGTCCTGTTCAGCGCAGAGGAGACACAAGGAGATGCCGGCTTCACGATCAAGTGGACTAAGGTGAGGTAAATTGTTATAATATTTTTTTTAACCCCTCTAGCGCTGTTTTACTATGCATTCTGTATTCAGAATGCTATTATTTTCCCTTATAACCATGTTATAAGGGAAAATAATAATAATTATCGGTTCTCCATCCCGATCGTCTCCTAGCAACCGTGCGTGAAAATCGCACCGCATCCGTACTTGCTTGCGGATGCTATGCGATTTTCATGCTTCCCATTCACTTCTATGGGGCCTGCGTCGCGTGAAAATCGGACAATATAGAGCATGCTGCGATTTTCACTCAACGCACAAGTGATGCGTGAAAATCACCGCTCATGTGCACAGCCCCATAGAAATAAATGGGTCAGGATTCAGTGCGGGTGCAATACGTTCACCGCACGCATCGCACCCGCACGGAAAACTCGCCCGTGTGAAAGGGGCCTAAGGGTTCTTTCACACTTGCGTTGCTGGAAAGAACCCTTAGGCCCGCCTGCGGGATCCGGCAATCTGTACGCAAACGGAAACAATTTGCAGCCGGATCCGGATCAGTCTCTCCGGTGTCATCTGGAAAAACGGATCCGGCATTTTTTACAGACCGGATCAGTCAATGCGGCAATTTTAACTAATACATTCCAAGTGTTCAGGATTTTTGTCCGGAGAGAAAAATGCAGCATACTGCGTTTTTTTCTCGGTCCAAATACTGTAAAAGGACTGAACTCAATGCCGGAAAACTTTGACACAAGTGTGGAAGTACCTTTAATCATATTCCACATCTCTCTCCTGAAAATTTCTAATTCGTCCATTTTATTGCCAGACTCCTTGTATTCACCAGCAGAAATTGTAAGTTAGTAACATAGCAACACAGTTCAACCTGTTATACTGCTAGTTGATTCAGAGGAAGGCAAAAAACTAAACAAAAAAAAAACCTGTGAGGTAGAAGCCAATTTTCCCTCACTTTAGGGGGAAAAAAATCCTTGATTTTGTGAATGGACCCTTACAGCTTTTTAAACATTTACAATATGAGGACCTTCTCAAGATGGCTTCTCCGCCAGTTCTCTGAGGCCAAAACTGCTTTCCCTCACTTCCCATACACACTTACTGTAGCCAGCAGCTCTCTGCCAACCAATCAGATTGGATTACTGAGAGACACGCCTCCTCACTCTGAGGCCTAATGCAGGCATGCAGTGTTAAGGACCGTCCCTCTGTCTTCTGTTTACATTAAGTTGGAAGACAGACAAGCCCTAATAACGGTCTTAAGGGAGCTGTGGAAAAGGACAGGGGACATTACCTTATAATGGCTTTCATTAATTACAGATCTTTTGACAATCATTGACAGACTAACTCAGGTAAACATGCCTAGCTCCAATAACCTAGCAAAAAATAAATAAAAATATGACAGTTGCCCTTTAAACCTCATCTGCCACTTCTCTGCCCAAGCCTCCAATCTATCCCGATCCCTCTGTAGTAGTATACTGTGCTTCCGTGTTAATTACTTTACACAGTTTAGTGTCATCTGCAAAAAATGATATTTTACTGTGCAAGCCTTCTACAAGAACATTAATAAATAAATTGGAGAATAGGGCCCAATACTGACCCCTGAGGTACTCCATAGTGACAGTGACCCAATCTGAGTGTGTACCATTAATGACCACCCTCTGTTTTCTATCACTAAGCCAGTTACTTACCCACATCCAGACATTTTCTCCCAGTCCAAGCAAGCATTCTCATTTTAAATAGTAACCTTTTAGGCTACTTTCATACTGGCGTTTCTGGGTCCGCTTGTGAGATCCGTTTCAGGGCTCTCACAAGCGGCCCAAAACGGATCAGTTTAGCCCCAATGCATTCTGAATGGATAAGGATCCGTTCAGAATGCATCAGTTTGCCTCCGTTCAGCCGCCATTCCGCTCTGGAGGCGGACACCAAAATGCTTGCAGGGTTTTGATGTCCGCCTGACTATGCGGAGCCAAACTGATCTGTCCTGACTTACAATGTAAGTCAGTGGGGACGGATTTGTTTTCACTGACACAATATGGTGCAATTGAAAACGGATCCGCCTCCCATTGACTTTCAATGCAAGTTAAAACGGATCCGTTTGCATTATCATTTGTTCATGGTAATGCAAACAGATCTGTTCTGAACGGATACAAGCGTTTGCATTATAGGTGCGGATCCATCTGTGCACATACCAGACGGATGCGCACCTAACGCAGGTGTGAAAGTAGCATTATGTGGCACAGTGTCAAATGCGTTGGAGAAGTCCAGATATACAACATCCATTGATTTGCCGCGTTCAAGTCTAGAACTTTCCTCCTCATAGAAAATTAAAAAGTTACCAACACCTCGGCTTACTCTGGGTGTAAATTAATTCTAGTTACCTCCCAAGCTCCCTCTCCTACCCCAACCCCCACTATCTACCCCATTTTGTTCTTGACCACCCTCCTTCCCCAAATTCTAGTTTACAAATTCCTACAGCTGTCTAACCATAATTTCTCCCAGCAAAGCAGCACTCTTATGATTTTAATTAGGGTTGAGCAAGATTTTGGTAAATTACTTTGGTATTCCTATCTGTGTATTTAAAAACATTTTAAAATAGTAAAATGAAGTCAGCTTTGGTACTGACTGGTACCTTGGTACCAAAGCTCACTTCGGATTCCTAGTTTACAATGCACAGATAGGAATACCGAAGTCCTTTACTGAAATCTCACACAGTCTCTCCTATACGAAGAACATACATTTTAATGCTGTACGGAAACAGCATTACAAACCAAATTTTTAAACAAATTGACTTTGGATTTATGATCTGAAGGTTGATCTTCTCAACCCTAAATGTAATACTTATACACTGTATGATAGTATATGGCCCAGCAGCTTTGATAAAAATTGCAAGTTTGATTGTTTGATTGTTACTTACAGTATCAAGGAGATTGTTAACTTGTTAACAGAATGATTGCCAATGACAAAACCATTTTCAAACAATTTAATATATCAACAATGACATTAATATGTACATTTAAAATACACAAGTGAGGTTTTCCACTCAAAGTAATCCGGTAGCATTTCCACAATATACTCTAGTTTGCAAGTGTTCGTCAAACAACCTTAGAGTACAGACAAAACACAGCTGCCACTGTGTGCCCACAAATCTGCTTTACCACAAGTCACAGTGGTTTTCAAATAACTAAAGCGCCCATGTTTTTTTTCTGCAATTTAAAGGGAACCTGTCAAAGGGGATTTTGTGTATAGAGCTGAGGACATGGGTTGCTAGATCGCCGCTAGCACATCCGCAATACCCAGTCCCCATAGCTCTCTGTGCTTTAATTGTGTAAAAAAAGATTTGATACATATGCAAATTAACCTGAGATGAGTCCTGTCCCTGACTCATCTCACATACAGGACTCATCTCAGGTTAATTTGCATATGTATCAAATCGTTATTTTTACACAATAAAAGCACACAGAGCTATGGGGACTGGGTATTGTGGATGTGCTAGCGGCCATCTAGCAACCCATGTCCTCAGCTCTATACACAAAATCCCGGTGACAGGTTCCCTTTAAGATTTATTTACAAAATATGTGGGCATTAATCAACTTAAAAAGGTGTCTCCATGTAGTCATTCTAAGTGTCTGTACCCTTAAACCACTGCCAAAATCCTTTTTCTTCCTCTTGTGAATAGAGGACCATGAGAAATGTTCAGGTAAATCTTCTGAGTTAATCTAATGTGCCTGGTTAAAGACCAAAAACAAAATTTTTAGTTTAATTAATTAAATAAAACATAAATAATTATAAACGTCCCTGGGAGCTGTCAAATGGAAGGTACATGCATACTGCAATGTCCATGGAGTGGAAGAGGAGGTGAAAACCCAGGCTAGTCATATTTCAGGATAAAAGATGGACTGGACCTCCATACTAGGAAGAAGGAAAAACTCCTAGGAAATGTTTGCAATTTTTACCCTTCTCCCTGGTGCTGGGATCTGATCCCCTTTTAGTTTACATAGAGAAGAAGGAAAAGAAAAAAAGAAAATAAATAAGTATCCTTAGCTGTGTTTTTACAATGTTGATATCCTGCATCATCAATCATGAAATCACAAAAGCACTCTGCTGGTAAGATGAGTTTCAGCTAATGATCCCACCACTGTCTATACAGCAAAGCTAATGAGAGAGTACATCCTATTGTGTATATGCCAGTTGACAATAAAATAAATAGGCAATTTGGCCCAATTTGAGAAGGCAAATGATGCTCAAAACAGCACAATTTACACAATGCATGCTTTTTCAGCAGTTAATCCATGACCAGCCTGTTTTGGACCTTAGTGAGCAAGACATTTTTTTCATTTTTTCACAAGAAAGACCACCTGGAGTTTGCAAAAAAGCACCTAAGCACCTAATAGACTAAGGCCTCATGCACACAAACGTATTTTGTTTCCGTTCCGTTTTTTTTTTTTTTTTTTGCGGATAGGATGCGGACCCATTCATTTCAAGGAGTCTGCAAAAAACGCGGACAGCACACAGTGTGCTGTCCACATCAGTATGTCTGTCCTGTTACCCCTCAAAAAATAAAAAATAGTGCATGTCCTTTGCGGACAAGGATAGGCATTATTACAAAGGATCCGCCCCAAAAAACGGATGCCATACGGAACGTTATCCTTTTTTTTTTGTGGATCCGCAATTTGCGGACCGCAAAACACATACGGTCGTGTGCATGTAGCCTTAACCTGTGAGAAACAAGATTCTCTGGTCTGATGAAACCATGATTTAACTTTTTGGCCTCAATTCTAAGAATCATGTCTGGAGGAAACTAGGCAGTGCTCATCAATTGCCCAATACTATTCCTACAATGAAGCATGCTGTGGGGGGAGGGGGGTTGTTTCAGCAGCTGAGACAGGGAGACTGGTCAGGATTGAGGGAAAACTGAATGGAGCAAAAAAGGAATATTCTCAATGCAAACCTGACCCAGAGTGCTTTTACTTTCCAAACCAGACAATGAGGATCATTGATCAAAGGATATACCATAAACACAGCCCAGCAAATCAATAAATTTATTCTAAGTGACCACCGATTCATTACTCACGAGCACTAGGTACTTTTAAGTGCCACCAATTCTTTATTCAGCTCTCAGACTTCAATCCATAATTCATAGTATAGCATTTAGAGACTTTCCTGATCCATCCATGCAACCTTTCGGGGAGGAACACCCCCTAACTTACGCAAGAATTGATGGCACTTTAAAGGGACACTGACAGCCCCAATTAGCATATTTAGGTATATATACGTGAGTACAGGTCTTATAAAGTCTATTAAAATGATCTAAGTATCCCCCCTGTCCACCTTATAAGTACCAAAATATAAAGTTATATAACCTGCTTGTCCGGTCACCAATCTGCCCAAGGGGCGGCGCTTCATCACAAAATGCGCCCAGCCAGCCGCTCCTAACTGCCGTTCTGAAGCGCCGCCCAGCTCATCAATATTCACTTAGCTGGGCGGCAGCTACAACTCTCCCAACTCAAGTGCCCGGCGCATGCGCATAAAGCAGAGGCTGCAGCACTTGAGTCCGGAAAATATGCTTATACTGCCGTGATCCAAGGCCTTGCTCTGTCTCACAACAATAGCAGTGTATAAGAATTGCTACTGGAAAAGCCCAAAGTAACAGAGCAAAGTGCCGGAATAGCTGTGAATGGAGCGCAGGGCAGGGCAGAGCACTTCGAAAGTGCTGAGATCGCTGCCTTTGGACTATAAAGATACAGGGACTTTTTAGCAACAATTTTTCTTGCGTCTTACAGTCCAAAGAATACAGTGTGTGTGTGTATTAGGGATCGACCGATTATCGGTTTTACCAATATCATCGGCCGATATTCAGGATTTTGACCGCTATCGGTATCGGCATCTATTTTGCCAATATTCCGATAGCGTATGGGGAACACAGATCGCGCTGTTGTCAGCGGCACAGGGGAGAAGGAAGCAGTGTCTCCTCCCCCTGTGCTGCTGCTGCCGCCAATGAACGGACAGGGGACAAGAGAAGGGGAGGGGCTGTGACCACTGCGCCACCAATGAAGAGAAATCTCTCATTCATTCTAATTTCAAATTGAACAGGAGGCGGGAGCTGCAGGATCACGTAGCCGGCTCCCGACCTCTATGAGCAATTGCTGCGATCTGCGGTAGTTAACCCCTCAGGTGCCGCGGATCGCAGCTACTGCTCATAGAGGTCGGGAGCCGGCTATGTCATTCTGCAGCCAGCTCCCGCCTCCTGTATATGAATAAATGAGAGATTTATCTTCATTGGTGGTGCCGTGCGCAACCCCCCCCCCCCCCCCACCAAGCCCAGTATTAGACATTGGTGGTGCAGTTCCCCCCCCAACCCCAGTATTAAAAACATTGGTGGCGCAGTGCGTCAGTCTCCTCTTAACAGTTGTTCTAGAGATGTGTCTGCTGCTAGAACTCTGTGTGGCATTGCCCTGGTCGCTAATCTGAGCTGCTGTTAACCTACGATTTCTGAGGCTGGTGACTCGGGTGAACTTATCCTCCGCAGCAGAGGTGACTCTTGGTCTTCCTTTCCTGGGGCGGTCCGCATGTGAGCCAGTTTCTTTGTAGCGCTTGATGGTTTTTGTGACTGCACTTGGGGACACTTTCAAAGTTTTCTGAATTTTTCGGACGGACTGACTGACCTTCATTTCTTAAAGTAATGATAGCCACTCGTTTTTCTTTACTTAGCTGCTTTTTTCTTGCCATAATACAAATTCTAACAGTCTATTCAGTAGGACTATCAGCTGTGTATCCACCTGACTTCTCCACAACGCAACTGATGGTCCCAACCCCATTTATAAGGCAAGAAATCCCACTTATTAAACCTGACAGGGCACACCTGTGAAGTGAAAACCCTTTCAGGTGACTACCTCTTGAAGCTCATCAAGAGAATGCCAGGGGTGTGTGGAAAGTAGTAATCAAAGCAAAAAGGTGGCTACTTTAAAGAACCTAGAATATGACATTTCTCAGTTGTTTCACACTTTTTTGTTATGTATATAATTCCACATGTGTTAATTCATAGTTTTGATGCCTTTCCATTGAAAACTCAGCTAATGCACCGTTTGTCACCCGCGTCTGTGATTTCAGTCCGTCCAAAAATATGGGATTACACTTTCCGGTAATCATTTTTCCTTGAGCCTATGACAGCACCCATGGATAGTATCCGCCCCCTTCCTCAGGACAGGAAATAGGAAGCACAGCCTCTTCAAAAGGGAGGTACAACCCCCATCATGCCAGTCCTATTCCAAGAACTAAGGAGACAAAAACTACACCACAAATCTACAACAGAACAAATGCTTATATCCGTGTGTAAATAGAAGTACATACAAACACACACGTATATCTCTCTCTATATATTCTATATTTTTATTTTTTTATTTTATTGATTTATTTTTTAAATTTTTATTTTATTTTTTTATTTTTTTGGGGGGGAGGGAATTAGGCGGGTGCTGTCATAGGCTCAAGGAAAAACGATTACCGGTAAGTGTAATCCCATATTTCCCCCCTCGCCTATGACAGCACCCATGGATATCTAGGCGAGATTAATCTAGGGTGGGACAATTGGTTGGAGGACTTTACGCCCAAACCCTAAACCTACCTGCGAAGGAAGCTGCAGCCTATAGTGCTTAAAGAAGGTATGAGCAGAGCTCCATGTAGCCGCTCTGCAAATCTGGTCAATAGAACTGGAAGCTCTTTCTGCCCAGGATGTAGACACTGCTCTCGTTGAGTGTGCTCCAAACCCGGCAGGAGGAGGAACCCCTTTAGAGGAATATGCCAGATAGATGGCCTGTTTTATATACCTGGCAATGGACTGAGAGGAAGCAGGGGAGCCCTTCTTCTGTCCCTGAAAGGAAACCACAAGCTTAGAGGACGACCTCCAGTCCTGAGTGGCCGAAAGGTATTGAATTAGACACCTTCTAACATCGAGGCAATGAAATTCCCTCTCCTTCTGATTCTTGGGTGAGGAACAGAAGGAAGGTAAAACTATATCCTAAGACCGATGAAAGGATGATGAAACCTTTGGAAGGAAGGCAGGGTCAGGAGATAAAATAACCCTATCTTCTAAAATATTAAGATACGGTTTCTCGATAGAGAGGGCAGAAATCTCACTCACTCTTCTAGCGGAAGTAATGGCTAGCAAGAAAACGAATTTATAGGTTAAGATCTTAATAGAGATGTCCTCAATGGGCTCAAAGGGATCTCCGGTTAAGGCAGACAGGACTAGATTTAAATCCCAGGGGGGAACTCTGGATTTCTGGACGGGAGCAAGTCTAGAAATTGCAACTACAAATCTCTTAATCCAGGGGTGGTCTGCTAACTTATACTCAAAGAGAGCACTTAAGGCAGAGATATGGACCTTTAAAGTACTAGGCCTCAGTTTCTTATTCCAGCCTTCCTGGAGGAAGCTCAGGACTAGAGGCAACTCCGGGGGTTCCAAGACATTAACTGGCTTGTTTGCAAATCGAAGGAAGGCCCTCCAAACCCTCAAATAGATCTTAGAGGTAACAGCTTTTCTGCTGGACAAAAGGGTGTCTATCACCTCCCCGGAAAGACCCTTCATCTCTAGGATCTGCCTCTCAACAGCCAGGCTGTCAAGTGCAGGCTCTCCAACTGTGGATGAAGTAATGGCCCTTGAACTAGTAGCCCCGGGAAGACGGGAAGTACCCAGGGGTCTGCTACCGACATCCTCCTTAGCCATGAAAACCAGACCCTCCTGGGCCAAAAGGGGGCTATAGTAATTACTAGGGCCTTCTCCTCCCGAATCTTCTTCAGGACTCTCGGGAGTAGCTTTATAGGAGGGAAGGCGTACAGGAGGCCTACTCTCCATGACTGGGCCAAAGCGTCCACTGCCGTGGGCCGCTCTAGTGGGGATAGAGAGAAGAACCTTTTCACTTTTCTGTGTTCCCTTGTGGCAAAGAGATCCACCACCGGGAGACCCCAAAGAGCCACAATGTCACTGAAGACCTGTTGATCTAGGGACCATTCCCCCTGCCGAACACAATGCCTGCTCAGAAAGTCTGCCGTCACATTCTCCCTTCCCTTTAAGTGTACTGCCCTGATCGATGGAAGGAAACCCTCTGCTATCTCGAAAATCTCCCTGGTGAGAGACATTAGATCTGGAGATCTGGTCCCCCCTTGATGATTGATATAGGCTACTGCCGTCATGTTGTCGGAGTAGATCAAAACATTTCTGCCTTTTAAAAGGTGGAGGCTCTTTTTCAAGGCCATGAGGATCGCTAGAAGTTCTTTGAAGTTGTGAGATTTGGGAACTATCTCCTGATCCCACTGTCCCTGCAGAAGTAGAGAATCTGTGTGAGCTCCCCAACCCCAAGGACTTGCGTCTGTAGTTAGAGAGAGGGGATCCTGCCTTGACCAAGGGACTCCTCTTTGAAGGTTGGAAGGTACCGTCCACCATTCTAAATCTTTTATCGTTTGAGTTGAAAGGGAGAAGAGAGAATCCAAGGATAGGGGATCTTTGTCCCAAACTCCCAGGATCTGCAGCTGAAGTGACCTCGAGTGGAAGTGGGCCCATTCTACCCCCGGGATCGCGGCCGTCATTAGGCCCAGAACTGACATAGCCTCTCTTAGAGAGATGAAACGGCGAGTCACAATGTCCTGAACCCTGGAGACTAGCAGAGAAACCTTCTGTGTTGGAAGAAAACACATTTGCTTCTGGGAGTCCAGGAGCAGCCCCAGAAAGGTGCATATCTGGCTTGGCACGAGATTGGATTTCTGGAGATTTAACTCCCAACCCAACTTCCCCAGCACCTCCCTGACCCAGGCAATCCCTTCGATTAATTGCCCCGGTTCCCGAGAGAGAAGGAGGAAATCGTCTAGATAGGGAATGACAATCAGATCATTCTCCCTCAGATGAGCCATCATCTCTGCTACAATCTTCGTGAAAAGCCTGGGTGCCTGAGACAACCCAAACGGCAGGGCCCGAAACTGTATGTGTAGGAGTCTGTCCGGGAACTGAACTGCTACTCTCAGGTACTTCTGGTGACTGGGATGGATTGGGATGTGGTAATAAGCGTCCCTGAGGTCCAGGGTCGCCATGTAGCAGCCCAGGAATAAATTCGGGATTATGGAACTGATAGTCTCCATACGAAATCTCTCGTACACCAGGTATTTGTTGAGCAGCTTCAGATTTATTATGGCACGGAAGGTGCCATTCGGCTTCTTTACAAGAAAAAGCGTCGAATAATAGCCCCTCTCCCTCTCTTGAGCTGGAACCTCCTGCAGGACCATTTTCTTTAGTAAATCTGAAATTTCCAGACGCAATGCTTCTAGCTTTTCTGGGCTGGAGCGATAGTCCGTCAAAACGAACCTTTCTGGAGGAGCTCTCAGGAAGTTCAGGCAATGGCTATGTGTGAAATCTGTGAAATGATTGAAAGGATCCAGGGGCTGTTCGAGATCTTCCGCCATTGCTCTGTGAAGAGGGAGAGACGACCTCCAACCGGGGATCTGGCGTCATTGCGGAGGCTTCTTAGAGGCCTCTCCACCTGAAAAAAGAAAACCTTTGCTCCTTCTGGGCGCATTACCAGACTGCCTGGGAGTTTCTCTTCTCTTGAAGTTAAATCTGGCAGACTGAGAACGAAAGGGCTTCTTAGGAGGCTGCCGATGAATAGAAGGGAAACCCTTTTTTCTGTCAGAAGCCTTTTCCAGCAGATCATCCAACGTGGGCCCGAAAAGAAATTCCCCCTGACAGGGAATAGCACACAATTTTGCCTTCGACCCTGCATCTCCCTTCCAATCTTTTAGCCAAATCGCCCTACGGGCGGAATTCGAAAGAGCTGCGGCTCTCGCTGACAGCTTCAGGGAGTCCACTGAGGCATCCGCTAAGAAGTCAATGGCACTGTACAGAGTTGGGAATGACGAGAGGAGTTGTTCCATGGGCGCTCCCTTCTTCATCTGCTCCTCCATCTCTTTTATCCAGACCTTTAAAGACCTGGCAACAGAAGTGGCGGCTATAGCGGGCCTGAAAGAGCCAGCCGTCGCCTCCCAGTTCTTCTTTAAATAGACCTCGGCTCTTCTGTCCATAGCATCTTTAAGAGTTCCCGAATCTTCAAACTGGAGGGACTGCTCTCTTAGAAATCTTCGCTACCGGAGCATCCAACTTTGGGGCTCTATCCCAATCAGCAGAGGCTTTGTCCTCAAAGGGATACTTCCTTTTTAAGGCAGAAGGCACAAAAAATTTTCTGTCCGGCCTGCTCCACTCATTCTTAATAACCGAAGTTATGTTTTCATGCACATCAAAACATTTAAGTCTTCTGGGACCTAGGCCCTTGAACATGGAATCCCTCATAGACTGGGGTTCTGCTTGGTCATCAAGCCCCATAGTTGCCCTAACGATCCCGACTAGGGAATTAATGTTCTCTGGGAGGAACAAGGGTCTCCCTGCCAGCTGCTCGTCCTGGGAATGATCCGAGGATGGAAGTTCTCCCTCCTCCTCTAATCCCGATAACAACTCCTGATCGCTTGAAGCGGGAATAGAGACCGCAGCGGAAGTACTAGGGCGATGTTCAAGCAGATTACTCAAGGATTCTTTCACTGATTCTTTAACTTCATCCTTGATAATCTTCTTTAGGCTTGATAAGAGAGAGGGGGCCTCATCCTCCAATAATTTGCCTACGCAGGCCTGACATGCAGGTTTGCCCCAACCGGACAGTAGCTTTCTCTTGCAAATAGCGCAGCCCCGCTCCTTGGACCTTGACCCCCTTCTCTCTTTGGAAGTCTAAACACACAAAACAAAGACAACCATCAGGATCTGAGATAAATGGAAAAGGCAGGGCATTCGCCCCTCTTACCCCCACCGGTACCAAGGATTCGTTGGTGGTTTCAGTGGGTTCTGCGCGCTGTGTGGGCTCCATTTTCTGCCACTGGCTCTCATCCATGGAGATCACTGCAGGCCAAAACACCAGCCTGCAGTGAGAGCTGGCTGGTTTTTGAACTTGCTGGGCACGCGCCGGCACCCTCCCCTTCCGGTCCAAGGCCACACCTCCTCCCACTGCTGAAAGCCGGCGCTGACTAATGACGTCAGCGCCGGCCTGACCTACCCGGAAGTAACTGCGCCCCGCCCCGCGCGAACGCTAGCGGCAGCCGAACATACGGCACGGCCGCAGAGGTTCGCCAAGCCTGGGATACCGAAGCAGCCCCGACGGGGGAGTGACCGGACGAGAGGGGAGTCCAAAGGGTCCAGACTTCAGCAGCGGCTTCCGAGGAAGACTTACGCCGCTCGGGTAGGCCCTCCTCCCACGGGTATTAACCAAGGGGCTCCCGCAGCTCTGCTCTAACTGCTGTGCATCCACCCTGTCCCTCTTGGAATAGGACTGGCATGATGGGGGTTGTACCTCCCTCTTGAAGAGGCTGTGCTTCCTGTCCTGAGGAAGGGGGCGGATGCTATCCATGGGTGCCGTCATAGGCGAGGGGGGAAAATATAACCCGTACTATTTTTTTTCACGGAAAATGGTTTGCGGACCCATTGAAGTCAATGGGTCCGTGAAAAAACGTGGAGGCACACAAGATTGTCATCCGCGTCCGCTTTTTTCCTATCATTTGCATGGCAAATTTGACTTAGACTTTTTTTTTACTTTCCTTCGTGTCTGGTGATCCTCCAAAAATATAGGAAGACACACGGAAACAAAAACGGATCACGGAACAACGGAACCCCATTTTGCGGAACAGAACACAACAACGGTCGTGTGCATGAGGCCTAACACAGAAGTCCAGAAGTCTTCTTCTTTGTCCAGATGAGCTTTTGCAAAGGCCAAGCAAGCTTGTGTGTGCCTTATCTGGAGAAGTGGCGTCCTCCTTGGTCTGCATCCGTGGAACCCAGCAGTGTGCAGTGTCCGTTGGATTGTCTGCCTTGAGACATTGCCACCAGCAGAGCCCAGGTTCACCAGCATGGCCTTGGTGGTGATCCTTGGATTCTTTTTCACCTCTCTAACTATCCTCCTGGCCAGCACAGGTGTCGTTTTCGGCTTCCGACCACGTCCTCTGAGATTTTCAACAGTGCGGAACATCTTGTATTTTATGCTCAAATGTAAATAAAAGCTGTTTTTTTTTTCCACAATAATGCCTCTTGTACATCGTCTTATTATCTTTTGGGAGACACCTATGTCATTTCCTGTCAAAAAATTACTTGCTGGTTGAATAAAAGTAACCAAGTCAAAATTTGGTAAAATATCTTGGAAATGCTCCCTAGCCGCACAATCACGGGAGGTGCACAATCTGATGAATTCACCCTTCAATTTAAGTAACTGTCAATAGAAGATTGGCACACTCTAAACAATTTATTATAACTGTATCTGATAAAATACAATAAAATACAATAAAAATGCACATGTAATAAAATATCAAAGGATAAAAATGGATTAAACAATAGATTCAGTTACTTCCAATGTTACTCAGCTTTTCTTATTGCAGATACTGATATATACACAGGTATCTGCAAGGGTTGCAAATGCCCTGGATATTTCTTTAGTATAGTCTACTCTGATGGTATGCAGGCGGCTATAATTGCACATAGATTATGGCTTCTATCTTAAAAGACGTGTTGTTTCTATGTCTGGTTATTATATATCACAATAGTTATAGTTGAAATACACTCAGTTATGGATATCTAGTGCATCTCAGTAGCGAAACAACGGCACACAAATATATGCCACTACTTATCGATGCAGTCCATATATTTTCCAAATGCTCTGTAATTAATTTTCATGAAAATGTTCACAAAATTTCACATACATTTTCGTTCGATAAAAAATGAAAAATCGGCACAAAAAAATCATATGAAAATATTCACAAAGTTTCACATAGACTTTTCTCCATAGTCTCCTACAGGCAGGAACAGTACTGATAATATTTTGCAGGGTGTAAATCAGTCAGTACCAATAACCCATAGAGGTCAGGTGCTGGCTATTTGATTCTGGCACCCGCCTCCTGTATTTATATTAACAGGTCAGTTATCTTCATTGGTGGCGCAGTGGCCACAGCCCCTCCCCTCCACCTCCCGTCTCTGTTCTTATTGACGGCGGCAGCACGGGGGGGGGGGGAACAGCGGCAGCGGGGCAGAGAACCATCATCTCATGTGCCCCGCCGCTGTATTCAACTGTAGAGCTGCGGGTCTAGTCGCAACTGGCAACAAGACTAAAAAGTTTTGTCGCCATTTGTAAATTCTAAGTCGCATTGGCGACCATTTTGGTCGCCATCTGGAGCCCTGATACTCGAAGCTAATTTTGGTGGAATCTGAAGAAATGTACTGACTCCAGCTTAGATAAATATTAAAAGGGTTTCCAGGCATCTGACCCCTGACCTATTCATACAACATTACTGTGTAGGCAAATGTATTAAAATTGAGAATCTGCCAAAAACAAAAAATACATTTTTTAACTTACACTTTAATTTTGTGTTATTTACCGTGAAACACCTAGAGCAGCCATCCTCAAACTGCGGCCCTCCAGCTGTTGTAAAACTACAACTCCCACAATGCCCTGCTGTAGGCTGAGACCTGTAGGCTGCTCAGGCATGCTGGGAGTTGTAGTTTTGCAACAGCTGGAGGGCCGCAGTTTGAGGATGCCTGGCCTAGAGAGTTAATGCTTTGAGGGGTGCAGTTTTGGAATGGGGTTATATGTGGAGGGGGGGGGTTCCTAATATATAGGCCCCTCAAAACCACTTCAGAACTAATTAACTCCTTCCTGGAGCTGGAAAAAATAAATAAAAAAATAATAATAAATTCCACTATTGGCTTAATGGGTTCAGTTTTTTACATTGTTCCATATATGGTAAAAATAACACATGGGTCAGTACGATTACAGTGATAACACATTTTCAGTTTTTTTTTTTTTTTTTTTACTTTGTATAGCAAAAAATATAAAAATATTTGTGAGGTATAAAAGAGCAGAGAAATGAAATTTTAGAAAATAACTAAAAGCAAAACATATCAACCAAATTTACCATTAAAAAGGGTAATCCAACTTCTGATAAATGCTCCCCCCCCCCCACACAGGTTATACTTACTTTGCTCCCCAGCACCCGCACCGCTCCTGCTCCCTGCATCTTCCAGTTGTGCGGATCAAAGCATTCGGCGATAGGGGTCAGCCAATAGTAAGCCGGGACGGGAATGAGCATCCCTAGCTTTGCAGCCTGTTTTTGGCTATCCCTCCCCTGTCGCCGGATGTTTTGACCCACGCGACGGGGACATGCAGAGGACGCCGTGCGGGGAACAGCAGTACAGCAGTGATGCGGGTTCCGAGGAGCCAGGTAAGGATAACCTGTGTGAGGGGCCCGGACATTTTGGGGGGCAATATAAGGGTTGGACAACCCCTTTAACATAGTAAAATGTGTCACACTAAGGCCCTGATTTATCAGTAGGCTTCGTCCAATTCTCCATGTGGTGTAATTAAATCTACGTCAGCACAGAGTTGCCATATATTTCAGTCATTATTTATGGCACTTTCTGACGTAAATAATTATGAATTAGCTTGGGCGAAGGGCCCCGCCCTCACCGCACCCCCTTTCTGTAGAGGGCATTGTAAAATGCAGATTGCGAAAAAATAAATAAATAAAAAAAAAAGAATAAAAATAAAAGCCATATGTATCAGAATAAAAAATAAAAAATAATTTTTTTAAATTTTTTTTTATAATTATTCAAACTGAAAACATATATTTTTTTTTAAAGTCTTCGAAGGGGACTTATTCCTCCCACGACAGTTTTCTTTTTAAATGCCATTCTGGTTAAATCTAGGCGCGAGTGGTGTTTCTACATTGCCCTCACCATTTTCCCGAAAAGGGGGCTGTGGTATCATATTGGGCAGGATGTTTTCATCTTAGTTTTTTATCTTTTTCTGTGATTTTTGCTTAGTTTGTAGTATATTGCTTGAGGGAGTGGCACCAAGTGTGAATGGGTTTCTATTTTAACCTGGGAGTTTAATCCTGTGCACTTTTGTCCTTCCTATCAAACAGGCCGCCTTGATGAGGTGGTACATATAGCTGAGTGTGCTCCTCCTATTATTGGTTGCTGGATGCACACAGAGGTAACTAGAAGCAGCACACTATGAAGTGAAAAAGTGGCAAATTTTTTGTAAAACTGCACAAAAATTTACTTATTGGCTCTGCGCTATGCTTGCCAGCTTTCTGAAAGTAGGCGTTTTCTTATGTAAATTAATCTAGACAGATTTACTATTGCGACAATTTAAAGAGTCTGAAAAAAAAACAAAACGCAATTTCACTCCAGTAAGGACCATGCTTATCTTATGCGACTTTTTAATAGATAAAGCGACTTTTTCGTAAAGATATGCGACTTTTGTAAAGCTGCTTACTGAAGGATAAACTGCTACCGTCAAACTACATTTATCACAGTATTAAAACACCATTAATAAGGCCTCTTTCACACTTGCGTTGTCCGTATCCGGCGTGTACTCCACTTGCCGGAATTACATGCCGGATCCGGAAAAACGCAAGTGAACTGAAAGCATTTGAAGACGGATCCGTCTTCAAAATGCTTTCAGTGTTACTATGGCAGCCAGGACGCTAATAAAGTCCTGGTTGCCATAGTAGTAGTGGGGAGCGGGGGAGCAGCATACTTGCCGTCCGTGCGGCTCCCGGGGCGCTCCAGAGTGACGTCAGAGCGCCCCATGCGCATGGATGACGTGCCATGCAATCACGTCATCCATGTGCGTGGGGCGCCCTGACGTCACTCTGGAGCACGCTGGGAGCCGCACGGACGGCAAGTATGCTGCTCCCCCGCTCCCCGCTACACTTTACCATGGCTGCCAGGACTTTAGCGTCTTGGCAGCCATGGTAACCATTCAGAAAAAGCTAAACGTTGGATCCGGCAATGCGCCGAAACGACGTTTAGCTTAAGGCTGGATCCGGATCAATGCCTTTCAATGGGCATTAATTCCGGATCCGGCCTTGCGGCAAGTCTTCAGGATTTTTGGCCGGAGCAAAAAGCGCAGCATGCTGCGGTATTTTCTCCGGCCAAAAAGCGTTCCGTTCCGGAACTGAAGACATCCTGATGCATCCTGAACGGATTTCACTCCATTCAGAATGCATTAGGATAAAACTGATCAGGATTCTTCCGGCATAGAGCCCCGACAACGGAACTCTATGCCGGAAGAAAAGAACACAGGAGTGAAAGAGCCCTAAATCGGACATGGCCAAAAGTGAATTATGTAAAAGTGGAGTAAGATGTAAGTGTAATGATAAATCTGGCTGTATATGTGCAGAGTCTGCTCTCCTGAACATAGATGCCCAACGGCATAGGTAGGTTTAGAGTAGGACCTGCCTGACAGAGGTCGCAATAATGCCTGATCAGGCAATTTTACACTTTGAAAAAAGTCTAATGCGTATGAATACGCATTAAGGCTTTTCATGTAGTAACCAGCACACGGCACACTGTTAATCTCATGGGCAGCACAGCAATACTGATGCTGCCCAAAACATCCAATAGCTAAGTTCCTTAGGGCCCTTTCACACTTGCGTTGTCCGGATCCGGCGTGTACTCCACTTGCCGGAATTACACGCCGGATCCGGAAAAACGCAAGTGTACTGAAAGCATTTGAAGACGGATCAGTCTTCAAAATGCGTTCAGTGTTACTATGGCACCCAGGACGCTATTAATGTCCTGGTTGCCATAGTAGGAGCGGGGAGCGGGGGAGCGGTATACTTACAGTCCGTGTGGCTCCCGGGGCGCTCCAGAATGACGTCAGAGCGCCCCGTGCGCATGGATGACGTGTTCCATGTGATCACGTGATCCATGCGCTTGGGGCGCCCTGATGTCACTCTGGAGCGCCCGGGGAGCCGCACGGACGGTAAGTATGCTGCTCCCCCGCTCCCCACTACACTTTACCATGGCTGCCAGGACTTTAGCGTCCCGGGCAGCCATGGTAACCACTCTAAAAAAGCTAAACGTCGGTTCCGGTAATGCGCCGAAACGATGTTTAGCTTAAGGCCGGATCCGGATCAATGCCTTTCAATGGGCATTAATTCCGGATCCAGCCTTGCGGCAAGTCTTCAGGATTTTTGGCCGGAGCAAAAAGCGCAGCATGCTGCGGTATTTTCTCCGGCCAAAAAACGTTCCGTTCCGGAACTGAAGACATCCTGATGCATCCTGAACGGATTTCTCTCCATTCAGAATGCATTAGGATAATCCTGATCAGGATTCTTCCGGCATAGAGCCCCGACAACGGAACTCTATGCTGGATCCGGACAACACAAGTGTGAAAGGGCCCTTACTCGTAGGTGTAGGGTTGGCAGCAAGTAAGTATCTTGTCATTAGGGAGGGAGGCTGCTCAGTGGCCAATTTCAGCGCGCTGCTTCGGAGTCCCTGACTATGTAGGCCAACTAGTGGCTGGCAGACGAAAGCTCCATGAAAACGGGAGAGCAGCCTGTGAGGAGGCCAACTGATGTCTGGGGACAAGCGGATAAGGAGCTGTGGACGGACAGTAGAGCACTGATCTTTGCTCTGCACTGGGGAGTGCAGCATGGCTGGATTCTTCTGACTGCAGAGCCAGCTGCTGACAGAGGTGACTGCCAGACAAGAGGTCATCATACCTCTCGGAGTCCTGCCACCGGAATGTTAAGTACAATGCTAAACTCTCCTGTGTTAAGTGCTCAGCCAGCGCCTGCTGGTGCACTGATCAGCAGCTGAGCATCTGAATCAGAGGACTCACTGATCACTGCACCAGCAGGCTCCAGCTCAGGTGCTCAGCAAGAGCATGTGGATTAACTGATCACTGCACCAGCATGTTCTGGCTGAGGCTGCTAGTGCCACCTGTGACTCAGTTGCTCAGCCAGGCTCTGCTGGTGCAGTGATCGTGTAGTCAGTGTATTTATGCTGAACAATGTACAATAATGGGAAGCTCACCGGAGTAGATATAGACCGGCATAAAATATCCCGGCCTTGACCTAATAACAAAAAATAGTACCGTATATACAGATATTTTCAATGCACTCTTACAGGCAATGATATACTATAGGCGGCAACATTAGTGTGTTGCTCTAGATCAGTGATGGCGAACCTTTTACAGACGAGGGCCTAAACTGCAACCCAAAACCAACTTATTTATCGCAAAGTGCCAACACAGCAATTTACCCTGAATACTACAGTCCAATATAGTATATCTTCCATGTACTTTATCATTTATCTATAATAGCCTGCCTGCATTCAATGCGCTGCCTGTGGTGTTCATAGCGTGCCCTGTGCTGATGAATGGCAGGGAAAGTCTAAGGCAGGGATGCTCAACCTGCGGCCCTCCAGCTGTTGTAAAACTACAACTCCCATCATGCCCTGCTGTAGGTTGTCCAGGCATGTTGGGAGTTGCAGCTGGAGTTAGTTTTGCAGCTGGAGGGCCGCAGGTTGGGCATCCCTGGTCTAAGGTATATTGGTACATCATAGACTTTCAGGGGAGCAGGTGCCCACAGAGAGGACTCTGAGTGCCGCCTCTGGCACCCGTGCTTTAGGTCCGCCGCCACTGCTCTGTCACTGGTAATGGAAAGAAGGGTAATGGCCAGTTGTAGTTATACATTTCCAGGAGAAATAACAGAGAAACGGCACAATGTAGAGGTGAAAGATAGATGCGTTAATCTCTGCTCACTACATCCATACCAGGTAGAGCAGTTTGAAAATTGCCATTAGTATGACTTACCTTCCAAAAATGCTAATTCATCAAAAGCATCTATTGCATTATCTGAAATTCAAAGAAGAGCATATTGTAAATCTACAATCTTTACAGAGGACCTGTCAGCTAGCTCCTCACGTCTGTTTCTGGTGCCATTCCTGTTATTTCTCATAGTAACTTATGAAGAAATTGAGAACTGGGTGCTACCGCTGCTCTTGTGAAAAGGGTGGGTCCCTACATGGTCAGCACCGGACAATGTCCCACTGTGTATGGACACACCCCAACTGGTAGCACCCAGTTTATTCATTAATTTCTAGGAGGACTAACAGAGCTTTAAAGGAGGTCTGTTACCTTCATAGTAAGCATACAACCATGTAGGGTTTGGTGCCCCACAACTTTCTTGTGAAAATCTACTCTTTCAATCATGAGAAACGCTTCTTTTTATATTTTTTGCAAGTACGGTTTTTCTTGTTTTTCTTGTCCCCCCCCCCCCCCACACCATAATGCCACCCAACGCCTCCTCTCATTTGCCTAAAAGTCCCTGAGATTTCTGAGACCGTAGTGATGACATAGGGAAAATCATGTGCCCTGAAAACCGTACCGTGAAGATACAAGATGTGCAGAACCTGAAACTACGGATGGAAGCCTGTGCTAGCATTTCTCCTGCGGTGTTGCTATCAGTGTGTGAAGAGTGGGAGAAGAGGGTTGCATTGACAATCCAACACAATGGGCAGCACATTGAACACACTTTATAAGTGGTCAGAAACTTGTAAATAACTCATGAAAGAATAGTTACATTAAAACCAAGCACACCAGAACAACAGACGTGCAGGTTGGGGGACACCTGGGAAATAGTGACCACAAAGTAATAACCTTCCAATTATCATTCAAAAGAGCGTTTCTACAGGGAGGAACAAAAATACCAAACTTCAAAAAAGCTAAATTTAGCCAACTAAGAGAGGCCATAGGCCAAACTAACTGGGACAAAGTCCTCAAAAATAAAAATACAGCCACAAAATGGGATATCTTTAAAAACATCCTAAAATCTCATTGTGAGAGGTACATACCGTATGGTAATAAAAGGTTAAGGAACAAAAAGAAACCAATGTGGATAAATAGAACTGTAACAAAAGCAATAAATGACAAAAAGAAAGCATATCATTCACTGAAACAGGAGGGGAGCACGGAAGCACTGAAAAACTATAAGGAAAAAAATAGAACATGTAAAAAACAAATAAAAGCGGCCAAACTAGAGACCGAGAGATTAATTGCCAAAGAGAGTAAAACTAACCCTAAAATGTTCTTCAATTATATAAATGTTAAAAAGTATAAATCTGAAGGTGTTGGCCCTTTAAAGAGTAATGAGGGGGAAGTCGCAGAGAGCGATGAGGAGAAAGCAAAGCTGTTAAATATTTTTTTCTCCAATGTATTCACTGAGGAAAATAAATTGTCAGATGACATGCAGAATGCAAAAATAAATTCCCCATTAAAAGTGTCCTGTCTGACCCAGGAAGAAGTACATCAGCGACTTAAAAAGATTAAAATAGACAAATCACTAGGACCGGATGACATACACCCCCGTATCCTAAAGGAATTAAGTAATGTCATAGCCAGACCCTTATTTCTGATATTTGCAGACTCTATACTGACAGGGAATGTCCCACAGGATCGGCGCATGGCATATGTGCTGCCAATATTCAAAAAGGGGCCAAAAACAGAGCCTGGAAACTATAGGCCAGTAAGTTTAACATCTGTTGTGGGTAAACTGTTTGAAGGTTTTCTGAGAGATGCTATATTAGAGCATCTCAACAGAAATAAGCAAATAATGCCATATCAGCATGGCTTCGTGAGGGATCGATCATGTCAGACTAATTTAATCAGTTTCTATGAGGAGGTAAGTTCTAGACTTGACAGCGGCGAATCAATGGATGTCGTATATCTGGACTTCTCCAAAGCATTTGACACTGTACCACATAAAAGGTTAGTATATAAAATGAGAATGCTCGGACTGGGAGAAAACATCTGTATGTGGATAAGTAACTCGCTGAGGGATAGAAAACAGAGGGTGGTTATTAGTGGTACACACTCAGATTGGGTCACTGTCAATAGTGGAGTACCTCAGGGGTCAGTATTGGGCCCTATTCTCTTCAATATATTTATTAATGATCTTGTAGAAGGCTAGCATAGTAAAGTATCAATTTTCGCAGATGACACTAAACTGTGTAAAGTAATTTACACTGATGAGGACAGTATACTACTACAGAGGGATCTGGATAGATTGGAGGCTTGGGCAGATAAGTGGCAGATGGGGTTTAACACTGATAAATGTAAAGTTATGCACATGGTAAGGAAAAATGCAAGTCACCCGTACATACTAAATGGTAAAACACTCGGTAACACTGACATGGAAAAGGATCTAGGAATTTTAATAAACAGCAAACTAAGCTGCAAAAACCAGTGTCAGGCAGCTGCTGCCAAGGCCAACAAGATAATGGGTTGCATCAGAAGGGGCATAGATTCCCGTGATAAGAACATAGTCCTACCACTTTACAAATCGCTAGTCAGACCACACATGGAGTACTGTGTACAGTTCTGGGCTCCTGTAAACAAGGCAGACATAGAGCTGGAGAAGGTCCAGAGGAGGGCATCTAAAGTAATAACTGGAATGGGGCAACTACAGTACCCTGAAAGATTATCAAAATTAGGGTTATTCACTTTAGAAAAAAGACGACTGAGGGGAGATCTAATTAATATGTATAAATATATCAGGGGTCAGTACAGAGATCTATCCCATCAGCTATTTATCCCCAGGACTGTGACTGTGACGAGGGGACATCCTCTGCGTCTGGAGGAAAGAAGGTTTGTACACAAACATAGAAAAGGATTCTTTATGATAAGAGCAGTGAGAATATGGAACTCTCTGCCTGAGGAGGTGGTGATGGTGAGTACAATAAAGGAATTCAAGAGGGCCCTGGACGTATTTCTGGAGCTTAATAATATTACAGGCTATAGCTACTAGAGAGGGGTCGTTGATCCAGGGAGTTATTCTGATTGCCTGATTGGAGTCGGGAAGGAAGTTTATAGTCCCCTAAAGTGTAGAAAATTGGCTTCTACCTCACAGGGTTTTTTTTTTTTGCCTTCCTCTGGATCAACTTGCGGGATAACAGGCCGAACTGGATGGACAAATGTCTTTTTTCAGCCTTATGTACTACGTTACTATGTTACACCATTGTTTTTCTTGTGAAATTTCCAATAAGTTTGATGTGTCACATGACCCTCTTCCTATTGAAAAAACAAAAGTTGGATTCAAAATGGCCGCCATGGTCACCACCCATCTAGAAAAGTCCCCCCCCCACATATACTAATGTGCCACAAACAGGAAGTTAATATCACCAACCATTCCCATTTTATTAAGGTGTATCCATATAAAATGGCCCACCCTGTATTCTGAGGCCCTTAAAATACCTCAAATGGGACTTACCTTTTTAAATAGAAACACTATAAGGGACCCTAAGACGTGAACCATTGGACTAGGGCTGAAACGATTATTCGAATAACTCGATTAAATCGAGTCAAAAAATTCAAAAGCGACCGGCGGCCACAGCGCACGCGAGTATAATGCGTAACCGATCGGAACTGCAAACTGCCACCAATGATGGGGGGAGGAGGGGGACCCTATGGCCACTGCCACCAATGATTGATACTGGGGAGGGAGGGGGGGGTTTGCGTTACCAGAGGGGGCAGATCAGAGGCTGGGGGGAGGCAGATGGAGAGAGAGTGGTTAATGGAGGCTGCAGGCACCACCTTGGCATGTATAAAGTTATTGGTTTAGAGAGGGGTTAATGAAGGCACCTCCAAGGTGCTTTCATTAACCTCTTCAAACCGATAACTTTATATATGCCCATTGGGTTTGGAGGGGTTAATGGAAGCACCTTGGCATTAGGCATGCATAAAGTTATTAACCCCTTCAAACCAAACCAATAACTTTATACATGCCTAATGCCAAGGTGCTTCCATTAACCCCTCCAAACCCAATGGGCATGTATAAAGTTATTGGTTTGGAGGGGTTAATGGAAGCACCTTGGCATTAGGCATGTATAAAGTTATTAACCCCTTCAAACCAATAACTTTATACATGCCTAATGCCAAGGTGCTTCCATTAACCCCTCCAAACCAATACCTTTATACATGCCAAGGTGCTTCCATTAACCCCTCCAAACCAATAACTTTATACATACCTAATGCCAAGGTGTTTCCATTAACCCCTTCAAACCAATAACTTTATACATGCCTAATTACGTACGTTATTTTAAGTAACTTTTTCTTTTTAGATTACTCGATGAATCGAGAAATATAATCGATAGAATACTCGATTACAAAAATATTCATTTACTGCAGCCCTACATTGGACCCACCCCGGTTAGACAAAAGGACCACTCAACCACAAAAACCTATTCCAAATTAAATCGAATCACTTCATTAGTGCATCAGAACCATTCGGTACCACTTCCTGGCCTTAAGTTACGCCATGAGGTAACCCCTCCCCAAATAATACTTGCAGCTGACACACTTTTATAAGCTCCTTTATTATCTAAAGCAGACCCTTTGAAATTAACATCAGTTGATAATTCTGACATTCTGCCAGTAATGCATAATCTTATGGCTGAGGAGCCATCCCCTAATGTTATACCCGATTCTGAGATCAGCTCATCTACGCCCACTCTCGAATGTACCGATTTTGATAATCTTAATATTTCTACCCATTTTTCAACACCTACTGAATCTGACCAATTCCTAGCTCTTCCACCTAATCTGACAGAGGACCCTTTTTTAGACAGTCTCCCCGACAATCAGAACTCCGAACCCCACCCCGCCGTCCAGAAAAATTCTTACCAGCATTCTATCCCTGAGTCCTTTTATCAGACCACTAGAAACACCACTTTCCAGCACTCACCCCACACCTCAATCATTGAAAATAACCCACTTCTACACTTCTGTATCAAGCCTAAAGAAAAAACGATCAAACGTAGATAGAGAGGATGTAGAGGAGGCCTAAATAAATGCACCACTAAACAAGAAACCCAAACCAAAAAATATAGACAAATTACAGAACCTAACACTGATTTGAAAAATCGAATGGTATCTCCAATCTCTCTAAATATACACTGAATCGTAATGAAATTGAACTCTTCGGTAAAGGCTTATCATTTTGTCCTCCTAACAGTCCTGACCTTTTTGAACTATTTGTAGATTTAAATCAATTTACAAGGAAACTCACTACATAGACACTTTTCCATTAAAGATCAAATACAACAGACTAGTATTACCGCCACCCCTTTGAATACCAGTCTAGATTCTGTCACTACCGTTTCAACCGCCGCCATATTTGAATCCAATAGACCAACACCGTCTCTTACCACAACTATTATTCCATCCAACATCCAACCCAAATCCAGTTTTTACCCCATTATCAGTAGAGGCTCACATGTAAAAACATTCTATAATAGCAGATAGAGGGTCTAGCAGATCTTAAACAAAACCTCTCAACACCCGGTTTGCTAGGGGCTAGTAATCTAAGCTCCAAACAAAAAATGGCCACAAAAACGTTAATGGAAAATAAAGATAGTCATTAAAAGTGCGGACAATGAAGGAGGGATAGTGGTCATGGATAGTAGCTACATACAAGAAAGAGCTGTATAACCTCATAGATGAAGGTTACTCTCTGGGCATTGTCGATAAGAAAATAAGAACAGATTTGAAAATGCCCCACCCAGCCATGGCGAAATTCTATTTCCTTCCCAAAATTCACAAGTCCCTAGTTAATCCCCCGGGTAGACCTATCATCTCGGGCATAGGTTCATTAACTACCAATCTTTCCGAATATATTGATGGTATATTACAGAATTATGTCATCCAGTTGCCATCATATTTGAAAGACACATCCCATCTACTACACACCTTAAAGGTGGTGAAGTGGAAAGACAACTACCAGTTGGTCACCCTAGATGTTGCTGCTTTATACAGCAACATCACACACTCCTTAGGTCTTGAAGCTATTAGTGTAGCTCTTACCTCTGACCCCAAAATGCCACCATCGCAATGTCAGTTCATACTTAACCCCTTAGGGACGCATGACGTACCGGTACGGCATGTTTCCCGAGTCCTTAAGGACCCATGACGTTTAAAATGCGATTGCGGCGCCGCGGGGGTTAATCGGAACAGGATGCATCCTGTCACAACGCTATGGGGGGGTCATGCGATTCCCCGTATCGGCGATCGCAGAAAACCGCAGGTCAATTCAGACCTGCGGTTTGCTGCGTTTCCGGCCCATTCGGGTCTCTGGTGACCCGATGAACCGGAAAAAGACTGATCGGTGGTGTGATTACACACCACCAAGCACAGTATGAACATTTGGAGAGGCGGTGCTGGCCATGGTGCTGATTGGTTCAGGGGAGAGAGGTGCGAGATTCAAACTTCCAGCGCTCCTCTCACCCTGTCCAGCACACGCACCGTGCAGCACCATCCTCACCAGGCTCCTGAAATCCTCCAATCAGCACCCATCACCCTCCAGGTAGGTTAGGGTCAGTGAGGGAGAGGCACCGTTAGGCAGGAATAGAAGGGAAAAGTGAATTAGGAAAAAAAACAAAAAAAAAAAACAAAAAAAAAAACTTTATCTACACTTATTGTTTTTTGGCTTTGAGACCCTAGACCCCCTGCCACTTGCCCCACCACCAGGGAGGTCACGGTTGATGAGTCTCTCGTTGCGTTCAAGGGGAGACTCCGTTTCCGCCAATACATTCCCACTAAGCGGGTGAGGTATGGCGTAAGCTGTACAAGATTTGTGAGAGTACCTCAGGGTACACTTACAAATTTTGTGTGTACGAGGGGCGAGATTCCCGTATTCAACCCCCAGAATGTCCCCCCACTCTGGGTGTTAGCGGGAAACTCGTGTGGGACCTTATGTACCCACTGCTAGATAAGGGTTACCACTTGTACGTGGATAACTTTAATACTAGCATTCCCTTGTTCAGGTCCCTTGCCGTCAGATCCACGGTCGCTTGTGGGACCGTGCGGAAAAATCAGCTGGGGCTCCCTGCCCACCCCCTCCAGGTACCTATCCCTAGGGGTGAGACCCGTGCCCTTACTAGTGGAAACCTCTTGCTGGTCAGGTATAAGGACAAGAGGGATGTCCTTGTACTGTCCACAATCCACGGTAGCAGCACCACCCCCGTCTCTGTGTGAGGTACTGCAGCAAATGTTCTCAAGCCCAATTGTATAGTCGACTACAATCGGTATATGGGAGGAGTTGATCTCTCTGATCAAGTCCACAAGCCATATAATGCCATGCGCAAAACCCGGGCATGGTACAAAAAAACTTGCGGTCTACTTGGTACAGGTTGCCTTGTACAACTCTTTTGTACTATCCCGAAGCGCTGGCAGCACAGGGACATTCCTCCAATTCTATGAGGCAGTCCTCAAAGACCTGATTTTTTTCAGACCGGGAAGGAGCAGGCCTGAGTACCTCGGGAATTTGAGGTGCCCGGATCGTCCCTGGCCAACATTTTCCAGGTGTGGTGCCCCATACTGGAAAGAAGGGACAAAACCAAAAAAGATGCAGAGTGTGTCACAAGAGGGGGATACGGAAGGACACCACCACTCAATGTGACACTTGTCCCGATCATTCGGGCCTCTGCGTTATCGATTGCTTCAGGGAGTATCACACTTCTATGGCTCTCAGACTTTGGAGACACGGAAACAATCCCCCCCCCCCCCCAAATTATTAGTTTTAGTGCAGGCATCCTCAAACTGCGGCCCTCCAGATGTTGTAAAACTATAGCTCCCAGCATGCCCAGACAACCTACAGCCATCAGCAGGGCATGGTGGGAATTGTAGTTTTACAACATCTGGAGGGCCGCAGTTTGAGGATGCCTGCTTAGTGTCTCCAAAGTCTGAGAGCCATACATATTGGGCATTTAACCACCCCCCGATGAACAGCGTTAAAAAATAAATAAAAAAAGCTATTTTTTTGTCACCTAACATCACAAAAAGTGCAATAGCGAGCGATCAAAATGTCATATGCAACCCCAATTAGTGCCAATAAAATCGGCATCTCATCCCGCAAAAAATGAGCCCCTACATTAGATAGTCGCCCAACTAAAAAACTGTAGCTCCCAGGCTATAGAGATAATAAAATAATTTTTGGGGGTTCCTAAAATGATTATAGTATAAAATCTAAATACATTTTTAAATGTAGACATATTGGGTATCGCCGCATCCGTAAGAATCTGCCCTATAAAAATAACATTTGACCAAACCCCTCGGATGAACAGCGTTAAAAATATAAAATAAAAACTGTGCCAAAACACAAATTTTTGGGCAAAATTTCCATTTGAATCCTTGTTTTCCGGTAATAAAGCAAGGATTAAAAGTCAAACAAAACTAAATATTTATTGCCCTGATTCTGTAGTTTGCAGAAACACCCCATATGTGGACGTAAATGGCTATATAGCCACACGGCAGGGCATAGAACGAAGGGAACTCCATGTGGTTTCTGGAAGGCAGATTTTGATGGACAGGTTTGTTTGACACCATGTCCCATTTGAAGCCCCCCCTGATGTTGCCTAGACTAGAAACTCCCAAAAAGTGACCCTATCTAAGAAACTACACCCCTCAAGGTATTCAAAAGTTACTTTACAAACTTTATTAACACTTTAGGTGTTCCACAAAACTAAATAGCGAATGTAGAAACAATTTTAGAATAACATTTTTTTGTTACCTTGCCTCAAAAAAGAGTAATATAGAGCAACCAAAAATCATATTTACCCCTAAAATAGTCCCAAAACAACAACCACCTTATTCCGTAGTTTCCTAGATGGGGTCACTTTCATGTTTCTACTCTAGGGGTGCATCAGGGGGCTTGAAAGGGTACATGGTCTAAATAAACCAGTCCAGCAAAATCTCCCTTCCAAAAACCATATGGCGTTCCCCTTCTTCTATGTCCTGCCTTTTAGCCAAATAGTAGTTTACAACCACATATGGGGTGTTTCTGCAAACTACAGAATCAGGGCAACCCATTTTGAGTTTTGTTTGGCTGTTAACCCATTTTTTTCCAGTAATAAAGTAAGGGTTAAAATTGAAAATTTTCCACAAAATAGAAATTACAAAATTGTTTCTCCATCTGCCATTAACTCTTGTGGAACACCTAAAGGGTTAACAAAGTTTGTAAACCCGGTTTTGAATACCTTGAGTGGTGTACTTTCTTAGATGGGGTCACTTTTTTGGAATTTCTATTCTAGGGGTGCATCAGGGGGCTTGAAATGGGACATGGTATAAACAAAACCAGTCCTGCAAAATCCATATGGCGTTCCCCTCCTATGTCTTCCCGTTTGGCCAAATAGTAGTTTACGACCACATATGGGGTGTTTCTGCAAACTACAGAATCAGGGCAACCCATATTGAGTTCTGTTTGGCAGTTAACCCATGCTTTTTTTCCTGGAAAAAAATGATTATATTGGAAAATTTCCCCCCAAAAAATAATCAAAATTGTTAAATTGTATGTCAATTTGCCATGAAGTCTTGTGGAAGACCTAAAGGGTTAACAGAGTTTGTATAATCAGTTTTGAATACCTTGAGGGGTGTAGTTTCTAGAATGGGGTCATTTTTGGATGGTTTCTATTACGTAAGAATCCCAAAGTGACTTCAGACCTGAACTAGTCCATAAAAAGTGGGATTTGGAAAATTTCTGAGAAATTTCAAAATTTGCTTCTAAACTTCTAAGTAGGCCTACACAATATATCGCCAAAGCAATCGCAATTAATTGCCATATCGCAATCGCCAACCCAAAAATGCTGCAATTATATTACCATATTTTTCGCTTTATAAGAAACTTTTTTCCCCCCAAAAGTGGGGGGGAAATGGCAGTGCGCCTTATAAAGCGATGGTTGACTTGTTACGTGGTTGACACGGATGTATCGCCGGCCGCTATGCTGCACAGCGCGGCCGGCGATACATCAGTTACAGTATGGGGAGGGAGGAGGGGCTGGAGGCAAGTCATTATTTTAATGAACAAATGTTCTTTTATTTATTCTATTTTATTTATCTGTTCTGTGCAGTGCTATTAAGAAAATGGCAAGTTTTGTATTTTGTACTTTTGCAGTAATGCAAATATGTTATTTAATTTAGTAAAAGATGTTTTATTTTGAAAAACACTGTGCATTTCAGTTCTTAAGTTAAGCATAACTACATTTCAGCATTATCAGTAATTTGTGTGTGCTTTTGCCTTGAAAATCCAAGCAAATAGACCTCTAGCACAATTCCCTTAAAATATCGCATCACATACCTTTATCGCTATTTTTAGGGCCCTAATCGCAATCGCACAAAATACCCATATCGTGCAGCCCTACTTCTAAGCTATGTAACATCCCCAAAAAATAAAATATCATTCCCAAAATGATACAAACATGAAGTAGACATATGGGGAATGTAAAGTCATCACAATTGTTGGGAATATTACTATGTATCATAATAGAAGTAGAGAAACTGAAACTTTGAAATTTGCTAATTTTTCCAAATGTTTGGTAAATTTGGTATTTTTTATGCCCAAAAAAATATTACTTTCTTGACCCAATTTTAACAGTGTCATGAAGTACAAATTTCATCTTGCAACATAATTATTTTTCTTTTCTTGATAAAATCTATCTCCAGCAAAAAGGTACTGCGATGGGGACAAAATTTGCCCCATCATATGCTAACGTTTTTATGGGTCACTTTGAGGAAAAGATGGGCCTTCTCTCACATCTCAACATCCGACTTTACAAACGGTATATAGATGACATTATCTTTATCTGGGATGGTAATGCAGGAGATCTATGCACTTTCATGGAAACACTAAATAAAAATTGCTGGAATCTCTCATTCATAATTGAGTACAGCCAAAGAGAAATAACCTTCTTGGATCTTCACTTGAGTGCAAAGGATAACTGCATCACAACCAAAACACATTTCAAGCAGGTTGACACTAACAGCTATCTTGACTATAAGAGCTGTCATCATTACCGTTGGAAAAATAACATTCCATACGGTCAAATGCACAGAATACAGAAGAATTGCTCAGATAAAAAAAAAGGGGGAAAAAAAAAAACACACTACAGGGACAACTAGAGACGATAGGAAAGAGATTTCTGGAAAAGGGCTACCCCAAAGGCCTTATTGCAGACTCCAAAAGGAGGACCCTTGAGATAAAAAAAAGAGCCTGTTCCTATAACCAATGTAGATATAGGAAAGAAATCTAAGCAATTTCCCTTGAATTTCATCACCCGATATAATACACAACATCTTTCCATCAAAAACACTTTTATAAAACATTGGCTGATCTTGCTGAAAGATCCGATCATTGGCCAAAGTATCCCTCAGGCCCCTATATTGACATTTCCAGAACATTGAAAGAAATTTTGGCTCCCTCATGCCACAAAATTGGCGATACAGAAAAGCTAACAATAATGGAGAGGTTTTTGGGAAACACCGCCAACCCAATCAGGGTAGGGTCTTTTAGGTGTGGGAAGGCTCGGTGCAAATGTTGCGCTATGATTTCTCACAACACCAAAGTGTTATCCCTTACTAAGCTGGAGGGTACCATCTCCTTGCGGCATGAGATGAACTGTGGCACATCTTTTGTTATATATTTATTGTATTGCTCTTGCTATATCTATTATGTAGGTCGTACGACACAATCTTTACACGAGCGGATGAACAAACTAGGGATCGACCAATATTGATTTTTTTAGGGCCGATACCGATAATTTGTGAACTTTCAGGCCGATAATTAATACCGATATTCTGGGAATTTTCATTTAAAAAAAAAAAAAAAAAACTCCTACACAAATCTGCAGAAAATTTATATTTATTGTTAATGTGTATTTTAATTTTTTTGTAAATCTTTTTTTTCATTTATACTTAATATTTTGGTGCTTTATTTTTATTTTTTTTTCTAACTTTTAGCCCCCTTAGGGACTAGAACCCTTGTCCTATTCACTCTGATAGATCTCCATCAGGGTGAATAGGAGCTCTCACTGTCCCTGCTGCTCTGTGCTTTGTGCACACAACAGCATGGAGCTCATCATGGCAGCCAGGGCTTCAATAGCGTCCTGGGTGCCATAGTTACCGATCGGAGCCCCAGGATTACACTGCTGGGGCTCCGATCGGAGGAGCAGGGGAGAGGGGATCCTGTGGCCACTGCCACCAATGATTAATACTGGGGGGGGGGCCTTGGGTGGGGGGTGCGCTGCGCCACCAATGATTAATACTGGAGGGCTGGGGGGGGCACACTGCGCCACCAATGATTAAGACTGGGGGGCTGGGGGGGGAAGGCGCACTGGGCTACCAATGATTAATACTGGGGGGCTAGGGGGGAGCGCACTGCGCCACCAATTAAATTAAATCTCTCATTTATTCATATACCGGAGGTGGGAGCTGGCTGCAGAATGACATAGCCGGCTCCTGACCTCTATGAGCGGTAGCTGCGATCCGCGGCACCTGAGGGGTTAACTACCGTAGATCGCAGCTACCACTCATAGAGGTCGGGAGCCGGCTATGTGATTCTGCAGCCAGCTCCCGCCTCCTGTTCAATTTGAATGAATGAGAGACTTATCTTCATTGGTGGCGCAGTGGCCACAGCCCCTCCCCTTCTCTTGTCCCCTGCCCTCCTATTGGCTGCAGCGGCAGCAGCAGCACAGGGGGAGGGAGACACTGCTTCCTTCTCCCCTGTGCTGCTGCTGAGGGAACACGGAGAGCGCTGAGAGCAGCGCGATCTGTGTTCCCAATAAGTTATCGGAATATCGGCAAAATAAATGCCGATACCGATAACAGTCAAAATCCTCAATATCGGCCGATAATATCGGTAAAACCGATAATCGGTCGATCCCTAGAACAAACATCGTTCGAATATCCATCGCAAAGAGGTCACCCACAGCGTCTCCCGACATTTTTCTATCCATCACGACGGGGACTCTAGTTCACTCTGTGTCAAGCCTTTGGAGTGTGTCCCTTACTCCTACCAAACCCTCTGCCGCAAGGAGGAGATGTTTTGGATCTTCAAACTGAATACCTTGACCCCGTTTGGACTGAATGAGTCTTTAGAGTATTCTAACTACTAAAGTTCCACTATTAAAATTGCATGCGGTGCTACTCGAATAACTAATATCTAATTTTTCATATCAATACATTGTGCCTGTTATCCGGACCTATCACATACAGTAGGGGCAAGTACCTAAGGTGGAGTGCCATTCTGTTGCAGGGAAATGATCATGTGACTCAAGTCTACTCTTTTACATGTAGTTTTATTCATTGGTATTTGATTTCTACTATTTAACCTATTTTTATTCATTTGCTCATTGGTGTCTGATTCCCACTACTTAACCGATTTTATCATCCATTTCCATTATTATTTACCTATTACTATTTATTCATTATTTATTTTCTTTTTAAACACGAATTATATTCTATTTAATCATGAATTACATAATAGGAATGGAATCTATATATACAGATTTTTATTTTTACTTTTATTCTATTTGTGTGTGTGTGTATGTATATATATATATATATATATATATATATATTTTTATGCATTATATTAAACATATATACACACTTTTAATAATTTCTTTATACCTTTATACTACTATATATGCATATTATCACGTCCCATTGTTTGTCCATAATTGTCTGTTTATTGTATATTATATAACTTTGTTCTGTTTGCTTCCTATCAATATTCCCATATGTCCCTTGTTCTCATTAGGCATTAGTTGTAAACTATCGCGGGTTTTCCTTGAACCGCATGGTGCATGCGAATTGGGGGGGGGGGGGGGGGTTCAAGTCACAGGTGTCATGTGCTTATCCTGATGACTACCCCCCAGTGAAGTGAGTGCTACTTGTGTGAAATTGTCCTGAGGGACACTACACGTTATTTTTATCATTACTAACTATACCATTTATATTATTATTTTTATATAGTTTTATTTGTGTTTTTTCTCTATAGCCGTGTCTGTTCATGGTTCTTTATCTTGAGTACTTACTATCTGTACTTCACGCTATCATCTTATGATACATTTAGTGTCATATAGTCGCCATCACTGCAAGTAGTGCTTCCTATTTCCTTTACAATTGTGTTCTAGAACGGGGTTTGGCGCTCTGTTTCCCTTATTTCATCCTTGGGTCTATATTGCAAATGATTGACTCTGCTCAACACTGTAGATATATCACCCTATACACTTATATACTATTCTGTTAAGAGTCTGTAGCCACAAACACTATGTTGAGCTGCCTCCCCCTCCCTTTTCTTTCCCTTTTTGCACGATCCTAACTACCCCTGTCGGCGCCCAGATTTTTTTCATTCCTTTGGGATACGTTGTGATCCCTAAGGCCTCTTTCAGATGGGCGTTGCAGGAAAAGGTGCGGGTGCGTTGCGGGAACATGCGCAAATTTTTTGCGCGAGTGCAAAACATTGTAATGCGTTTTGCACTCGCGTGAGAAAAATTGGCATGTTTGGTACCCAAACCCGAACTTCTTCACAGAAGTTTGGGTTTGGGATCGGTGTTCTGTAGATTGTATTAATTTTCCCTTATAACATGGTTATAAGGGAAAATAATAGCATTCTGAATGCATAGTAAAATAGCGCTGGAGGGGTTAAAAAATAAAATTAAAAATAATTTAACTCTCCTCAATCCACTTGATCGCGCAGCAGGCATCTCTTCTGTCTTCTTTCTTTGCTGTGTGCAGGAACAGGACCTGTGGTGACGTCACTCCGGTCATCACATGATCCATCACCATGGTAAAAGATCATGTGATGGACTATGTGATGACCGGAGTGACGTCACCACAGGTCCTGTTCCTGCACACAGCACAGAAGCGATGCCGGCTGCGCGATCAAGTGGATTGAGGAGAGTTAAATTATTTTTTATTTTATTTTTTAACCCCTCCAGCGCTATTTTACTATGCATTCTGTATTCAGAATGCTATTATTTTCCCTTATAACCATGTTATAAGGGAAAATAATAATGATCGGGTCTCCATCCTGATCGTCTCCTAGCAACCGTGAGTGAAAATCGCACCGCATCCGCACTTGCTTGCGGATGCTTGCGATTTTCACGCAACCCCATTCATTTCTATGGGACCTGCATTACGTGAAAAACGCACAAAATAGAGCATGCTGCAATTTTCACGCAACGCATAAGTGATGCATTAAAATCACTGCATATGTGAACAGCCCCATAGAAATGAATGGGTAGGGATTCAGTGCGGGTGCAATGCGTTCAACTCACGCATCGCATCCGCACGGAATACTCGCCCGTGTGAAAGGGGCCTAAGGGTCTGAATTAAAGGGACACTGACAGCCCCAATTAGCATATTTATGTATATATACGTGAGTACAGGTCTTATAAAGTCTATTAAAATGATCTAAGTATCCCCCCTGTCCACCTTATAAGTACCAAAATATAAAGTTATATAACCTGCTTGTCCGGTCACCAATCTGCCCAAGGGGCGGCGCTTCATCACAAAATGCGCCCAGCCAGCCGCTCCTAACTGCCGTTCTAAAGCGCCGCCCAGCTCATCAATATTCACTTAGCTGGGCGGCGGCTACAACTCTCCCAACTCAAGTGCACTTGAGTCCGGAGAGTTGTAGCCGCCGCCCAGCTAAGTGAATATTGATGAGCTGGGCGGCGCTTCAGAACGGCAGTTAGGAGCGGCTGGCTGGGCGCATTTTGTGATGAAGCGCCGCCCCTTGGGCAGATTGGTGACCGGACAAGCAGGTTATATAACTTTATATTTTGTTACTTATAAGGTGGACGGGGGGATACTTAGATCATTTTAATAGACTTTATAAGACCTGTACTCACGTATATATACCTAAATATGCTAATTGTGGCTGTCAGTGTCCCTTTAACTTCCGCTTTTTTTCTGTTCTATATAGCGAAATGAAGAACATGGAGGGGCAGGCTGTGACAGAGATGGGGGACCTCACACCTTTGGGACCAGGCACTGACTGCAGCAGTCAAAGGTTGTCACTGAGGGTCGAATTAGAGCACCACATCCATTCATTCCTTTAGGTCATTTCCCAGCACAGTCTGCTTTCCTGCTGAAACATTACATACTATTTAACTCTTTCACTGCCCTAGACCGAGGGTTCTCTACAGTAATTGCTGTTCTAGAAGAGTGTTACACTGAAAGAACAGAAATGGTAATAAAAAAAATTAAAAAAAACACATTGGCACAGTCTGGAAATGTGGGAAAAGTCTGACCATTTCCAGCCCAGTAACAGCCAAGGACAGGTTCCTTTTAAAGCATACATCCCAGTTCTAGTTTCAGAAATGAATAGTGCTGGGGAACATAAGAAACTTTATAATATATTTTAAATATTAGTAAAGGGTAACTGCTTCCTCCTGGGTTCCACAAACTGCCTCTTATTTCTATCTCCAGCCTCACACGTCTAGGGAGAGAGAGAGGGAAGGGTGCGGAGGCTGCTGCCAGCTAGTAGATGTTTTTTTACCTCACTCTGAACAGTGCCAGAGCCATATCCTACTAGATATAATAGAGTCAAAAGTGCGAAATGTAGCAGATCTAAGAAACTGTAGTTTGTGTGCGTCTCATGCAGCAGCCTTCTTCTCCCAGAGCAGATAGAAGCATTTTTTTTAATAAGTCAAATCAAATTTCTTAAATTCACCTGTACTATTAATTTCTGGAAAGTTGTTTTCTAACCGGAGGTACGCCTTAAAGGGAACCTGTCTGACACTAAACTCCCAGCAGTGCATGGAGGAGGCTGAGTGATGTGTCTGGTCACATGACCCTCCATCAGCAGCCATCTATGGACAGAACCTCCGTACGGACAGCACAAAAAGACCTGGCAAACAATGGGGCGTAGCTCATGAAATATAGAAAATGGTGCAGAATATCTACAATATCTATATTAGTAAGCGCCATACAGTAATCATCCAAACACACTGGTCAACAGTAGTGAAAATGTGGCTGGAGCACTTTAACTATTTGAGGAACAGGATACAACTGGAAAGGTCTGGAGAATCCATACCGAGGTCCTTCCGCTGCAGCGTTTTCCTTTTTCCTCGTTGAGCATACACATATGCATCTTTGGCAATAGTTTCGATGAATAATTCCTGTGGGGGGGGGGGATCAAAACAAAACACTTATAATCATTCAGGGGAATAGTCTTGCTAATGTATGATAGTTGGTATTTTTCAACATCAAAATTAACCCCTTCCATTTTCTAATTTATTTTTTTTTTTTTTACTGTCTGCTTTCGAAGAGTCAGAACTTTATACTGTACACTTTTGTCCAAAGCCGTATGAGGGCGTCACAGTATTTGTACTTTCTAATGGCACCATTTGTTAAATACAATGTAGTATCGAAATGGGTCAAACTGGAACAAAAATACCCAATTTCACTATGGGTTTTTATAGCGTTCACTGTGCAGTAAAAAGACATGCTAGCTTTATTTTTTGTGGGACAAGGTGTGGATTTTTAATGCCACCATTTAATTTACCATATCTTGTATTGAAAAACAATAACCCCCCTTAGGAGCTAGAACCTGGGATCCTTTGATCCCTTCTCTGATTCACCCTAATAGAGAACTATTAGGGTGAACAGGATTTTTACACTCTCCATTCTGAGCTATGCCTTGTGGAGATTGCCCTAGATCACTTCAGCAGCATCCAGGCCGCCATGGCAACCATTCGGAGCACCACGATTTCACTGCAGGGGCTCCGATAGGAAGGCAGAGGGAGCTGCATCCTACCAGGTCACTGACAGAAGAGTGTGTCTACTAAAGCGAGCACCTTCCCTGCCTGGGTGACTGGGCATGGGTGCATAGACACATGTATCTCACCCCACACCATCATACAGTAATACATACAGTATAGTGGGAAGCTGGAAAAAAAAATCAAATCAGATAGAACGGGGTTAAAGGGAGAAATTCTGTGCGGTAACTTCATTATCTGGCTCATTACAATTACAATGACCCCACATTTATATTGTTTTCCTTGTGCTTTTAATACTTTCAAAAAAATTTGAACGCTGGAAAAAAAGGTTTGCTTAGCATCACCTTATTCTGACCACATAACTTGTTAAAAATGTATGTCTAAAGGGCCCTTTAGAGTTTCTAGTAATGCTCGTTAGCGATTACCTTGTGGTGTACATACACCACCGATTACCAGAGGAACGAGCATAACGCTCATTCATCCGGTAATCGGATCATTTGTGTGAACACAAGAATCCTCATTTTCCCATAGCAGATTGTGTGGTATAAACATGATCTGCTGCCCTATAACAACGAATAGTTATGGGGACGAGTGGTCGCCCTTCCTAATACTGTGGAGGAGATCTATGCATGTAATCGCAGCAGTCTCCTCCGCTAACAGGCGATTGCTGGGAAGGAACGCTTCCCTCCCAACTATCTGCTGTAATATCGTCCTGTAAAAAGGGACCTTTAAAAGCCTCATGCACACGACCGTTTTGATCCGCACCAGAGATGCAGTTTTGGCGGCTTGGATGCGGGCCAATTGACTTCAATGGGGCCGCAAACGATGCGGACAGCACTCCATGTGCTTTCCGCATCCGTTGCTCCGGAAAAGAATAGGCAGTTATATCAAAGCTGTCCATGCAGTTCCACAAATGGCGGCACGCACATGGACGCCATTCGTGTTTTGCGGATCGCAAAACACACAACGGTCGTGTGCATGAGGCCTAAATGTGTGGCTGGGTTTTTGCAGGGCGATCTGTAGTATTCAGTGATACCATTTGGGAGTGTGTATGACATTTAGATTTTTTTTATGTATTATTGTTTTCACCATATAGGATAAATAGATGTATATTTTAATAAAAAAAGTTTGGACTTCTGGCATGCAAAGGATATATTTATATATATTTTTTTATTAATGATTTGAATTAATGATTGGCTTGATTTTAAATTTTACTTTTTATTTACATTTTTAACAGGTATATTAAAGGGGTTTTCCAAGATGTTAATACTGATGATCTATCCTCATCGAGATAGGTCATCAGTATCTGGTGGGGGTCCGAAGAAGGCAGTTCGCTCGCAGTGAGAGTGCAATACCACTAGCCACTATACGGCTGTGAGAAGACAGCAGCACTCACTGAAGCAACTTCTCAAACAGCTGATTGGTGGGGGTCCCGAGTGTCAGACCCCCACCAATCAACTGATCAGATACTGAAGACCTATCTTGAGAACAGGTCATCAGTATAACAATCCCCAAAAACCATCTTAAGGGACTGAACATACGATTGTTAGACTACTTGTCCCATTGACTGCCATGAATTTCCATTTCTTCCTATAGGACAATAAATATGTTCCTATGGAGAACTGCCATAGTCAGGCAGGAGCTGCAGTGCTGAACTGGGACCAGTCTTCTCCTGCGTACACCACTCCAAATGTGAAAGGAAATCTGTCCGTCACCCGTAGCAACCGACCAAGACAGCCAATCAGCTGGCTGCCGGAACCTACAGGCGCCCCTCTCAGCAGGACCTCACCGTCGCCTTGCTGATGATCACCACGGCCTCCTGACTGGCAAGTGACACGTCCGGATCCGACTTCATTATCAACTTTACCCGGGACATGGGAAGTCTAACCAGCTTCTGAGACGTCACTGGCGGTGCGGGGGCCTCTGTGTTCTCGGGACCTTCGCCAGCCTCAGGTATTGCGGTGACATTCGCAGTCATCTCCTCTTCAGCAGCCATTGCACGAAACAGAGCGCGGGAAAATACCACGTGACGTCGTCTAGCTGCAGGAGGAAGATTTCCCACTTACGCTTGTGACGTAGGAGTACAGGCGGCCTGAAGCGGGCTGTCATTCATTATAGTGCGTGGGATGGGATGTAGACAGTAGTAGTACGCTGTCACTGATCCAGCGGCTTCTAGGTCAGTTTAGCACAGTGATCAGCAACCTTCGGCACTCCAGCTGTTCTGAAACTACAACTCCCAGAATGCTCCATTCACTTCTATAGGAGTTGCAAGAGCAGAGCCTGTGAGAATGCTGGGAATTGTAGTTTCACAGCAGCTGGAGTGCCTGAGATTGCTGACTCCTGGTTTAGCGAGTCACGTGACTATGTGACGTCATAAGATCCTTACTGGCGCACAGGATTTAGCCAGTGCTTGTGTGACAGTTGAGGCTCTTCATTGGCGCCTGGTTAGAGGGGTTTAAAGGGGTTGTCCCACTTCATAAAATAGCTTTTATCTAATCTATTTACCCCCAAACAACAAATCTTCCTATTCATGTTATAAACCAAAAGCTACCTTTCCTTCAAAAAATCAGGTAAAGCGATTCCTTTGTTGTTTTCTGTCTCCCTGGGATACGGCCACTTTCCTCCGGCCGAATCGCTGTGCCGCGCCTGCGCACAACGGCCCTACAAATTATCGTGCCGCCTCTCCCTTCCTCTGAGTACGCGCACGTTCGCGCATGTGCTGTTTATCCTGTGTGTCGGAGATAGCGCAGCGCATGCGCGAACATCCGAACAGTTCGGGCGAGTCTGCGGAGCGAGAGGACGGACGTCGGAGGCTCTGGATATTTCATAAAAGGTAAGTATAAGATCTAGTGGCCCACTCACCACCGAATATTGAGTATTGGGCAATAAAGGGGGCATTTTTAGTGACACTGTGGGCAACAATATAGGGTTTTTAGTGACACTGGGGGCAACTATCTGAATTTTAGGGACACAGGGGGCAACTCTATGAATTCTAGGGACACTGGGGGCAACAATATAGGGTTTTTAGTGACACTGGGGGCAACTATCTGAATTTTAGGGACACAGGGGGCAACTCTATGAATTCTAGGGACACTGGGGGCAACAATATAGGGTTTTTAGTGACACTGGGGGCAACTATCTGAATTTTAGGGACACAGGGGGCAACTCTATGAATTCTAGGGACACTGGGGGCAACAATATAGGGTTTTTAGTGACACTGGGGGCAACTATCTGAATTTTATGGACACTGGGGGCAACCATATGAATTTTATGGACACTTGGGGCAACTATATGTATTTTATGGAGGCTGGGGGCAAATATATTATATGTATGGACACTGGGGGGCAACTATATTATATGTATGGAAACTGGGGGGCAACTATATTATATGTATGGACACTGGGGGCAACTATATTATATGTATGGACACTGGGGGCAACTATATTATGTGTATGGACACTGGGGGCAACTATATTATATGTATGGACACTGGGGGCAACTATATTATATGTATGGACACTGGGGGCAACTATATGAATTGTATGGAAAACCATAAAATGTAGCAGAGCTAATCGTGTTGCAAACATCCACAGGGATAGCAGGCGAGTGGATTAGCAAGGTATGACAGAGAAAAGTGGAAATCTAGATGACATGGGGGAAGGGGAATACACTGATATATAGAAAAGTTGGATATGAATGTTATTACTCAATTTAGTACAGCTATAATGGTAAGAATACATCTGTGCTGTTCAGTGGTTGTTTTAGGGGAGTAAAAAACAAAAATCCTATTTATACAAGGTGTCATGCATTTGTGCTGTAGTAAATTACAGTTTTTGATGCACAGATATAGTGTTGAATATATTTGGAAAGTTTTATGTGTGGATAGTATTCAGGACATCAAAATGCAACTCTCCCTAAGATCATTTAGCATTGCTTGCTGAGTGATAGCAATGCACACCAGGAGAGATAAGCTTCACAGACACTGCCGGAGCCAGTGAGCCTGATGAGTCATAGTCTTTACGAGCACGCAGGACTCAGCTCTCAGTGTGAGGTCATAAGGAGGTGTGGCCGGCCGTCACTCTAGCTGCCTAAGCCCGCCAAGCCTTATCTGCAGAAAAGAAGGAAGTTACCAGCAGAGTGACGGCTGATTTAGCAAAGTGGGAAAACCCCTTTAACAGGAATCTGTCACCTGCTTTTACCATTTTAAGCTGGCACCATCGCTATGTTGACTAAAGTACCTTATTTCCAGCAGTCTTTTTACTTTATTTTGTTTTGTAGTTTCGATATAAAAGCGCTTTTTTTGTTATGCTAATGAGGCTCCAAGGTGCCCAGAGGGGCGTTTTTTTCACTCTCCGGTGCCCAGTGATGCCCCCTTGCAGTGCCCAAGAACGCCTCCTGATCCTCAAATAACCTCCCACAGCCCGGCAAACGGTTCCGCCCCCTCCCTACGTCATAGTCTACCTTATAGAAATGCCCCGTCCTTCTTCCTGTCTGCGGCCAGAAACTTGCGCAGGCGCAGTACCGCCTGCGCGATCATCAACGTCCTGAGAGCAACAGCGCTCAGGTCACATCACTGGGCTCGGCGCATGCCCAGTGAGACTTTTGAGGCTGTTGCCCTCAGGAGGTTGATGATCACGCAGACGGATCCGCATCCGTCTCACAAATGCTTTCAGCCAGCGTCAGAACGGTGGATCCGGCGGGCAGTTCCGACGACGGAACTGCCCGCCGGATCACACTGCCGCAAGTGTGAAAATTGCCTAAGTGGGGTTATCATGTTAATGTCCTACATAACACAGATTTACCTGCAAATGAGCTCATAGTTTACTTTCCATTATAGTCTGTGGGCATTCCTTTGTGTCATTCTGCAGAAAACAGTGATCATTCCACGTAATCTGAACATTAAATAACCCCACTGAATTTGGAGAGTAAGCCTGCTAAATAATTATTAGATATGTCAAATGGTTTTGTCTCTAATTCAAATATTACATTTCCATTATTCTCTATGGGCATTCCACTCTGGTCCATTATTCTCTATGGGCATTCCACTCTGGTCCATTATTCTCTATGCGCATTCCACTCTGGCCCATTATTCTCTATGGGCATTCCACTCTGGTCCATTATTCTCTATGGGCATTCCACTTTCCTGTTAAAGTCTATGGGCATTCCATTCTGTCATTTCTTTTAGTAGGTCCCGTGAACCGACAACCTCCAAGGGAGTGAGCGGTGATAAATGTTAGCTTACTTCATGCCACTGCAATAGGCTCTATTCTAAGCCCCTGTCAGCGGTTCCTTCAGAATGGACAGGAAGAATAGAGCAGCATGCAACGCTAATCATCCTGTCAAAATGACAGACACCACATTACTTTTTAAATTACATTTTACGCTACCAAGCATACAGGAGAATACAGCACCACATACCTCTCATATCCAGTGACGTCTCTTCTGATGCTCTTTTTCCTCATCTTCTCCATTTGGATCTAACATAATAACATAGTACATAAGGCCGAAAAAAGACATTTGTCCATCCAGTTCGGCCTGTCATCCTGCAAGTTGATCCAGAGGAAGGCAAAAAACCCCTGTGAGGTAGAAGCCAATTTTTCTCACTTTAGGGGAATAAAAATTCCTTCCCGACTCCAATCAGGCAATCAGAATAAATCCCTGGATCAACGATCTCTCTCTAGTAGCTATAGCCTGTAATATTATTAAGCTCCAGAAATACATCCAGGCCCCTCTTGAATTCCTTTATTGTACTCACCATCACCACCTCCTCAGGCAGAGAGTTCCATAGTCTCACTGCTCTTACCGTAAAGAATCCTCTTCTATGTTTGTGTACAAACCTTCTTTCCTCCTGACGCAGAGGATGTCCCCTCGTCACAGTCACCGTCCTGTGGATGAATAGATGATGGGAGAGATCTCTGTACTGACCCCTGATATATTTATACATATTAATTAGATCTCCTCTCAGTCGTCTTTTTTCTAAAGTGAATAACCCTAATTTTGATCATCTTGACCACCATAATGACTTCTTTCAGTCATATCTCGTCTCTGAAGGGTTTGTCATGCAGACTTCTTTAGTTCCTACTTTTCCATCATGCTCCCACTTTTTGAACACCCAATCTTGCCACTCCCAATACCGTGCCCACTGTGCTCCCCAGGGGCAGACTGGGAACTAAAAGTGTCCCCATGTTACAGGTCGGTTCAAACTGACAGAAGATGGGGAAACCTAAATAGGCAGGGACAACAGAAGTAAGCAGGACCTGCAATTCCATAGTGGGGAGCAATATACTTCTCCAGCTCAACCAAATACCACAGTGCAGCACAAAATACTGCCACCTGCTCCACATTATCCCTGAGGACATCGATATAGTTGAATTGAGGACAGCTGCTGACCGGGTGCGTGAGAGAGAGAATCAGTTCATTATAAACCTGGCTGGCGGCCATGAGGAGGGCTTGATTGGCCCTCTTAGGCATTGGCCCAACGGGAAATTTCCCTGTAGGGTCTATGGCTGCCCCTGGTGCTCCCCAGTATTATGCTTCAGAAACAAGATAGTCCCCCTGAAAATACTAGTACCAAACAGATAAACATGTCCACCAAAAATAATTGTACTAAGGTGATAATTTGCCAGGGTGCCCTCTACAGTAATAGTGCTCACAAACGTCTCACCAATAGTAATACTTAAAGGGGTATTCCCATCACAGACAATGGTGTGGGTCCCAGAGGTGGGAGAACGGACTACAACGAGAAGCGCTGCTCCCATAGAAGTAATTGGTAGCACATCGCGCGAATGCGTGGCCCCTGCTCCCATTCATTTCTATGGGCAGACCGAAATTTTGGGCGGCCCCATAGAAATGAAAGGAGGGCGGCTGCGCATGCACAGTGTGCCCTCCGTTCATAACCCCGCTCCGTTCTCATTATAGGTGTGGGTCCTCCATTATGCCCATATAGTAGTAATAATGTTCCCCATACCCCCTGTCGTGCCTTTTCATAGGTAAATACATTGATATCCAATTCATTTTTAGTCAAGATGGATGTTCATTACCTTTAAGAGCCATGCTCCACTATAGTTACAATTTTGTATGTCTTGAGAAGGCCTAGATAAGACAATGTATTCGAGTCCTGATGATTTTAGTGAATAGAAAGACTCTAATCTTTCTTTGTGGTTTTTATATTAATCAATATAGGAGTAGATTGATTTTATATTATCAATTTTAATAGGTGTGCTGAATATATAGTATATATATATAAGAGTATAGTCCTCATAGATATATTCAGTTTTAAGATTAGAAACGAGGTATAAACTCCTCTGTCATGTTTAAAATCTGTCTCAGTGTAACACACAAATTAATTATTTATTTCCTGGAATGGAGAAATGTGGACACAGGTGATCATGAACAAACCCTGTCTCCTCCAAGAACAATGAATTGAGATAGCCCTATTTATCTTGATTTAATCAAGTCTGGTCAAAAGACTTAAGGATACACAAGTTAGTTGACCAAGTATAAAACTCATTGTCTCTTCAAGATCTTCTCAAGGTTTTGTCTGAAACCTTAGATAACATTTATTGCGATTATATAAATAAGAGAAATAAATGTGTGCTTCGATTTTTATATGGAATACTAGTGCCATCTAGTGTTAGGGTAACAAAGATCTAGGGTCTATTTTTCCCTAGAGGGAGGTTCTATTAATTATAAAGTGAGATCACTAGTTAATGATAAAACTTGGCCAAGCCCTTTCTAAGATAGGATAAAAAGATGGTATGGGCTGACAGAGAGAGAGACAAGAAAGAAAGGGAGGAGAGAAAAGGGGAGCTCTCTAGAGGGGTCTATCAAGATGGAAGCCATGGTGAGATGTGCTATGATGGACCACCCAGCTTTCCTAGGAGCAGAAGTGAGATTCCTACTAGAACTTGGTAAGAGACACAGAAAATGATATTTCATTTTATTAAGACTAATTTGATAGTGTGGGTGAAATTATACCATCTAGATTGGCGAATAAATACATAATTAAATTAATTGATCATCTCCATATTGAGATGTAGTTTTAGGATATTGTGAGACTTCATTCTACCTGCAGAAGAATCAAGACTCATAATCTAGCAGAGCATTAAATAATTGCTTAGATATATATATATATATATATATATATATATATATTGATAGAACATTCTTCGCCAAGCTAAGTGATGGTTTCCCACAGGAAAGACATATTTCAAGTCCTTTCCAATTAAGATATGGTCTAGCAAAGATCATATATCCCTGTCATTTGTCTTAATAGTCTTACCAAAGTTATATATGTGAAAATAGTCCAGGATGGGGCGGAAGGATACAGTTATCTCTTCTAAGCTATATCCTTGAATGGATTTGCCCATGCCTGAAGTCATGTGATGTGTAGTTGGTTAGAGGGGGGAAGAATGTATTTAGTATTCCATATTGATGTCTAGGATTAGACATGCCCATCCTGATATCATGAGGTTTTCTCTGAACAAAAGTAATATATATACGTATAACTTATGTTCCTACTTTGATATCCTAACCTAATAATAGCTTGGTTATAATGTGACAAGTTATTTCCACTCGCATGTATTGTTAAGCTTGTAATGCTTTATATTAACGCTATATATATTCATTTGCATGTATCATTGTGTTTATTTACTTATATATGTTTATAACCTTGTAACCAATAAATCTGCATATTTTTATAAACCTGTGTATTATTGTATAATGCAGAACTACATCTACAATTCACCAGGTCATGATTTTAAGAATTTATGACAAATTTTACAAAATTAATTTTTTTATGATTAATAATTTTTATGACCATAATTAATAATTCTTAATTGAATTATTACCACCCGACACCCCCCCCCCCCATAGTAGTAAAGCCCTCCATCATTCCCCCACAGGAGTTTCAATTCCGCTTATAATGCTCCTAATAGTAAAAACGCACCCATAATGTGTCCCAGTAGAAAAAATGCCCCCTTATAATGCCACCAGTACTAAAAAACCTCTCATAATGTGTGCTAGTAGAAAGAAATACCCCATTATAGTGCCCCCAGTAGAATAAAATAATCCCTGTAGTGCTTTCTGTAGTACTAATGGCACCTTATAATATGGGCCATAAGAAAAAAAATGCCCTCTAATCGTGTGTGTCATAAACCGAATACCTTCCTGTCACTGTCCCCTATCCGGTGCAGGACATACCGGTAGTCCTCTTCCCATCTGTATCTGAGCTGCTTGATGCCCGGCTCAGGCATTCGTGATTATGATGATATTCTGCCACCTCCTCTGGTCTCTGATAAGCTTTAGGCCTAGTGCCAGTGTCGGACTGGTATGCCTAGGGCCCACCAGTGGAATTGATTTTGGAGGCCCACTCTATCATTGGCATAAACAGAACTATTACTTGTATATTTTTCGGCCTCACGTGCATGGACGTGTGCGTTTTAGAACACAATTCAGCATGCAGAACAGAACTGTATTGTGCACTGTACAATATCAAAGTGTTTCTCATTAAGCAACTCAATTAGTCGATAACTTAAATGGGTTCTGCAATTTGTTTAAACTGATGATCTATCCTCTGGATAGACCATCAGCATCTGATCGGCGGGGGTCCGACACCCGGAACCCCGCCGATCAGCTGTTTCAGAAGGCAGCGGCGCTCCAGCAGCGCGTGGCCTTCTTACCGTTTACCGCTGGCCCAGCGACGTCACAACTAGTATCAACTAGCCTGGGCGGGGCTAAGCTCTGTTCACTTGAATGGAGCTTAGCCCCGCCCAGGTCAGTTGATATTAGTTGTGACGTCACTGGGCCTGCGGTAAACAGTGAGAAGGTCGCGGCGCTGGAGCGCCACTGCCTTCTTAAATAGCTGATTGGCCGGGGTCCCGGGTGTCGGACCCCCGCCGATCAGATGCTGATGATCTATCTAAAGGATAGATAATCTGTTTAAATAAACTGCAGAACCCCTTTATCATCTCCCTGGCGCCAGAAAAGTGACTTATTGAAAAAAAGTCACATGTGCCTGTTTTTACTCTGCACTCACCAGCATGACAAGGGTGGAAAAGGGGCGTAGTCATCAGCAGAGACAAATCTATCGTCATTCACACCAGGTGCAAATGCAGAGGCAGACTGGCCAAAAACCCTACAGGTTGATGCTGTCCAGGTACATACTACTGGGGGAACTATAGGGGTCGTTATCCTAGAAAGTCCAGGCAGCATGCTGAAGGTAGGGTTGGCTTGGTGTTGTGGACCACATCTCACTTCCTAAGCCCCCTGCTACATACTAAAGACAATTGGAAGAGGAGATCAGAACATGGCATATTGATGGCCACCACAGAAGAGACAGCTTATGGGGAGGTATTTAGTACTGTGGGATAGTATTCTGTGCAGTATTACTGACCTTGCCAACTTGTCTTGGCCACATTTACTTGTGTTGCCCCACCTTCTGTCAATTTGGTCCCGTCTACAACATTGGAGCCAGTTTTTTAATTTTTATTTTCCAGGGCCACTTTAACCGCCTCCGGACTGCCTAACGCAGGATCGCGTTCCGGAGGCGGCAGCTCCAGGCACAGTCACGCATATACGCGTCATCTCGCGAGACGCGAGATGATGCGCTTAGCCGGCCCGCGCCGGGGGGTCACGTCACCTCACGTTAGAGGGGGGGTCACGTCACCAGCCTGCCAGCCAATGATCGTTGCTGGCAGGCTGGCGATTTTTAAAATCTCAAATCAGAAGCCATCTAACACATTATATTTGTAAATATGATGTGTTAAATGGCTTCCCTGCTCCTCTGCTGGTCATTTTCGTCGGTTGGTCTCAGCAGAGGAGCAGGCATTACAGTGAGTAGCACCAAACACTTCACTTAGCCCCAGATCACCCCCCAGCACCCCAATTAACCCCTTGATCACCCCTTGATCGCCCCTGTCAATCACCTAGTGAAAGGAAAAAAGTGATCAGTGTAAACTGTCACTTTTTTTTTTCACTGGTATTGACTGTTAGGTTTTAGGGATAGTTTAGGCCCCTTGGTTAGGTAGTTTAGCGATCGTTTAGCGCCCAGCCCACCACACCGCAGTCACTTATTTGCTGATTAGCGTATCGCTAATCAGCTTTTGTACTTTTATAGTATCTGTAAGTGATCAAAACTTATCACAGTCAGATCTATAATAGTATTAGTGTCACCTTAGTTCGCCCCCTCCACCCAAAACTCAGTGTTTGCCCGATCAGGCCTGATGGGTCGCCCACACGTGCGTTCACCCACGCCCGCCCCGCCGCAGTGACAAAAATATATATTTTTTTTGATCACTGCACACTTTACAAGCGCTGCGGCGATAAAAAAATCTGTTTTGATATTTTTTATCAACCGCAGCGGCCTCCGGTACTTCGCTAGCCTCACATTTGTAAGACAGGCTTGCTTTTTTTCTTGGGTACTCTCAGGGAATACCCCTAAATTTAGTTGCCCAAATGTCAAACAGGGAGTATTCTTCTGAAGAGGCCTACAGGCTTCTGACCCAGTCGGATGAGGAATGGGAACCCTCATCTGATGAATCTAGCGGGTCAGAATATGAACCTGTAGAAAGCAGTGGCAGTCTGACCCAAAGTTCGGACGAGGAGGTTGAGGTCCCTGATACCACCAGGCATACCTGGCCCCATGTTGCTAGACCACAGGTTGCGCAGGATCCGCTTCAAGGGCAGCAGAGTGGGACTGGCGCTGTCGGATTACGTGGTGAGGCATACACCAGCAGCGCAGCCCTCCCTGGACCTAGTACCAGCACTGCCGTACAACATGGTGAAGTGGCAAGCACCAGAAGGGCAGTTGAAGCTGGTACGGTGGCACGTGCAGTAGTTACCCCGTCGCAGCCACCGCACAGACAGGCCCGTAGACCCCCTAGAATCCCTGAGGTGCTGGCAAATTGGCAGTCCCCAACTTCAGCCGCACCATTAGTTCCCCCTTTCACCGCCCAGTCTGGAGTTCGGGTTGAGACAGCTCAGATCGGTTCGGCCCTGGGATTTTTTGAGCTGTTCTTGACTGCGGAGCTCTTGGACTTAGTTGTGGCAGAAACAAACCGGTATGCCACTCAATTTGTATCCGCCAACCCGGGAAGCTTTTATGCCCAGCCTTTTCGGTGGAAACCAGTCCAAGTTTCCGAATTAAATTTTTTTCTGGGCCTTCTCCTCAACATGGGTCTAACCAAAAGCATGAATTGCGGTCATATTGGTCCACGAACCCAATTCATCACATGCCCATGTTCTCTGCTGCTATGTCCAGGGCACGATTTGAGGCCATCCTGCGTTTCCTGAACTTTAGCGATAACACCACCTCCCGTCCCAGAGGCCACCCAGCTTTTGACCGGCTCCAGAAAATTCGGCCCCTCATAGACCACTTCAACCATAAATTTGCAGATTTGTATACCCCTGAGCAAAACATCTGCGTAGACGAGTCTCTAATACATTTTACCGGGCGCCTTGGCTTCAAACAATACATCCCAAGCAAGCGCGCCTGGTATGGGGTCAAATTGTATAAGCTCTGTGAAAGGGCCACAGGCTATACCCACAAATTTCGGATCTATGAGGGAAAAGATCAGACCCTGGAGCCGGTCGGTTGCCCTGACTACCTGGGGAACAGTGGGAAGACAGTCTGGGACTTGGTGTCACCCTTATTTGGCAAGGGGTACCATCTTTATGTGGACAATTTCTACACAAGTGTGGCTCTCTTCAGGCATTTGTTTCTAGAACAGATTGGCTGCTGTGGCACCGCGTGAACTAGTCGCGCGGGCTTCCCCCAACGGCTCGTCACCACCCGTCTTGCAAGGGGGGAGAGGGCTGCCTTGCGTAACAAAGAACTGCTCGCGGTGAAATGGAGAGACAAGCGTGACGTTTACATGCTCTCCTCCATTCACGCAGACACGACAATCCAAATTGAGCGAGCAACCAGAGTCATTGAAAAGCCCCTCTGTGTCCACGACTATAATTTGCTCATGGGAGGGGTGGACTTCAATGACCAGATGTTGTCTCCGTATTTAGTTTCCCGACGCACCAGACGCTGGCATAAGAAGGTGTCTGTATATTTAATTCAGTTGGCTGCATATAATAGTTTTGTTCTCTACAGTAAGGCTGGGAGAACAGGATCCTTCCTCAAATTTCAGGAAGAGATCATCGAGAACCTCCTGTATCCAGGAGGTTCCGTGGCCCCATCCACCAGTGTAGTTAGCCGTCTACACGAGCGACATTTCCCCAGTGTCGTTGCCGGTACCTCAACCCAACCGTCACTCCGAAAAAGATGTTGTGTCTGTAGCAGGAGTGGAATAAGGCTTCACACCCGCTATTTCTGTCCTGACTGCCTGACCACCCTGCCCTATGCCCTGCCCTTTATACTTTCTACACAAGTGTGGCCCTCTTCAGGCATTTGTTTCTAGAACAGATTGGCTGCTGTGGCACCGCGTGAACTAGTCGCGCGGGCTTCCCCCAACGGCTCGTCACCACCCGTCTTGCAAGGGGGGAGAGGGCTGCCTTGCGTAACAAAGAACTGCTCGCGGTGAAATGGAGAGACAAGCGTGACGTTTACATGCTCTCCTCCATTCACGCAGACACGACAATCCAAATTGAGCGAGCAACCAGAGTCATTGAAAAGCCCCTCTGTGTCCACGACTATAATTTGCTCATGGGAGGGGTGGACTTCAATGACCAGATGTTGTCTCCGTATTTAGTTTCCCGACGCACCAGACGCTGGTATAAGAAGGTGTCTGTATATTTAATTCAATTGGCTGCATATAATAGTTTTGTTCTCTACAGTAAGGCTGGGAGAACAGGATCCTTCCTCAAATTTCAGGAAAAGATCATCGAGAACCTCCTGTATCCAGGAGGTTCCGTGGCCCCATCCACCAGTGTAGTTAGCCGTCTACACGAGCGACATTTCCCCAGTGTCGTTGCCGGTACCTCAACCCAACCGTCACCCCGAAAAAGATGTTGTGTCTGTAGCAGGAGTGGAATAAGGCTTGACACCCGCTATTTCTGTCCTGACTGCCCTGACCACCCTGCCCTATGCTTTGGAGAGTGTTTCCGGAAGTACCACACACAGGTACACTTAGCATAGGGATCACATCTCACAGGACAGGCACACAGGGCTATTAGGGCCCATTCACACACAGCTGCTGCAAATCTCTCCTTTCACCTGGGACAAAGTGCATAACGCACTTCGCCACATCTTTGGGCAATTTGCGCTTTGCACATTGTCCCATCGGGAAGGAGAGGTTTGTCCTATAAAGGTAAAAAAAAAACAACAACAAAAAAACCACCAGTAAGCGAAAAAGTTAACGTTCAGTTTCAAAAGTTAAATAAAGTTTATGTGTTCTGTTCTAAAGTTATTATAAAGTTAATAAAATTTATTGGGTTGCGGCCTGGTTTTTTCTTTTTTGTTTTGTTTTTTTTACCTTCCAGGTGGACCAACCGATCGACTAGCTGCAGCACTGATGTGCATTCTGACAGAAGCATTGCGCTGCTGTCAGATTACACACAAGTCGGTGTATGCGGCGCTGCAAGACGAGATTTCTCCTCTGCAGTAAAAGATACGTTTGCCGAGGCATATGAGCTGAGGAGGCGGCGGTGTTCATATGATTTGGTAAACACTTTGTATATATATATATATATATATATATAAATAAAAAAAATCTGGCAATGATTTATTCATCCACATCGATTGATGTGAATGGAGAAATCGGGTTTGCCAGGGCATACGAGCTAAGTGGGTATGGATGTTGGACAGAGCTCCTATGTCCTGGCAGACGCCTTTCCCCTCCTTTTTTTTTTTTTTGGGCAGATATTTTTTCATCCACATTGATCGAAGCGAATGAAGAAATCTGTGCCATTCATTTCTTTCTTTCAGCCCTAAGGCTGAACGGAAAAAAATAATCTCATTACCTGTATGCTCAATATAAGGAGAATAGCAGAAACTCCTAATGCTGGCCATACATGTAAGGATTGCGGAGACCTTCAAATGCCAGGGCAGTACAAACACCCCACAAATAACACCATTTTGGAAAGAAGACACCCCAAGGTATTCGCTGAGGGGCATATTGAGTCCATGAAAGATTGAAATTTTGGTCTCAAGTTAGCGGAAAGGGAGATTTTGTGAGAAAAAACAAAAAATTATCAATTTCCGCTAACTTGTGCCCCAAAAAATTGTGCCCCAAAAACTTCTCACGCATCTGGGCCCCTAAAATGCCAGCGCAGTATAACTACCCCACAAGTGACCCCATTTTGGAAAGAAGACACCCCAAGGTATTCCATGAGGGGCATGGCAGGTTCCTAGAATTTTTTATTTTTTGTCACAAGTTAGCGGAAAAAAGATGATGATTTTTTTCTTACAAACTCTCATATTCCACTAACTTGTGACAAAAAATAAAAACTTCCATGAACTCACTATGCCCATCATGAAATACCTTAGGGTGTCTTCTTTACAAAATGGGGTCACTTGTGGGGTAGTTATACTGCCCTGGCATTTTAGGGGCCCAAATGCGTGCGAAGTAGTTTGCAATCAAAATGTGTAAAAAATGGCCTGTGAAATCAGAAAGGTGCTCTTTGGAATGTGGGCCCCTTTGCCCACCTAGGCTGCAAAAAAAGTGTCACACATGTGGTATCGCCGTACTCAGGAGAAGTTGGAGAATGTGTTTTGGGGTGTCATTTTACATATACCCATGCTGGGTGAGAGAAATATCTCGGCAAAAGACAACTTTTCCCATTTTTTTATACAAAGTTGGCATTTGACCAAGATATTTATCTCACCCAGCATGGGTATATGTAAAATGACACCCCAAAACACATTACCCAACTTCTCCTGAGTACGGCGATACCACATGTGTGACACTTTTTTTAAGCCTAGGTGGGCAAAGTGGCCCACATTCCAAAGAGCACCTTTTGGATTTCACAGGCCATTTTTTACACATTTTGATTGCAAATTACTTCGCACGCATTTGGGCCCCTAAAATGCCAGGGCAGTATAACTAGCCCACAAGTGACCCCATTTTGGAAAGAAGACACCCCAATGTATTTCATGATGGGCATAGTGAGTTCATGGAAGTTTTATATTTTTTTATTTTTTGTCACAAGTAACTGGAATATGAGACTTTGTAAGGAAAAAAAAAATCATCATTTTCCGCTGACTTGTGACAAAAAATAAAAAGTTCTATGAACTCACTATGCCCATCAGCGAATACCTTGGGGTGTCTACTTTCCGAAATGGGGTCATTTGTAGGGGTTTTCTACTGTCTGGGCATTATAGAACCTCAGGAAACATGATAGGTGCTCAGAAAGTCAGAGCTGCTTCAAAAAGCGGAAATTCACATTTTTGTACCATAGTTTGTAAATGCTATAACTTTTACCCAAACCATTTTTTTTTTACCCGAACATTGTTTTTATATCAAAGACATGTAGAACAATACATTTTGCGAAAAATTTATATATGGATTTCGTTTTTTTTTAAAGAATTTTACAACTGAAAGTGAAAAATGTCATTTTTTTGCAAAAAATTCATTAAATTTCGATTAATAACAAAAAAAGTAAAAATGTCAGCAGCAATGAAATACCACCAAATGAAAGCTCTATTAGTGAGAAGAAAAGGAGGTAAAATTCATTTTGGTGGTAAGTTGCATGACCGAGCAATAAACGGTGAAAGTAGTGTAGTGCAGAAGTGTAAAAAGTGGTCTGGTCATTAAGGGTGTTTGAGCTAGGGGGGCTGAGGTGGTTAAAGGGAACCTGTCACCTGGATTTTGTTTATAGAACCCTATGTCCTCAGCTCTATTCACAAAATCCCGGTGACCGGTTCCCTTTAAGTTCCCAGTCCACATTTGCAGAAATGTACGGCACCTCTGAGCTGTTGTAGATTTCTGTTTAGGTGCACAGACTGCAGGTGGATGCCCCTAATTTATGATCAGGCCTGCACCTCGTAATAAAATTAGGCACATCCTACAGCAGTGCAGGAAATATCAAGCGTAGAAAGCACCAATCTTGATAAATCTCCCCTTAGACTGCTATTTACAGTCAGTAGTTTGGACAGCGGTCACACATGGAAATTCCTTGTCCTAGTCCAGTGATGGCGAACCTATGGCACGGATGCCAGAGGCGGCACTCAGAGCCCTCTCTGTGGGCACCCGCACTGTGAAAAAAGTCTATGGTGTACCAATATGCCATAGACTTTTCCTGCCATTCATCAGCGCAGGGCGCACTGTGAACCTCGCAGGCAGGGCACTGAATGTAGGCAGGCTTTAATAGCTAAATGATAAAGTACATGGAATCTATACTATATTAAACTATAGTATTCAGGTTAAATTGCCGTGTTGGCACTTTACGATAAATAAGTGGGTTTTGGGTTGCAGATTGGGCACTCGGCCTCTAAAAGTTTCGACATCACTGTCCTAGACTAACCACCCAGTCCCTCAGCCAGCCTAAAAGAGTGATCTTCTGATGTCACATTGCTGAGAGTGCCAGGTCCTGCTGCCTAAAGTGTTCCTGTTTATGCCTGTGGTGAGGTGGGTATTTTTTATTTGTTAGCATTATCATGGGTCTATAGATGGGGGGCAATATTGGAGCATTTCATACACAGGGGGCACGATTTTTTAATATTTTTTAACTCCCTGCCTTCCGTGCCACTCATATACCTGCACACTTCTGTCTAAACGGCAATTGGCCTATTGATTTCAAAGGGGTCCACCTGGCTGTCAAAATGGACAAAAAATAGGACATGTCCTATTTATTGATGACTGCTAAAAAAATGGGCAAGTGAATGGCCCCTTAGTCTGCAATGGTACTGAAAATGGCGGTTGTAAAAAATAAAAATAAAATAAAAATTATATTGTTGTGTGAATTTAACTTGTTCATTTTGTTCACAAGGGAATGGGAAATAAAGTAAATATATATATATATATATATATATATATATATATATACAGTACAGACCGAAAGTTTGGACACACCTTCTCATTCAAAGAGTTTTCTTTATTTTAATGACTATGAAAATTGTAGATTCACACTGAAGGCATCAAAACTATGAATTAACACATGTGGAATTATATACATAACAAAAAAGTGTGAAACAACTGAAAATATGTCATATTCTAGGTTCTTCAAAGTAGCTACCTTTTGCTTTGATTACTGCTTTGCACACTCTTGGCATTCTCTTGATGAGCTTCAAGAGGTAGTCACCTGAAATGGCTTTCACTTCACAGGTGTGCCCTGTCAGGTTTAATAAGTGGGATTCCTTGCCTTATAAATGGGGTTGGGACCATTAGTTGCATTGTGGAGAAGTCAGGTGGATACACAGCTGATAGTCCTACTGAATAAACTGTTAGAATTTGTATTATAGCAAGAAAAAAGCAGCTAAGTAAAGAAAAACTGAACCAGCATGGCTACCACAGCATCTTGCAGCGGCATGCTATTCCATCCGGTTTGCATTTAGTTGGACCTTCATTTATTTTTCAACAGGACAATGACCCCAAACACACCTCCAGGCTGTGTAAGGGCTATTTGACCATGAATGAGAGTGATGGGGTGCTGCGCCAGATGACCTGGCCTCCACAGTCACCAGACCTGAACCCAATCAAGATGGTTTGGGGTATAGCTGGACTGCAGAGTGAAGGCAAAAGGGCCAACAAGTGCTAAGCATCTCTGGGAACTCCTTCAAGACTGTTGGAAGACCATTTCAGGTGACTACCTCTTGAAGCTCATCAAGAGAATGCCAAGAGTGTGCAAAGCAGTAATCAAAGCAAAAGGTGGCTACTTTGAAGAACCAAGAATATGACATATTTTCAGTTGTTTCACACTTTTTTGTTATGTATATAATTCCACATGTGTTAATTCATAGTTTTGATGCCTTCAGTGTGAATCTACAATTTTCATAGTCATGAAAATAAAGAAAACTCTTTGAATGAGAAGGTGTGTCCAAACTTTTGGTCTGTACTGTATATATATATAAATATATATATATATATATATATATATATATATATATATATATATATATTTACTTTATTTCCCAACCTGGTGTGTGCACTTCTTTTCCTGTTCAGGGACCCGATGTCCACCCCGCACATATCTGAAGCCCGCACGTGCCGCAGTCAGTGCTGACCGTGGCCGTGCAGGGGTTAATGTTCCGGCATTGGTGATTTCACCTGCCCGATCACCATGATGTACATGTACTTCTCTGGGCTTTAAGTCACGTCCAGAGATGACGTATATGTATGTCATCGGGCGTTAAGGGGTTAAAATCTGCAGCATTTCTATCCCAGGTAGACCTTGTCTGAAAACAATACTCGAAAAGGGGTTGTTCCACTAATAACACTTATTCCCTATCCTCATCATAGGTGATAAGTGATCAACGATCCCAAGAAGAGAGGTCCACAAGTAATACGGAACTATCCAATGAGAATGCAACGGTGTTGTGCATGTGTCATGACCCTTCTTTATTCGCTTCTATGGGACTGCCAAGTACTGTGCTCATGGCAGTCCCATAGAAGTGAATGGAGCTGTGGTCATGCATGTGCACCACTGCTCCTTTCTCATAGGGCAGTTTGGAGGCACTTGCAGACCTGCGTTCACGTGATCACTTGGGGGTCCCAGCAGTTCGACCCCCAGCTATCCAACACTTTATTCCCTGTCTTGTGAAAAGGCAATAAGTGTTATTTATGGCACAACCCCTTTAAGCTAGCAGAACTGTATTTCCCTCTGGCTTCACTGTTAAGGCAGCCATACGCATTAGTGTATTGACGGCTGATAACAGTCGGTTCAGCTGACTGCGCAATGTGTGTGGTGAGCTCATTAAAAAAAATTTTTTGCTGCATTTCCACATAGACCCACCTCCCCTTCTACTGGCAAGACTGGCCACCGAGGTTGCTCTGTGACTCCATGCACCATAATCTTCACCTGCCAATGTTTGGCCACCTTTGAATACTTAAGCCACCTTCCCCTGTGGGAGGTGCCTGAGGAATAGGTTCTTACCTTGCTAATTCCTGCTAAGATGTGATGTATTTGTTTGTCTCCCCAGGTACCGACTTATGACCATTTCCTGGATACTGACCCTCCGCTGCCAAACCTGGCCTGTGCCTGGTCTCCATATTGACCCTTTTCTGCCTGCCCTGACCTCAGACTGTTTGCTGGATTTTACATTCTCTGAATGCCCTGACCTCGGCTTATCCGTTACTAGGGTTTAGCGTGATGCCTTGGTGCTTTGCATCAGTGTGTCTTAACCCCTGTTGGTCAGCTGTCAGTTATACAGAGACCACTCCAGTGGCTGGTGGTTCCCTGTACAGAGGTTAAAGCATGAATACCAGGGGACTTGTAGAGGGAAGTGCATATATACACTCACCTAAAGAATTAGTAGGAACACCTGTTCTATTTCTCATTAATGTGATTATCTAGTCAACCAATAACATGGCAGTTGCTTCAATGCATGTAGGGTTGTGGTCCTGGTCAAGACAATCTCCTGAACTCCAAACTGAATGTCAGAATGTGAAAGAAAGGTTATTTAAGCAATTTTGAGCGTGGCATGGTTGTTGGTGCCAGACGGGCCGGTCTGAGTATTTCACAATCTGCTCAGTTACTGGGATTTTCACGCACAACCATTTCTAGGGTTTACAAAGAATGGTGTGAAAAGGGAAAAACATCCAGTATGCGGCAGTCCTGTGGGCGAAAATGATTTGTTGATGGTCGAGGTCAGAGGAGAATGGGCCAGCTGATTCAAGCTGATAGAAGAGCAACGTGGACTGAAATAACCACTCGTTACAACCGAGGTATGCAGCAAAGCATTTGTGAAGCCACAACACGCACAACCTTGAGGCAGATGGGCTACAACAGCAGAAGACCCCACCGGGTAACACTCATCTCCACTACAAATAGGAAAAAGAGGCTACAATTTGTACGAGCTCACCAAAATTGGACTGTTGAAGACTGGAAAAATGTTGCCTGGTCTGATGAGTCTCGATTTCTGTTGAGACATTCAATTTGGCGTAAACAGAATGAGAACATGTATCCATCATGCCTTGTTACCACTGTGCAGGCTGGTGGTGGTGTAATGGTGTGGGGGATGTTTTCTGGGCACACTTTAGGCCCCTTAGTGCCAATTGGCCATCGTTTAAATGCCACGGGCTACCTGAGCATTGTTTCTGACCATGTCCATCCCTTCATGACCACCATGTACCCATCCTCTGATGGCTACTTCCAGCAGGATAATGCATCATGTCACAAAGCTCAAATCATTTCAAATTGGTTTCTTGAACATGACTGAGTTCACTGTACTAAAATGCCCCCCACAGTCACCAGATCTCAACCCAATAGAGCATCTTTGGGATGCGGTGGAACGGGGGCTTCGTGCCCTGGATGTTCATCCCTCAAATCTCCATCAACTGCAAGATGCGATCTTATCAATATGGGCCAACATTTCTAAAGAATGCTATCAGCACCTTGTTGAATCAATGCCACGTATAATTAAGGCAGTTCTGAAGGCAAAAGGGGGTCCAACACTGTATTAGTATGGTGTTCCTAATAATTATTTAGGTGAGTGTATATTGTGGGGTTTCGCTCTGCTCTGGTAGACAGGATTAACTGTAAGATATCAGGTCATATTTAACTGTGATTAGGACGGTATATACTTTATCCACAATGTGTTTTATATGAGGCCCTCTGTACTTTTGGCGTTGTTGCCATCTGCTGGTCCACTTCTGTCCTTTTCATGTTATGTGTGCTGAGGGCTCACCTTAGAACTTATCAATATGTTGCACTTGACTGATGAACCTTTGATTATATGCACTTTACTTATGTCTAGTGGTCTGTATTATGCCGGGGTGGTGTTTTTCTCTGTTCCATAAGCCAACCCAAAAACAAAACCAATAACCCTAAAGAAAAGTGGGAGACACTGGTTTTGTTTTTGGGTTGGCTCAGTATATTATACTAGACCCCAGTGTTATCTACACATTATATGTGAGTTTTTTCTTATAGGTTGGTCTAACAATTTCTCTGTTCCCTAGCCTTCTTTTTAATGGCAATATATACAATATTTATTATGCAACAATAAAGTATTTTTTTCTTAATTGGTTGTCTATGAGCTCAAGTTCTTCTAGTTTTTGTTTTACATTTAGTGAGCTTTTCCAAGTTATATGTGCGGTGGTTAGTCCCTATATGTAGCTGCAATATTTCATTGGTCACTTTTTTTTTTTATTGTTATAGAAGGTACAGTACTGTACAAGATTTTTAGTCAGGCTTGGAAATTAGGAATATTTGGCTGTAACAGAAGACTGTTTGTTTGCCAAAGGGCTGGAAAGCAGTACCATAATGAGTGTCTGCAGGCAACAGTGAAGCAAGGTGGAAGTTCCTTGCAAGTTTAAAGGATAACTGTCACATTTAGACCCTAATTTGAATTTTCATATATGTAGTTACTAATAACATGATATTCCAGAATCAGTTACTATTAGACTGACTTACCCCATATTTAATAAGATTCAGCCCTTAGCAACCAGTCTGCATAAAACTGCAATTTCACTATTCAGTTAAGATGGCCACCACTGCCCTCACCCTGAGGCTAATCCCGCCTGCCCTCACTACCCACAATGCATTGAGCTCCTCACATGCACTAGCCAGTAACAATGGCCCCCCAAAAATTGTCAGTAACCAGAGCTCTCCCCCCTAAAGGGTTAATCTCCTGCAGCACAAAGGGGTCCTCTTACCACATGTTGCTTTCATTTATACACTGAGCAGATGGCAGATCTCCCTTCCCTGGTGTGCGCTGCTCCAACTCTGCATTGTCCAGCTCTGCTGAATGAGGGAGCGTCTGCCAAGCTCAGGGACAGGGAGAAGTGCACACAGCCCAGGCACTGTTATCAGCTGCTGGGAAGGACCTGGCTTTAATTCATTTACTTACAGTCCCTAGCTTTCAGTAATGTGACCCTGCACTCAGCCTGCTTCTGCGTGCTCCGTCTATCAACAGATAGACGGACCATGACTAGCAACCCTATTTTAAGCACAGGTAAAAATAGGCAGTACAAGGAAAAATATGTGGAATTAAGGGGTAATTGAATACACAGTGAAAAGTTGAAATAGGGCCACCAAGGTGATATTAATCACCACAATCCAATACTCCCAAAAATATATATATGACAGTTATCCTTTAAGGCTGCATTTCAGCAAATGGAGTTAGTGATTTGGTCATGATTAAAGGGGATATCCTGTATCTACAACAGCCACCCATGTGCCGGGCCCCTCCATGGGAATATACTTACCTGGCTCCCTGTGGCGCTTCTGGTCCCTGCACCGCCGCTCCTGATTCACCCTGTACACGGATGTAAACATCCGGTGTTGGGGGGGGGGGGAGTCAATGGCAGATGATGACGGGCCTCCCTAGTCCCCGCCTGCCATTGGCTCCCCCACCGACACCGGATGTTTTAATCCGTGTACAGGGTAAAGCAGCAGCGGCGGTGCGGGGACCAGGACCGCCGCAGGAAGCTGGGTAAGTATATTCCCAAGGAGGGGCTTGGCACATGTTGTAGATACTGTATAACCCCTTTAATGGCATCCTCAAAATGATAATAATAATAATTACGTACCAGTAATTTCATTTCCTTGATCCTATGACGACACCCAAGGAAAGAGGAGAATCTGCCTCTGGACACAAAACCTATAAAAAATACTTTAGGAACTTCTCTTTCCTCAGTGTAGTTAGCGAGTTTCAAAATATAGAGATATGGTTAGTAATGTGGCATCAATAAGGACAAGCACCACAGGAATTGACCCCTGTGTATAATATATATTGTGGGGTTTCGCTCTGCTAGATAGGGTAAGTAGGCACAGTACAGAGGCAAAATACAAGTTCTTAACGCAAAACGTCAGTGTTTATTCACGCTTGAGGCAATTGCACAAAATAGTACATAACTTTGCAGTCTTGGTGTTAATTCACACACAATGGAAAGTTCATATGACACAAGTCACCTTGCTGGCAGTTCTGCCTCCAGTAGTCCACAGCAGGCTTTAGGGGTTCTTTTTCCCAAGCATGCAGCTCTCAGCCTCCATTAAGAGCACCTGCCAGTATCCTTTGATGAGGTCCAAAACCGAAAAATACCAGGCTTGTCCTAACCTCTCGATGAGCTCATCCACCCGGGGCATGGGATACGCATTGAATTTGGAAACCTCGTTACATTTTCGAAAGTCGTTACAAAACCGCAACGTCCCGTCCTGCTTGGGTATCAATACTATAGGACTGGCCCACTCACTTTTTTACTCCTCAGTGACGTCTAACTGCAACATTAGCTGCACCTCCTCAGATATAGCCTATCACCGATCCTCAGGTACCTGGTATGGTTTTAATCAGACTTTTGCCTGAGGCTCAGTCACATTGTCATGCTGGATAATGGAAGTGAGCCAGGGAGGTCCGAGAACACATCCGTGTTCCGACTAACGAACTCCCTGGCCTCCTGAGTCTTTTTAGAGGAGAGGCTGTCAGCAATTTTTACTGTGGCAGCCACCTCTCTTGCATCAGACAGCGGAGCCGGTACCTCTTCTCCTAGAAAACCCGGCCACGGGCTGTCTTCTCTACAGGTTTCCCTATCTTTCCACAGTTTGAGTAAATTCACATGGTAAACCTGCTCTAGCTTTCGCCACCCCGGCTGGTGTACCTTGTAGTTTACATCCCCAATTTTCTCGAGTACCTCGTAGGGCCCCTGCCACCTAGCCAGGAACTTACTGTCCATGGTCGGCACCAGAACAAAAACCTGATCCCCGCTTTAAAGATCCGTACCCGACAACACTGTCTCTATCCGATCTTGCATCTGGGTAATGTATTCAATGACACTTTATGTGGAGTGGGTTGTTGTTCCCACGCCTCTTTGGCCACTTCCAAGAGACCGCGAGGGTGTCTGCCATATAGCAGTTTTAAGGGTGAAAACCCAGTAGAGGCCTGGGGTACCTCTTGCACTGTGAACATGAGATAGGGCATCTTTAGAAACTACCTTTTTCAACATATTTTTTAATGTTTGGCTAACCCGTTCTACCAGGCCGTCCGTTTGCGGATGGTAAACGGACGTCCGTAGTTGTTTTATGTGCAGCAACCTACAGAGTTCCCTCATCACCTTGGACATAAAAGGGGTCCCTTGGTCGGTTAGAACCTCTTTAGGTAGTCTTACTCAAGAGTTTGGCCGAGGTATGCCGCAGTGGCGTAGTCTAGAATGACTAAGATGTGTTGATGCCCTCTGGCAGACTTTGGTACTAGGCCTATGAGGTCCATAGCTATTCGGTCAAACAGTACTAAGGGACTACGGAAATGTGACTGGTGGGTAGTCATCTGGCAGGTCAGGCAAGACTTACAAAACTCATCCACTTCTTTGAATATGCTGGGCCAGTAAAACCGCTGTAGAAAAAGATCCTGAGTTTGCTGCAGCCCCAGGTAACCTTCGAGAATATGTTGGTGGGCTAGATCTAACACAAGCTTGCGATAAGCCTTGGGGACCACCAACTGTTCAATAGGCTCACCCCGTAGTTGGTTGACCCTGTTAAAGATGTGTGAATTTTATTCTATATTTTGTATCTCTAGGACTGTAATGAGTTAACTTTTTCTACTTCCAAGTGCCCACCCACCCCCCTCTTTGTTTCAAGACTGGAGAGGAGAGAGAGGGGGGCAAAGAGCTGTGCTGTGGGAAGTGTCTGATTTCTCATCTTTCTACAGGTGTCCCATAGAGTGTGGTGGAATGCGTAAGCCAATCATATGGCTTGATGATATGTATATATTAGTCACTGCCTATAGAGAAGCACCTCTTTGAAGTGTCACATATAACGTAGGCAGTAATCTTGTTAGAATAAACTCCATTACAAAATGGCGATGGTAACCAGATGTTTACATTAGTTCACATTCCAAAGTAGGACCCAGTGCGCAGAAGCCAGGGTGCTATCTCCTCTCTCTTATCTCTTCTTCCTTTTTGACCAATGAAACAATGTTTTAAGCCTCAGTGAGGACTGCCCTCTTCTGAAGATGTATATACGCTTACCCCATGTAATAAAAGTTAGAGATTGCTTTGACCAACTTCTGTGTCAGTGTCTAGTCTCTCAGCCATGCGTGGATATTAACCCCTGGGGGGGTACATTGATTTGAAACACCAGAGTGCATCTTAAATGCCCTAATTTAGGGCGGTTTCATCAACCCGATACAACATATCCTGATAAACCATAAAACTGAGAAACACTGACTCTTCCCCAGGTTGTTGTGGTTCACCATCTACTATTAACACATTTTCCCAGGCGCGGGATAGGGTTGGGTCCCGACATTAGGCGGTACGAAAATTATTGACGTCTGCCAATTCAGGACCACGTCTCCCACCATCACACTTAGCGGGGTTGTCGCCCCCTCTTCCACTGCAGTGGAGGTCACCCCTACAGCTGGCCCTTCGGTCTCAGGTTCCCAGGGTTCTAGTCTCCCCCCTGAGCCAGGCCACTGTGCTAGGGTTACCCCTGTCTCGTGGGTATCAGTCACTCTCATAGCAGGCCACAGTGCCAGGAAGTCTGGGAAGTCTCTTCCTATTATAGGTTCGTAGTGTAAATTTGGGGCAACTGCCACTTCGTGAGTCCATCTGCCAGCCCCTGTGGTTAGAGACACCAGGGAGGTGGGATAGTCTTTTAAGTCTCCATGGATACACATGACCCCGACTTTCCGGCCAGTATGCTCCGCTGACCATACCAGGGGAGCCCTTACTAGGGACACCAGACTCTCTGAGTCCAGCAGAGCCTCGACTGGAGTGTTTCCTACCTCCACCTGGCACAGGTGGTTTAGAGTTTTTGGGGTCCCTGCTGCACACAGCTTCCTGGCATATAGCGACTGACAGTAGCCATAGTTAGTATCCATGGGTTCCACCTGATGGTGACAGCCAGCTCTTACATGGCCCAGCTCCTGACACTGCCAGCAGACTATCGGAGCCAGGTCCGTAGAGGGTACACCCCGGGTGGGTTTGGTTGGTAACAAGTCGCCGGGTCTGGGATGGAGATTTGCAGGGTTTGACTTCCCCCCTCCCAAAAGAATCCCCTGTAACAGTCTTAGTAGCCTCATAGCGCTCTATCAGGTTCACCATTTCTAGGGCATTGCCAGAAGACACCTAGCCGATCCAGTGCTGGAGAGGGGGTGGCAGAGCCCTCCAGAACATATCAGCCAATTGTCTATCCAGCATGGCCGAGAGAATTAGCACATCAGGCTGTAGCCACTTTTGCAAGAGGTGGAGTAAGTCATAATACTGAGGTCTCAAAGGCTCAGCCAGCTTAAACCCCCACTGATGTACCCGCTGGGCCCGGACCAACACATTCACCCCCAGTCTTGCCAAAATCTCACCCTTTACTTTATGGTAGTCAGCCGCCTGATCATCCGGCAAGTCAAAATTTACCCACTGGAAATTGGATGGCAGGAATGGAGCGATGAACTCAGCCCACTGGTCAATGGGTAGCTTTTCCCTGCACTTTCTCGTACATCGCCAGGTAGGTTTCGACGTCGTCTGCAAGGGTCATCGTGGCACGGAGTGCTTTCTGGGCATCGTGGACGCTCGGGGTTGCTCCTGCTGTCTGCAAAGCCATCACGTGTTGTAGCAGCAACTGGTTAGTCTCCGGTTTAATGTACGACGTACAACCGTGCCTGAAAAATACAAGTTCTTAACTCAAACCACACCTGCTGGGAGAAAAATACCTGCCTTGCTAGACACAATCCCCCAGCCCTTGGGGGTGTGAGTAGCAACAGGGGCGCCCGGCGGCCGACACAGCTCGCAGTCGTTCCCTTACAGCACTCTGGCCCGAGATTGTGTGAGGCGAGCTGAGCCGCTGCAGCTGCCAGGTCAGGTGGAGGAGAAGCTTAGGGGCGCAGTGAGTACCTGTTCTTATTGTTGTTGTTTTTTTTACCAAATATCTTTCATTAAATGGGGGCAGGGTCTAATTAATGGGGACAGGGGACTTGAAAGGGTGACAGACACTGGGTATGATTAAGGGGGCAGGGGACTGGATAAGGGTGACACTGGGTATGATTAAGGGACAGGGGACTGGCTCTGGGTGACACTGGGTATGATTAAGGGGGGCAGGGGACTGGACAAAGGTGACAGGGTATGATTAGGAAGGCAGGGTCTAATTGAGGGGGCAGGGGACTGGGTAAGGGTGACACTGGGCATGATTAAGAAGGGCAGGGGACTAGGTAAGGGTGACAGGGTATGATTAAGGGGGCAGGGGACTGGCTCTTGGTGACACTGGGTACGATTAAGGGGGGCAGGGGACTTGATGATTATTGCACTTGTTTGCACTTAAATTATCTGTAATTACAAAGATTGTTTTCCTCTTTGTGTATGTTTAGGTGAACGGGGGAAACGCCACAAGATTAGCTCGCAGCACACAAATCCAAAACGGTGCAATTACTTGAAACAGACCACGGACCTGGCCCTATTAGATATGTGTAAAAAAGGCCGAGGCAGCACTCAAGTATCCATGAAAAAGGGTATTTTAATCACCCATGTGGTAACAGCAACGTTTCCGCTCACTCCATGGAGCCTTTGTCAAGCCATAATACATAGTGCAAAATCAAGTGCTTCTATCGCATACATAAGTAGCAAAGTGATTACATGATTATACATCAATTTTTACAAAAACACTATTAAAAACAATATATATCAAGTGTGCATAATTATATCTCGCTAAAAACAGACAATATGTCATAAATTGCTATGTGCCAAAAATTCTATCCATAAATTCATCTGGTTACAATGCATGACATCATTAATCAATATTACAAATCAGGTGTACATGATCGTGATGATTAAAAACAAGTAATTCATCTAATAGAGAATTCTCACATGTAGCTTGAATCGGCAGGACTCAGTCAGCGTCCGGAATTGAGTAGTGCACAGGCATGAGAAACTCCTCATCCCGCGAGACCATCTATCACATAGAACACATAGGCACCCACATCCAAGATGGCGACCCAGCACCAGACAAAAACTGAGCATGCTCATTCCCGAAACAAGGTGGAGACAGTCTGACACACACAATGCATGTGACGAAGTCACATGACCTCCATTCATGCCAGCGGACCGATCGTACTACACCATTTCTTTAATAATAACTCAAAATAAGGGAGTCAAACAATGCAAAACTGGCTGATGGCATTCCGCCACTATCACCCTTATTCACATACTTCCACATCCTCATAAGTCAATGGTTATATTATATACTGTATCTAATGGTCCGCCTATCATAGGCAGTCACACTTTATCTCAAATGGCGCGGCGTCTCCGCCGAGGGTCATCTCTCTCAGAGGCAGCACACCCAGATAGGAGCCATAGACGCAGCCGTCACCATGAAGTGACTCTGCATCCCCATCATGAGAACACCATCCAATCATATACAGACTGTATAATATCCTAGGGAACCAGTGTTCCATCTACAAATAAGCATATATAGAGCAGGAATCATTGAATTAATAATGTGGATAAATAAAGTATGTAACAAATGGTATCGGGGTTGTAAATGCATAGTCTAGAGCAGTGTTTCCCAACCAGTGTGCCTCCAGCTGTTGCAAAACTACAACTCCCAGCATGCTTGGACAGCCTTTGGCTGTGCGGACATGCTGGGAGTTGTAGTTTTGCAACAGCTGGAGGCACACTGGTTGGGAAACACTGGTCTAGAGAAGTGCAATTATTGTGGAGTGATAGAAATTCACCTAAGTCTGGAAACATGCGCAGTAACGATCACTGTGTGAGAAACAGACTAAGTTCCCTGATATGCGCGGAATGAAAGCCGTAAGGTAAGAAGTTTAAGTCCGGTGACATGAGCGGGACTAGGTGAAATAACGCGAGATTTGGAAGGATAATAGATGATACGTGGCTATTCCTAAGGGTGGAGCGTCTGATACACCTGGTTCAATTTCTATGCAGATGACAATTAAATTTAATGTAATGGATCACATAATTGGTATAGAGATATGACGGAACCGTGAGAGTCTATAAAAGATCTATGCCACCCCCACCAATGCGTAGACTGTCCGATCCCCTGAAGACGCCAGGTTAGCTTAAGGGTGTTTTCGGAGCAGGGGTGTAGCCTATTAATATCGAGTGTATTCAGCATAATGGAGTGTATTCAGCGATAAGTGTTTTCAGCCTAACACAAGTGTATTCAGCATAATAATGGAGTGCATTTGGCATCAAGTGGACTTAGCCTAAACACAAGTGTATTCAGCATAAGAATAGGGGGGAGTCTGGAGCCAGCGCGCAGCTTCCACCCCCTTATTAAATCACAGTCCAGATAGTGAACTGAGTATAAATTGATCCATTAACAAAAAATAGGCAACTGATAGTTTTTAAATGGGTAGATTTAATCGTCAGTAATAATTATTCAGCTGTAATAAAAGTTAAGTTTTATGGGAGTGAAAGGCATATGTCAAGATAAAGCAAAAACAGTCTTAGGACTGTAGGCAAATTATGAATTAGGTGCCTTTTTCATATGTCAGGGTCAAATATTTTGTATTGACCCACACATTATGATGCCCCTTAGTGCCCCTGATACATTGTGATGCCTCCTTAGTTCCTCCCCACAGAGTATGAATACCCTAAGTGCCCCCTCACAGTAGTAATGCCCTCTTTGTGCCCCCTTCACAGTAATAATCCCCATTGTGCCCCCTTCACAGTAAAAATCCCCATTGTTCCCCATTCATAGTAATAATCCCCATTGTGTCCCCTTCATAGAAATAATCCCCATTGTGCCTACTTCATATTAATAATCCCCATTGTGCCTCCTTCACAGTAATACTGCCCCTTAATAGTAGTAATGCTCATTGTACCCCCTTAATAGTAGTAATGCCCTCTGTGCCCCCTCCAGAGTAGAAATGCCCATTGTGCCCCCTCCAGAGTAGAAATGCCCATTGTGCCCCCTCCAGAGTAGAAATGCCATTGTGCCCCCTCCATAGTAGAAATGCCCATTGTGCGCCCTTCACATTAGCAATGCCCATTGTGCCCTCTCCAGAGTAGAAATGTCCATTGTGCCCCCTTCACATTTCAAAATGCACATTGTGCCCCCTCCAGAGTACTAATGCCCATTGTGCCCCCTCCAGAGTATACATTCCCATTGTGCCCCCTCTGTGTTAAAAAAAAAAATATATATATTCACTCTGTCTTGTCTTTCTTCCAAGCTATACATGTTAAGATCCTTTAATCTTTCCTGGTACGTTTTATCCTGCAATCCATGTACTAGTTTAGTAGCTCTTCTCAGAACTCTCTCCAAAGTATCAATATCCTTCTGGAGATATGGTCTCCAGTACTGCGCACAATACTCCAAATGAGCTCTCACTGGTGCTCTGTAGAGCGCCATGAGCACCTCCCTCTTTCTAATGGTAATGCCTCTCCCTATACACCCAAGCATTCTGTTAGAATTTCCTGCTGCTCTATGACATTGTCTGTCTTCTGAAATAATGACCCCTAAATCCCTTTCCTCAGATACTGAGGTTAGGACTGTTGTTGCGACCAGAGGATGTGGATCCTCTGTGTCAGCTGATAGAGGACTGTGAATGAGTCCAATATTGCTGACTGCTGACTCTCAGAGTCAGGACCCTGGTGTCTGCACCAATTACCCAGAATGCAGCTACCTGCAGTAGTGTGAACAGAGCCCAACAAAGGTAGAGTAAAGGAACATATGGTCTTTACTGGCAGACAGTATTCAAAAGTCACTTGACAGATACAGGCAACACAAAGTTCAGAGCAATATAGAGTGCAGATATAAGCGGTCTCGTTGTCAGGCAGTGCAGGGTCTGGATCTAGGCAGACTTACAGGAGGCGATGGGTAGATGCGTAGTCAGACAGTGCAGAGGTCTATAATCCAGGTGATCCAATAAACAGACGGCAGGCAGATGCATAGTCAAACGAAGCAGAGGTCAGAATCCAGGAAATCCAATAAACAGACACAGTGGGACGCTTCAGCAGGAGAAAAGAGGTACAACAACCACGCTTGGGCACTTCATGAGTGAAGCTGCCTTAAATACAAATAGTCCCGCCTCCGGGCGGGGACGGTAATCAGGAACCAGCTGCCTACTCCTACAAGAAAGGGAGAGGTGTGCACACGCGTGCTATAGCGCATCAGATGACACCTGGCAGTGAGGACGGATGCGGCGGTATGCTGGCGCCGCCTGCGTCTCCTACAAGGTAAGCCAGGGACCCATAGTGCTGTAAGGTGCAGACAGCGATCTGCCACCCTGCGGTGGGGAGACAGACCCCATACTGACAGTACCCCCCCTCTTATACCCCCTCCTCCACACGGCTGACCTGAAGAGAAATTTCTTCAGCAACAGAGGGGCATGAATATTCTCTGCGGACCTTTCTTCAGGCCCGTAGCTCTTCCAGTCCACCAAATAAAAGGTCTTACCTCTGATAATCCTCCTGTCTAGAATGTCCTTGACGTCAAACTCATTATCCATAGTGACAGGAGGAGGGTTCTGTGAAGTGCCTTTGCAAAACCTGTTAAAGAAAGCTGGTTTAAGTAACGAAACATGAAATGAGTTTGGAATCCGCAAGGTAGCAGGTAGTTTGAGCTTGTAGGCAACAGGATTAATTTTATTGATCACAGAAAAAGGTTCCAAGAATCGCGGAGCCAGTTTGTAAGAGGGAAGTCTGAGACGGATATTCTTAGAAGAAAGCCATACCTTGTCTCCAATGGCAAACTGAGGAGGAGGTCTGCACCTCTTATCCGCAGATCTTTTCATCTGGTCTTCTGTTCTCCGAAGCGATACCTTAGTGTCAGACCAGACCCAAGACAGCTGCTCCTCACAGGATCTGCCGCAGGAACTCCAGAAGAAGGCCGCACGGGAAGAGGAACACTTGGATGTCGTCCGTAGACCACAAAAAATTTAGATTTACCTGTGGCTCTATCGTTATGAGCAAATTCCGCCCAGGGAAGTCGCCCTGATGGGCGTTGGTGAAATGTCACAGGAAACTGATCAATATTTGGTTCATGCGTTCCACCTGGCCGTTAGACTGTGGATGATAGTCCAAAGAGACATTCAGAGACTTACATAAAGATCTCCAGAACCGGGAGGTGAATTGTACTCCTCTATCCGAGACAATATGGAGAGGAAATCCATGAAGGTGGGAGATATGTAAAATGAATAGCTCAGCCAGACGAGGAGCAGATGGTAGATCTGCAAGCAGAATAAAGTGTGACATCTTAGAAAAACGGTCAACGACAACCCAAATGACTGTACAGCCCTCAGAGACAGGTAAATCGGTTATAAAGTCCATAGTAATATGCGGCCAGGGGACGTCAGGCACCGGTAGAGGCAATATTAAACCTGCAGGTTTCAGTCTGGGAGACTTATTCTGGGCACACAAGGTACAGGAAGCCACAAAGTCTCCAATATCCGTGGTTATGGATGGCCACCAGTAATGTCTGGAGATGAGATTCAAGGTCCCCCGTTGACCTGGATGGCCAGCATTCATGGATGCATGCCCCCACCATAAAACCTTCCTTCATTTAGATTCTGGAACAAACATCTTACCTGGGGGAACCTTGGACAGGTTGACTGGAGCCACTGGGACTACTTTAGTTGGTTCAATGATGAACTGGGGTTCGTCTTCTGAATCTGTGGTTCAAAGGACCTGGAGAGAGCATCCGCTTTTATTTTTTTGTCAGCGGACCGAAAATGCCCTTGAAAATTAAATCGGGCAAAGAAGAGAGACAATGAACCTGACGAGGATTGAGTCGTTGAGCTATCTGCCATAGGTCAGGTTCTTACGATCGGTGTAAATTATGACCGGTAAGCTAGAAACTTCCAGAAGATATCTCCATTCCTCTAGAGCCAACTTCATTGCTAGGAGTTCCCTGTCCCCAGTAGAATATTTCTTTTTCGGCAGTGGAAAATAACTTTGAAAAAAACCCACAAGGAGACATACGACCTGAGGCATTCTTCTGTGACGGGACCGCCCCGGCTCCCACGGAGGATGCGTCCACCTCCAAGAAGAACTGTTTGTTGGGTTCTGGGCGTCTAAGGACTGGAGCTGAAGAAAAGGCTTGCTTGAGGGAGGAAAATGCCGTCTCTGCTTCAGGGGACCATTGTTTGGTATTGGCACCCTTCTTGGTCAGACCGGAAATAGAAGTTGTCAGGGTAGAAAAGTTACAGATGAATTGACGATAGTAATTGGTAAATCTCAAGAACCTTTGTATTGCCTTCAGGCCGGAGGGACAGGGCCAGTCGAGCACTGCTGCCACCTTTCCAGGATCCATTTTGAGACCATGATCCGAGATGATGTACCCCAGGAAGGGAAGGGACGACTTTTTAAAGATACACTTTTCCAATTTAGCGTACAGAAGATTCTCTCGTAAGCGTTGTAAGACCATCTGCACATGCCAGCGATGAGTTCTGATGTGTCTGGAAAAAATCAGAATATCATCCTAATAGACAACAACACAAGAATAGAGCAGATCTCGAAAAATTTCATTGACAAACTCCTGGAAGACAGCAGCGGCATTACTGAGTCCGAAGGGCATTACAAGGTATTCATAGTGGCCATTCCTGGTATTAAAAGCTGTCTTCCATTCGTCACCCTTATGAATCCGTATTAAATTATATGCCCCCTGCTAGTCCAGCTTAGATACAATCCGAGCCCCACAGAGTCTATCAAATAATTCAGAAATTAACGGTAAAGGGTATTTATTCTTGATGGTGATCTTATTCAGACCACGGTAGTCTATGCAGGGGCAATGAGACCCATTTTTCTTTTTCACAAAAAAGAATCCTGCCCCTGCGGGTGAAGAAGACTTCCTGATGAAACCCCTCTCAAGGTTATCCTTAATGTAATCTGCTGTAGCCTGCGATTCAGCAGGAGACAGAGGATAAACACAACCTCGAGGAGGAGATGTCCCAGGTAGTAAATCAATTGGGCAGTCATAGGGGAGATGGGGTGGTAGTATCTCAGCCTCTTTTTTATCGAACACATCCACAAAGGAATGAGAGACCACAGGCAAGGGCTCCAGGTTTTTAGGTAGTGATATAGAGACCCTTCATTGAATAGAACATAAGACCTTGCCTTGGCACAGCTGTCCCCATTGAAGAACCTCTCCAGAGCTCCACTCGATTACTGGATTGTGCATCCTAAGCCAGGGCAACCCCAGCAAAAGAGAATAGGACAGTTCAGGGAGCACATATAGAGAAATCTCCAACATGTAACGACCCCACCCGCAGTTCCAATTGCTCAGTGATGAACCGCACTGGATCCGTCAGTACTTGTCCACTGATGGCAGTCACCAGCAGGGGATTTCTAAGCAGGCGTACAGGAATGTGGTATTGACTCACCATAGCTTGGTGTATGAAGTTCCCCGCAGACCCGGAATCTAATGAAGCGGATATGGAGACCTTGATGCCCCCAAGAAGCAGAGTCACAGGAATTTGGAGAGTGGAGCAGTTTTCGCCTTGGGCCGCCTCTCCCAAACACCTTAAGTATTGGAGTTTCCTGACTTCTGGGGACAGTTGCGGACATGGTGACCACCACAGTAGAGGCAGAGTCCAGAAGACATGCGAAGACGACGTTCCTCATCCGAGAGCTGAGTGGAATTCACCTGCATGGGTTCAGGATCTGAAAAGGAGGTGCGTAATGGAGGCTGAGACATATTAGACTTAAACAGGTGTTTTGGAAGTCTTTTTTCCCGACGGACCTCCCGAGCTCGCTCCGAAAACCGTGTGTCGATTTTAATAGCCAGAGAGATCAGAGCCTCAAGGGAGGTAGGCACATCACAACCTGCAAGTTCATCCTTAATACATACAGACAAACCTTCCCAAAAGGCCGCCACCAAAGCCTCCTCATTCCACGAAACTTCAGATGCTAAGGTGCGGAACTGAATCACATATCAGCCCACCGACCAGCTTCCTTGACGGACGTGCAGCAGCGAGGAGGCTGCAGAAGAAGCTCGACCTGGCTCCTCAAACACCCTCTTAAAAGAGTTCATAAATAGTGCCACATTAATGGTGTTAGGGCCATATTGGATTCGCCCAGGCAAGAGCCTCACCCTCCAGGTGACACAGACCCCCATACTGACAACTGTATCACTGATTTTATATTCTTCTTTTGGTTTTATACGCCCCAGGTGCATTATCTTGCACTTATCAACATTTAATTTTAGTTGTCGGTTTTTTAACTATTCCTCTAGTTTTCCTAAATCCTTTTCCATTTGGTGTATCCCTCCAGGAACAACAGCCCTTTTACAAATCTTTGTGTCATCAGCAAAAAGACACACCTTACCATCGAGGCCTTCTGCAATTTCGCTGATAAAGATATTAAACAATATAGGTCCCAGAACAGATCCCTGAGGTATCCCACTGGTAAAAAGACCATGGTCTGAATATACTCCATTGACTACAACCCTCTGTTGTCTGTCCCTCAGCCACTGCCTAATCCATTCAACAATATGGGAGTCCAAGCACAAAGACTGTAATTTATTGATAAGCCTTCTATATTGGACAGTATCAAAAGCCTTACTAAAGTCTAGATAAACTATGTAAACTGCACCTCCGCCATCTATTATTTTAGTCACCCAATCAAAAAAATCAATAAGATTAGTTTGGCATGATCTCCCCGAAGTAAACCCATGCTGTTTTTCATCTTTCAATCCATGGGATTTTAGATGTTCCACAATCCTCTCCTTAAGTATGGTTTCCATTAATTTCCCCACTATTGATGTCAGGCTTACTGGCCTATAGTTGCCTGATTCCTCCCTACTACCCTTCTTGTGAATGGGCAAAACATTTGCTAATTTCCAATCTTTTGGGATGGCTCCTGTTACCAGTGATTGGTTAAATAAATCTGTTAATGGTTTTGCTAGTACACCGCTAAGCTCTTTTAATAGCTTTGGGTGTATCCCATCAGGCCCCTGTGACTTATTTGTATTCATTTTAGACGGCTGACTTAGAACCTTTTCCTCTGTAAAGACACATGCATCAAAAGGTTTATTAGTCTTCCTTCCTAACTGAGATCCTTTTCCTTAATTTTCCCCTTGTAAAAGCTGAACAGAAGTATTCATTGAGGCAGTCAGCTAGTTTTTTAGCTCACAGTTCTCTCTCCTCTGCAGACACTGGTCTTGCTGCAGCACTGCGTGGGCAGAGCAAGTTCAGATTTCCAGGCTCCCCCCACACAGGCCGGCAGTGCGATCTGTGCCTGCATGCTGAATGGTGGAGCGGGGAGAAGTCTCCCTGCTTCACCATTCAGAGCACCGCCAGCCTGAAGGATAGGAGGATCCTGGGGAGCTGAGAGGTGAGTGACAGGACCTAGCTCCCTGTGCTTCAGCAGTGATCGCTTCCATCTGTATTGATGGAAGCGCTCATTGCTTCTAGGCTCTGGCACCCCGTGAGAGCCTGCACCCGGATGCATGCATGGGTCCGGACAGCTGGCAACCATGGTCTGGATTCGGACCCCTTCCCTAGATGAATACTTTAGGGGGTGTAGTTTCCAAAACAGTGTCACTTTTTGGGCGTTTCCACTGTGGGGTACTTCACGGTACCTTCAAATGCAACTCAGCAGCTGAAAATGATTCCAGTGAAATCTGCCCTCCAAAAGTCATATCGTGCTCCATCTTTTCTAAGCTCTGCCGTGTGCCCATGCAGCTGTTGACAACCACATATGGGGTGTTTCTGTAAACTGCAGAAGCAGGGTAATACAATTTGAGTTTTGTTGGCTGTTAACCCTTGACTTGCTATGTTGCAGAAAAAATAGATTACAATGGAAAATCTGCTAAAAAAGTTAAATTTAATCTCCATTTTCCTTTAATTCTTGTGGAATACCTAAAGGGTAAACACAGTTTTTAAAATCAGTTTTGAATACCTTGAGGGGTGTTTTTTCTAAAGCGCGGTCATTTATGTGTGGTTTCTGTTATATAAACCCCTTAAAGGGAACCTGTCATCAACTTTATGCTGACCTCACTGAGGGGAGCATACAGTTGCAAGAAAAAGTATGTGAACCCTTTGGAATGATATGGATTTCTGCACAAATTGCTCATAAAATGTGATATGATCTTCATCTAAGTCACAACAATAGACAATCACAGTCTGCTTAATCTAATAACACAAAAATAATTAAATGTTACCATGTTTTTATTGAACACACCATGTAAACATTCACAGTGCAGGTGGAAAAAGTATATGTACCCCTAGACTAATGACATCTCCAAGAGCTAATTGGAAAGAGGTGTGAGCCAACTGGAGTCCAATCTATGAGATGAGTTTGGAGGTGTTGGTTACAGCTGCCCTGCCCTATAAAAAACACACACCAGTTCCGGGTTTGCTTTTCACAAGAAGCATTGCCTCGCACAAAAGAGCTCTCAGAAGACCTACGATTAAGAATTGTTGACTTGCATAAAGCTGGAAAGGGTTATAAAAGTATCTCCAAAAGCCTTGCTGTTTATCAGTCCACGGTAAGACAAATTGTCTATAAATTGAGAAAATTCAGTACTGCTGCTACTCTCCCTAGGAGTGGCCATCCTGTAAAGATGACTGCAAGAGCACAGCACAGACTGCTCAATGAGGTTTAGAGTTTCAGCTAAAGACACATGCTCTGGCACATGCTAACATCCCTGTTAGCGAATCTACGATACGTAAAACACTAAACAAGAATGGATTTCATGGGAGGATACCACAGAGGAAGCCACTTCTGTAAAAAAAAAAAAGCATTGCTGCACGTTTACAGTTTGCAAAAGAGCACCTGGATGTTCCACACCAGTACTGGCAAAATATTCTGTGGACAGATGAAACCAAAGTTGAGTTGTTTGGAAGAAACACACAACACTAAGTATTCACGTGGAGGAAAATATTACAATTTATTAAATGAACATATGTCTGTCTAGACCAAACAATAACAATAACAATAAAATATAAAATTGAATATAAAACAGATAAAATTCTATACAGAATCACAGGTGCTCTGTGGTCGCACAAGTGTGAGTATATCAGATGTCGGATCCGTTAGATCGAGCTAACTGCATCCGTATCTCCCCTGTGGGGGTGATTGATTAGATCGCAGCTGGCTCAGATAGAGCGATTTCCCCAGCCTGACCTAGAGCGCTGTCAGCAACAAAGGTCGTGTCGTTGTTGCAAAATGTCTCTGTTTATCATATATAGTATCCAAGCTGATGGTGAAAAAAATGGTGCATTAGAAGGTATGCATCTCTAATGTGGCGTTCGAAATGTCCATCCAGTCTATAATATTCTTATTGTGCCAGGTGCGTCCTGCACAGTCTCAGCCGTAATATGGGCTGTTGTACCCCTAGGTGGAGGAGGCTTTGTATCTTTGTAAAATATCAATCTGTTTGAATACTTTTACTACTCACTGTGTGCCTTGATACGTTGTCTCGTTCGGTGTGCGGGATGCGGGAATGTCTTGCTGTGGCGTCTCACAGATCAGCTGTTCTCCGCTCCGGCGATGTCAGTTCCGGTTTGGTCGAGATCTCTACTTCTATAATACATAGTAATACCTACAAAAATAGTTATTACTTTACATTCCCCATATGTCTACTTCATGTTTGGATCATTTTGGGAATGATATTTTATTTTTTGGGGATTTTACAAGGCTTAGTTTAGAAAATCTTGAAATTTTTCAGAAATTTTCAAAAACCCAATTTTTAGGGACCAGTTCAGGTCTGAAGTCACTTTGTGAGGCCTTTATAATAGAAGCCACCCAAAAATGACCCAATTCTAGAAACTACACCCCTCAAGGTATTCAAAACTGATTTTACAAATGTCGTTAACCCTTTAGGTGTTCCACAAGAGTTAATGGCAAATGGAGAATTTAGATTTTCTGGCAAATTTTCCATTTTAATCAATTTTTTCCAGCAACAAAGCAAGGGTTAACAGCCAAACAAAATGCTAAATTTATTGCCCCGATTCTGTAGTTTGCAGAAACACCCCATATGTGGCCATAAACTACTGTACGGGCACACAGTAGGGCGTAGAGGAAAAGGTGCGCCGTATGGTATTTGGAAGGCAGATTTTGCTGGACTCGCCCCCCTGATGCACCCCTAGAGTAGAAACTCCATAAAAGTGGCCCAATCTAAGAAACTACACCTCTCAAGGTATTCAAAACAGATTTTACAAACTTTGTTAACCCTTTAGGTGTTGCACAAGAGTTATTGGCAAATGAAGCCCCCCGATGCACTCCTAGAGTAGAAACTCCATAAAAGTGACCCCATTTTGGAAACTAAGTGATAAGGTGGCAGTTTTGTTGGGACTATTTTTAGGGTACATATGATTTTTGGTATATCTATTGTAAGCCTGCAAGGGGGGCAGCGTATGGTTCTGTTCATTCATGGAAGCACAGATGATATAAAGTTCACATCACTTTTTATTTAGGGTCCAATTTCAGGAAGTTTACATCACATGCTTTTTAATGGAACCCAGGATTTCGAGTATAGCAGTAACAAATCACAAAACAAAAGCCTTCCCGTCTGGGACTAACTAATAACACAAAGAGTTTGTCTCACCTAGGCTACGGTTGGTAAGCTGACGTTCACACAGCATGTAGCCTGTTCCCTGGTCCTCAGTATTCACAGCACTGTGTGCTGTCCTTGCAAGCTTCCACCTAAGTGAGCCACAGCACTCTGTATATAGTAATCTAACAAGGTTATCAGAGCATAACAACAAACTGGCCTGGAAGGAAGGAAACCGTTGCTCCCTCTACCAACCTTAACAACCGTTCGCAATAATCCAGGCCCCACGTATTCCACAAAGAATCCTGCCTAAACAACTAAGTTTGTTCAAGCCACAACACTCCCTGGATTACACTTACTTCACCCAGGTGAGAAATCTGGGTGAAATATACCTTCCTTCCACCAGTATTCCACCTGCATGACCACATATCCCCCTCTTCTCCAGACCGGAGGACTGGGTACCTGTTCCCCACATGCAATGCACCCTTGACAACGCATCTGCATTTGTCTGTAGTTTCCCTGGCCTATGTTCCAACACAAAATAAAAATTTTGGAGAGACAGGAACCATCTTGTGACTCTGGCATTTCTCTCCTGGTTTTGTTTCATCCATGTTAGGGGGGCATGATCCAGGAGCAACTTAAACTTCCTCCCTAACAAATAATATTTAAGGGATTCTAGTGCCTATTTGACCGCTAAACATTCCCTTTCAACTATTGCATAGTTTTTCTCTGTCCCCAAATGCCCTGCCATAGCATGACTGTGAGCTAGGTCTAAGACTATGCGCCGGTACAATCAAGGCACCAAGAGCTGTTTAACAACCTCTCCGTTACTCTGGGTAACTCGGTAAAAAAGATTATTATTCATGGCAAAATGGGGAAATTGTCGATCATCCCCTGGTTCCTGAGGTACGCCATTGATGACCTTAACACCTTTTCGGGCATGTACAAGGGTGAGAACCCTAAATTGTGCAGTGCCAACATTTTCACTAGATACTCTTAAGTCAGACAATACTGAGGAAAGTCCAGCAATAGACCCTATTGAAGAATATAATGACTATATTTAATGAGGAAACTATAACTCTAACGAAGTCAGATCGGGTGGGCCACAGAAGATGAGTAGGACAAACTGGGTAAGCGGTGGGGAAGATATCCCTGCCACTGTTACCCTGATCTAGTCCTATGCCCAGGGACGTCTCCTGGTGGTGGGGACTCCCTGTCCTCGTGCCTAACCTATAACTCCTAGCAAACCCTGATAAGGTGGAGAAAGGAGGAATGCTGGTACCGGAGAGTGGCCCCCCCCCCGAGGATTGACTAACACAAAAACACATCAAAAAATATGCTGGATGCTCCAGACCCTCTTCTCATCAGCTCCATTTATATGTCCTCTTGGGTGGATAGCTCTACACCATAAGAGCTATTTCCAGCGAGCAATCCCCACTTTGGGAGTTCACGGCAGCCTCATCCACCATGATGTGGGGTCATCATCTATGATGCCCCTCTCTGAGTACCCGCACTATTTACCTTTGTGAGATAGGGCTGCTCCCTCTGTTATCAGAGACGCAATTTCGCATGGACGGATGTCATCTTGCCGTTCACTCCAATTCCCATTGACTGTATGTACTCTCCTTCGGGGGCTGATTTATCAACCTTATTTATTAATTTGGCTGGGTCTGGTGACTGTTTCTTTATAATACAATTATTAATTACGTATTTCATTAGACGGGGCCCACCGCATCTTTTAGTTGGGTCTTCTACACTTTATATATTCATCTCGCATTACCCCCTGAGGATCCCACTCCGTGGGTGAAACGCGTCGGGGTTAATTCTGCATCTTTTGTACATCATATAATTTTCGTATATATGTTCCTGTGTGTGTATGCTATGTCTACGTAATTTTTAACCACTAGGTGTACCTGGTACCTCCTGGCAATAGGTCACGAGGGTCGTATACTGTGGACACCTCTTTTTGTATTTTTTGATGTGTTTTTGTGTTAGTCAATCCTCGGGGGGGGGGGGGGGGGCACACACCGGTACCAGCATTCCTCCTTTCTCCACCTTATCAGGGTTTGCTAGGAGTTATAGGTTAGGCACGAGGACAGGGAGTCCCCACCACCAGGAGACGTCCCTGGGCATAGGACTAGATCAGGGTAACAGTGGCAGGGATATCTTCCCCACCGCTTACCCAGTTTGTCCTACTCATCTTCTGTGGCCCACCCGATCTGACTTCGTTAGAGTTATAGTTTCCTCATTAAATATAGTCATTATATTCTTCAATAGGGTCTATTGCTGGACGTTCTGTTGTATATATGATTACCCCTATGCTTTGCATTATTGACATCAATCTTGCTGGACTTTTTCAGACAATACTGACTCAGAGGAGGAGGCTTCCTCATCTCCTGCCAGTACCTGTAAAGGAAAACTATTCTCCTCAGGCTCTTTTGGCAACAATTCCGGCTCAACCTCAGACAATTCTTCTACAAACGACTGCGCTGCAGCTCTAAGGGGTTAGCCCCCCCCCCACAACTGCCAGAAGTAGGGAAAGTCACGCCCGAGGATGGCATTTTGCATGAGGTTTTCCCCCACACTAACATTATGGTCAATACAGCCAGAAGTAGTTTCAAAAGACACCATGTCCACGGGATATACCTTAACATCCCCGTGGATACACAGCACACCCAGGGATTCTCCCTGGATTTTGTCTCTAGTTACATAAGAGGCATGCACCAAAGTTACAAGACTTCCTGAGTCTAGTAGTGCAGTTGCAGGTTGACTATTCACCAGTACGCTGTAGAACTGGGGTTCAAGTTTCACCTCCGGGGAAGCCACACAGACCGTTTCAGCAAACAAAGAAATCAGCCGACCGGCCTTACACTCCATTGGTTCGGAAGTGAGGGGACAATTAGCGACCACATGCCCCACTTCCCGGCACCTCCAACATTGGGGAGGTCCTGGTTTCGGGTAAGCAAATCGGGGCACGCTTGGGGAAGATCGCTGGGGACTCTCCAGTGCCATTTTTCCTGCTTCCCCCATTGGGGACTGTCTCCTAGCCGCTGTAGATTTGGGACGGTCGTGAGATACTGATCAACCAGGTTCACCAGCTCATCCAGGTCTTTGGGGTCTCCCCACCCCACCCAGCGCTGTAATGTCCTAGCTAATGCAGTCGTAAATTGATCCATTACAACCCATTCAGTTATTTGGGCTGTTGTGCTCGTCTCAGGTTCCAGCCACTTTTTCGTGAGGTGAACCAGGTCGAACATTTGGGACCGAGTAGGTTTGGTTACATCAAAGAGCCAGGTATGCACGTGTCGGGCCTGTACAGCAGGGGTTACTCCTAACCGTGCCAGCTTAGTATAGTCTCGGGCCTCCTGTTGGCCAAGGTCATGATACGCCTTCTGGGGCTCCCCTGATAGGAAAGGTGCCAAGACATCGACCCAATCAGCCCCCGAAAGGCGTTCCCGCTCTGCTGTGCGCTCAAAAATGGTTAGATATGTCTCAATATCGTCCTCCGGGGTTAACTTCTGTAGCGGCTGTTGCACAGTTTTCCTGGGATTCCGGGGAGATGTTGGAGCAGTCTGGGAAACAACCGACAGGGCTTTTGTAAGGGCGGCCATTTGTTCTGACAAAAGGCGGTTCATCTCCTGTTGGCGTAGGTTCCCCTCAGCCTGCGCTTGAATAAACTGGGTTATGGCTGCTTCCATATTAGCGGGTGTCTCCTGCAGGAGAGGCACAGATGATATAAAGTTTGCATCACTTTTATTTAGGGTCCGATTTCAGGGAGTTTACATTACATGCTTTTTAATGGAACCCAGGATTTCGAGTATGGCAGTAACAAATCACAAAACAAAAGCCTTCCCGTCTGGGACTAACTAATAACACAAAGAGTTTGTCTCACCTAGGCTACGGTTGGTAAACTGACATTCACACAGCATGTTGCCTGTTCCCTGGTCCTCAGTATTCACAGCACTGTGTGCTGTCCTTGCAAGCTTCCACCTAAGTGAGCCACAGAACTCTGTATATAGTAATCTAACAAGGTTATCAGAGCATAACAACAAACTGGCCTGGAAGGAAGGAAACCGTTGCTCCCTCTACCAACCTTAACAACCGTTCCGCATAATCCAGGCCCCACGTATTCCAAAAGGAATCCTGCCAAAACAACTAAGTTTGTTCAGGCCACAGCACTCCCTGGATTACACTTACTTCACCCAGGTGAGAAATCTGGGTAAAATATACCTTCCTTCCACCAGTATTCCACCTGCATTATCACACTATATTACATTTTTGTGAGGCAAGGTTACTAGAAATAGAAATTCTGAAATTTCATCTCCATTTGCCAATAACTCTTGTGGAACATCTAAAGGGTTAACAACGTTTGTAAAATCAGTTTTGGATACCTTGAGGGGTGTAGTTTTTTTAGATAGGGTCGCTTTTATGGAGTTTTTACTCTAGGGGTGCATCAGAGGGGCTTCAAATGGAACATGGTGCCAAAAAAAAAGGCCATCAAAATCTGCCTTCCAGAAACCATACAGCGTTCCTTTCCTTCTGCGCCCTGCCGTTTGGTCATACAGCAGTTTACGACCACATTTGGGGTGTTTCTGTAAACTGCAGTATGATATTAAGTTTTGTTTGGCTTTTAACCCTTACTTTGTTATTGGAAAAAAACGCATAAAAATTGAAAATTTGCCAAAAAAATAGCATTTTTGGCACCGTTTTTATTTTTTTACCCTGTTGATCTGAGGGGTTGGGGGGGTATTTTTATAGAGCAGATTCTTACAGATGTGGTGATACCTAATATGTCTACTTTTTTATTTATTTTTTATGTTTTACACTATATTATCTTTTTATAAACAAAAAAAAACATTTTAGTATCTCCATAGTGTAAGAGTAATTTTTTTAAAAACTTTTTAGCCAATTATCTTAGGTAGGGGCTCATTTTTTGCGGGATGAGAGGACAGTTTTATTAGCACTATTTTGGTGGGCATATGACTTTTTGATCGTTTGCTATTACAATTTTTGTGATGTATGGTTACAAAAAAATATTTTGGGGTTAGGGGGAATATTTTTATAGAGCAGATTATTCTGGATGCGCCGATACCTAATATGTCCACTTTTTTTAAATTTATTTTAGTTTTACTAAATAATATATTTTTTTAAAAATGTTTAGTTTTAGTGTCTCAAGTCTGAGAACCAGTTTTTTATCCGATTGTCAGTGGCTAAATTGGGATATAAATTTAGTACTCCATGGAAGTGTGGTACTCCTTGAAGCAACCAATAATGCAGAGGCCCAGATGATCGGGGCACGTGACACATTGAGTAGTGGTGTCCTTCCGTATCCCCCGCCTGTGACACACTCTGCACTTTTTTTTTGGTCCGTTCTTTCTTTTCAGTATGGGGGACCACACCTGGAAAGTGTTGGCCAGGGACGATCCGGGTGCCTACAGTTCCCAAGGTACTCCGGCCTGCTCTTTCCCGGTCAGAAAAGATCAGGGCCCTGAGGACTGCCTCATAGAACTGAAGTAATGTCCCTGTGTTGCCAGCGCTCCGGGACAGCACAAAAGAGTTGTACAAGGCAACCTGTACCAAGTAGACCGCAACTTTTTTGTACCATGCCCGGGTTGTGCGCATGGCGTTATATGGCTGGAGGACTTGATCAGAGAGATCAACTACTCCCATATACCGATTGTAGTCGACGATAAAATCGGGCTTGAGGACCATTGCCGCGGTACCTCGCACAGGGACAGGGGTAATGCTGTTACCATGAATTGTGGACAGTACAAGGACATCCCTCTTGTCCTTATATCTGACCAGCAACTGGTTTCCAGTGGTAAGGGCACGGGTCTCACCCCTGGGGATAGGTACCTGGAGGGGGTAGGTAGGGAGGCCGCGTTGATTTTTCCACACGGTCCCACAAGTGGAAGTGGATCTGGCGGCAAGGGACTGGAACAAGGGGATAATAGTATAAAAGTTATCCACGTACAGGTGGTCACCCTTATCTAGCAGTGGGTGCATAAGATCCCACACAAGTTTCCCGCTAACACTCAGAGTGGGGGGACATTCTGGGGGTTGAATACGGGAATCTCGCTCTTCATACACACGAAACTTGTAAGTGTACCCTGAGGTACTCTCACAAAGTTTGTACAGCTTCACACCATACCTTGCCCGCTTAGAAGAAACATACTGGCAGAAAAGGAGTCTCCCCTTGAATTCAATGAGAGACTCATCAACCGCGACCTCCCTTCCAGGTACATAGGCTTGTACAAATTTGGCCCCAAAGTGATCGATAACCGGCCTGATCACCTTGGGGAGGACATGCTGCATTATCTGAATAATGCAGGCATTTAGGGATGGCCTCAAACCGGGAGCGTGTCATGGCCGTACTGTAAAGTGGGGCCTGGTAGAGGACGTCCCCACTCCAGTAATGCCTGACACTATGTTTCTTGACTAGGCCCATATGCAGCATGAGGCCCCAAAATGTCCTCATCTCGGCTGCACTGACCGGCGTCCAGCCAACGGGCCTAGCCACAAAGGAGCAACAACCCAGATAGCAAGCATAACTTGCCACAAACTTGTTTTGTTGACTTGCTGCACACATTCTCTGGCAAATATACACTTACAGAGCACTTGCAGCACAAATTCTAGTTGACACTTTTTCAACTTGCAGCAAATTTTCTTGGCAAGTCTATAGAAAGAGCATAATAACTTAACGAGAACTTGCAGCAAGTTTGCAAAAGCAAGTGTAGGGGATCAGCTCTCTCTCGGGGGGTGTCATTCTCACAGATATCGTCAGGACACCAAGTTTAAGATCCAAACACGGTGCTTTATTGCGGCACATCCGCATAAACATAAACAATAATACAAAATAATAAACACTCGCCCGGCTGGGCTCTAACTAAACAAATAGATCCCTGACTCACCTAAGTCCCTGTTCACACCCTGTGAACACGTGCGGCTTTCTGAGCCAATGTCCCACAGCCTCCTGGCTGTACAGAGCACAGTACGCCCACTGTCTCCAGTCCAGTGTCTCAGCACACATGGGGAATATTGGTCTCTCAGCCGTCCTGGCTTGGACCACACAGAGCCTCCAGGCCTCTGTCCACAGGCAACACACTCCCCCCTTGCTGACACCCTGGGAGGTGCTTTGTGCCAGCCCGATTGCTTCCAGCTGGTCTCACCTGTGGTGGAATAGGGGTGTGGACCAAACTATCCACCCCTTCCTTGCCTCTAACTTGCGTGAGACCTGTCACTGTCTCACACAAGTTAATCTGGAAACTTGCAAAGCAGACTTGCTGCAAGTTTACAACATACTTATGAAGCTTGGCAAGTCTGCAATAGCTTAGCAAGTCATTTTCAAAATTGCAGCACAATTACTTGCTATCTGGGAAACTGTTGGGCGTACAGGTTTGTTTGCTCCACCATTAGGTTTACAAAGGGGTCACTGAAAAAAAGACTAATAAAGTCATATTCAGTGAAGCCCACTGTGGAAATCTGGATTCCTGGTTGGCCTACAAAACCAGGAATCACTCGCTCATAACGCTCTGGGGTATACCAGACAAGTTCACTGGCAGGGGGCTCCCGTGGATTTAACTGGTGGGCCAAAAAAACTAGTATGAGTCACAGAGCTGCTCCTACTAGGGTGGGCCACAGGGTCCCTAGCATGGTGGTCCCCTTGCTCCGCCTGGCAGCGTCTCCACCGTCTTGGGGGCTCATCATCATTGCTAGATGATGAGGAGGACACGGATGACAACAGGAAAGTGGGGTCATCCTCGTCCTCACTGGGACTCTCGGACTCGGAGGCAAGCTGAGCGTATGCCTCCTCGGCCGAGAACATCCGGCGGGCAATAGGGGAGTGTGTGTCTGCGTGTGTGTGTGCGTGTAAATCTTTATTTGTTGTGCGTGTGTGTAAGGTCACGGGTGTTCACGAACTCACCCTAAACAGACAAAAAAAAAGACTAACTAAAAAAGGGGAAAATATGTGTAAAAAATGTATAAAAAAATTGAAAATCGCTGATCAACCGTCCGAAGTTGATCAGCGGTGGGGTGTGCAATGCGCTAACAGTTGCCGGACACTAAGAGTGTCACACAAAAAAAAACCTGCCTGCACCCCAAAAAAGTTGTGGGGAGGGGGGCAGGGGGGGCAAGCTGCAACACCCCTGTGAGGTCTAGGGTCACACAGCTGTGCTGTGGACCTCAGACACTGAATTTAGGGTGATGCAAGCAAAACTTTTTTTTTTTTTCTTCAACTAACTTTTTTTTCAACTGCTGGGGCACAGGTGGAGTGCTTTATCCTGGGTTCTGAACAGATGGGGGGTGCTGGCTCTGAGACACGATACAGCTCTCCTCAGGCTCCGGACTGAAAAGGAGGAGGAGAGGAGCGCTGCGATAATTTGAATGAACCGCCCGCCCAGTCAACCAATGAGAGCGATCCTGAGAGGTGATGTCACCATCACCTCTCAGGATCTAAGGATGGTGATTGGTGGTGTATTATCACACCACCGATCACCATCCTGTTCCAGGAAACGCATCAAACTGCAGGTCTGAATTGACCTGCGGTTTGCTACGATCGCCTACACGATCAATGATTTGAGCAGGCACCGGGTTCCGATCACCGCCCGCCGATACATTTTTACCTTTAAATCGACTTGACCTTTTGCCAGACCTCGAGATGTTCTCACTCCCCAATCGTGCCTCTGTTGTTTGTAGCACTATATTATTTGGAGATTCTTGCTGGTGAAGACCACGCTGATGGACTTTTGCCTAGGTGTCGACAAAAAGTCCATCAGCGTGGTCTTCACCAGAAGATCTTGAGGTCTTGCAAAAGGTCAAGTCGATTTAAAGGTAAAAATTACTTGCAAGTTGTTAAGTAGTGGGACACCGCTACCTACCCTGTTTTAGCGGGACGCAGCTGTTTCCAGGTGTGGGCAAATCGCTATATGAACATTTCTCTTGGTCTCGAAAATCTATTGGAGCTAATCGATTGTTTGTCTGCAGGACTTTGGATAGGATCGATTCTTGGTACCATCGATTTTTTTAGGGGGATCCATACCCCTTTTATGGACATTGGGTCGAATATTTTATCGAATATTGTATCTGGCATTTTATGATCATTTGTATCAATACTCAATTCTGTTGTTTGGCTGCTACATTATGCATTGTTTATATTCTTCAGGTGCTGCTATCCATTATCTATAGAGCCAAGTATTTTATCTACACCTTAGGCTGTTATTCATTTATTGATTTTATTGTGTGCTGACTCAATAGCATAATTAAATAAAATTGTATTTCTTGTGTAATCACATGGTCCCGGATTTCTTTGAGTGCTGTGCCCACATTTATTCATTTTATGTACAACTTTAGTGGCAATTTTTATTATTATTGCATTGTACTTTTGAGCTAAAAATAATATTTTCAATTGGTCTTTTTTAATAAATGATAAGCTATTTTCCCTGCACAGCTTTGAGTTTATCTACTAACTGTATCTATATTTTCTCTCTGCATCATTAGCATGGAGCCTGGCTCCTTATCGCTGATCTCTGACCTTATAAACACTGATCAAAGCTCAATCCTTTTCTTAATGATAAGAATGTGGCTTAAATGAGTGTTTATGACCATTTAGTAATTTTGAGATAAGGGTTATTAGATGATGGGCACAATCTAAAAGTACCATTCACACAGCTAGAAAAACAGTTAACCCTTTGTGACAGAATGGTTAAATATTTTTAATAAAGATTAATGGAAAAAATATATATATTTTTAGCCTAAAATGAGTAAATTGCTATCATAAAAAAATGTCCCCAAAGGTGTACATAGCCTTTAAAGGGTGAAAACCCGGGAGGCACCAGAATAGCACCCTTATGGTTAGCCCTATGCCAAACTAGTAAGTTGGCCTAGTGATACCACAACCATTGCCCATAACAACTGTGACATCAATGTGTTCATTGTCTCAGTCCTGTGACATAATTGTGTTTATTTGACATGATTTGTTTTCATCAATGTGCACATTATTACATTACTATAATATTCCATTTACATCACTGTCTGCATTATCCCACTATAATCACAGCATTGCGTACCGTATCCCACTATAATTGTATCATGAGTACAGTACATTATCCATTATTTTATTAGTATTTCATTATTCCTGTACTGTGTCATCACTGTGTGCATTAGCCCTTTGCTTTAGGGAAACCAGTCATACACTGCACATTTATCTGAAATCACTGAAAGTGGTGATGGTGGAGTGGGGCCCCATTCCATGTTTTGCTATGGGGCCACAGGGCTGTTAGTTGCCCCCCTTTGTTGTATTTATGAGGGGTAGGACTCCATGAACCTTTCCCTGCTGTCCTCAGGTTGACTTGTATACATGCAGTAACACACCAGCCATCAATCACTGTGGACAAGAAAGGTAGGAAGTGGCGAAGAGCTTACTCAATTTTTGAATATAAGATAATATTAATTACTAACACGTAGAGGAGGAATTCATGTTTTCATAAGTCTGTATTGACCCAGAGGCAGAATATAACAACCAACTTTGCAGATAACTTTCTGATGTCAGGTTACTTGGGAGTCAGAAGAAGGTGAATGTGAAAGCATTCTGCATCATAATGTTTAGTACAAGACACAACAGGAAAACAGCATTGCTGAACTGCTATTGGAAGCTGGAACTAAACAGAGTAGTTAGGCTTAGGGTACTTTCACACTAGCGTTTTTCTTTTCCGATATTGAGTATACTTTTTTGGCCGGAGAAAATACCGCAGCATGCTGCATTTTTCTCACCGGCCAACAATCCTTAACACTTTAATTTCTGGCATTAATTTCCATTGAAATGTATTAGTGCTGCATTGACGAATCGGTTCTTCCGGTCCGCGAATGTGCAGACCTATAAATCTGTTAAAAAAAAAAGTACCGGTTCCTTTTTACTGGATGATAACGGAGAGACGGATCCGGTATTTCAATGTATTTGTAAGATGGTTCCGCATCCAGATCCATCAGAGAAATGCCATCCGTTTGCGTCCGGATTGCCGGATCCAGCAGGCAGGTCCGGCGATGGAACTCCCTGCCGGATCCTATGCTGCAAGTGTGAAAGTACCCTTAGTACAGTGCAACCGATCATTAAATTACACATAATCTAAATTGGGAATCGAGTCAGATCTTATCCTCTTGTTGTACAACACAATGCTGACCATTACAGCATAATGGGTATACGTAGGGATGAGCGAATCGACTTCGGATGAAACATCCGAAGTCGATTCTCTCATCCCTAGGTATAAGCAAAATGTGACCATCCAAAGTATTAGAGGGGTTGTCTCACTTCATGTAGATAAAGTTAATACAAGACACTTGCTAATGTATTGTTATTGTCCATATTGCTAACTTTGCTGATTCATTTTTTCATCACATTATACACTGCTCGTGTCCAGGGATTATGACCAACCTGTAATCTAGCAGTAGTGGCCGTGCTTGCACAGTATAGAAAAAAGCACTAGCACCATTTCCTATAGCGTGCAAGCACAGCCACCACTGCTGGATTGCAGAGTGGTCGTAACCATGGAAACAATCAATGTATAATGTGATGGAAAAATAAATCAAGAAAGCAATATGTACAATCACAGTACATTAGTGCCTTGTATTAAAGTGTAACTGCATTAAAAAAAAATCCCTAATGGTATAGTACACCCTGCTGTATAAGTGCTTTTGTGATTTAAAATGTTATCCTTTTCAGTTTTACCTGCCAATAACTCCCACAAATGCATGCTACTTTCCTATTCAGCAGCTCTCATCTCACAGCGTTGCCATGTGCAGTCCATCTTCTCAGTATTATAACAAGAGAGGGATGAGCTCTGGGAGGAAGAGCTCAGCCCTGACAGCCTGGAGCTGGGCTAAGGCAGAAAGTGGAGGGGGGTGGGCTGCTTTAGATGGTGATATCAATGGTAGCAGATAGAAATATGCAACTTGTTTGAAAGCTGACAGTCCAGGATTTAATACAAGACACTGTTAGAAATAGAGTCGGGAATAATCTCAGGTAAAATGTCATTCTGGCATTGTCTGAAAGCTTGGAATGTCAGATTTCATTCAATACAAAACCCATATTTCTAGCTGGTACCAAACCAGCGATATAAGCAGCTAAATCATCCTCCCCCCTCCCTGTCAGTCTGGAAGAGAATGAGGGACAGATGGCTTTTAAGAGGTTAAAAGAAATGCTTACTGATTTAATGTAATTGCAGGGCTTGTCTCTGGTTAGCTGTATGTGAGGATACACACTGCTCTGGGTACTGTGGGAAGTTATCTGCATTCTGATTGGTCCTTCTAGTTCATGTGAGGAGAGCAAGGGCTTATGGGAAGTGAAGGAAATACAGGATGGCCTCAAGGACATGGCAAAGATCATCACAGGAAGAGCAGCAGAGGCCAGCTTAGCAAGTTGCTGAAATAGAGGCACAGAGAAATATGGTTGCTAAGGGCTAAATACAGACATCAGAAAGGTAAAATTAGCAGAAAAATGCAGCTTCGTGAATATCTTCCCTTCAGCATCACATATGTTAGGAATTTAATTTTTGGTAATGAAATGGCAGTTACACTTTAATTTTCTCTACAGGATACATGACATTTCCTGAAGTAAGACAACCCCTTTTAAGTAGATGGTCATAATGACCAGGGCACTATATATATTTTTTTCATGGCGCTCTTAATATCTTTATTTCGTAGACTGTATATTATGGGGTTACAAAATGGGGTAAATACTGTATATAGAAGAGATACAGACTTATTTAAGACGTGAGAATTCCCTCTAAAAGGAACAATGTACTTAATTATCAATGTCCCATAGTAAGCAGATACAACCGCCAAGTGAGAGCTGCAAGTGGAGAAGGCTTTCCTTCGACCAGCAGTTGTTGGTATCCTCATAACAGTATGGGAAATGTTGTAATATGTGACAATAATAAAAAGAAAAGGAAGGACAACAGTGGGGAAAGAGCTTATGAAGACTTCTTTTTCCACAAGTGAAGTATCTGAACATGAAAGTTCCATAATTGGAGCAAAGTCACAATAGAAGTGATCAATGACATTGGATTGGCAAAAAAATAAATTAAATACTGGTATAACTGCAATTAATGGCCATGCTGAGCCTAAAAACCAGGACAGGAAGGCAAGAATGGTGCAAAATCTGAAGTTCATAATAGAGTTATAATGCAGAGGGTTACAAATGGCTTGATAGCGATCATAGGACATGACCATCAGTAGAAAGCATTCAACAATTGTTGAAACGCAGATAAGGTAGAACTGAGTGAGGCAGCCGCTGACAGATATGATACTCCCTTCTTCCAACAGAACGTACAACATATTTGGTATAGCATATGTGGTAAGTAGTATGTCAGATGCAGATAAATGACTTAGGAAAAAATACATAGGGGACTGAATCTGTGGACATGTTGATACCAATATGATTATTAGCATATTTCCTAGCACAGTAGAAATGTATATAATGAGAAATACAAAGAATAGCAAAGTTTTAAAGCTATGTAGATTTTCAAATCCCAAAAGTACAAATTCATAAATAGTAGTAAAGTTATTTTTTAGTATCTCCTAACAAAAAAAAGGATAGTTTTTAACTATGCATGCAGCTGTTTAAATAATTAATGTCCTCACCTTTTCATTATTTTTGGAAGGAAGCTTAAAGAGGACATTTCACCACTCCTGACATGCCTATTTTAATAGCTACATACATTGCTCGTGTAATAATTCTGGAGCATCTATTCTTATGGCTCTATGTTGTGCCATTCCTTTATTATTTGCACTAGAAGTTATGAATGAATTGCTAATAGCCTTCAGTAACTGTACAGAGGAGAGGTAACCCGTTGGGGGCATGTACCTGCACAGTCTGAAAATGTCCGCACTGATTGGATAGAGTCAGTCTGTGCAGGTACATGCCCCCAACTGGTTACCTCCCCTCTGTACCCTTACTGAAGGCTAATAGCCATTGATTCATAGCTTCTAGTAGAAATAATAAAGGAATAAAGGAATGGCACAACATAAAGCCTTATGACTAGATGCTCCAGAATTGTTATGACATGGGGAATGCATGGAGCTATTAAAGGGCTTCTGTCACCCCACTAAAGTCATATTTTTTTTTTTGGGCTAGTTACATTCCTTATAGCGCGATATATGAGAATATAATGTTGTCACTTACTTTCATTCGGCCGTTTCTTAAGAAAACGAAGTTTTATAATATGCAAATCAGGTCTCTACCAGCAAGTAGGACGTCTACTTGCTGGTAGCCGCCGCAAAAAAACGCCCCCTCGTCGTGTTGATTGACAGGGCCAGCCGCGATCTCCTCCTCCGGCCGGCCCTGTCAGTATTTCAAAAATCGCGCGCCTCTGTTCATTCGGCGCAGGCGCTCTGAGATGAGGAGGCTCGTCTCCTCAGAACTCCCTCAGTGCGCCTGCGCCGATGACATCACCGAAAGAGAAGACGTCATCGGCGCAGGTGCACTGAGGGAGTCCTGAGGAGACGAGCCTCCTCATCTCAGAGCGCCTGCGCCGAATGAACAGAGGCGCGCGATTTTTGAAATACTGACAGGGCCGGCCGGAGGAGGAGATCGCGGCTGGCCCTGTCAATCAACACGACGAGGGGGCGTTTTTTTGCGGCGGCTACCAGCAAGTAGACGTCCTACTTGCTGGTAGAGACCTGATTTGCATATTATAAAACTTCGTTTTCTTAAGAAACGGCCGAATGAAAGTAAGTGACAACATTATATTCTCATATATCGCGCTATAAGGAATGTAACTAGCCCAAAAAAAATAAAAATGACTTTAGTGGGGTGACAGAAGCCCTTTAAAACAGGAATGTCAGGAGTGGTGAAAGGTCCAGAATTTGTGTTATGTTATGGAAGCCCAAACCAGGAGTGAATTCAAAAAAGAGAAGTTGTATCTGTACTTTATGCTTTCTTTCCTTGTAGGACCCACTCCTTATTTTGGCTTCCAAAACTACATGCAGAAACCTGACCGTTTGGCCATACCCCTAAAACTATCTCTCAGTTCAGTGTCAGCATGGTAATAAACAGACAGAAGGGTCTGCATATTTAATGAACAGTGCTATACACAAAGGTCTATTATAAACAAGGTGAAAGGTCAGTTTTTGCAATCAAGGAGGAGAACACACAGCAAAAGTACATAAAATTGGTGTAGAAAAATGGTGTGAACCCTTTGTATGACCTTTTTGATCTATTTTTATAAAATTTTGGGAGGAGGTGAAGCAACCAATACATGGTGAATTGGCCATTTAGATTTTTTTTTATTATGGCATTCACCATATGGGTTAAATATATTCATATTTTAACCTTATGGGTGTTTTGGGACTTTATGCCTATGATGTTTATTTTTTGTTTGTTTTTAATATGCAGATAGGGAGTGACTTTTTTAAAATATATTTTATGAAACTTTTATACACATATTAAGTTTCCTTAGAGGACTTGAACATGTGATCATTAGTGTTGAGCGCGAATATTTGAATTGCAAATTTTTTTCTCGAATATCGCGATTTCGAGATTTCGCGAATATTTAGAATAAAGTGCTATATATTCACGAAATCTAATATTCGTTTTTTTTAATGCTCCAGTCAGTGCCCGTTGCCGCTTCTGCCGACTTCTTATAAAAAAAAGCTAAGTAATATAATCGCATAGCGAATTAAACTTAGCTGTCTCTATACTAAACTTTCCTATATGATTGCTAGAATTCGCGAAGTTGATGAATAGGTAGCTAAAACGAAGATGGAGAATATCTTCGTTTTGTGGAATAGACGAATACATTTGTTATCTTCGTTTTGTGGAATATGACGAATACATTCGTCATATTCGCAAATTCTACCAAGCCATTGAAGCCAACCATAGTAAACCAGGTCCAAGTTAAAATAATCACATGGCGATTTCAACTTAGCACTGCTATATTCCATATTAGGCTAGAATTAATGAATATGGAATATAGCAGTGCTTAAGTTGAAATCGCAATTCGATTATTATAACTTGAATTGATCGAATTGCGATTTCAACTTGGACCTGGTTTAGTTGAGACCCAGCAGCAGCATCAAGTTGAAATCGCAATGCGAGTAATATAACTCGAAGTAATCGCATGGCGATTTCAACTTAGTACTGCTATATTCCATATTCGTTAATTCTAGCCTAATATGGAATATAGCAGTGCTAAGTTGAAATCGCAATTCGATTATTATAACTTGAAATAATCAATTGCGATTTCAACTTTTTACGTATATTCTTAATATTGCTCTAACTTCGTCTTTTAGAATATTCGTAATATTCTAAAAAACGAAGTTATAGCAATATAACGAATATTCTAAAAGACGAAGTTAGAGCAATATTACGAATAGTCTAAAAGACGAAGTTAGAGCAATATTACGAAATTTCGTAAAATACACATAGATTGTAATTTAGCTAATATACTGCTATAGTAATTTTTTTAATAGTGTACATCTTTAACAAAACTTAAGTTCAGAAGAGGCAAAAAAAATTAGAGAAAAAAAAGATTATAGCACTATATTAGCTAAATTACAATCTATATGTGTATTTTACGAATCTTCGTAATATTGCTCTAACTTCGTCTTTTAGAATAATCGTAATATTCTAAAAGACGAAGTTAGAGCAATATTCCAAAATTTCGTAAAATACACATATTAGCCTAGCCATAGTCAATTAGTCATAGGGACGTTGCCTTATACTATTAAAAGAAAAAAATCGCAATACGCGATTAATTAAATTGCATATTATTCGCGATAATTGGAAAAATTACGAATATTCGATGAATATATCACGAATATTCAATCGAATATTTGCGAAATATCGTGAAATCGAATATGGCACCTCCCGCTCATCATTAGTGATCATTTGATTGCAGTCTATGGAAGATTAGCTGCGTTCCTACGGAGCCCTGCCACAGGATGGGCCCAAGGCTGCCATAACAACCGAACACTCCCTCGATCTTAGAGATGCAGTGCTCCTATGGTTAACCCCTCAGATGCTGTGGTCAACTGCAACCATGGCATCTGAGTGGTTAAATGTCCAGGTGTCTGCAATGTGAAACAACAGAAACCCAGCAGCTATGGCGCCTGCTCCGCACCAGGTTAAATAGGCCTGAAAGTACTGCTTACTGGGGAGCAAAAGAGGTAGTATATAGATATACAGTATTCAATATATAGATAGATATGAGAGAGAGAGAGATAGATAGATACCATATTTTTTGCTTTCTAAGACGCACCTGATGATAAGATGAGGGAAATAAGAAAAAAATATTTTGAACCAAAAGGTGTGCTAAAAAATTTAATAAAATAACAGAAAAATATTTCACACTGTTATAGGGGATCTATTGCTTATATGTTGTTATGGAGGGAATCTGGCAATGACTTACTGTTATGGAGGATCTGTGGATGACGCACTGTTATGGGGATATGTGGATGACACTGTAATTGGGGATCTGTGGCTGACACACTGTTATAGGGGATCTGTGGATGACACGCTGTTATGGGAAGTATGCGGATGACACACTGTTATAGGGGATCTGTGGATGATACACTGTTATGGGAGATCTGTGGATGACACACTGTTATGGCGGATCTGTGGATGACACACTGTTATAGGGGATCTGTGGATGACACACTGTTATGGGGGATCTGGGGATGACACACTGTTATTAGTGTTGATCACGAATATTCGAATTGGGAATTTTAATCGCGAATATCGGCACTTCGAGAATTCGCAAATATTTCGAATATCGCAAAATATATTCGTAATTGCGAATATTCGATTTTGGGGAAAATACCAGTTCATGCAAATTTTGATGTGAAAATTTAAATGCGAATTTTATGCGAATTTTCGCAATCAAGAAAATAATGCCTGGATATCATGAATTCGCGAATTCGCGAATATTCGCCCAAATATTTGCGAAATATCACGAATTCGAATATTGCCCCTGCCGCTCATCACTAACTGTTATAGGGGATCTGTGGATGATGCACTGTTATTTGACTATACCTCACCTCATCCTTAAGAATGCCTCCAGGTCCTGCAATACACAGTTGTATTCTTAAGGATGAGGGGGGTTATTGTCAAATTTAATATAAACGTCTACCAATGAACACCAAGTACATTTCAGTCTCTCAACAGTGTTTATATTAAATATGACTATAACCCCCTTATCCTTAAGAATAAATCCATGTGCGGATGTACAGGAAGACCTCCCTTCTTCCTTCCTAATAGCAGCAGTGCGCGTAGCAGGCAGGGAGTAGGCTGATTGGTAGATGTGGTGGAGCAGCAGTTTGCGCTGGCGATCTCCACCAGTCGGCGATCTCCTCCTCTGGAATAGACCCCGGCTGCGGGCTGGTGGCATTCAGTTTCACTGAATGCTTCACTTCCGCCGCCTGACCTGCTTTGCACTACAGCATTCCTCACTGCCACCTGCCCTGCACTACAGCATGCCTCACTGCTGCTGCCCGTCCTACCTCACACTACAGCATGCCTCGCTGCCCGTGCCGCCCACCCTGCTCTACAGCATGCCTCACTGTCCCTGCCGCTCCCACCCTGCACTATAGCTTGCAGCTGCCGGCCGACCAACACATCTTCTGCAATGCGCCGGTCACTATGATTTTGGCACATTTGCTTTATAAGACGCACTGACTTTTGGGGGGGGGGGGGGAGTGCATCTTATAAAGTGAAAAATACGGTAGATAGATAGACAGATAGACAGATGATATATGATAGATAGATAAATACCACAACACAAATAACGCAGCAGCATAGTTAGATGATGGGAAAAGGGTGCAAATCCTCAAGGAAGGCAGGCGTCTCCTCCCCTATATAAAAAGTCCAAAAACAAGGCAGCACTCCAAATTCAAGTGAAAAGGTGATGACCCAAATTTATTTCCCAGGCAACATTTCGGGCTACTCAATGAGGCCTTTGTCAAGCAAAGCAATAGTGTCACAACTGGGTATATATACCCAAATAACAAAGCATAACTAAGTCACATGGTGCATATTAAAGGGAATCTGTCACCATCGCCATATTCACTAAAGTACCTTATTTCCTGCAGTCTTCTTCTTACTTTATTTTGTTTTGTCCTTTTGAGAAAAAAAAACATTTTATGATATGCTAATGAGTCTCCAAGATGCCTTTCACATGGGGGAGTATTCCGCGCGGGTGCGATGCGTGAGTGGAACGCATTGCACCGGCACTGAATCCGGACCCATTCATTTCTATGGGGCTATTCACATGAGCGGTGATTTTCACGCATCACTTATGCGTTGCGTGAAAATCGCAGCATGCTCTATTTTGTGCGTTTTTCATGTAACGCAGGCCCCATAGAAATGAATGGGGTTGCGTGAAAATCGCAAGCATCCGCACGCAAGTGCGGTGCGATTTTCACGCACGGTTGCTAGGAGACGATCAGGGTGGAGACCCGATCATTATGGACCATGTGATGAGCTCAGTGATGTCACCAGAGGTCCTTTGACAGGTCCTGAAGAAAGAACAGGAGACCGGCAGCTACGCGATCAATTGGAGGAGGTGAGTTCATTTATTTTATTTTTCAAAGGTGAACTACACACTCATCCATATAGGTAGAGCATTGATATGAGAGATCTCTTAATCATCTTATTTTATATAAGATAACAGACTGTTACTATATAGTTAAATGGATCCCTCCATCTTGAAAGTAAATACTCGTATATCAAAGATCAGATAGGGGTCCACCTTCCAATCAAACATGGAAGAAGTGCATAAATGCAGAAGAAAGGAAAACAATGCAAAGTAAAGGGGGGAAAAAGAAAAAGAAAAACAGAACAGGGAGTAAATACATTGTCACGTCATGATTATCTTAGTCATACAGGATTAAAGAAAAGAAGTTAAAGGTATATACCTATTCTAGATGTTTTTCCATCTAATTTGTGCTTATGAAATCGATCCATTTTTGCCACGTTCTCAAGTAAGAATTATATTTGTCCAAAGTAGACCACTTGATTTTTTCCATTTTATTTATCTGGCACATATCATTAAACCACTCTCTAATGGTAGGGGTTTCTGAACTAAGCCAATACTTGGGAATAGTCACCTTTAATGTACATACAGTCAGGTCCATAAATATTGGGACATTGACACAATTCTAACATTTTTGGCTCTATACACCACCACAATGGATTTGATTGAATGAAACAAACAAGATGTGCTATACCTGCAGACTGTCAGCTTTAATTAGAGGGTATTTCCATCCAAATCAGGTGATCGGTGTAGGAATTACAACAGTTTGCATATGTGCCTCCCACTTGTCAAGGGACCAAAAGTAATGGGACAATTGGCTTCTCAGCTGTTCCAAGGCCAGGTGTGTGTGTTATTTCCTCATTATCCCAATTACAATGAGCAGATAAAAGGTCCAGAGTTCATTTCAAGTGTGCTATTTGCATTTGGAATCTGTTGCTGTCAACTCTCAAGATGAGATCCAAAGAGCTGTCACTATCAGTGAAGCAAGCCATCATTAGGCTGAAAAAAACAAAACAAACCCATCAGAGAGATAGCAAAAACATTAGGCATGGCCAAAACAACTGTTTGGAACATTCTTACAAAGAAAGAATGCACCGTTGAGCTCAGCAACACCAAAAGACCCAGAAGATCACGGAAAACAACTATGGTGGATGACCGAAGAATTCTTTCCCTGTTGAAGAAAACACCCTTCACAACAGTTGGCCGGATCAAGAACACTCTCAAGGAGGTAGGTGTATGTGTGTCTAAGTCAACAATCAAGAGAAGTGAATACAGAGGGTTCACCACAAGATGTAAACCATTGGTGAGCCTCAAAACCAGGAAGGCCAGATTAGAGTTTGCCAAACGACATCTAAAAAAGCCTTCACAGTTCTGGAACAACATCCTATGGACAGATGAGTCCAAGATCAACTTGTACCAGAGTGATGGGAAGAGAAGAATATGGAGAAGGAGAGGAACTGCTCATGACCCTAAGCATACCACCTCATCAATGAAGCATGGTGGTGGTAGTGTCATGGCGTGGGCATGTATGACTGCCAATGGAACTGGTTCTCTTGTATTTATTGATGATGTGACTGCTGACAAACGCAGCAGGATGAATTCTGAAGTGTTTCAGACAATATTATCTGCTCATATTCAGCCAAATGCTTCAGAACTCATTAGACGGCGCTTCGCGGTGCAGATGGACAATGACCCAAAGCATACTGCAAAAGCAATGCAATGGCCAAGTCAATCCCCTGACCTGAATCCGATTGAGCATGCATTTCACTTGCTGAAGACAAAACTGAAGGGAAAATGCCCCAAGAACAAGCAGGAACTGAAGACAGTTGCAGTAGAGGCCTGGCAGATTGATTTATGATTATTATTCTGTCCCATTACTTTTGGTCCCTTAACAAGTGGGAGGCACCTATGCAAACTGTTGTAATTCCTACACTGTTCACCTGATTTGGATGTAAATACCCTCAAATTAAAGCTGACAGTCTGCAGTTAAAGCACATCTTGTTTGTTTCATTTTCAATCCATTGTGGTTGTGTATAGAGGCAAAAATGTTAGAATTGTGTCAATGTCCCAATATTTATGGACCTGACTGTATAGGACGCCCGTTATGCTGAGCAGAATACATTCTGATATCTCTTATAAATGCTGGCGATGTGATACATTAGAAGGTACATTTACTCATATTTCAGTGGAATGCGAGAAAATAATTCCACTTTGGAATAAATTTGCTAAGATAATCTCCGAAATATACAGTTCCAAAGTGGAGATTGATAGAGTTGATTCTGTTCAACATTTATAAAAACACAATCTAGTCTTAAATACAGGGGTTCTATTCAGGTATTTGAAATACAGCCTTTTTGGGCCAACAAATTTAATTGCGGCCTAGTATGGATCAGGGCGTGTGAGATACACCCTGTGTATACAGGGGTTCTATTCAGGTATTTGAAATGCAGCCATTTTGGGCAAACAAAATTAAAAGAAGGCCTAGTGTGGATCAGGGCGTGTGAGATACACCCTTTAAATACATGGGTTTGATTCTTTTATTAATAAAACACCTTTTTTTTTTTGGGTGCAAAATACACCATTTTTCAGGCTTTGCAGCATCTTGAACATTGAAATTCCAGAGTTATATACTGCTGCCATATTCAGTTATTAAACAAACACCCGTTTGGGCAAAAAAAGTTTATTTGGCAGCCTTTGCTGCATATGTCATTGTGAGATACAGCCTTTACATAGTGTGGTTCTATTCAGATATTTGAAATACCGCCATTTGGTGCACAAATCTTTAATTGAGGCCTAGTGTAGGTCAGGCCGTGTGAGATACATCCTCTATATACAGGGGTTTGATTCAGGTATTTGAAGTACAGCAATTTTGGGCAAACAAATCTTTAATTGAGGCCTAGTCTGGTTCAGGCCATGTGAGATACACCCTTTAAATACAGGGGTTTGATTCAGGTATTTGAAATACAGCCATTTTGGGCAAACAAATCTTTAATTGAGGCCTAGTCTGGTTCAGGCCATGTGAGATACACCCTGTACATACTGTCGTTCTATTCTACTATTAATTAAACACCCATTTAGGGCAAGATCCTAAATTTGAGAAATATGAGGAGAGCGTCAAATAAGGGACGTGGACCAGGTCGTGGTGCTGCTGGTGGAGCTCCTGTTGCAGGGAGAGGACGTGGTTGAGCTGTGCCAGCTACATGCACAAGTGAAAACCCTTCCTCAGGTGCGAGTAGGCGACAGAACCTGCAGCGGTATTTGGTCGGGCCTAATGTGGCTCTACGAATGGTGAGTCCTGAACAAGTACAGGCGATAGTAGATTGGGTTGTTGATAGTGGATCCAGTTCCTTCACATTGTCTCCCACCCAGTCTCATGCCGAAAGACCACAGTTGGCACCTGCAGCCAATGTCCATTAGTCTTTCACCTCACCCCCTTGCAAATCAGCCAAGCAGTCTGAGCCCCAAGTCATGCAGCAGTCTCTTCTGCTTTTTGATGACTCTGTTAGCAGGGTTTCCCAGGGCCGTCCACCTAGCCCTGCCCCAGAAGTGGAAGAGATTGACTGCACCGATGCCCAACCACTTATCTTTCAAGATGAGTACATGGGAGGACCATCGCAGCACGTCTCGGATGATGACGAAACACAGGTGCCAACTGCTGGGGTTTTCGAAAGTGTGCAGACCGACAAGGAAGGCAGGGGTGAAGACTGGGTGGAAGATGATGTGGAGGACGATGAGGTCCTCGACCCCACATGGAATCAAGGTCATGCGAGTAACCTATGTAGTTTGGAGGAATAGACAGTGGTCACACAGAGCCACTAGCACAGCAGAAGAGGGAGCAGGGTGCAAAAGTAGAGCGGCCATCCTCTAGACAGTACGCCTGCTACTCCCCACTGCAGCAAGGGACCGAGCACACCAAAGCCAGCTCCAAGGAGTTCCCTGGCGTGGCAGTTCTTCAGACAATGTGCTGACGACAAGACATGAGTGGTTTGCACGCTCTGCAATCAGAGCCTGAAGCGAGGCAAAAATGTTCTCAACCTGAGCACAACCTGCATGACCAGGCATTTAAGTGCTATGCACGAGCTGCAGTGGAGTAGACACCTCAAAAACCAAGAAAGGTCTCTGGCTCCTCCTGCTTCCTCTTCTGCTGCAGTCTCTGCCTCTTCATCCACCTCTGGAGTGACAGTGCCACCTGCCACCCCGCAAACAGAGGATCTTCCAGCCACACCACCACCTGGGTCACCAAGCATCTCCACAATGTCCCACGGAAGCGTTCAGCTCTCCATCTTCCAAATACTGGAGAGGAAGAGGAAGTACCCACCCGTGATCACTAGCCCTGAATACCAGCATTTCAAAATGTCTGGCCTTTGAAATGCTGTCATTCCGTCTGGTGGAGACGGATAGTTTTAAAGGCATTATGGCGGTGGCTGTCCGACAGTATGTCATACCCAGCCGCTACTAATTTTGCAGGTGAGCCATCCCTTTCCTGCACAACCAAGTGGGGGACAAAATCAGGTGTGCACTGCGCAACGCCATCTGTGGCAAGGTGCACCTAACTACGGATACGTGGACCAGTAAGCACGGTCAGGGACGTTATATCTCCATAACAGCACACTGGGTAAATGCAGTGGCGGCTGGGCCTGAGGCGGATAGCAGTTTTGCGCATGTCCTTCCACCACCGAGGATTGCAGGGCACTTCAGTTTGCCTCCTGTTGCTTCCTCCTCCGCTTCCTCTTCCTCTACCGGCTCCTCATCCGGTCAGCTCCTATAACAATTTTTTTCTGTCATTGACCCCTGCTCTACCAAGTAGACAGGTTAATAAATTTCACTAATTTTTCTGTTACATTCTTGGGCTGACATTATACAATTTTAGACGTGAATAAACCCCTGCTCTGCATAGGTGGCAGGGAATAAAATGTAATAAATTCTTCAGTAATTCTTCGTTAATATCCCCTCCAATAACCACAAATAACATCCGCAAGTTCTGAAATGGGGTCAGGGCTGCACGCAGCCAAGGGGCTTGGGTGGAGTTTGGAACGCAAATGTTTCCAAAAGTATACATTTGGGAACCGACTGTGCCCATAAGAAACAGATATCTCCCTTCAGTACTGATGAAGGTTGAACACATCACCTAGGGAAAATTTTTATGCACAGCAATACTTACATCTTTGGAGGCCGATTGGGGAGGAAACACTATATGATACATAGCACTAGCATGCTAGCATTGATACATAGAACTAGCATACAAGTTTCTGTATACAGATTTTACACAGATATATGGAGGAGTGGAGGAGTAAGGAAGGGGAACATTATAACCACATAAGAGGAATAACACAGATTCACAGTATAAGACCAGTGCCAATCTGATAAACATGTAAATGTTTTAGAACTAAAGTTGGACCTTGTACAAAGGACATCTACAGTACAAGACAAACCAAGCGTCAATGATGTGGTTAAGGATAGGGAATAGGATCTATAGAAAAAAAAATCCCTATTATTGGGCCGCATAAGAGAATAAACTGTAGAAGTGAAGGATATTATTGTAATCAGAGGATACATAACAATCAGGGGTGCACCTAGCCTTTCTGCTGCCTGAGGGCGAAAACTGAAATGGTGCCCCCCATGCCAATTTCTTAACCTAACTCCTTTGCCACAATGAAAGCACTCATTCCCCGAGGCCCTCCCGCTGCCCCCAATTTGCTCCTTCCTGGTGCTGCCTGGGGCGATCGCTTCAATTGGCCTAATTGGTGCTGCACCCCTGATAACGATTAGTACTAGGAGAAGATGGAGACTATAGGAAAGGCTATATAGCAGACATAATAGTCTTACCAGCATCACCAATACTGCAAACAAATGTAAAAGCGTATAAAAGTAAAAAAAGAAGTCAGAAAAAGAAAGTAATTGTAATGCTGTTCAGTGTCAACTAAGTGTCAACTTCCCCATCTTCTTCCTCTTCTCTTGTGGTTTGACTGTGCCAGAGGCAGTACTACAGTCTATATACTGGGCTTCATTCTGGTCCTTTATGGCCAGGGCATCAATTTCCAATGAAACATAGACTTTTGTGAGATCTGCTTGAGCTCAAATGATAAGCTTTCTCCCTAGAGTGTTAATCAGAAGTCCAAATGGATGTAGCCACTAATAAGTTAGTCTTTTTTTCTGCAGGACATCGAGTAAGGTCTATAAGGCATGGCTCTTCCTAAGAGTGATTTGTGAAATGTCTTGAAAGATGAGTACTGAGGACCCTGCGTAGGTGAGGGAGGAGGACATTCATGCAATCTTCAGCAACTTTTCCATAAGTCTGGAAGTTTGCCAGTAGGCACACCACTTCTTTAAGCAGCTCATCCTGCTTGGGTGGTGGTGTCAGTGTTCTGTGGGCCCAGTCCATAGTAAGATCTTCAGTGGCTTCAGGGCCTAATAGTGAAGAGAAAAATTTGGTGACTGTTGCAATAAGTTAGCAGAAACAGACCTGGGAAGCCCTTTTAGGTGTAGTTTGTTGTGGTGCTCACAGTTGCCCTGGTCTTCAACCAGATTATACAGTAAATTTATATAGGTGGTAAGTGATCCAGACCATAGAATAATGGGATATAGCAGTATTGAAGTCCACCATTGCTGCTTAGTTAGTTTCCAAGGTTTGAAAACTGGCACCAACCTGTCTTAGGTCTTGTTTTATGTTCTTCAAGGACAAGGTCAAGGGCCTCAGTCTATAGCTCCAATATATAGCCAATATTAAGGATCTAGAAACGAATGGTTTCTCTTGTGTCTTTTGTTCCTCTATCTTGCTACCTCCATCTTCCTCTGCATCCTCCATATCAGCAAGAGGTGGTTTAGTTTTCCCGGGTACTCATGTTTCCCAAAAGGGGCTTCTGTCTTTGTGATAAATCTGTTGATGTTTTCCTGGCCAGAGGCAGCTTTTTGAGGTCCACTGGTTTTCTTCAGCTTGCCTTTGGTAAGCTTGACAATTTTCTATCTGCAAAAAAGGCTAGTGTTGCCCAAACCAATTAGGCATAAAGCAAAGCTCAGTTGGACACGTGCATCTAGTTCCAAAGACACCGTTTTTTTGGTGCATAGTTTAGTTCCAATGTGCTATAAAAAGTGGTATATCATTCTGATAGTATAAAGCCACTTTCTAAACCAACATCACAGATTTTTCACCCAGACAGCCCCCCTGAGGCCAGCATCGGAGCATCTCAATTTAGCGCAGGGCAAAGGAGAGCATCGGAGCATGAACTGCTCATGTCAGGGGGGCTGCCGGGGTGAAAATGGAGGGATGTCCGGGTTCAGAGCAACCCCTTTAACCATGCAGTATCCAAATGATACCACTTTATAATTAATGTACATACCAGAGTAATACACCATACTGTGCTCAAATAGTAAATAGTGGCCAAAAATCTACTACTGTATCTAAATATATCATACAAACAATACAGTGTAAAGTGACTAAATAAAACTTCATATGCCATTTCAGAAAAGTGGAATAGAGGCTTTGTGAATATGGATAGACAGGTATCAACCAAACTATCTTTCCCCTACAGGGCAGAAGAAACCACAGGTTTTGTAAAAAGCCATATAACCCATTTAAAACTTTGTTCCATTGTCTCTGACATGCCTTAATATAACAGATAAAAAGGGAAAAGTCTGTGAGAAAATGGGTGGCATTCTGTGTCAGAGTATGTGGCATAAGGGAGCAGTCTGTGTGGGAGAGGGTGGCATGAGGAGCATGTTGTATTAGAAAGAGGGGACATGGGAAGAAATCTGTGCGAGAGAGAGAGTGGCCCAGTGTGCAGACTGTTTGAGAAAGAGAGTGGCCTAAGGATCAATGAGTGTATATGAGCAAAAGTGTGCAGCTGGTGGAGCAATCTGAGATAAAAAGAGGGGCATTGAGCGCAGAGTGTGCAAGAAACAGGGCAGTGAAGCCAGTAGTATGTGTAAGAAAGGGCGGTATGGAGCAAATCCCTGTGTGAGAAAGAGAGTCATGGGGAGCAGTCTCTGTAACAGAGGGGCACATGAAATGCTGTCTGTGAGAAAATGTGTAAGAAAGAGGGCAGAATGAGAAACAATGTTTGTGAGAAAATGGGGACATGTAAAGGAGTCTGTGTGAGAAAGAGGTGGTGCAAGAGAGAGCAAGACGCGTGATCTGTAGTGTTGGGCGCAAATATTCAAATAGCAAATTTTAATCATGAATATCGGCACTTCGAGAATTTGCTAAGATTTAGAATATACTGCTATACATTCGTATTTCACGAATATTCTAGATTTTTTTTCTAGATCTGAACCCATGACCCCTCACTGTTTCTTGCTTGTGGGCCAATGAGAAGGCTGCAATGTCTTTGTCTGAGCTTCCTAGCAACAAATAGGAAAGTTGCCTAGCCTACCCCTTACTATATAAGAACCTCCCCAGCAGCCATTTTCTGCAGTTTTTTGCAGTTCTGAGCAGGGGTGGGCTGGCAGCCTTAGTCCGGGGGGCAAATCCAGTCAAGTGGCCCATTTTTATTTTGCAGACTTTTCTTTTCTTTTATACAGGAACACATTGCATTTACTGCCCCCCAATGTGGCACGTGTAGCGCGCTGCACCAATTCTTTTGCCCGCCCATTTTTAAAAGCCTCCTTCATATTAAAAAATGCGGCACGCGTCTAAAGGCCCTGTAGGACCATTATTAAAAGCCCCTCCAACATATAATAGGCCACTTCCAACAAACACTGTACAGCTGAAATTCTATTGTTGAGGCCTGTCTCTACACATCATACGGAGAGGGGTGGGCCTGTCCTGGCTGCACTGCCTGCTTTACATTATACAAAAAAACGGCAGGCTACAGCCAGGAAGCTCCTCCGCTATCCTCCCTCCCCAGATCCTGCTCAAGGCTTGTGGTTCTCCTCACCATCTGCCCTGGCCTGCTGCCCCCTTTGGCTGTCCTCACCCAGCTCTGAATCCCCCTTCTGCAAATGGCAGAGGGAGGAGCCAGAGCATCTCCTCTCCTACATAGTGCCACATACCTCTTACATCCAGTGATATCACCTTTGTTGTAGACATTCTCTTTCTTTATCTTCTCCATTTAGACCAGACCCCCATGATGATTTTTTAGCCATCTCCTGTCTCTGCAGAGATTGACAAACAGACATTAGTTTCCCACATTTCCATCATCTTCACATCTTCTGAACACCCTTTTCTGCCACCCCCAATACTATACTGCAGAAACAGTCCCCTTGGAAATACTACTACCACACAGATAGTGCCCCCTTCAACAATTTTTGGCACACAGTGCTCTAAAAAATAACTGCGCCCAGACACTAATAGTATAAAGATAATGTCCCCCAAAAATATTGTGCTAAGCTGATACTATGCCACGGTGCCCCCCCAAAGTAACAGTGCTCCCCAAAATCCCACCAATAGAAATAATTCTCTGCCAGAGCACACTTAGTAGTAATAATGCCCCTATAGTACCCATACTAGTAATCATGTTCCTCATAGCCCCCAGTAGTAGTAGTAAAGCTCCGCATAATACCCCCTAGTAGTAATAATTCTCCCTATAATATGACAGTACATGAAATGCCTGCAGTTAAGCTAATGTCCCCATAATGTATACCAGTATAAAATACCCCAATATAGTGCCCCAGTAAATGCCCTCATAGTGCTCCCCCCCTTCCCCATAGTGTACCCCATAATATGCCAGTAAAAAAATGCCCCTTCTTAGTGCCCCCAGAAGATGCTCCTATAGTGCTCCTCTCCCCATAATGTGCCAGTAAAAAATGCCCCTTCTTAGTGCCACCAGATGCCCCAATAGTGCTCCACTCCCCCATTGTGCCCCCAAATAATAAATAATGCCCCATAGTGCCTCTCTCTTCTATAGTGCCTCCCATAATGTGCCAGTAAAAAATGCACCCTTAGTACCACCAGATGCCATAGTGCCCCCATAATGTGCCAATAAAAAAGGCCGCTTTAGAGCCCCAACTTCCCCATAGTGCCCCCAAATATTGCCACTATAGTGCCAACAGATGCCCCATAGTGCCGTTCTCCCCTATAATGTCCCCCATAATGTGCCTTTAGAGCCCCTACTTCCCCATAGTGCCCACAAATAATGCCCCTTTAGAGCCTCCAGATGCCCCCATAGTGCTTATTTCCCCTGGTGCCCCCCATGATGTGCCAGTAAGAAATGCCCCATAGTGCCCAACCAAAATGGGCAAAAAATAAGTGCCCCCAGAGTGCCACCCCCCCCAAAAAATGGGGCTGTAATAAATGCCACACTAATACTTAACTTCAACAGCAGTGATGCGATGCAGGCCTCTTCCGGCCTGTGTCCCTGCTGTGTGCTGTCGAGCTCAGGCGGCACTAAGATGATGACATTATCGCGTCGCCTGAGCCGGCCTCTGATAGGCCGGAGGCATTAGTGCCTGCAGTCTATCAGAAGAACAGGTAAGGGAGACGCCTCTCCCTCCCCTGCCGTGCTGCAGCACAGGCATCTGTATCGCTGTCCTGAGGACGGCGATACAGATGAAAACTAGAACTAGGGCCGTGCCGCCTGTGGTGATCGGCAGTGCGGCCCTGAGGAATAAAAATAAATAAATAATTCGTTAACGTTGGCCCAGTGTCCGTTTTTAACATGCTTTAGGGCGGCCTGGGGGGCAATTGCCTCCCTACCCCCGGTCCTAGCCCACCCCTGGTTCTGAGAGAGACAGCAGTGCCATTGCTGTGCTCTTTGCTTTGCTGTGTCATTACATTACAAAGTTACGGTAGTTTGTTAGCTTATATATATAATGCAGATAGTTAGTAGGAGATAGTCAGTGTAGGTTAGGTAGTGATATAGTGTAGCTCAGGCATGCTCAACATGTGGCCCTCCAGCTGTTGTAAAACTACAACTCCCACAATGCCCGGCTGTAGGCTGATAGCTGTAAGCTGTCCAGCATGCTGGGAGTTGTAGTTTTGCAACAGCTGGAGGGCCGCAGGTTGAGCATGCCTGGTGTAGCTGATAAGTTCCAGTGCACAGTTTTAAGTAGTGTGATAGGTTCTGCTGTCCATACATACATACATAGTGCTGTGATGTCACAAGTTCACAACAATACTTAGTGCACCAATCAGTAATATGTAGTCAGACCTGCTTAAATGTGAAGTTGCACATATTGTGCCAAAATATGTGCATTATTATTTGCCGATTTGCGCGATCGCAAATATATTTTAGAGCACTCTATCTGTATATTAGGCTATTGTAATGTT